>NC_083533.1:2445000-3665000 GCF_032362555.1 Amyelois transitella
ATGAGCTGAACAAGCTGGAAGGTGAGGGAATATGACCTGCACATTCAGCCAAGAGATATGCTTACAAATTTGAGATTCTTTTTTAGGCGATGGGCTAGCAACCTGTCACTATTTGAATCTCAATTCTATCGTTAAGCCAAATAGCTGAACTTGGCCATTCAGTATTTTCAAGACTGTTGTTGGCTCTGTCTACCCCGTAAGGGATATAGACGTGACCATATGTATGTATGTATGTACATTCAGCCAACTGGATGTGTTACTGTGATCCAATACGGGTCAGGTTCACCTACAAAGGTGGCGGAGGTCAGACGGGAGTCGCTTCGTGTAAAAACCTGACTCACCCAATCCAGCATCCATGGTCGAAGGCACACCCCGGGCTTATCTCCAGAGTGGTGAGGATGTGGCCATAACTAATGCCAATAGGAAGAAGAAACTACAACGATACCTCGTATCCTATTCTGAAAATAAAGCTATTTCTATTTTTGCTTAGAATTAAAGTCACTATTTATATAATTACGAGAGGCCGCCCGCGACCTCGTCCTTTGTCATGGAATCCCTATCAATCCCGCGGGAATTCCGGGATAAAAAGTAGCCTATATGTTATTCTGGGTCTTCAGCCACCTACATACCAAATTTCATCTTAATCGGTTTAGTAGTTTTTGCGTGAAAGAGTTACAAAAACATCCATACTGACGTACACACAAACTTTCGCATTTATAATATTAGTAGGATTTTCCTTATTTTTTTTCTTGTACAGCGGAGAGCAAAGAAATAGACACAATGCTGAACGAATGCCAAGTTGCAACGGATCTGCTTCGCAACCAACTGTACGCCACCTTCGAGCCGGAGAGAAGGGAGTTGACCGCCATCAGCATAATTGATACGCCTTTGGAGAAAGTGAGTTTGATACATCTATACTAATATTATATATTAAGCTTAAGAGTTGGTTTGTTTGTTTGAACGCGCTAATCTCAGGAACTACTGGTTCGAATTGCCAAAAAAAAAATTGTGTTGAATAGACCATTTATCGAGGAAGGCCTTAGGCTATATAACATCACGCTGCAACTATTAGGAGCGAAGCAATAATGAAAAAAGTGAAAAAAAAAACCAGGAAAATTATTCACCCTTGAGGGTTTCAATGATGCCCAAAATTACTATTCCACGCGGACGGAGTCGCGGGCACAGCTAGTATATACATACAGTGATAGATAGATAAAACTCTTTATTGCACCATAAGAGTGAAACATACAAAACAGACAGAGATGGTACAAAGGCAGACTTATCGCTAATGCAATCTCTTCCAGTCAACCTTAAGGCGTCATTCGTCTTCCATCTCACCTGATGGTAAGAGTAAAGGTGTTAACACTAATGGTGTTTCACCTGAAACGTTACACTTCCTATCTCGCTCATTATAGTAGTACAATAGTGGACAGTTCAGTTCGCGGGTTCAAATGGCGCGCTCTGATTGGCTCAACCTGTCCAATATTTCCGCGCCATACAAACATTACACTCCTGCGCAGGTACATCGGTGTAACTTATTAAAAAGTGGTTATACTGTGTCTTTGTTGCACATTAGAAAACTACTACAAATCTGATTAGTAATAGGTCAACTTACATGCCTATTATAACTTATTTTTGTTAACTATATTCATTTTTGTTACAGTACTCGTACTCCGAGACTAAGGGAGCAACAATGGACGTTAGTATTTATTTACTTGTTTTTATCAATATTTTATAACAGCAATAGCTAATAACTTAATTATTATGTCATGTCATCACGTTTATATCTTTTGCGGGGTAGACAGGGTCAACGGTCTTAAAAAGACTGCAAGATCACGGCCAGCTTTACGGATTGACGTTAAAATTGAGATTTGAATAGCGACAGGTTGCAAGCCAATCGCCTACATATAGAATATGAAGTTTATTCGTCTTTCCCTTAGTCGCATTTTACAACATCCATGGGGAAGATATTGGAAGTGGTCTTATTCTTAATTGCCGGGAACAACACGGCGATAATGTAAAAATAGTTTTATAATGTTGTATAATATAATATAATAAAGCTAGATATAATTTTTATTATGCTATTGTACTTAAGTTAAAGTTTAAACTTTACAACGCATTTCAGAGGAGCTTAAAACGTCGAACCACGACCGCGAGCGATCAGCCCGCCAAGCGGCTCGCTATACCGCTGGGGTACACGCCTAATGATGCTGATGTGAGTCGCTTTCGATACCAAATTCCAAATTTTTATTCATTATCATGGGACATTTCATCATTACTCTATAATTTTCATTTTGCTTTGGTTTCTCACCGTGAGAAACCAAATCTAAATGAAAATTAATGATCGGATGAACGGTGAGAATCTCACCGTTATGTAAAGATTATCGTTAAATTTAAAATTCCTCTGACAGTAGGGGTTAGTGCGTAATTTGCTCGATCAGACGCGCCGAGCATGTAATCTCGAATTTACATTGCGTTACCACTAGGTGGCGCTGATTTAATCACTATAACACACACTATCCCCTAGCTTATTACAGATTCAGTTTCATTCAGTCATACTAATAACATAAACATAAATAAATATATAAATATAAATATATACGGGACAAATTACACAGATTGAGTTAGCCTCGAAGTAAGTTCGAGACTTGTGTTACGAGATACTAACTCAACGATACTATATTTTATAATAAATACTTAGATAGATAAACATCCAAGACCCAGACCAATCAGAGAAAGTTCGTTTCTCATCGTGCCCTGACCGGGATTCGAACCCGAGTCCTCCGGTGTCACAGACAAGCGTATTACCGCTGCACCACAGAGGCCGTCAAACATAACATATCACCTCTTTATTCCTTCCGGTGTAGACGGAGCCAACAGTCATCAAAAGACTGAAAGGAAAAACCCGTTCACCTGCTTGGCTTAATGATAGAATTGAGATTCAAATAGTTGCTTGTCCATCGCCTAAAAGAGGAATCCCAAGTATATGTGCCTATCCCTTGGTCCTATACCTTTTACGACATCCATGGTAAAGAGATAAGAGTGGAATTTATATTAAACAAAAATGTTTAATTATTGTATTTATTTCCAGGAGTCGAAATCTACCAACGCGGACGGTGGTAACGATGAAGATGTAAGTAAAATATATTTATTTATTTACGCCAATAATACAACGGTAGTAGTACACCTCTTAAAGTATTTGGTTAAGAATTCTTATATAACAAAATATTATCTTGACAGTCTTCATTTCAAATACAAAGGACAAAGAAAAAGTATAATATGGGCAAGAAATTAAGAAGTTATTTACAGAAACAAACAAGTTGGAGAACATTCACCTCTCTCACAAAATGACAATAATTGTATTATAATCGTATTAAATTAATTAAATTAATATACATACATTCTCTTCTAGTTCTTAATAAACAAACAAATGAACTAACTGTTGCATTTATAATATTAGTTGGCATTGAAAGCCTTACAGAATGTAACTGATCCACAATAATTGAAGAACATTAGAAATTGGAACAAAATTACGCAAAAATCATAATGTTAATTACTTTAATTGTAATTTTCCTTTGTAATATTATTACATACACACATATAATCACGTCTATATCCCTTGCGGGGTAGACAGAGCCAGCTGTCTTTTCAACACTGATAGGCCACGTTAAGCTGTTCGGCTTATTATTTTACCAAATTAGCAAGGCTTGGTGATTTATATTGGGACAGTGATTTATAATTTATTTATTTATTATTATTTTTTAATTGTGACAGTGATTTAGATTCATGTATATTTGTTTTGCAGAAAGACATATCTGTGGTGAAACTGTCGGCGGAGGCTGCGCCCTCGGATTTGCCGCCGCCGGGAGAGGTGACTCTATCATCTTTATATCTTTACTGGCTGTGCCCGCGACTTCGTCCGCGTGGTATAGTTATTTTGAGCATCATTGAAGCCCTCAAGGATTTTTTACATTTTCCATTATTTGTTCGCTCCTAATAGTTGCAGCGTTATATTATATAGCTTAAAGCCTTCCTCGATAAATGGTCTATTCAACATAGATAATTTATCGATAATTTTTAATTTGAACCAGTAGTTCCTGAGATTAGCGCGTTCAAACAAACAAATAAACAAACTCTTCAGCTTTATAATATTAGTATAGATATTACGTAGATAATTTCCTCGTGGCTTTTAGTCCCGGTTGCATCCTCACCACTCTGGAGAGGAGCCCGGGGTGTGCCTTTGACCATGGATCCTGGATTGGGTGAGTCAGGTTTTTACACGAAGCGACTCCGGTCTGACCTCCGCAACCTTTGTTGATAAACCTAACACGTATTGGATCAATTATGGATACACATCCAGTTTCGTGAAACGTTTATCCCTTTCGGGGGTAGACAGAGCCAACAATCTTGAAAAGACTGGAGGGCTTCAGCTGTATGACTTTATTATGGAATTGAGATTCAAATAGAGACATGTTGCTAGCCCATTGTCTACAAGAAGAATCCCAAATTTAAAACCCTATCCCTAAGTCGCCTTTTACGACCTCCACGGGTAAGAGATGGAGTGGACCACTGGCGGTGATGGTGGTAAAAAATAATAAAGAAAACAATATAAAAAATAATTTTATTGCAAAAAGATACACTAGAATTAGGCAAAGAATTGCAATATTTATTTATAAGTTATTAATATTTTTATTTTGTGAAGTAAATATTATTATGTAGGTATCTTTATGTAGTGCGAGGTGAAATATTATTATTATTCAAATGTATGTATATTTGCAGATAACCCGCCCCCCGCTTCGCACCGGCCTGTCAATTTTTGCCATGAGAAACTCCTTCTGCACGTGGGCGCCGGCCAAGATTGTAGAAATATTGCCCAAAAACGTAAGTAGACGACCGACTTTGTGTAAAATGGAGCTTGGTCTCTCTAAACATCCAAGACCCAGGCCAATCAGAGAAAGTTCTTTTCTCATCATGCCCTGGCCGCATTTTGCCAGCGCAAAGTCAGTGTCAGAGAGAGATAGAAAGAGAGAGAGATAGAGAGAGGGAGAGAGAGAGAGATAGGGAGAAAGAGAGAGAGAAAGAGAGCGAGAGAGAGTATTTACAATAAACGTCAAAGTCAACTATTATTTACAGCCAGCGATCGGTGTCACGACGTGTCGCGTGAAATTTGAATCAAAAAGTAATATCACAACACGCATCCTAGCCGCCAGGTGCCTCGCTTACATCGACCCCGCTGACGTTAGATTGACTATTGGTAAGTGCGAGTGAGATAACATGATGTTTATCATTCTCCTTATTCTGTATATAAATTTCAAATAAAGTATCGACGCCAATTTTAGCGATCAGGTACACCGCTGAAGTCATGTTGATTATGAGTAAGTGCGAGTGAGATGACATGATAATTGTCGTTCTTGTTCATCTATATAAAATTAAATCCAAAGCGATGCCAATTTTAGCGGCCAGGTACACCGCTAAAGTCATATTAACTATGAGTAAGTGACTATGATGTTTGGACCGTTCTATGACGATGCATTCACTCGGTGTGCAAAACGGTCCGAACGTCAGTAAAAAATGGTATGTTCTCGTTAATGCCCGTTTGTATATTTACCGGGAGTGATGATTCGGCTCGACCGCCGCAAAGCGAAGATCTTCCGCCAAGCTAGGTGTTATGTCTGGGGAACCGCGCGACACACGATGTTGTGTCGGAGTTTGTATATATGCTTCGATCCTTGAAATCTTTGCTTGCGCGATTTAGACTGATAGCGTCGCGTAATTGGTTGTTGTAACTTGTAGCGTAGAGATGTCGCAAAACGTACGCACGTACATACAAATCGCATACAACGCAAAATAATTAGTAATAACACGTTTAAAATTATAAATGTTCAAAGGTTTCAACGATTCATAAAAAAAATTAACCGACACTAAGTGAAACGATAATATTATTTGATTTTTCTTAGGTACCCGCGTGATAGCGTTATCTAAAGAGAACATAAAAGCCGGAGAGCCGGCCAACAACAAGAGCTTCTACTCGGGAATAGTCGCAGAGATACCTAACCCGGTCAATAATTACAGGTAACTCTCGGTAATTACAATTAACAGTCAATGATTACAGGTAACTGTCGGTAATTACAGGTAACTGTCCGTGATTGCAGGTAACTGTCAGTGATTGCAGGTAACTGTCAGTGATTACAGATTACTGTCGGCAATTGCAGGTAGCTGTCAATGATTATACGTATTTGTTAATCTGTCTGTCTGACAGCTGCTACACTTCCCGTGCAGATTGTTAAAGTCAGTCAAGGGAAAGGCTAATAAACTCAAACAGCTGAACATGGCCTACCAGTCTCTTCAAGGCTGTTATCTATCTGTTATTAATCCTATCCTTTAATCACCTTTTACAACATCCATGGGAACGAGTGGTCCTATTGTTTTTTTTTTTTTAATTTATGCCGGGAACCACACGGCCTCTATAATCACGTACATCCATAAAATCACGCCTCTTTCCCGGAGGGGTAGGCAGAGATTACATCTTTTCACTTGCCACGATCTCTGCACACTTCCTTCGCTTCATCCACATTCATAACTCTCTTCATGCAAGCTCGGCGGTTTTGTGTACTCTTGACCTGACCTTTTACCAGGACGTCCTTAATTTGATCAAGATACGTTCGTCTAGGCCTTCCCACTCAAACATTTCACTTTAATCACACTTTATAAAATTTCTTGCACTTTATAAAAGTGTGGCTCCCGGCACCAATACAAAAAAGAATAGGACCACTCCAAATCTTTCCAATGGATGTCGTAAAAGGCGACTAAGGGATAGGCTTACAAACTTGGGATTCTTTTTTAGGCGATGGGCTAGCAACCTGTCACTAGTTGAATCTCAATTCTATCGTTAAGCCAAATAGCTGTACGTGGCCATTCAGTCTTTTCAAGACTGTTGGCTCTGTCTACCCCGCAAGGGATATAGACGTGACCATATGTATGTATGTATTGTATGTTATAAAATTTCACAGATACCTGATATTCTTCGACCACGGCTACGCCCAGTACGTCCACCACCGCGACACGAGGGTAGTGTGCGAGTGCTCCAACCTGGTGTGGGAGGAGGTACATCCGAACTCCAGGGAATTTGTCAAGCAGTACCTGCTGGCGTACCCCGAGAGACCCATGGTCAGGCTTCACGCTGGACAGAACCTTAAGACCGAATGGAATGGTAAGTTAATGTAATTACGAGGTGTTTTTCTATTGATATAGTATTTGCTCCGTGATGTGTCTTGGCAGAACCTTCTCAACGGTCGAGACGTTTCGGAAGAGTACGGGAACGAACAATGTCACACAAGAATATATATATATGGATAAGAAAATAAAAATCTTTCCCGAATAACTTTCCGGCACTTCAGAATAGAACCACTCCATATCTTTCCCATGGAGAAATAGTATTTGCTCCGTGATGTGGCTTGGCAGAGCCTTCTCACCGAGTGGAATGGGAGTCTACTTATGTGGCAAAGTTTATCATAACTTCTCTGGAGTACCTTGAGAGGTTTCTCAGGTGGTTTTAATGCTGAAAAAAGTATTAAGACCGAATGAAATTGTGAACGAATGAATGACCTTTATCATCGTTCAATTTAAGTGGCGTAAATGTGCGGTGTCAAGTTTAATGTAGGTTTTGATTCTTTTTTTAGGCAATGGGCTTGCAACCTGTCACTATTTAAATCTCAATTCTGTCATCAAGCCAAAATGCTGAACGTGGCCTGTTCTCTGTCTAGACCGTAAGGGATATAGACGTGACTATATGCATGTATGTCAATTTTAAATGAACCTCAAAATAATCGTGTGTGAACGAATGAAATGTATGAAAAATGTCGTTCTGTTTTTCCCTTTGAACCTGGTAGAATAGCGAAGGCAGACATGACGGCAGAAGAATTTTAGAAATAATCTCATGAAATCTGTGATAAAATCTTATATTAAAAAAAAAGAAGACTGGTGACTAAATCATTCTCATTTTACTCTTCGCAGGGAAATGGTGGATGACCAAAGTGCTCCAAGTGGACGCTTCCTTGGTGGAGGTCTCCTTCGAGGACAACAGGACGGAGTGGATCTACAGGGGCTCCACCAGGCTGTCCCCGCTGTTCCTGGAGCTGCAGGCTGCTGAGAGACAGCGAGCCAGGCCTTTACCCAGGAGCAGTCAGAGAAGAGTGAGTTATACTGGTTCCACATTATTTAGGTCAAAGGTCAAATGGCATCTTTTGAGGGTCATATAGGATCTACCTACAGAGGGTCTACCAGGCTCCTAGAGCTCTAACCTGGAATAATTAGAGAAAATGAGACGTACTGTCTCCACAGTATATAAATGTCACAGGAAAATAACAAGAACCGCATGTTTATTAATTTCTAGGAAATTTATATACTTTGTGACTACTTTTAACTCCACCAACAAAAGCTCTATAATTTAAGAAGAATAACAAAGAAATTAATGCATACATAAATCACGCCTCTTTCCCAGAGAGGTAGACAGAGACCACATATTTCCACTTGCCATTACAAAATTAATAACTATTACATTGATTGACTTTGTGTTTACTTGTTGTTGAATTTTGCCATAGAGGATAGACTTATATATATATATATTTATTTTAAATTTTGGTTTCCTCTACCCAGATGAACATGCCGTATGTGGAATACACCAGGTCGGAGGAACAGAACAAGGCTGAAACGGCAGCGGCCGAACAAGCGAGGGTGCTACAACATAATGAGGTGAGATAGATGTCTTTAAAAAACTTGAATGAAAAAAACTAATTTACCCAATTATTTTATATGTTACATACATACATACGTAATCACGTGTATATTCCTTGCGGGGTAGACAGAGCCAAAAGTTTTGAAAAGACTGAAAGGCTACTTTCAGCTGTTTGGTTTAATGATAGAATTGAGATTTATGTATTTGGGTTTACCAACGTTTGTTTACAATATTTCTTACTTGCTAAGGTCTTAACCACGACGAGATTCAAATAATGTAGTAGTAGTAGTGGTGGTGAATGTTTATTAGATAGACGAATTCGTAAAAGGCGACTAAGGGATAGGCTTATAAACTTGGAATTCTTATTTTAGCTGATGGGCTAGCATCCTGTCACTATTTGAATCTCAATTCTTATCATTAAGCTGAACATCAGAACGTGGCCTATCAGTCTCATCAAGATTGTTGGCTATGTGATTATATGTATGTCTGTACGTGAAGAATCCATTAGACTTTATACATACATACATACAATCACGTCTATATCCCTTGCGGGGTAGACAGAGCTTACAGTCTTGTAAAGACTGATAGGCCACGTTCAGCTATTTGGCTTTAAGATAGGATTGAGATTCAAATAGTGACAAGTTGCTAGCCCATCGCCTAAAAGAAGAATCCCCAGTTTATAAGCCTACCCCTTAGTCGGCTTTTACGACATCCATGGGAAAGAGATGGAGTGGTCCAATTCTTTTTTGTATTGGTGCCGGGAACCTCACGGTACAGACTTTATATCTATGTATATACCTATATATATACCTTGTATATGTATATATATGTGCAGCAGGAGCTCCGGCGGCAGCGCGCCGTGGCCCGCAAGTCGACGGCCGCGCCCGCGCCGCCCGCGCCGCCCGCGCCCGACGCCGTCACCAGCCGCGTCGTGGTGAGGGCACTGTGTATTACTGACTGTTCCGGCAAAACTCGTTGCCATGTATATTATTTTTAAAGTAATTACGGGTCTGGAAAAGGACATAGGGTATCTTTCATCCCGGTAGAAACTAGTTCCCGTGGGATTTGCGAAAACCATTAGAGGTGGCTCTAAATTCGTCGGTTTTTGTATGAGCCGCTAAATTAGTCGCTTATTGTAGGTGGCACTAAGCAAAGGCTAGGAAAACAATAAATTTCATGACTAAACTGCATTATTTCCGTTTCGTTCTCGAGCAGTACTACACGCCCAAGAACGCGGTGAAGCCCCACAAGATGGCGCCGCACACTTGCTCCCCGAAGTGCAAGCGGAGCGATGTGCTGGCCCTCCAGGACCTCAGGACTTACAACCCGTTGGCCAAGCCGTTGCTCAGCGGGTGGGAGAGGTGAGTTATTATTATTTTTTTTTTTACGGGACAAATTACACAGATTGTGTTAGCCTCGAAGTAAGTTCGTGACTTGTGTTACGAGATACTAACTCAACGATACTATATTTTACAATAAATCCAAGACCCAGGCCAATCAGAAAAAGTTCTGTTCACATCATGCCCTGGCCGGGATTCGAACCCAGGACCTCTGGTGTAACAGACAAGCGTACTACCGCTGCACCACAGAGGCCGTCAAATCGGAGATATTATCAGAGATCGGATCCTCCTCGCGTCGTATACCTCATTGCTGAGGGTCGTGACTCCCCCGCCGAATCACTTTCTCTTTGATCTCTTCCTTCCACCTGTTGCGATCCTTTGCTTCGTGGAGGGCCTTATGGAGATCGGTGTTTAGTGACGATCGGATTTGATCCGACCATCTTGTAGGGCTGCGACCTCTAGGTCTTTTTCCGTCAACCTTGCCTGTCACCATTAGCTGCTCCATGTTGTGACCGTCTTTCCGTGCAATATGGCCGAAAAATTCCAGTATCCTGCGGAGACAGGTGGTAGACAGTCAGAGATCGGATAATCGGATGCATATTTACCTAAACTAATATTTTTGCTAAGAAAGTATGGAGGCGGCTTCTTGCTTTCGGGATTCAATTATTTTGAATCCCGGAAATTTTATTAAACATGAAATTGAAACTTATCGTATATTAGGTATGATAAACACCTTTATAAACATAAGTGATGGATGATCATATTTATTAAAAAATTACCAACCTACCGGGATTATACCGCGTGATTTTTTTTTACAGAAGTACGTTCCATACTAACCCAACACCACAACTTTAGGTTAATAAACATCCGAATATCCGATCTCTGGTTATTATCCACTAGAATAGAATAGAATAGATTTATTTTCAAAATTGGATACAAGGTATCACTTATTGACGTTACATCACTTAAATCTAATTATAACTACTACCGCTTCCAAAGCGCATGTGTAGAAGAAGCGGCGGAATAAACTACACTGACCACTTTCATTAAAAACCCCTTCATTTCATTCATTTCAAAAGACGGCGTCTGTGGCGCAGCGTGCACTTGTCTGTGACACCGGAGGTCCCGGGTTCTAATCCCAGCCAGCGTATAATGAGAAACGAACTTTCTCTGATTGGCCTGGGTCTTGGATGTTTATCTATATAAGTATTTATTATAAAATAATGTATCGTTGAGTTAGTATCTCGTAATACAAGTTTCGAACTTACTTCGACGCTTACTCAACTGTGTAATTTATCCCGTATATATTTACTAGCTGTGCCCGCGTCTTCGTCCGCGTGGAATAGTTATTTTGGGCATCATTAAAGCCCTCAAGGATGAATAATGTTTCGCCGTTTTTTTCACATCTTCCATTATTTCTTTGCTCTTTATAATTGCTTGCCGAAAGCCTTCCTCGATAAATGGTCTAGTCAACGCAAAAATAATTTTTCAATTCGAACCAGTAGTTCCTGAGATTAGCGCGTTTAAAAACCCTTCATTATTGTGCCGATTAAGTAATGTAACACAATGCGTTAATAGCTGAATAAATTTGAATTTGGAATTCCTAACCAGTGATGAGAAATTTGTGATTAAAGTGGCCAGTGAAACAAAACGCCAATGTTATATATCCTACTAATCCTACTACTATTATAAAGGCGAAAGTTTGTATGGATGTTTGTTACTCTTTCACGCAAAAACTACTGAACCGATTACCATGAAATTTGGTATGTAGGTAGCTGAAGACCCAGAATAACACATAGGCTACTTTTTATCCCAGAGTTCCCGCGGGATTGATAGGGTTTCCATGCGGACGAAGTCGCGGGCGGCCTCTAGTATAATATATGCGAAAGTTTGTGAGTATGTCAGGATGTCAGTATGGAGGTTTGTTACTCTTTAACGCAAAAACTACCTAACCGATTACGATGAAATTTGGTATGTAGGTAGCTGAAAACCCAGAATAACATATAGGCTACTTTTTATCCCGGATCCCCCGCGGGATTGATTCCACGCGGACGAAGTCGCGGGCGGCCTCCAGTTAAAGGAACATATTGATATATTGTTGTCTCTCTCCCGCCAGACAAATAGTCCGGTTCAAGGGGCACAAGGAGGTGATGTACCGCGCGCCGTGCGGGCGGCGCGTGCGCAGCCTGCGCGAGCTGCACGGCTACCTGCGCGCCGTGCGCTCCGACATGGCCGTGGACCTGTTCGACTTCTCGCCCAGCACCCACTGCTTGGCCGAGTTCGTGCTCAACAAGTGTCTCGTGGGCAAAAAGGTTGGTAAATACGAGTATAACAAGTGCCGTGTGGTCTCAGGCACTTTACAATGATACTACTCCATACCTCGTATTTACGAGTATAACAAGTGCTGTGTGGTCTCCGGCACTTTACAGTGAAACTACTCCATACCTCGTAATTCCGAGTATAACAAGTGCCGTGTGGTCTCAGGCACTTTACAATGATACTACTCCATACCTCGTATTTACGAGTATAACAAGTGCTGTGTGGTCTCCGGCACTTTACAGTGAAACTACTCCATACCTCGTAATTCCGAGTATAACAAGTGCCGTGTGGTCTCAGGCACTTTACAATGATACTACTCCATACCTCGTATTTACGAGTATAACAAGTGCTGTGTGGTCTCCGGCACTTTACAGTGAAACTACTCCATACCTCGTAATTCCGAGTATAACAAGTGCCGTGTGGTCTCCGGCACTTTACAATGGGACCACTCCATATCACGTAAAAGTCGATGAAGGGAAAAGCTAATAGCCTAAAAGAAGAATCATGTTCATTTTTACTTTTAACATGGGAATTTTAAGATTCCCAAACTTCGTTTTCAAATTGTATGTACCGTCGTAAACAGTTACCTTCTTGTTATAAACATAGACACATAAATGGTTTGTTGAGTTAGGAAAAAATGTCAGAGATTGAGAGAGAGAGAGAGTATATTTATTGTCAAAATTAGTTTTTTATTTTAAGTCCAACAATATTGTACTTTTAAACTATTTATTTCTCTCCTCTTTCCTCCTTCTGTCTTCTTTAGTGAATAACTAACTTTTTACTATACTTTCTACACATGTATGTTTGTATTTTATCACCGACAGGACCTGTCTCACGGCAAAGAGAACGTGCCGGTGCCGTGCGTGAACTATTACGACGAGTCGCTGCCGGAGTTCTGTTCTTACAACACGGAGCGGACGCCCACCGCGGGGGTGCCGCTCAACATCGACCCCGAGTTCCTGTGCGGCTGCGACTGCACCGACGACTGCGAGGTCAGTAAGGTCACGAAGGTCAGATTTGACGTCCCGCTGACCTTTGTTACGGTTGTGTCCCCACTTGTAAATAGGCTCCTAGGGGGTAAGTCTGACTTAATTTGCAGGTTTTCTCACCATAACACCATCGGTTAGCACACAAACTAATGTACGTAACTCTGAGAAGAGCCACTGATACATGACCGCGGTAGAATTTGAACTTATGCATTGCGCTCTTAAATTCGCACAATGATCATGATTCAGATTTCAAGATACCAAGAGATTTTTATTCTATCTGAACACGCAACTGTTAAATTTATCTTGTAAGCATTTTGGATGTAATATCTGTAAGCTTGTAAGATGTATTGAATAAATAAATAAACTGTTATAGAGAAATCTAACCCAAATTGGATAATCCTAATAATATTATTAATGGAAAAGTTTGTGAGTATGTCAGTATGGATGTTTGTTACTCTTTCACGCAAAAACTACGTTACCGACCGACCGATTACGATGAAGTTTGGTATTTAGGTAGCTGAAGATCCGGAATAACATATAGGCAAATTTTTATCCCGGAGTTCCCACGGGATTGATAGGGTTTCCATGCGGACGAAGTCGCGGGCGGCCTCTAGTGTAGTTATATATACATTCGCCTGACTGTAAGAGCGTCAGTTAGCTGTGGCATACCGAAGTCACCAAGAAAATATCGGAATTCGTTTCACAACCTTGTCAAGAACACGATAAATCAAAGTTTATTTATTCCAAAAATGTGGTCCTTCTTGCTAGATAGACTAAAATGTAATTCTTCAGAAAGTATTGGTTAATTTTAATTCGTCCTAATAAAGTTTTTGTCCTTCGTACTGTCGTGATAAATCGAAAATCCCTTCATCTCAAATATGTTCTTACAAAGTTCTGGTCCTTCGCACCGGATATAAACTGAAACTTTTCTCCAAACTCGTCTTAACAATTTTTGGTCGTTCCCACAGGACAAAACAAAATGCGCGTGCTGGAAAATGACGCTAGAGGGCGCACGCACCATCGGTTTGGACGACAACGTGGGCTACCAGTACAGAAGGCTACCTGAACCCTTACCTTCGGGGATTTACGAGTGTAACTCCAGGTAAAACAATAAACTTCTTAATAATGATAACAATATAAGCTCTTTCTACATACATATGGTCACGTCTATATCCCT
Source organism: Amyelois transitella (assembly GCF_032362555.1). Lineage (NCBI taxonomy): Eukaryota > Metazoa > Arthropoda > Insecta > Lepidoptera > Pyralidae > Amyelois > Amyelois transitella. The sequence continues at coordinate 2,459,560 of NC_083533.1, forward strand.
TGCGGGGTAGACAGAGCCAATAGTCTTGAAAAGACTGAATCGCCACGTTCAGCTATTTGGCTTAATGATATTATTGAGATTCAAATAGTGACAGGTTGCTAGCCCATCGCCTTAAAAAAGAATCCCAAGTTTGTAAGCCTTAGTCGCCTTTTACGATATCCATGGGAAAGAGATGGAGTGGTCCCATTCTTTTTTTTTATTGGTGCCGGGAACCACACGATTAAACTATTTCTACCTCGCTTTTATTATACTAATTGTTGTTTTCTTTTTGGCAGGTGTAAATGTAAACAGACTTGTCTGAATCGGGTGGCGCAACATCCACTACAGCTTAAATTACAGGTAAAATTGTATTTATTTTACTCCATATCTTTTCCATGGGTGGATGGAGCTAGTAAACTTGTGATTCTTCTTTGTAAGAGATGGGCTAGCAACCTGTCACTATTTGAATCTCAATTTCGTCATGAAATGGTTTCACAGCTGAGCGTGGCCTATCGGTTTTTTCAAGACTGTTAGCTCTGTTTACCCCGCAAAGGATAAAGACGTGATTGTTACGTACCTCGTACCGTTACCTCGCCGTGATAAAGACGTGATTTTATGTTTGTATGTATGTATTTTTATTTGTGTCACAAAACATACAGAACGACTGATATTTAGAATAAAATAAAGATACAAAAAGCTTTATAATCGCCATACAGTTTCTTTCATATGAAAACCGGCCAAGTGCGTAGATATAAATATTTACATTTAGTCATACATACATATAGCATGTTCGGCAAATAAAAATCTTTTGTACATACATACATACATATGGTCACGTCTATATACGGGGTAGACAGAGCCAACAGTTTTGAAAAGACTGAATGGCCACGTTCAGCTATTTGGCTTAATGATAGAATTGAGATTCAAATAGTGACAGGTTGCTAGCCAATCGCCTAAAAAAGAACTCCAAGTTTATAAGCCTATCTTTTAGTCGCCTTTTACGACATCCATGGGAAAGAGATGGAGTGGTCCTATTCTTTTGTGTATTGGTGCCGGGAATCACACGGCAATGCCGGGAACCACACGGAAAAAATCTTTTGTCTTTGTCTAAAAACCGCCACTGCTGGCCAGGTGTTCAAAACCTTGAACCGCGGCTGGGGGATCCGCGCTTTGAACGACGTGCCCAAGGGTGCCTTCCTCTGCGTGTACGCAGGGAACTTGCTCACGGACGCTACGGCTAACTTGGTGAGTAGATTTATTGTATTGGTGCCGGGAACCACACGGCACCTTATCTCAGTTGTAATTATATCATACGTATATACGAGTATCAGCCCTTTACGCCCTTAACAGCAAGATGCAGCTAAAAGTGCAGCTTAGCTTCCAGCTTTTAGCTTTTCAGATATTATTATTTGTAGACCTGCTTCCTTTTTTTTTTACTAATTTTTCTATTCATTTTGATAACCAGCTATGTAACTTGAATATGTATTTTAACTACTACCTATTAATAATATTATGTAATTTTTACGTAAAATTAAGTTAAATAAAACCACACCAATTTATTTATAGATACATTTCCTTGCTTTTCTTATCTATATACTAAATATAGACTTTCAGTCTTTGTTAGACTATTGGCTCTGTCTACCCTGAAACGGATATAAATGGAATATATGTATGTATACTATTTTCTTATTTAATTTGCTACGTTTCAAATAGCAATAGCTTTTCTCTTGTAATGAACATCTCATGAACCCTGATTAATGCGCTATTTTTCAAAATAGTAATAGCTGTTCTATTTTCTTGTAATGAACATCTCATGAACTCTGATTAATGCGAATAATTTGAAATGTATTTAATATTATTTTCAGGACGGCTTGAACGAAGGCGATGAATATTTAGCCGAGTTGGATTACATCGAGGTGGTGGAACAGATGAAGGAGGGCTACGAGGAAGATATACCTGAAGAGGACAAGAAACTAGACCGGGTGAGAACGTGTACCTACATAATTAGCACTGTTATAAGTTACACCGTGCCGTGTGGTTCCCGGCACCAATACATAAAAGAATAGGACCACTCCATCTCTTTCCCATGGATGTCGTAAAAGGCTACTAAGGGATAGGCTTACAAACTTGGGATTCTTTTTTAGACGATGGGCTAGCAACCTGTCACTATTTGAATCTCAATTCTATCATTAAGCCAAATAGCTGAACGTGGCCATTCAGTCTTTTCAAGACTGTTTGCTCTGTCTATCCCGCAAGGGATATAGACGTGAACATATGTATGTATAAGTTACAGCGTTGTACTCGTACCTGCGCAGGAGTGTTCCTTATCTAAAATGCCGTGCCACCACACGGTTTGTGATGAAATTGAATGTTTTTAAAAACCTCAAAATCTTGTTCTTAATCCTTGCGTAGAAATCATCGAAGTCATCAGAAGAGGAGTCGTCATCGGAGGAAGAAGCGACCAACACGAACGAAGACAAAGAGGATGATGACTTCCAGCCAGGGTTCATTGGACATGGACTCACAGAATTCAGGTAACTATCATCACACTTTTTTTGTACATACATACATACATCGTCTATATCCCTTGGGGCGTAGACAGAGCCAACAGTCTTGATAAGACTGAACGGCCACGTTCAGCTGTTTGGCTTCACGATAGAATTGAGATTCAACTAGTGACAGGTTGCTAGCGCATCGCCTTTTACTTTTTATAGATGGGGAAATCTATTTTTTTTAACGGACTAATGAGTCCGGGAATGGAGGGTATGGAGTTTTCACCTGGAATGTGTGGGCCTCCTGGTACCTGATGTGGCAGCTTACCCACTATAACCCCTCCGTGAGCCCCTCTTGCCATTTTGAGGGCATCATGGGATCGCAGAAAATATAAATAAAAGAATAGAAAAGGGTATGTTGAGATGGTTCGGTCATGTGGAGAGGATGAATGAAAACAGGTTGACTAAGCAGATATACATGGAGAGTGTGGAGGGAAAGGTCGGAGTGGGAAGACCTAGACGAACGTATGTTGATCAAATTAATGACGTCCTGGTAAAGGGTCAGGTCAAGAGTACCCGAAACCGCCGAGCTTGCATGAAGAGAGTTATGAATGTGGATGAAGCGAAGGAAGTATGCAGAGATCGTGCCAAGTGGAAAGAGGTAGTCTCTGCCTACCCCTCCGGGAAAAAGGCGTGATTTTATGTATGTATGTATGGGATCGCAAGCATTTCACCACGATCACGACCCTCTGTCTGCATCTTGCTGTTATGGGCGTAAACGGCTGATATATACGTATAAAATAATATTTAAATTTAAATATTAAATATTTTGATATATTACAACGGACTGTACGATTCCATCATCATACTGTTCGAATCATCAGCTATTTGAAATATTTAATTTTTTCCGACAGCAAACGTTTGCGTAAAAGAGATAGGACGAAAAAGAAGGACGCGGAGAAAGAGAAGGCGAAGGAGGTCGACAAGGGCATGGAGGACAACGGCTGCATCACCATCAGCGATGATGAGGAAGGTGAGTAATGTTCTTCGTAACGCTATTTAAAGTCTTGACACGAACTGTTTAGAATAGATTTATTTTCAAAATTAGTGACGTGTGGTTCCCGGCACTAATATAAAAGAGAATAGGACAACTCCATCTCTTACCCATGGACGTTGTAAAAGGTGACTAAGGGATAGGCTTATAAACATGGGATTCTTCTTTAAGGCGACGTTATGTGTTCTGTATATATTTATATCAATTTATATAGTACCCTTTTTTATGATTTTTAATATTATCCAATTCTTGGGAATTCCTCCTTGAGTCCCTGTTGCGTCGTCACCTCTCTGGTGAGGAGAGGATATGAGTCAGGACTTAAACGAAGCGATACTACCGACTGATGGGACCTTTGCAGGAAAACTTATCCCAAATTTGATGTGCAGGTTTCCCCACGATGGTTTCCCTCACTGTAAGATTATCGGTTAGCAATCAAACTAGTATATGGTTAGATATTGTAATGATCCAAACTGATTGTATTTTGTTCTGATATTTTTTCTCTCTCTTTTTCTTTACAGCAAAAGAACCATCTCAGTTTATGGCGCAGGCCGCCATCGGCGCAAACGAATTTGTACCCAAATATAGGTGAGTATTAGAAATAGATTTATTTTTAAAATTGAATACAACGTATCGCTTATTGACGTCAACATGAATAAGTATAATCTACTTCCGCTTCCAAAGCGCAGGTGTATAAGAATCGGCGGAACACACATTTCTATTCTAAGTTTGGATAGTTGTGAAGTTGACGTTGTTGAAGAAAATGCAACAGTGCAGTTTGTTACCGCTTCTTCTGCACTGACGCGTTGGAAGCGGCAGTAAAATTAGTTTAAAGTAATTTATTTGACGTCAACTAATGTTGTGAAACCAAAATATTTGACAATTATTAAGCGATATGAAGCATCCTGTAATAAATAATGAAAATTTTGAATTTGAACAAACTACACTGCAGCATTTTCACAACTTCTTTCGCTGGCATTTTTGTGTGGCGGTTTTGATGTTGCTCGAATAGTAAAAGTTTTTCAGTTTGATGTACTAATTCACGTGTTTTAAGGTTTCTATTCAATTTTAAATAAACATACATAAATACATACATATGGCCACGTTCAGCTAATAGGCTAAATGATACATTTGAGATTCAAATAGTGAAAGGTTGCTAGCCCATCGCCTTAAAAAAAGAATCTCAAGTTTGTAAGCCTATCCCTTAGTCGCCTTTTACTACATCCATGGGAAAGAGATGGAGTGGTCCTGTTCGTTTTTGTATTGGTGCCGGGAACCACACGGCACATTTAATTTAATTTACCTACATACATACATAAAAACCTCTTTCCCAATTTAATTTAAAATAAACTTATGTATAAAACAAATTGTTTTGTCAGGTCCGTACGGTCTTTATTCGGCAAAGACGAGGCGTGTTACATCATGGACGCCAAGGTTCAGGGCAACATAGGCAGGTACCTCAATGTAAGTAATACATACATACATACATAAAATCACGCCTCTTTCCCGGAGGGGTAGGCAGAGACTACCTCTTTCCACTTGCCACGATTTCTGTATACTTCCTTCCTTCAATGTAAGTAATTGCAACACTTTTTGTCTGAAAAGCAGCTAAGTATTCAGTACAATTGCATTCATATTGTACATACATACATACATACGGTCACGTCTATATCCCTTGCGGGGTAGACAGAGCCAACAGTCTCGAATAGACTTAATGGCCACGTTCAGCTATTTGGCTTAATGATAGAATTGAGATTTTCAAATAGTGACAAGTTGCTAGCCCATCGCCTAAAAAAGAATCCCAAGTTTATAAGCCTATCCCTTAGTCGCCTCTTACGACATCCAGTGTGGAGTTGGAGTGGTCCTATTCTTTTTTGTATTGGTGCCGGGAACCACACGGCACTTTTATTGTGTTTAAAATTTTTAGAGCGTCCGTGGTCGAATCGGTAAGGTGCCCGGTTAAATGTGTGATGCGCAGAGAGGCACAGGTTCGAATCCCACTGCGGATATGAACCAATGACTATTATCAAAGTTATGTTCACTCACGTGGAGGGAAAACATCGTGAGGAAACCTGCACATTCAGGCGTATTGATAAATAAATAAATACGGGACAAATTGCACAGATTGAGTTAGCCTCGAAATAAGTACGAGACTTGTGTTACGAGATACTAACTCAACGATTCTATATTTTATAATAAATACTTATATAGATAAACATCCAAGACCCAGGCCATTCAGAAAAAGTTCTTTTCTCATCATGCCCTGGCCGGGATTTGAACCCGGGACCTCCGGTGTCACAGACAAGCGTACTACCGCTGCGCCACAGAGGCCGTCAAATTGATGTGTAGGCATAGGCATGGATCCAATACGGGTTAGTTTTACCTGCAAAGGTTGACCTTCGCAAACTTTTCAGGGGAACTTAACTCGAATTGGATCGATCATGGACCTGTCACTATTTGAATCTCAATTCTATCATTGAGTCAAACAGCTGAACGTAATTATCTCTATCGAGACTGCTGGCTCTGTCTTGCCGTGCAGGATATACACGTGATTAAATCCTACTAATATTATACTACTCTGTCAAGAAAGTAGCAGGAAAAGATCAATAATACACAAACTGTTTGTTATTCATCCAAATTTATTTTATCACCTTCAAAATATGCTCCTTTAGAAACGATACACTTACGCCAACGAATAATCCAATCATCAAAACATTTTTTAAACGCTGTTTCCGGAATTGAGGTCAGTTCTCGCCGCGAATTCTCTTTTATGTCTTCTACCGATTGAAAACGGGTGCCACGAAGTGGTAATTTGAGTTTAGGAAAAAGAAAAAAGTCGGCTGGAGCCATATCTGGTGAATATGGTGGTTGCTCGATGGTATTTGTTGAGTGTTTGGTTAAAAATTCGTTCACAATGATGGCCTAGTGCGAAGGTGCATTATCATGGTGCAAAATCCAAGAATTTTCTTTCCACAAATCTGGCCTTTTTCGTCGGATTTGCTCTCTTAAACGCCGCATAACACTCAAATAATATTCCTTATTTACCGTTTGACCTTCCGGCAAGAATTCCGAGTGCACAACACCGCGATAGTCAAAGAAAACAGTCAACATGACTTTGACTTTTGAACGACTTTGGCGTGGTTTTTTCGGTATCGGTTCAGTTGGAAGGCGCCACTCCGAAGCTTGTTGACTAGTTTGCATGTCAAACTCGTAAACCCACGTCTCGTCACCAGTAACAATGCGTTTCATGAATGTTGGGTCGGAATTGACTCGTTCTAGCATGTCCTCAGCGACTCTCATGCGATTGAGTTTTTGAAAAAAATTCAGGTCTTTTGGGACTAGCCGAGCGGCAACATGTTTCATACCCAAATTATTAGTTAAAATGGTACGGATCGACTCGTGAGATACAGAAAGTTCGGTGGCTATCTCTCTCAAAGTTGAATGAGGATTTTCAGTCACTATTTCCTTCACTTTTGCGATGTTAACTTCAGTTGCAGACGTTGATGGCCTACCAGAGCGAGGCAAATCTTCCATCACATCTCGACCGCTTTTGAACGCTTTGTACCACTCATAAGCACGAGTTTTTGATAAAGTCGATTCACCGTAAGCCTTCTGTAACATTTTCAGTGACTCTCAACACGATATTCCATTGGCAATGCAAAATTTAAGACAAACTCTTTGTTCGATGTTTTTATCCATTATGAAATTAGCAATACACACTAGATATGATATAACTAAAAATAGCACTGTATTTAATGTAAACAACAGATGCAACTCAAACTCCGCGCCAAAATGGAAAACAGTTGTGCCAATCTAACAACAACAAAAAAAACAAAAATTTGAATTTGGAACCATAAATAAATAATCCATTCCCGATACTTTTCTGACTGAATGTAAATGCGAAAGTTTCTGAGTATGTCAGTATGGATGTTTGTTACTATTTCAAGCAAAAACTACTCAACCGATTACGATGAAATTTGGTATGTAGGTAGCTGAAGACCCAGAATAACATATAGGCTACCAGAGTTCCCGCGGAATTGATTCCACGCGTACGAAGTCGCGGACGGCCTGTAGTGAATTAATAAGTCAAAAGCCGTCGTTTAGTTTTTAAATACTAAGCATACATACATAGAGACAGACACCACGGGGAACTACTTAATACTGTAAAGTGATATATATATATATATATATAGTATTGGTCTGTATTAAAGCGTGTGACGTAGTTTTTGAGGGTTTTTTAAAAGTGAAAATGATGACGTTTAATTTAAATAAAAATAGGCTCAAACAGCTCAGAAGCATGCGTATAGTCTATGTATAAAAGGATGCAGTTGTTTTAAATGTCACCCTGTATATATATATATTATTTTTTTTAATTATTGTCCCCAGCACTCGTGCACGCCCAACGTGTTCGTGCAGAACGTGTTCGTGGACACGCACGACCCGCGCTTCCCGTGGGTCGCGTTCTTCGCTCTGTCCCACATCCGCGCCGGCACAGAGCTCACGTGGAATTACAACTACGACGTCGGCTCCGTGCCCGGGAAAATGCTGTACTGCTACTGTGGCGCCCCCAACTGCAGGGGGCGGCTGTTGTAACCGAATCGTAATTACAAAAGTGCGGATCTATAAGTATATAGTTTTAAACTTTCATCATCCTACTGGGCCGTGTGGTTCCTGGCACTAATAAAAAATAAGATTAGGACCACTCCATCTCTCGTGGATGTCGTAAAAAGCGACTGAGGGATAGGCTTATAAAGTTGGGATTCGTCTGTTAGGCGATTGCCTAGCAACCTGTCACTATTTGAATCTCAATTCTATCAGGAAGCCAAAACAGCTGAACGTGGCCTTTCAGTCTTTATAAGATTGTTAAATTGGCTCTGTCTACCCCGCAAGGGATATAGATGTGATTTTATGTATATATGTATGTTTCATACTACATACTATCGGCCCGCCACGGCTTTGCCTTTGGTACATACATAACCTATATCACCCGCAGATATTGATTTTTACGATCGCTTCAATTCTGATGAGGTAATGTTGTCACCGAATCTTCTCGTCTATAAGAACAGTCAACGCTTGACAAATAACGATTGTGTTGTGAGAATTTTAGCGCAATTTTGTACTAGTGGAAAGACATGGGACCCTAATGAATGTATTGTTACTATTACTAAAGAATAGAGTGATGTAACGGATATCAGAGGAACAAGATTCGTGTCAGTTTTTTTAAATAGGTAGTTTAAATGTACACTTAGTTGTGTACGCTATTACGTGTAAGTGCCGTGTGGTTTCCGGCACCAATACAAAAAAGAATAGGACCACTCCATCTCTTTCCCATGAATGTCGTAAAAGCCGACTAAGGGGTAGGCTTATAAACTTGGGATTCTTCTTTTAGGCGATGGGCTAGCAACCTGTCGCTATTTGAATCTCAATCCTATCTTAAAGCCAAATAGCTGAACGTGGCCTATCAGTCTTTACAAGACTGTAGGCTCTGTCTACCCCGCAAGGGATATAGACGTGATTGTATGTATGTATGTATTACGTGTACCGTACTGGCATACACGTCAATTCAAGGGTGTTTGAATGCACGTTAGTTTATGTCGCTTAGTGTTCTCGAACGTCAAGGATGCTCGCATGTACGTCATGCGAGTCATACAGGTGTTTGCATACATTGTGGCATACGCCTTAATAATGAATCCCTTCGTCCACTTTGGTAACAAAACTTACGTAACCAGTTACAAGAGAAGAATTGTTTTCGCTGTTTGGTAACTAGTTGTGAAAAGAGACTTTATTGTTCCGATTTGGCGACTTTTTGTAACCAGTTACAGATCAAGAAATCATGGGTATTTGTAACAGTGTATGCATTGACGAAAAAGTTAAAAAATATGTCGTTAAAGTTAAATTCATAAAATATATGTTGTATGTCATTGTAATTTAACGTCGAGTATCAAATTGTGTAAGCATTCGAGTATAGACTGTGTTTGTCTTGAAGTGTCGTAAATGTTCAACCGAAATATGCCGAGATAAAATAAAATACTACGTGTTGGTAAATAAAATAAAACTATAATATAAAAACTCAAAACATAAACATATCGTGAGTAATTCCAATTCATGACAACCATTGTGAAAAAATTAACAAAAGAAGATCACTATTTTTCTTCACTTAAATATTAACCTTTTTTGTAAGCGGCCAGTGTGCTATACAATTTTAAACATTCTGCCCGCCAAAGACGACAGTCTTTCAATTTAACTGCCCGCCATAGCCTATTTCATAAATACAATCAGGCACGTAACTTAAAAGTTTCAAATCATGAACTCAAATAGACTGACTTAATATAAACTACTACATACAATAAGAAACATTTCTAGTCTTAATCTTCATATTCAAATTACATGAACTTATATAGAATCTCAAACTTAACTTAAAAATATTATTATTCATCATAAGACGACAGTGAAACATCCTTTTGTAACAAAAACTTATAAAATTTTATGTACCTACATTGTTTGTAGTGTAGGTATCCTGACCATTTAAAACTAGTGGACTGTATTAATAATTACATCAGTTAAGAAATTATACTTTGATTTCTTCGTTTAAACAATATCATCTTAAAAACGCAAACACCATGTTAACACTAAACAATACAAGTTTTAAGATAGCTAACTGAAATGTATAAAGACATATGCATTAAAATGAAAATAAAATAAAGTAGAAGTTTATAATATATCTAAAGAATCTTCAAATTAATTCGATCTATAAGCTGTTGAACATTATTTTGACCATATTTTATACTCATTGCACAATAAACAATTTCTGTAACTATAATCTTTTTTAAATAGAACTAATTCTGTTATAGGAAACACTAATGTATCGTGACTAAAATAAAATAAATAACGTACAAGTAGATACTATAATAACACACATCTAATATTTATTTACATACTTTCTTATATGATAGTTCTGTTTAGAAGTTTCTACTTCGCCACTTATAATCCACCCTAATGTGGTATTCTGTGCGATTGTGGTTCCTGTAGAGGATTTGAGGAGACCATCTCTCATTATGTTGCTGTACACTTCAGCACCTAATAGAAGATCAATTGAGCTGGGTGTATGGTAGTTCGGATCAGCTAATTTTACCGTGTTCAATGTTGACCAAGAAACCCCAATTGCCCTGGATGGAATTACAGTGGTTATTTTATCAACTACATATGCTTTAATATTTCTAATATAACAAGGACTAATACGAGAGCGTATTGGTAAAATCACCATAGTTCGTGAAGTAATACTCTTGGCACAACCTAAACCTGTTACTCTACTGTTTGTTGAAATCTTCCTCAAGCCCAATTGTTTAACTACCTTTTCTGTAATGAAGGAAGCTTCCGAGCACTGATCCACTAAAGCTCGGAGAGTGTGCCTTTGATTGTGATAAGACTCAGTATCGACTAACGCTGTTGGCAGTATAACATGCTTAGAATTTTCTCTTAAAAGGTGACTTTTAATATGTGTTATATTATCTCCTAACACAACTGGTGTGTCAGAGGTAGCTTCTTGACACTTATCACCATTCTCACTTTCTTTGAAGCTTGCAGGAAATTGGTGTAAGAGAGAATGGTGTCGCTGGTTACAGATACTACAAAAATTACTACTGCGACAATTCTTTGCTAAATGGTTTGGCACAAGGCATTTGAAACAAATTCTATTCATTTCAGCAAAATTCATTCTTTTACTATAAATTAAATTCGAAAAATCGTTACAATTGCTAAGCTTATGACTTTCTTTGCAATATGGACACGTTTGCTCAATTTCTAACATACTCACTATTTTAGAAGGGTTGGCTGTAGCTGGATGACTATTATACTCATTGGTTTTATTAAATTCATTTATTTTGTTGTCTAAAAATTCTAGTGAATGAAACCTATTTTCCAAAAACTCTTTAAATTGTTTCAAATCGGGTAATACATTTGACTGTAATAAAAGTTGACTAACTTTAGCCTCCCATTGCTTGCGCGACTCTTGGTCCAGTTTTGCACTAACTATATAAATAATCAAAATATCCCAGGACTCTATATTAATACCTAAACTTTTTATACCATTCAACATATCTACAGTACTATTTAACAAATCTTTAATGGCGGTGGCAGACTCTCTTTCTATTTTTCTCTTACAAAAAAAGCTATTTAATAAACAATTTACTAGGAACTGTTTATTATCATATCTACTCTCTAACGTAGACCAACACTGCGAATAATTTTCATAAGTTATCGGTATGTGACGCAATAACTGCTCTGCCTCTCCTGCTAAACTCCCTTTTAAATAATGTAGCTTCTGGACATCGTCGATGGAGCTGTTGTTGTGTACCAAGGACAGAAACAAATCGCGAAATGTCGTCCACTCGGTGTACTTTCCGGAGAACGTCGGGATAGCTATTTTTGGGAGCTTGACATTGCCTTTACTACTGCATGCGACATTGAAAGATGACAATTCTTCTGACGGAATTATGTCTTTATTCGTAGACGTCAACTTTTCTACAAAATCCCTTAACTCGGATTTAAACTCTATATAAAATTCTTCTGTGTCATCATAAAGCCCATCTTTAAAATAACTCAACTCAGATATGTCTTTAATTTGTAACAATTTGTAATGATTTCCTGTAAATTCTGACCATTTAGAGTCGATAGTTTGCAACCTGGTTTCTATATGTGTTTTCGACAATCTTTCCTTAGGACTCTTCTTAAAGTTAATTTTGGACTTTTTTAATTGCTCCATGATATTGTATTGAACATTTAATAGCTCCATTTTGTCTTTGGTAACCAGCTATACTAATCTTGCTTGATTACCCTTATCTATCACGTAATAATGTTAAATTTACTCACGGTTCACCAACACGTATTGCACTTTTGCACTCACTTCCTCCGCACCTCTGCGGTAGTAGACTGCGTTGGATGATGCTGCTTAATCTCCAAAGCTCTGCTGTTGCAGGGCCTGGTATCATCAACGAGCTACTGCTTCCTTTAACCTGGCACTTTCACGGCAAACTCACTTTCTTGCTGGCTACTACACAATCCAGCTCGTAAGGACCAAAATGGTCCATTCGAGACGGACGAAGTGATCTTCAGTGGATACCAAGCCGGTGAAGAAAAAGCCCAGTAGGGGCAGTGGATCGCTGCTCGGGTATTCATCAGGGTGCTGCTGATCCTCAAGGAGTGAGTGAGATAGCAGACCTGAAGACGGAACTGAAACGAGAATCCAGTGACGTCAGGAGTGCAGGCAAGGAGTGTGCAGGTGGAATACCTGTCATATGTGTCTTCAAGTGTTGTGTAAAGCGGTGTGAGTAAATCCGCGGTTTACTGTGAGTACATTTATTCATACTATTATTCAAGCAAATTTAAATCTTATGTTCAAGGAAAAAGAAACTTGGAAAATTGCTAGACATTCAAGCTAATTTGAACTTTATTATATGGACTCTATTAACTTGTAATTTTTCCTTAATAATATTAACTTAGAATAATTTATCATATCTTACACTTAGAATAATTTGTTGAAAAAGGTTGAGACGGGGAACCTATGCCCAAATTTTAAAAAGTTCGTTAGAACTCAAACACTTGTAAAAATTTTTAAATATTTTTAATGAGTTAAATTTGTACCTATAGAACAGAAAGATGGATGGTTTAATTAACTATCAAAGAGATATATTTACTAGAATTAACAAAGCTTATATTAACTTTAAGAAATCGCCAAAGGAACGAATAATTGAACCATATTTAGAAACTAGACTTGATAACATTGAGCAACTATGGGTTGAATTTATGAACACCCATCAACAATTGATTAAGGGTTTTAAGTGGGAAGATATTCAGAACAGTGTTTACGGTCAAGAAAATATTTATGATAGTACGGAAGAAATATATATTGAGTACAAATGTTTACTTAAACGGTATTTAAATTCACTTAATGAAATTAAGGCCTCTAAAAATGAAAAAGGTTCAACCTCCTCATGTTCTTCAGGTCATGCTTCTTCTTCTTCAGTCAAGTTGCCAAAAATTACCATCCCCACGTTTTCGGGTAATTATAATGACTGGATGTCTTTTCGTGATTTATACGTGTCTTTAATTCATTCCAATAACAATCTTGATGACGTCCAAAAGATGCATTACTTGAAGGGACACTTGACTGGTGAAGCGGAGCTTCTTATAAGGCAAATACCAGTTACGGCGGCTAACTATATGCAATGTTGGCAGCAATTAGAAAATAGATTTAACAACAAAAAGTATATTGCTAATTGTATACTAAAAAGGTTATTTAGTCAGAAAGGTAGTAATGTTGAATCTGCATCAGCTTTAAAGGATTTGTTGAGCACAACTACTGATTGTATTAATGGTTTAAAAAATCTTGACATAGATGTGAGTTCATGGGATATCATAATAATACATATTGTTAATTATAAACTTGATGTTGAAACCCGTAAGCAGTGGGAGTTAAGTGTATCTGCTGATGAGTCTAATGAGCTTCCTACTTATAAGCAATTTACAAGGTTTTTGCAAAGTAGATTTCTAGCTCTTGAATGTATTGAACCAAAGCAGAGACACTCAATTCCCAATGAAGCAAATAAAATGAAAACAATGCATGTTGTGAATGTGATTTGTGAGTTGTGTTCTGAGAATCACAAAATATGTTTTTGCAAGAAATTTGCACAGATGAATTATAATAGTCGCCATAATTTCGTTGCCAATAATCGTCTGTGCTATAATTGTTTGGGTAGCAATCACACTGTCAAGGCATGCCGGAGTCCTGTCACTTGTAGAATATGTAAAAGAAAACATCATTCTTTATTACATCCATCTGGTAGCTCAGAGGGTCCAGGTTCTGGTGGGTCTGAAACGGAAAACGCAGCAACATTTGTAAATTGTGAAGATGTTGAGACACAGGAGGTAGATGAATCAAATAATGCTACAGAAAACGATCCAATTATTTCATGTCATTCATCTGATCATGTCTCAGTCCATAACCATATTTTGCTTGCGACAGCGCTCGTGGATGCAGAAACAACTAGTAATAGTCGGTTTACAATCAGAGCACTTTTAGATCAAGGATCTCAGGCATCATTTGTCACCGAAGCAACAGCACAGAATCTAGGAGTTAAAAAGATTGCTGTGAAGGGTATAATTTCAGGTCTAGAAGGTAACAAAAACGTGACTGCAAAGTACATGGTCGAATTTAAAATTCATTCAAGGATTAAGCCAAATGTTATTATTAAAGTGCAAGCTTATGTACTGAAGAATATTACCACATTTCTTCCAAGCAAAAGAATTCGTCCGGTGGATTGGGTAGGCTCAAACCAAATACAGTTAGCAGATCCTCATTATAACATACCGAATAAAATAGATGTATTATTAGGAGCAGACGTTTATGGGCAAATTATTGAGACCGGAGTAAAAAGGGGACCATCTGGGACTCTAGTAGCTCAAGCTACATCTTTAGGATGGATTCTTTCAGGTACAGTTAATAACTTACCATTGAAAAGCAGAAATGTGGTGACAATGCATGTGTGTGCTAATGATAATGATCTTCTCAAAAAGTTTTGGGAAATAGGAACTGATCCTAAACCCACAAAAAAAATATTATCAACAGAAGAATTGTTATGTGAAAATTTTTATAAGGAACTACTTACCGCGATGATACGGGAAGATATGTAGTCAAACTTCCTTTTGAAGACGAACAACCTAAATGTGCCGAAGGAAACTCAAGGGATATAGCTGTAAGAAGATTGAAAAGATTACTAATAAAATTAAAAAGAGATGAAAGTATGAAACAAAAATATACAGAAGTTATTCAAGAATATTCACAATTAGATCACATGGAAATAGTACCTAAGGAGGAAATAGATAATAAAACAAATTGTTACTTACCTCATCACGCAGTTGTAAAAAATGATAGAAAGACAACGCAAGTTCGTGTTGTATTTGATGCTCCTGCAAAAAATGAAAATGGAGTGCCTTTGAACGATTCTTTAATGATTGGTCCAACAATTCAATCAGATTTACGACTTTTGTTGTACGACATGCGATGGAGAGTATCTAAAATATGTTTAGCTGCGGATATCGTAAAAATGTATCGCCAGGTTAAGGTAACGGAACAAGATGCTGATTTCCAACGTCTGGTTTGGTTAGACAGTTCAAGTAATGAGATACAAGATTATAGATTAAAGAGACTTACCTTTGGAACTGCCGCTGCCCCATATCTAGCGGTGAAGGCATTGCAACTGGTTTCAATTGATGAAGGGAAGAATTTTCCTATAGTAGCTGAAATTGTAAAAAAAGACTTCTACATGGATGATTTGTTGACGTCTTGTGACTCTGTAGAAGAAGGAATTATTATATACAAGGCAATGAATGAACTGTTAAAACGTGGAGGTTTTCAGTTGCAGAAATGGATGAGTAATAGCAAAGAGTTATTAAGCAGAATCAAGGAAGAAGTTAAAGAACAATTATACTTAAGATTAGATGAAGTAGTAAAATTGTTAGGACTTACTTGGATTCGTTCTATGGATGTCTTCCGTTACACTGTAGCAGCAGCAGTTTATATTCGTTTGATCGATAGTAATGACCATATATGCGTCACACTCGTCACCGCCAAAACTAAAGTGGCACCAATTAAACAAGTCTCCATATCAAGGCTAGAGCTGTGTGGTGCTGTACTTGTTACTCGGCTTTTAGTAGAAGTGGCAGAGATGTTAGGTATTTCCAAAACTAAAATAAGAGCGTGGAACGAATCGTGGAAAGAAGATGACTTACCTCCATATCGATGGCTGTTAACAAGTGTGGTTGCTAAACATCCAGGCGACGATAGAATTACTCGAGTCGTAACAGTTAAAACGCAATATTCGCAAATTAAACGACCAACTTCCAAATTGTGCATACTGCCTATTGGTGAAAAGTGTGGCTAACTAATAGGACAAACTTGTTTACTATTTTAAATAGATTAGTCGTTTAGTTTATAAATTAATCAAACCATTCACCATACAATTGAAATGTTATGTCATGGTGGGCGGCGTTGAGTAAAAAGGACAAATATTGTCCTTGGTGGGCGGAATGTATAAGTTTTAAATATTGTTCCTTAGAAGTTTAGTTCATCAACCTGTCATTAGATGGCGTTGTTCGATATTATTTTTATTTAGATTGCGCTATGGTTTCTCTTTAATTATTTACTATACTTAAGTGTTTTTTCATGCAATATATTCTCTCGATCCAATATCACTGGTTGTTTTATTTCGACACCAGAGGGACTAGCGTCTCAAAGCTAAGTATTGGATTGTACATTTGGTAATTTTAATTGTTTCCGAAGAGGGCACTTTGCCAACTCGTGTAAGAAATCTGGTTGCAAGGTATGTAAACGACGCCATAATACACTTATTCATGTAAATCAGCAGGCACGTCGGGGAAATAGCTCTCCATCTGAGACATCATCGTCCGCCTCTCCACCATCTGCAAAATTTAGAACTGTGGTGGTCTGGACCTGACTTTCTCAAACATGACATGTCTGAATGGCCTTCTCGAATAAACCATATCGAATCGTTACCCGAAGTTAAACCAAACCTTTCATTAGCATCTGTCGTTGAATTATCTAGAGATAAATTTATTGATTTTAGTCGTTTTTCGAATTACTTTAGGCTTGTTCGTTCCGTAGCTTATGTTTTAAGATTTATTCAAGTGTGTAAAAAACAACCAATACAGTCAGAATCATTACAAGTAACAGAATTACGGCAGGCTTTAAATTTAATTATTTCAATTTCTCAAAAGGAATCGTTTCCCGAATATAATTTACTTTTAAATAAGCAGAGTTTGCCTAAGAAAAGTCAACTCATTAAATTTAATATTTATATAGATGAAAATAATATCATGCGAGTTGGAGGTCGCATTGATAACTCTGACTTCCCTATTGATAAAAAGCACCCTATACTTATACAGTCCACTCATGTCTTTACCAAATTATTGTTTGATTATGAACACAAACGGCTTCTGCATGCTGGTCCCCAATTATTATTATCGTCTATAAGGGAGACTTATTGGCCTATTGGTGGTCGAAATTTAGCAAAAGCTTGTTATCATAAATGTGTTATGTGTACGCGTATGAAGGGTAAAATTGTTACACCTTTGATGGGAAATTTACCACAGCAGCGCATCGCTCCAGACGGTTATCCTTTTCAAAGTGTTGGAGTAGACTATGCCGGTCCACTCATGTGTGCTAGTCGTCAAGGTCGTGGCTGTAGGTTAGTGAAAGTGTATATTGCACTATTTGTTTGTTTTACCACCAAAGCTATCCACTTGGAGCTAGTTGGTGACCTCACAAGTAACAATTTTTTACTCGCATTGCGCCGATTTATGTCTCGTAGAGGTAAACCTACTGATCTTTATTCAGATAATGGTACCTCGTTTACTGGAGCTTATAAAGAAATTTCTAAATTTCTGAAAAATAACTGTAATTCTTTGAGTGATAGTGCAGCTTCTGAATCCATTCACTTTCATTTTATACCCGCGCATGCGCCTCATTTTGGGGGTCTCTGGGAAGCGGGTGTAAAGTCGACTAAGTATCATTTGCATAGAGTGTTGGGCAATTGTAATTTAACTTATGAGGAATTATACACTACGCTCACACAAATTGAAGCTGTATTAAACTCCCGGCCGATTACACCGCTCTCATCGGATCCTACTGACCTCTCTCCGTTGACTCCAGGCCATTTTC
This sequence comes from Amyelois transitella, assembly GCF_032362555.1. NCBI lineage: Eukaryota > Metazoa > Arthropoda > Insecta > Lepidoptera > Pyralidae > Amyelois > Amyelois transitella. Next base: position 2,477,816 of record NC_083533.1, read on the forward strand.
TTATTGGACGTCCTCTTACATCCTTACCACAAGATGATTACCGAACTAAGTCCTTTGATCACTTGACTAGATTTCAACGAATTGAGCAATTACGCCAGCATTTTTGGGCTCGTTGGAGCAAAGAATATATAGCTGAACTTCAGCAAAGGACAAAGTGGCGTACTAATCAGGATAATCTGAAGCTGGACACTTTAGTAGTGGTGAAGGATGATAACCTCCCGCCGCTAAAATGGAGATTAGGACGAGTCGTGGCAATTCACCCTGGACTTGATGGCATCGCGCGCGTCGCCGATATAAGAACAGCAGCTGGTGTGATCCGCAGGGCATTTAGCAAAATATGCCCATTACCAGTATTTTCTACGACGGGTTGAAAGCTCGAACCTATAGCTTTCAACGCCCGGGGGCATGTTGAAGCTCCTATTCATCCTCTTTTGAGCCGCGTTGACGCAATGCACGCGTCCGATTGTGTTTTGTTTGCGCGTGCAATATACCTTGAGCCCTAGCTAATTCTCGATAATATTGAGACTCAAACTCCTGTCGCTCAATAAACTGGGCTTCAGGATCATCAACTACACATTCTAATTGTAATTGTACCTCGTCATACTGTTCAAACAACGATTCCATCTTACCAATACGCAACTGTAATTCTCTGGCGATCGCATCATCCAAAGTAATGCTTCTAAGTGAATCCAAGTAATTTATAAATGACGTCAAACGCCCTTTAAAGCTAGCTCGCTTTTTAATGAGTTCCTTCTCGTTCGACATTCTGGGAAACGAGTGTTGTCAACCTGGAATTTATACAATGCAAAAGGTAAATAAGATCACAAGTACACGTATACTAATCACTATAGAGCTGCTAACAAATAACGTTATATAATACAAATTTACGAGAAGTATCTAATTATTATCATTAGTCATCAAGTAAAAAAGAAAACTGTATTATAAAACTGCAAACTGCACAATGTATGTACTTAGTAATCTGTATTATTACAAGGTATGTAAATAGCAACTTAATATTATCTTTTATTACAATTGAATAGTAAAATATATTTTTTAATTTTTACTCTTAATTTACCTTTACGTGAGAGGCAATGAAATATGTTGACATTAAACACAAATTAAATAATATTAAGAAATAAAACAGCTGTAATTAAACGACACATAAAAAATAGACTGATTTGAAATTGGAATGGAATGCGAAAAAATATGAACCCACGCGCGAAAATTAAATGATGTGAACAAACAATTTAAATTATCAATATTTCGCAAATTTTATAACGAATTAAACTAAATAATGTTGCTTTTATGCACACAATACCTATTTCAAGTACAATTTAGTCTTAATTCAACGAAATAATTGTAGAACAAAGTTACTACAAAATTGATTTTTGTTCACAGCGTAATGGGTATTTGAATGAAATAAAATGACCTAAATAAGTTATATAATATTAATAAAAACTTATTTACTAACCTGCTGGATGAAAATACCTTTAGAGTGTTGGGTTATACTACCTATATTGAATGAATACGCTCAACACCACACAAAATATTTCCTTGCAAAATGACTCCGCAGATTGTATGTAATGGCCAATTTTTCCGTCCAAACTTTCAGTCTTGATGGAGATTTTTCCAATAAATATATAAATAGCTGATCCTTAAAATGGTATCCGGCTACGATCCTGGACCATGTCTTGAAGTGTCGCTTATTATTTTTGGGATTTGTAAAATAAAAATACGGAGCTGTTTTTGAATAAAATTTGACTATATTCGTAAATGGAAAAGAGAAAAAACAAAACACAATCGGACGCGTGCATTGCGTCAACGCGGCTCAAAAGAGGATGAATAGGAGCTTCAACAGTGTTGCATTTGTGTAAGACTCATTTTAACTCTAAGATCTCGTGTTAAATCTGTACATAGATTTTTTCAGTGAAATAAACGTGATATAAATTTATTTTTGTTTTTATTTCTATCATATATAACATATATACGTTTATATCCTTTGCGAGGTAGATAGAGCCAACAGTCAGGACAGAATCCCAATTTGTTTTATTAAAATAGTAATATTTGTGCGTTCCCTCTTGTTCCTCTGAACAGTATGGTAGGACATCCGTACTATCTGTGTATAGTAAAACTCAAAGGCCTATCAATTTAGGATTCATATAAGCGGGCTAGCAACCCGTCACTATTTGAATCACATACGAGTATACATCATTGGGTTATACAGCTAACCGCGGCGTTACAACATCTTCAAGACTGCTGGCTCTGTCTACACCGTAAGATCGAATCGTATCGAAAATAGTCATTAAAAGTCCATACGATACGATAATATTGTTTATTTATATCAATTACAACCAACCTCCCTAAACTCCGTACACGACGTAGTTAAATACATGTACTATTGTCTCGTTACTGTGTAAATAGGCTTGTGTCCACTAACAATGAAACCAATGGATGAATGTTTCTAGGCGTAAATTGTTATATTTAAACAAGGAAAACCGAAAGAATTCCACATAAAAATTTAAGATTATTGTTATTTTTACAAATTAAAATCAAATAAATTTCCCCCCGGTCCCCTCTGGCTGTGAACGCCAATCAGAACGTATTACGTCACATGGTGATATGCGTCATAGTTGTTGTTGAGGCTTGGTCAAATTTTTAATACAACAGCACAAGTAACTTTGTTTAATTTCTGTTAATATCATTTTTCGATAACTTGAGAGTGTTATTTCTACCTACATAGAATAATACTAGCATAAACTGCCATGGAACTTGGATTTAGAAAAGCGAACAGCAATAATTTACCTAAAATTTACGCTGTTATGCTTATAATGTTTTCGCGTCGAACACAGACGTTTGTTCATCGGAATTTCGTAATGTTAAAATTTCTATGTAAGTATACCTAAACAATACTTAAATACTGCTTATTATAAATTTCACTTGTATTTCACTTTAGCACGCAGTCAATTATTATTTGAAGAAATGTACACCAATTAATAGATTTTGAGGTTAGTATTAAATATAAAGGCTGTGTTTTAACATAATACAAATTTGAGACAATGTAACCTCAAAACAAATGTTGCATTGTTGTTTTAAAACAAATAAAGCTTTGGTTGTTCTTTAGATGTACAAGTTGAATATGTTGTCACTACTTTATATTTTATCATTCTTATGCCGAAATGATCTTCATAGAATACATTCTCGATGTTGTTGATAAACAAACAATGAGCACCATCCCAGCTTTAACTACTTTCTTCGCATTTTTTGGTTCACCGGAACACGTATCAATATTTTAGTCGAAGTTTTTATACTTGTTATTGGACACTGGTGCACTATTCAATTTTTAAAATACGAAGTTTCCATTTTTATTTAAACAAAACAACTTTTGCCGTAAGTGAACACAATCGCTTGCCACTATGTGTCGTCATTCACGACGCCATGACACTTTCCTGTGTTTTTACGTCAGATTAAAAATATTTTTAGTTTTAAACTTAAAATATGTGTTTTAAATATAATTTTTATCATGAAATATTATATTCTTGGGGTAAAACAAACACTAAAGTATCGAAATAAGCTATTCTTGAAATTTACGACACAGGCCTATTGCAATAAAGATATTACAAACAAACAGGTATATTCATAGCGATCACGCCGCGGCGCTCCACGGGCCTAGAGGCCGGGCATGACGTAGGCGATGTCCTGCAGCACTGAAAGGTATTCGGTAAGTATACAGTGTAGGCTGCGGGAACCCATATTCTCTCTCATCTCTGCACTTCACGCAACCTCGTTTATTCACAGTGACAACCAACAGTAAAAAAAAAAAAAGCATTTATTGGGCAACTACAAATTACATTAGATCAGGTTGTGGGAACCTCCTACCTAACAGTATATTCAGAGGCCGGGCATGATGTAGGCGATGTCCTGCAGCGTGGCCTGCAGCAGGCGCGCGGGCGGCGCCACGGGCGGCAGCGCGCGCGCCACGCACAGCAGCGGCGCCAGCGAGCACAGCAGCGTGTCCAGCAGCACCGACAGCGAGCCCGACACCGCTATCTGGCCCTGCGACATTACACTCCATGATAGGATGGGACCTCGTAAAAGGCGATTAAGGGATCCCGACACCGCTATCTGGCCCTGCGACAATTGATACTTTAGGTTGGGACGTCGTAAAAGGCGATTAAGGGAAAGCCTTATAAAGTATATGAATCTCAGTTTTAAGCCATTAGCCCGACACCGCTATCTGGCCCTGCGACATTTCACACTTTAGGATGGGACCTCGTAAAAGGCGATTAAAGGATAGCCTTATAAAGTATTCCTCTTGTAGGCGATGGGCTAGCATTCTGTCACTATTTGAATCTTAATTCCATCATTAAGCCATACAGCTGAACGTTGCCTAGGGAGCCTGACACTGCGGCCCTGGGTAACAGTGATTTATACAAGGTTACTTTTTTATGCCGTTTACATTTGCCGTGGTTTCCACCTCTTTAGAAAAGAAGAGACTCTCCCCCAGCAGCCGCAGGTGCGCGGCGGTGTCTGATGACGACCTCTGCTGCTGTAACAGTCACCTCGTGCTCCTTGAGCCGCTGCCCGATGATGGCGAGGCTCTCCCCCAGCAGCCGCAGGTGCGCGGCGGTGTCTGATGACGACCTCTGCTGCTGTAACAGTCACCTCGTGCTCCTTGAGCCGCTGCCCGATGATGGCGAGGCTCTCCCCCAGCAGCCGCAGGTGCGCGGCGGTGTCTGATGACGACCTCTGCTGCTGTAACAGTCACCTCGTGCTCCTTGAGCCGCTGCCCGATGATGGCGAGGCTCTCCCCCAGCAGCCGCAGGTGCGCGGCGGTGTCTGATGACGACCTCTGCTGCTGTAACAGTCACCTCGTGCTCCTTGAGCCGCTGCCCGATGATGGCGAGGCTCTCCCCCAGCAGCCGCAGGTGCGCGGCGGTGTCTGATGACGACCTCTGCTGCTGTAACAGTCACCTCGTGCTCCTTGAGCCGCTGCCCGATGATGGCGAGGCTCTCCCCCAGCAGCCGCAGGTGCGCGGCGGTGTCTGATGACGACCTCTGCTGCTGTAACAGTCACCTCGTGCTCCTTGAGCCGCTGCCCGATGATGGCGAGGCTCTCCCCCAGCAGCCGCAGGTGCGCGGCGGTGTCTGATGACGACCTCTGCTGCTGTAACAGTCACCTCGTGCTCCTTGAGCCGCTGCCCGGTGATGGCGAGGCTCTCCCCCAGCAGCCGCAGGTGCGCGGCGGTGTCTGATGACGACCTCTGCTGCTGTAACAGTCACCTCGTGCTCCTTGAGCCGCTGCCCGATGATGGCGAGGCTCTCCCCCAGCAGCCGCAGGTGCGCGGCGGTGTCTGATGACGACCTCTGCTGCTGTAACAGTCACCTCGTGCTCCTTGAGCCGCTGCCCGATGATGGCGAGGCTCTCCCCCAGCAGCCGCAGGTGCGCGGCGGTGTCTGATGACGACCTCTGCTGCTGTAACAGTCACCTCGTGCTCCTTGAGCCGCTGCCCGATGATGGCGAGGCTCTCCCCCAGCAGCCGCAGGTGCGCGGCGGTGTCTGATGACGACCTCTGCTGCTGTAACAGTCACCTCGTGCTCCTTGAGCCGCTGCCCGATGATGGCGAGGCTCTCCCCCAGCAGCCGCAGGTGCGCGGCGGTGTCTGATGACGACCTCTGCTGCTGTAACAGTCACCTCGTGCTCCTTGAGCCGCTGCCCGATGATGGCGAGGCTCTCCCCCAGCAGCCGCAGGTGCGCGGCGGTGTCTGATGACGACCTCTGCTGCTGTAACAGTCACCTCGTGCTCCTTGAGCCGCTGCCCGATGATGGCGAGGCTCTCCCCCAGCAGCCGCAGGTGCGCGGCGGTGTCTGATGACGACCTCTGCTGCTGTAACAGTCACCTCGTGCTCCTTGAGCCGCTGCCCGATGATGGCGAGGCTCTCCCCCAGCAGCCGCAGGTGCGCGGCGGTGTCGGCGGCGCCGCAGCCGGGCGCGCGCCCCGCCCCGGGGGCAGTCTGCTCAACTCGCGCGGCGATACTAGTCTGTACGGGAAATATTTGGTTTGTAAGATACATTTTTAGGTGTCGTCAGAGAAAGTTAATTAATTGACTGAAATATCAGCCCACAGTCCAAACTTCTGGTTAGGAATAAAGATATGAAATGTGGCATGTGGGTTCAAATGTAGTCCAAGGCTGGCTAAGAGATGATTAAGAGGATATTGGTATTACTCAAGCGGAGCTGTAGGCGTACATATAAATTACAGTAAGTACATAAACATCACTCTGGAGAGGAGCCCGGGGTATGCCTTTGACCATGGAGCTTGGATTGTGTGAGTCAGGTTTTTACACAAATCGACTGCCATCTGACCTCCGCAACCTTCGCAGGGGAACCTAACCCGTATTGGATCGATCATGGTCCATCCAGTTGCCTGAATGTTCAGGTTTCCTGACGATGTTTTCCCTCACCGTAAGATCATCTTAAACACCAAACAACGAAATAGTGTTACCACAGCCACAGGTGCCGTGTGGCACCAATACAAAAAATAATAGGACCACTTCATCTCTTTCCCATGGATGTCGTTAAAGGCGACTAAGGGATAAGCTAACAAACTTGGGATTCTTCTTTTAGGCGATGGGCTAGCAACTTGTCACTATTTGAATCTCAATTCTATCATTAAGCCAAATAGCTGAACGTGGCCATGCAGTCCTTTCAAGACTATTGGCTCTGTCTACCCCCCCAGGGCATATAGACGTGACCATATGTATGTGAGTGTTACCACAGCAGCCTGCGGCGCCGGCGCAGGTGCGGGGGGGCTCGGCTTGCCCCTGGCGGGCGGCCGGCCCGGCCCGGGGTGGGCGCTGCGAACGTCTGTGGGATACATTACATACTGAACACACAATCATTTATATTTATATGGAAGATTTTTTATACGTATTATTCAATAGGCTGTTTGACAAATGTTTAAAAAAACAGTTTATATTATTTAGTAGGAGTTAAAAAACTTAATAAAAGTTGTATTTTTAATTTTGGTACTTATTCGCTGAAAAAAAACAATATTTCAATAGCGCGCCAAAACGCTACTTTGACAATATGGCGCTGCAAAGGTGTCGGTGACGTCACCTGCCTGTATTATGATCTGTGGCACATATCACTTTTAAACATTTGTTGCAAACAATAAACGAATGTGCGATTGGATTGACATTATAACTGTGTTTTATATTACAAAATAAGTTACAAATGGTGTACAGTTATCTACACCATTTGTAACTTATTTTGTACCTAATACTCGAAACTATATGTTAGTGTATCCAAGAATGTCAAAGTGCGTCGAAAGTGGTTGCAATTTTCTTGGAGGAATATAGCGAGCTTGCATGAAGAGAGTTATGAATGTGGATGAAGCGAAGGAAGTATGCAGAGATCATGGCAAGTGGAAAGAGGTAGTCTCTGCCTACCCCTCCGGAAAGAGGCGTATTTTATGTATGTATGTATGTATGAATATAGTGAGTGTTCTCACTTGGATTCGAGATGATCTTGTTCAGCTGATTGGCCTGCTTCTCATTCTGTATGGCGTACCGCTTGGCCTTGCGACGCCACGAGTACCGCTCGTTGTAGTTTACCTGAAACAATGTAAATTTTAAGATTTATTGCCAAGCCAAGCGAAGAAACAAAATATGTGCCAACTGCTTATAAAACTTCTCTTAATCTAAATCTTCTCTTAGTATATAATATTTAAATAAATTAAGAAGAAGGCTTTCTTCTTTTAAATCTCGGTAGCTAGCAACCTGTCACAATTTATGAATCTCAATTATTATATCATTAGGCTATGGGGTCGTCCATTAATTGGCTTAATGAAGAATTAAATGTCCACGTTAAACTCAATAGGAAAGGAGTTCATGTGACATTTCATGATTTTTGTTAAAATTGTCTGAAAATGATTAAAAAACGATGAACCCTTTACTGCTGAACAAGATGTTATGTTACTTTCGGCTCTGTCTACCCTGTGAGGAAAAACTATTTGGTAATTAAGTTTATGTGTCTCTGACACCTCAACTTCTGTAAGTACTAACATTGGCCCACATTTCCCCGAGACGTTTGGAGATGGCTGAAAAGTCCATGTCGGGGTGCTTCCTCAGCAGCTCGTTACGGGCCTCCTTGGCCCACAGCATGTACGCTGTGATACGGGTTTTGCCTGCAAAAGAATAACTTAAACCTCACTAACACGAAATTTTCTATAATTTTGATGAAATTGTGAATTACTCAATATATTTACTTGACCTATTTTGATGCCCTTTTAATTTAAAAATTCTATTTTACAGATCCTCCATACATTTGAAACTTCATCAAAATCAGTTCAACGGTTCGAACATGATAAGAAAAGAACTATCTTCTCTGATTGGCCTGGGTCTTGGTTGTTTTTGTATATAAATATTTATTATTATTTAGTCTCAAACTTTCTTTTTATTATTAAATTAGTTCAGACAGTTTACCCTTATCTTTCCTCTGAGCTTTAGCCCGGCCCACGACCCTGCCATCCTTGACTATCAACTTCTTCTTGTTATTCTTCTCCATCATGTAGAGGGAGTTGGCTGGAGTCCGAGCAGAGCCATCATCTGACACCGAGCTGTCTGATTCCATACTGAAAGAAATTTTGTGTTTGTACAAATTTTATATCGTGACGTCTATATTCCTTGTGGGGAAAACACGTCCAGCAGTCTTGAATAGACTGAAAGGCGATTATCTGAAGTAACTTTAACCGATTCATTGCGGATGACGCCAATGAGCGTCATTGATTTCTTTTAATCAATGACGCTCATTGGCGTCATCCGCAATGAATTGGTTAATAACTACTTCATGAAGTTAAGCTTTTTCCTCTTGATAAAGTAAATCTATTCTATACCAAACTGTTATGAAATATTAAAACAAATGAAAGGATTCTGCATCTTTTAGGAAAACAAAGGAAAAGTTGTTTGATGGAATATGATTGGCATATTCCATTAGTTTCAGTAAAATGTAAATACCTATCTAAAGTGATTTCAAATTACCTCTCAACATTTTCTCCATTGTTCTCATAATAATCAGATTCACTGCCTGATGCAGTAGCTGCGCCCGCATCTTCCATAGGCCTTGCAGGTGGAGGCTCTTGCTGAAAATCGGCAGTCTCTTCTTGCTTGAACCCCATGAACGACTTGACTGGGGTCTGCCTCCGGTACCTCGCCTCTATATCATCAGGTGACTCGAAATCCATCAATTTGGAGCTTTTCTTCCTGACTCGACCGCTCCTTGAGATACCCGTGACTTCTAAATCTGAAGAGTTCGGAGGGAAATCAGGTTGAAATTGGAATACCTAATTGAAGTATTTATTTTGGAATTAAGATACGTACCGTCTTGCATTTTCAATCAAGTATTTCGTTAGATATACTGTCCTTATTATTAGCCAACTTTGTAAAGTAGGAATGTGAAAAAAAAATCGATTATGGAAAAAATCGATTAAAAATCGATTTTTTTTAAGTAAAAATCGATTTTTATACTTGATTTTTTTAAAATTAATAATCGATTAAAAATCGATTTTTTTAATCATCCAATAAATGCACTCCGAAATTATGTTTTTGTCTTCTGGCTTTGAGCCCGGAACGCGAACTGCCAAAGAATACTATCATAGCTCCATAATATTACATTAACGCCACCTGTGCATTCTTTCTGTGCTCTTAAAACAGTTTAGATGATTAATTTAATCAAACATTCTCTAGATGGAATTAGTCGACAGTATTTTACCGACATTCGGTTGATATTTTATTCATTATTCGTTGCTGAAACTTCATTTTTCAAACTTGATTGTTAAAAACTTTAATTTGTGTTGATTATACAGGGTGACATTTAAAACAACTGCATCCTTTTAAACATAGACTATACCCATGCTTCTGAGCCGTTTGAGCCTATTTTTATTTAAATTAAACTTCATCATTTTCACATTTAAAAAACCCTCAAAAACTACGTCACACGCTTTATTAAGAACAACAAAAATAATTTAAAACTATACATGTAAATAAATGTCTGAAAAATAAATTATTTTTCTAGTATCAAGATCAAGTAAAGTACAGAGTTGTCGAGATCGCTCAGCTGAATGCATTGTGTTGTTGACCTCTGAATCTTACGCGTCGCTTTTCCGCCGGCCGGGGTGATATTACGTATTTAGGATCGTGGATTTTGATACTTTTATTTTTTTTCGTACTTTCTGAAATATGAACCGATATTTTTTTCTTTTTACGTTTTTAAATATCTTTTAGATGAGTACACTTAACAGTTAAATTTATGCAGTTGAATTAAATGTCACCCTGTATAAGAACTTACTGATTCTGTTGTTTATTTTTAATGAATAAATCTATTGATATAATGTATATGGCGTTTATTTTGACATAAATTGAAAAAATTGGAAAAATTCTATCAATATAAAAAAATCGATTATTTTCTTAAGAAAAATCGATTATTTGTTAATCGATTTTTCATACTTAAAAAATAAATCGATTACATAAAAATCGATTTTTTATCAGCAATGTCACATCCCTATTGTAAAGAAACAATTCGGATTCTTGGAATTACGCATAGAAAATTAGAAATATCACGAAACGAACAGCTCTACCGAAGACGCTACTTTGTTTTTGATTTGACATGGACTGGACAGGACAGTGACATGACATTAAAGCAAACATTCTTTTTTTTGGGATCTATGACCATAACATTAAAGTGTCAAAAAAAAAACTTCGAAGACTTCGAATTTTAGGCATTTTGTTTGGTGACTATGTACTAAACGTCCTAAAAAATGCACGTCAGCCTGACAAACTACTGACAGTGACAACCTCTTTAGGTTTGGCAACTTCAAATGTCACAAAATCTTCCCGTCCGGGATGATATCATTCCGTTACAAAAAATGCAATTAAATAGTGCAAAATAGTAATAATTATGTAAAAATGGCAGACCGCCTTCGTCAAATTGCCCAGCGTCTAAAAGACAAGATCCACCTATCTCAAATGGGCGGTACAGGCAGAGAAAAAGTTGACCAAATTTTAACCAAGTATGGGTCGACTTCTCGGGTCACGGAACTGGCCGAAAGATTCAAACATGAAACATTAGCAAAAAAAGTTCGAGAACTTGTATCAAAATATGAAAAATTTACTGGGGTGGAAGAGATTTTGGCGCTCCAAAACACCGTCAACGAAGCGCAAGTAAGATTTTTCTACTTCAAGGTTATTTTCCCTATACTTGTGACTAAGGAATGTATTCCTGACGTATATGTTTTTTTTTCTTTGTTATGGTTATATTTGCACTAGTGCAAGTGCATTTGTAACGTCGCAAAAATAGTTGTAGTAATGGTGTGTTGAGATGATATTTAAAAAAACAAAATATTACAGAATAACAAACAATGCACAGATAATTGTCCATTAATTCTCATAAAAGCTGTTAACTTGCTTAAACTTATTTATATAAATACTTACGTCCCGAACATGGTAGACAAAGCCAACAGTCTGACATTCCACATTCAGAGCTACAGTAAATAGCTAATAACATACATTGACTAGTGATTTTTTTATGTTTTTAGTTCTCTGGCAATTTCTTACCATAGTTTGAATCTCCATATCTGTATGATTCAGTATATTTAGCATTACAATAACTAGTTTTATGTATTTACATATAAAATGTTAAACATGTTGTTTATGTTTGTTTTTATTCTTAAACTATCTGCATTCATTATTTCTTTTACAGTAGAACTTACGCTTTGAAAATGTGTCAGACTATCATTTATAATATTAAGTATGTTTATTGATTCCAGGACAAGTTCATAGCGGCGCAAGACCGCCGTCGGGAGCTGGGCAGACAGCTGGCTGATATCGAGGCCCGGCTGAAGGAGCTCCATTCTGAGATGCAGAATACCATGAAGGGAGATGATAAATACTTGCATCTGTGTACTGAAGAACATAAGGTATTTTATTCTTTACTTCATTGAGTACCTACTTATACTTTTTTGTCTGTATGGTACCTATCTGGCATTTTAGAATAGGATCGCCACTAATTGTTAAGCCATGCAGTTGAAAATGGCCATTCATTCTTTCTGAGACTGTCAGCTCTGACTATCCTGCAAGGGATCAAAACATGATTATAATAATTTATAATAATTCAATGTCAAAAAAAATTCTTAAAAAAAAATCATTTTAAAAAAAAATCATTTTAAAAAAAAATCTGAATCAATTCAGGTATTGTACAAATTTAAAGATGTCAACTGCAAGTAGAGATTATAATGCTTCTATACTTTTGTTTTTTTTTTATGTACAATTAAAATAACTGCATTTAAGGAATTGTTTAAGCCATATAATCATCAAATTCAACAACAAATCATTTAAGTGTACTAGATGAATGTGCCTATTCCCTCAGTCACCTTTTACAACATCCACACAAAAGATATGCGAGTGGTCCTATTCCATAGTGCCGGTAACCACACGGAACTTTTGTTTAGAATCTTTCAAAAAAGTCTCAAAGAAATATCAGCCGTAACCTATTAAAATCCAAAACCAACAGCTGATAATCCAAGCGCGCGCCCTCCGCAACCAATTCGTAGAAGCCGAGCGCGAGGAGCGGGAGTTGTTCGCGACGATGAGCGCCGCCGTGAAGCTGGGTCACGAGAGGGAGAGGGCGCACGCTGAGAGGAACAAGTATTGGTATATCGTCGCTTCTATATTTGGTGAGTGCCGCTTAACATACATATATACATATGGTCACGTTTATATCCCTTGCGGGGTAGACAGAGCCAACGGTCTTGTATAGACTCTGATAGGCCACGTTCAGCTATTTGGCTTGATGATAGAATTGATATCCTAATAGTGACAGGTTGCTAGCCCATCGCCTAAAAGAAGAATCCCAAGTTTGTAAGCCTACCCCTTAGTCGCCTTTTACGAAATCCATGGGAAAGAGATGGAGTGGTCCTATTCTTTTTTTTATTGGTGCTGGGAATCACACGGCACATAATAATAACATTAATCATGGCTCTTTCCCGGTGTGATAGGCGGAGACTACATTTTTCTTCTTGTCATGATCTCTGGCCAGAAAGTTCTTTGAATGTCTCATCATGTTTTCCATCACCCTAAAACAGTATTCAAATAATGATTTGGTAAATAGTTATTAGTTCAATTAGTCTCTGCCTACCCCTCCGGGAGAAAAGCGTGATTTTATGTATGTATGTAGGTATATAAATAGTTATTGGTAGAAGGCTGTATGCCTTGTGATTCCCGGCACGTTAAATTAGGACCACTCCATCTCTTTACCGCGGATCTCGTAAAAGGGGACTAAGGCTTATAAACTTGGGATTCCTCTTTGAGGCGATGGGCTGGCAACTTGTTGATATTTGATTGAATCTCAATTCTATCATTGAGCCAAACAACTGGATCTTGCGTATCAGTCTTTTCAAGACGGTTGGCTCTGTCTACCCCGCAAGCATAGTCGTGATTATTGTATGTATATATGTATGTTTGTGTGATTACCGATATTTTAGATTAGGATCACTCCATCTCTTTCTTATGGATTTCAACAAAAAGCGACTAAGACTGTCACTGGTCTGGTAGCTAAAAGAAAACGTAATGTGTATTGTACCAGCTGCTTCTCTTATCATGCAGATTGTAAAAGTGTATCAAGGGAAAAGCTAATAAACTTAGTTAATTTCAATTCGAATTCGCGGAACACTAGATAAATCTGTCCAACTTGTCCAAATATATTGATTTATGCGGCTATCATTTAAAATATACAAATTAAATTACATAACTTTGCTTTATTATCTAAAGAGGAACAGTTAAATTGGACGTGACCTGATAGTGTTTTTATCTTGTTTGAGATGTCTCGTATAGTATAGTAAGATTGTTCGCGTATTAAATACATACATACGCACACAATACAGCACAACAGTGTATAAATAAATAAATTGTATTTACGGGACAAATTACACTGATTGAGTTAGCCTCAAATAAGTTCGAGACATGTGTTACGAGATACTAACTCAACGATACTATATTTTATAATAAATACTTACATAGATAAACATTCAAAACCCAGGCCAATCAGAAAAAGTTCTTTTCTCATCATGCCCCGGCCGGGATTCGAACCCGGGACCCCCGGTGTCACAGACAAGCGTACTACCGCTGCGCCGCAGAGGCCGGCACGTATTATTAAGGGAACGGGTAATAAACTTGAGATTCCTCTGGTAGGCGATGGGCTAGCAACCTGTCATAATTTTTTATCTCAATTCCATCATTAAGCCATAGCCCTAAACGAGGCCTTTCAGTCTTTTCAAAACGTGTATCCCTGTTTACCCCGCAAGGGATAAAGATGTGATTATTGAAAGTGCCTTGTCACAAAAAAAATTAACTGTACCCTAATTGGATCATTTAGTTGTCCATGTTAAGTCCTTTTTTTTCTTAATATTTTTTTTTACTTCCAAGTCGCGATCGGGAAAATAAAGTCGATTAATTCATTAACGCCACGTTAAGCCCGGCTTATTTGTTGTAAGATCGCATCGCATCGTATCGCATCGCATCGTGTCGCATCACGTAGTTTCCAGTCGCGTTGCGTCTCGTCTTTAAGCGATAGGCTAGTAATGAATAATATCTCTCTGTGGCGCAGCGGTAGTGCGCTTGTCTGTGACACCGGAGGTCCCGGGTTGGAATCCCGGACAGGGCATGTTGAGGAACGCACTTTCTCTGATTGGTCTGGGTCTTGGATGTTTATCAATATAAGTATTTATTATAAAATTATCGTTGGGTTAGTATCTCGTAACACAAGTTTCGAACTTATTTCGAGGCTAACTCAATCTGTGTAATTTGTCCCATATTATTTATTTATTTAATATCTGAAATTTCTGGTCGAATTTTGATCCCGTTTAAAAGAGGGTTTTATGAGGAAAGTTTATATCAATTAACGTTACCTGTGCGTAGCCGGGAGCGGGTCGCTAGTATAGTACCTGTAGTGACATACATACATACATACATACATACATAAAATCACGCCTCTTTCCCGGAGGGGTAGGCAGAGACTACCTCTTTCCACTTGCCACGATCTCTGCATATTTCCTTTGCTTCATCCACATTCATAACTCTCTTCATATTATATATTTATTATAGTGATATCTTTTTTAATTTCCCACCAGGCACAGTGCTGGGAATCGCCGGGTCCACCATCAACAACCACATGAAGATGACGGAGTTCCGCGAGATGATGGAGCAGCAGATGGCGCGCAGTGCCAGGTGTGAAGTGTTAGATAAAAAAAAACTTAATGTTTTCACATTATGAATATTTTTTTTGACAATATACTGTGCCCGCGACTGGAACCGCGCGTGGAATAGTTATTTTGAGCATCATTGAAGCCCTCAAGGGTGAATCATTTTCCCCGTATTTTTCAAATTTTCCATTATTTCTTCGCTCCTAATAGTTGCAGCGTGATGTTATATACCCTAAAGCCTTCCTCGATAAATGGTCTATTCAACACAAAAAGAATTTTTCAATTCGAACCAGTAGTTCCTGATATTAGCGCTAGCTTTATAATATTATAATATTAGTATATACATACATGAACTAATTCTATACTTTACACTATTCGAATTCTAGGCGATGGGCTAGCAACCTGTTACTATTTGAATCTCAAATCTATTATCAATCCAAAAAGCATAACGTGGCCTGTCAGTCTTCAAGACTGTTGGCTCTGTTTACTCCGTAAGGGATATAGAAGTGACTATATGAATGTACGTACACATACATATACAGTTTTGTATATTAGTGTATAATATTTGCAGCGTGCTGTATACAATAGCCGGCGGGGCGGGCGCCGGCGCGGCCAACAGGGCGGATATAGCGGACGCTATGAAGACAGAATTCGCATATCAGGTAACATACATACATATAGTCACGTCTATATCCCTTGCGGGGTAGACAGAGCCAATAGTCCCGAAAAGACTTCAGCTGCTCTGCTTAATGATGGAATTGAGATCCAAATAGTGACAGGTTGCAAGCCCATCGCCTGAAAAAAAAAGGGTCGCAATTTTATAAGCCTATCCCTTAGTCGCCTTTTATGACATCCATGGGAAAGAGATGGAGTGGTCCTATTCTTTTTCGTATTGGTGCCGGGAACCACACGGTTATATATATAATATCAGGTAACACGTTCATTTATTAGTATAATGTACCTACTGTGTGACGCATGTTATTGGAAAAATCAATAAATATTGTTTCTATTTGACGGCCTCTGTGGCTCAGCGGTAGTACGCTTGTCTGTGACACCGGAGGTCCCGGGTTCGAATCCCGGTCAGGGCATGATGGGACAAGAACGTTTTCCGATTGGCCTGGGTCTTGGATGTTTATCTATATAAGTATTTATTATAAAATATAGTACTTATCGTTGCGTTAGTATCTCGTAACACAAGTCTCGAACTTACTTCGAGGCTAACTCAATCTGTGTAATTTGTCCCGAATATATATTTATATTTTGATTTTTATTATATTACAAGGATGTTACATAACGAGAGAAAAGCATATTAACTTGAGAATCTTCTATAAGGCGATGGGCTGGCAATCTGTAACTATATGAATCTCAAACCTATTTTCAAGCCATTCAGTCGAAAGCAGCCTTGTCTTTTTGAGACTGTTGGCTCTGTCCACCTCGTAATGGACAAAAGCGTGATATAGTTATGTATGTGACAGTTTAATACTCTTTAAGAAGTATGCAGGGATCATGGAATGATACAATAATATATACATATATAGTGATAGTCTCTGCCTAGTATACCCTTTTTAGATCGGACATACATCACGTCTAAATCCCTTGCGGGGAAGACAGAGTCAACAGTCTTGAAAAGACTAGTAGGCCACGTTCAGCTGTTTGGCTTAATGACATAATTGAGATTCAAATAGTGACAGGTTGCTAGCCCATCGCTTACAAGAGGAATCCCAAGTTTATTAACCTTAGGCTCGGATCGGACATGATTTTTGTAACATTTTCGATTCGATATTCGATTTTCGACGGCCTCTGTGGCTCAGCGGTAGTACGCTTGTCTGTGACACCGGAGGTCCCGGGTTCGAATCCCGGCCAGGGCATGATGAGAAAAGAACTTTTTCTGATTGGCCTGGGTCTTGGATGTTTATCCATCTAAGTATTTTTTATAAAATATAGTATCGTCGAGTTAGTATCTCGTAACACAAGTCTCGAACTTACTTCGAGGCTAACTCAATATGTGTAATTTGTCCCGTATATATTTTACTAGCTGTCCCGGCAAACGTTGTTTTGCCATATAAATCATTTTTAAGTAATTTCTAGTTAAAAAATGTTAAGGGTGGACAACCCTTAACACTTAGGGGTATGAAAAATAGATGTTAGCCGATTGTCAGACCTACTGATGCATGCAAAGTTTGGTTAAAATCGGTAAAGCCTTTTCGGAGGAGTATGGAGATAAACGTTGTGACACGAGAATTTTATATATTATATATAAGATTTATTTACTATTTTTACCGTCCCATCTCATTCGTAATCATTATTCTGAAGTTTTTAGTAAAGACAGATTAGGTTTTTGTTATTTCAGCACTTCCCAAAATACTACAATCGAGTAAGTTTAAAATAAACTAAGTAAGCGATGCAATGCGTGTGCGCATGTGTGTGTATACGTACGTAGTATGTCTGGTGTTACGTTTGTCATCGTTCGGTCCGATAACGTTTTCACAGAATAGTAGTATTCTTTTTCTGTAAATAGCACATACATACATACATACGTATAGTCACGTCTATATCCCGTACGGGGTAGACAGAGCCAATAGTCCCGAAAAGACTGAATGGCCACGTTTAGCTGCTCGGCTTAACGATGGAATTGAGATCCAAATAGTGATAGATTGCTAGCCCATCGCCTATAAAAAAGGATCGCAATTTTATAAGCCTATCCCTTAGTCGCCTTTTACGACATCCATGGGAAAGAGATGGAGTGGTCCTATTATTTTTTTGTATTGGTGCCGGGAACCACACGGCAAATAGTACAATCAATAATAATATACATACTATCTCTCTCTCTCTCTCTCTCTCATCTTTGCGCATTCCCAGTTGCACCCTCCACGAGTGCTCCAGGGCCTTTGGTCCGCTTTCCTGAATTATTCTTTCCACTTTTTCCGGCCTGCGAAGTCTTCAGCTTTTAGACCATCGGCACGCATATTATCTATAACGTCGTCAAGTCAAGTTTCCTTCGGTCTGCTCCTTGTACCCTGGCCCGGCGGAGGCGGCATTGCCAGATATTTGTTACCCAGATAACCTACAGGCTTTCGCGAATTGTAATACTTACCCATTTTTACATACATACATAAAATCACGCCTCTTTCCCGGAGGGGGTATGCAGAGACCTCTTTCCACTTGCCACGATCTCTGCATACTTCCTTAGCTTCATCCACATTCATAACTCTCTTCATGCAAGCTCGGCGGTTTCGGGTACTTTTGTCCTGACACTTTACCAGGACGTCCTTTATTTGATCAAGATACGTTCGTCTAGGTCTTCCCACCCATTTTTAATTGAATGATATACGTAGTAAAGTTAGTCTATAAATAGTTATCATCATGATCATATTAGTTACTAGCGGGCACAGCTACTTCGTCCGCGTGGAATAGTTATTTTGGGCATTACTGAAGCCGTCAAGGATGAATAATTTTCCCCGTTTTTTTTTTTCACATTTTCCATTACTTCTTTATTCCTTATAGTTCTAGCGTGATGTTATATAGCCTAAAGCCTTCCTCGATAAATGGTCTATTCAACTCAAAAATAATTTTTCAATTCGAACCAGTAGTTTCTGAGATTAGCGCGTTCAAACAAACAAACTCTTCAGCTTTATAATAATAGTATAGATATGAGTCCACCGCTGAATATAGGCCTTCCCCATCGACTCCCACCTCTCTACATTGAAGGCTCGCTCGCTCTGTTATAGGCGGCCATAATACATCTTTTCCCCGCGGACTTTCTGTCCTGAAGATTATATAAAAAATATAGTTAACACGTTTGTTTTCCAAATTGCAGGAGCAGTTAGCATCGAATTTGAAACAAATGCAGGACAATATCAATTATCTAGTCACGAAACAGTCATCTCTTATTGGTAAGTTAACTACCTAGGTATATGTTATATCATATAAATATTTCCCCTTATTTCTCAAAGTTACAATTAGATCTTGACTTGATGACAATTGGTCAATCAACTGTCATAAAATTCATTTATAAATTCACCGCAAACTTAGCTAACCTCGCGTTTTATTTTTTTACATAATTAACGCTTATTTTTCTAACATTATTTTGATTATTTCAAAAACGACTTCATCCTAATTTGGTGCCGCATAAATTGAAAAATTCTATTGACAGATGCTACACATCCTATCTATTTTTCATATCAGACTACGGTTTTTATTTTTCTTTTCAATTACAGATCACCTTCACCACCAAGACGAAATAATAGAAAAGCACATGAAGGACTTAAAGAAAATCGTTGTCGTCGCGTCTCAAACTAGCGCCAAATCTGACGCCGAGCTAGCAAAGGCACTGTCTGTGGTCCATCACGATCTAGACGAAGTGGAGAGAGAAAGAGAGGAAGATGGGAAACATAAAATAGCATTAGAACCAAATCAAATAATAACAGGTCTAGGCGTTATGATCTGCGCAGCGGTCATTTTCGGTAACATAATCGGCAGGGTCAGTTGATTCAAATCCGAGGAAATCACAGCGATCATCGATTGATTTTAGTGAATCGATTAAGGAGTAATCTGTACAGTTGCAATATCGACGAATTGTGATAATATTTTTTTTTTATTTGGAAATCTCTTACTTTTTTTAATTTCCGCGAATGTAGTGCCAAAGAATTTGCCTGTGCCGTTCGCAATAAATATTTCGATAAAAAGAATTTCGCACTAATTTCACTTAATTTATTATCTGTTTGTAGTTTTTAATTTAAGAAAAATATTTAATAAAAGCGTTTGGATATTTAATAATTTATTTATTTAAACACATTTTTACTCTAAAAACAGATAAGAAAAGCTGTAATACATCTGTATCTGTATACTGTAACATAGACAGGAATAAACGGGGAAGCGACCAATTATTTAACAACATACTATCCATTCTTCATAATCCAAAACATAATTATCTAACTAATTCTTTTAAACATTGATCCGAAACCATTAATTTTCCCGCTAACATAAAAATGAAACTTAAAAAAATAAAGTTGTTATATACATAAAAATATCCCAATATTACATAATTAACCCAACTTTAGATTTTAGTTGACATTTTCAAAAATGTTGTGCTTATTGTAAAATTTGTAGACCTGCCAGGTCTGCTTAAACTTTGTATCCACTTAAGAGAAGTAGAATGTACATGCAAGAAAAAAAACAGCAGAAATAAATAAACATATATTATGTTTAAGTTTTTAAACTACTTACACGTAATAAATACTATTTTTTAAAATACGTATGTACGCACAATATTTTTTATTTTCATAATGTTCTAACCTGTTTCCTTTGTTCTTTTTTGTTTTGATTTCATGATTCCACACAAAAAAAATGAAAAACAAACACATTTCATGCAACAATCTAGTCTAAGGTACGTAAAAGACAAAAGTTTTTTTTTGTAATTTATAAATTGTTATAATTTAGCACAATTTCGCAGTGTTCTGGGAACAAATTGTCGAATTTATTGGTTATTAATAGGTACACAAGACTTAATTTTGTAATCGCTAACACTTCGCACTGCATCTAAGTTTTTTTTAGCGCGGCTGCTTTTATAATTCCTTTATAATAACTTCAGTGTATAATAAAAAGGTTGTTACTTAACAGTCGTTTTATTGAGTTAGGTACTATACCTGATTAATATTATAATTATGCGCTACCTACAAAAGAATACACAGTCGCAAATCCCACGAGAATTTAGGTTATCTGATTTAAAGTTACCCTATGTCCTACTCCAGGCTCTTATAGTTCGGTAGATAACAGAAGAGGTAATAAACAAAGAAACTTACTTCGCATTTATAATATTAGTTAGAATTTCAAACTTTATTTTGCTTTTTACCCGACTACGGCGAAGCAAACAGGAGGATTTAATTTTGGCCTAGTTAAATAAATGTCTATGGACTGGTATGATTCATAAATTATCTCCAAATGAAGTTCCGTTGTATTTATGTGCCTTGTGGTTCCCTGCACCAATAGAAAAAAGATAAGACCACTCCATCTTTTTCACATTGATGTAAAAGGCGAATATGAATTATAAACTTGAGATTCTTTTTATAAGCTATAGGTTAGCAATCAATCACTATATTGGATATAGACATTAATATAAGTATGTATGTATTGAACATGCTTAGAACATGTGCAATGTTTTCAAACATACTGGTGACCTTAACACAGATCATCCCGGAAATGATTACTAGATACAAGTTGTTATACCTACTCTATAAGGCAGTGATAAGGTCTATGCTCACGTGGTTTGTCCACACTCCTAGACGCCGTAAGTAATTGTGTTCTACGGGTTCACTTACAAGCCTTAAGCTATCTTTAAAGGCAGTGATAAGGTCTATGCTCACGTGGTTTTTCCACATACAAAGACGCCGTAACTTTCTGCTAGCCTTCAAATCTCACAAGAACAGTATAGTTTTTCCGAGAAAAAAGGCAATCTTTGTAGTTCTCAGAACTCAACTACAAACCTATGTGCCTTCGTCATATCGTTTATAATTTAAGTATATTACATGTACGTCGGTGGTCCAATGGAAAGGTTAAAATGCGTGATGCGCAGAAAGTTACAGGTTCGAATCCCACCTCGGCCATGTACCAATGACTGCTTTCGAAGTTATGTACATTAGTTAGAATACTAGCCGATGCTCTTACGGTGAGGGAAAACATTTATTTCTAGGAACGGTCATCTGTCATCATAGCATACTGGTTACAGCTCTGTTCTATGGCGTAAATTAAAAAAATAACCCACGTCGTGACCATAACTTAAGTCAGACGCATTCATGACTAATTGAGTCCTAGTTCTTTGACTGTGAATTAATAATTAAAATACAATAGATCGATGACACAGTCGGCGTAACTTGTGATTTCTTTTGCCTTAAGTACTCCATTCATCCTCCCACGTCTAATTTTTGGCGGGAATTTTACGCGCCTTTTTGAGGTTATAACCATAACTTTGCCGTAGGCATATGCCTTGTTCGACGCCTATTTAGAATTGGACAGGCGTGTTAAGATCGCGTATAGCATATTTAATAAAGTTACACACAAAATATAAATTTGTCCTGGTAACGATAGTCAATTATTTAAGAAGTTACCTAGCCATTGTGGGAGGTATAGTAAAGCGCAATGTGATTCCTGCCACTTTAGAATAGAAACACTATTTATATGATATGGCTCCAATTCTCTATAATAGCAACTGAAACCAGGAGGAGGAAGAAGCAGTACTCTATGATGGATCATGTCATGGACGACATGGATTTGCCAAAAGTAAATTTCTAAATCTCTGTACGCTCTAGTTTTCTTACAGTAGGAACTAATACGTACATCAAAAAGCTTTACTTTTTTCTCCACTTAACTTGTTACCCCAGTTTAAAGTAGGTAGTTCAGCTGTAAATACTTAGATGCAATTACCTACTTATGCTTGTTTATATGTCGTCTAAAATCACTCATTTGCTCATTAAGTAAAGGTTCCCTTTAGTTCCTTATTGATACGATCGTAATTAGGTCTAGCTCTAATCTGAACGTAAATATAACATAATTGATATCTTATAGTTAAAGACAGCCCAGACGGGACTTCAAACATGTAGTACCTACTTACTTATAGAAGATTTTGTTTTTAATAGACGTACTAACTTTATTTTATACCAAATTTAAATAGTAGGTAACATTTAAATTAAAATGAACTCAAGTTAAAACTAAAGCTAAAACTACTTACTTATAAAAAAGAAAGAAAAAAAGATGAACACAAACTAAAATGTAATTTACAAATTGTACAGTCCCTGCATAGCATAAACATGCGGGAGTGTGCCCAGAACTCGAAATGTAAAAGTTTAAATGGTCGATTAAAAAATAGAGACAACACTATAAATAAAATGATACAATCGAACCTTTAGAAAGTTTATTGAGTAAAAACAATTAATAAAATGGCCAGCTATACTATGTTGTTGTATTCGACTTGACGTAGGGATTATTTTAGTATGTCTATCGCCGTACGTCTATCTAAATACCTACGCATTAAATCGGTCAATCGTTAGATATATAAAGTGTGTTTTTATTAAAATTACTTATACTGGATTTTCTTCGTCTTATAACTAAATATACTGAAAATAGGTAAGTTTTGCTATGGCTTGGCCTGTCTCGATTGTAACTATAAAATCAAGTGGCGGCATGTAGGTACCCACTTACCTGCCAAATGTAATAATCTATTTGTTCACTTAAGAGAGTGAACGATGAGGAAACCTACATTTAGGCAACTGAAATGCTCTGTCTATCTCGTTAGGAAAGAAGCCTTTAGCTTTTTCGCTGTTGACTGATAGCGTCGCGTGATTTTTTTTTTGCGAATTGTGGCGTATAGATTTCGCCACATATGTATGTATGTAGGCATGTATGTAGAACAGTAAGAAGTTAATGTAATCACATTAGTCTAAAATATCGGTTACTTATCACGCCATTAGCTGCATTAGAGCAACCTTGTACTTTTTGTCCGTCCAAAAATAACTATTGCAATGACATTGCGTCCATATACTCAATCGATGTACATATATATTTATATACATGTTGCATCTTGCGATAGATAGATGGGCTGATGCATGATTACACAGCATTGTACATTCAACTCCTAATAGAAATAAAACAGTTGTTTTTTTTTTCATATTTCATATGCGACATGTCAACACAAGTTGATATAGGTACTTATTGAAAAAAAACCTATTTATTAGGAGTCCGTAAAAAAATTAAAGAGCGTAATATACTTAGATACATACATACATAAAATCACGCCTTTTTCCAGGAGGGGTAGGCAGAGATTTAGATAAGTACGAGTATTGCAGGAACGCGCAGTGATATCAAATTGAAATTTTTGTTTGACGTCACATAAGTCCACAATCTCTTTTACATACATTAAATCACGTCTTTATCTTGAAAAAAGTTGACTGAACAGTTTCGGTAAGACTAAAAGGCCACGTTTCGCTGTATGGCTAAACGATGGAATTAAAATTTTTCCTAAAATAGTCAGCAAGTGCTAGTAAGTCGTCTAAAAGACGAATCCCAACTTTATAAGCATATCCCATAGTCGCC
Source organism: Amyelois transitella (assembly GCF_032362555.1). Lineage (NCBI taxonomy): Eukaryota > Metazoa > Arthropoda > Insecta > Lepidoptera > Pyralidae > Amyelois > Amyelois transitella. The sequence continues at coordinate 2,502,151 of NC_083533.1, forward strand.
TTTTACGACATCCATGGGAAAGAGATGGAGTAGCCTTCTTTTTTATTGGTGCCTGGAATCATACGGCACATTTTACATACGTACATACATATTTATCCCTTACCGGTTAGACAGAGCAAACAGTTTCGAAAAGACTATAAAAGGCAACATTTCGTTGTATGGCTGAACGATGGAATTGAAATTTAAAAAATAGTGACAGATTGCTAGTCCATTTTTAAAAAAAAAATTCTCTATTTTGTTGCCTGTAGCTATTAAAATTTGATGTTCTTTTTTCAAAATACATATTTTGAGATATACCTACTTACTGATTTGCTCGAGGAATAAAATATTAAAATAATGCGTTCAAAACTGTAACGGCACTTGACCGACGAAGTACTTACATTATTAACTAACATTTATTATGATTTTTCATTAACTGTATACCAATTAACCTGTGTTACCAAGGCCGGCGTGGAAAACTGGTCAAACAAGTGGTCTAGATTCTGCTTAAACTTAGTATTTGACCCTGCAAGTTTAATGTCGCCGTACCTTTTAGGTCAGCCTATTAATATCCTCCTGACGTGCCCTTGAAGAGCCCAGGGCCCTATGACTACGATCCCCAAGTACTTCAGGTAATTATACATACATACATATAGTCACGTCTATATCCCTTACCCCTTACGGGGTCTGCCCCGTAAGTGACTATATGTACTGTCTACAGAGCCAACAGTCCCGAAAAGACTGAATGTCCACGTTCAGCTACTCGGCTTAATGATGGTATTGAGATCCAAATAGTGACAGGTTGCTAGCCCATCGCCTTAAAAAAAGGATCGCAATCTTATAGGCCTATCCCTTAGTCGCCTTTTACGACATCCATGGGAAAGAGATGGAGTGGTCCTATTCTTTTTTGTATTGGTGCCGGGAACCACACGGCAATTTAGGTAATCACATCGTAAAATTGTTTAACCTGCCTGCGTCTGCCCCAGCTCAAATAATGATTAATAGGTTGCTTCGCCATGTATTGCCGTAGGAACGATTAAGTTCATTGTTTTAAACCTAACTTCATTTTGGTCTTCTACTAATTTATGCACTCCACAATGCATTTTATTGATTTTTAACTCTATGAATATGATAAGTGAGTATACTTAGTTATTGGATGTTCTTATTATATGCATAAATAAAAACACCCCTCTCTCCCGAAAGGGTAGGCAGAGAGTAGATCTTTCCACTTTCGTAACTCTATTATTGAATGTAATGAGTATCTAGATATAGTTTAAATGAGTTCACGAAAGAATGTGTGGCAGACACTAAGTACATATTAATCTAAGAAATAATTATCTAAAGAGGTATTATTTCTTTATAAATTTACCAATATAAGTAATTAAGCAAACACACTTGTCATTTAACTGATATTAAAATAACTTTAGAACGAACTACTTAGTCGTTGCCCGCATCTTAGTCCGTCCACCATAATAATAACTGGCTTTTAGCATTTTTTGTATACACAAACATATAAATCACGTCTTTATCTCTTGTGGGGTAGACAGAGCCAACAGTCTCGAAAATACTGAAACGCCACGTTCAGCTGTATGGCTTAAATGATGGAATTGATATTAAAATAAGTGACAGGTTGCTTGCCTGTCACTTAAAAAAATAACCCGATGTTTATTAGCCTCTCCCTGATTTGTCTTTTACAACCTGCACGGGACAATAAGCAACTGCCACACACAATGCAACTGACTTGTACATACATATTATTCACTTCTTTATACTTTGCGGGGTAGACAGAGCCAACGGTCTTGAAAATATTGATAGGCCACGTGCAGCTGTTTGGCTTAATGATAGAATTGAGATTCAAATAGTGACATGACCTTTTCTTGATCTTTTTAAAAGTATTCTTTTAATTTTATTCACTTTTTGGTTTAATCTGTTAATATTTCGCGCTTGCCATAGACAATATTTTCATTGTACGTGATCTCATATCCTTATCAAATTATAAAGCAGTATTACAATGCGACTTTGTATTAACTCTACTTTATGTATGTATAACAACCAATTAAATTGATTAATGTAAATAGGAATCACTGATCTGATTTGTTCCTTGATATTATCAATTAAGTACAGTCGTATATAATAGTACTGTTATTTGCGTTATTATATTAGTAAAATTATATAAGAAATATTATATTATTAATATTTTCATTGCACGTGGTCTTATTTCCATCAAATGATTTAGCAGTATTACAATGCGACTTTGTACTAACTCATATCAGTATGAAAGCAAATTAATATGCATCGAGTTAGTCCAACCTGGCTTCACTTCGATCTCACACGGAGGATCGTTTTAACCAGGTGATATCCTTAGTAGCCTCTTACGGCATACTCGGGAATGATACGGACATACACTACTTCATACTAGCACGACACGACTACTTTAGTCGAAATATTTTGAACAATTCAGCTGGCTCGGGTGTCAAGGAAAACTCGTTTATGAATGAAGGACAATGATCATAATTCTTTCTTACGTTAGTTACCTTAATGTCTGGTCAATTTTCCTCTCCATATCCCCACTATTAATCTAAATGGGTATACTAATCAATCATTTTATGATGCATTTAAATGCCCACGTAGATTTACCAAGAAAATCAGACTAGACATAGTAATCATTGTACCTATTTGTAATAGCTTTGGTACCGGGTCACGCTTTACCTATTTTTAACAAGTCTTCACTATTCGTAAGTGTTTTTGCATACTCGTAAAGGACTAACACAATTTTAATCCCGGAATCCCCTACACAGGGGAAAGCTCTTATTCCCTTAGTCGTCTTATACGATATCTACGGAGGAGAGATGGAGTGATCCTATTCTCAATTACCTTAGCACCACCACTACACGGCACCTAGTTTTAAAATCATTGCCGATTTTACTTATAGTACTTATTCATTAATAGAACAATCTACTCAAGAAAGTAAGTTAAACAGAAATTGATAACAATATTGAGACTTCTGGTTTGAATACACGATAACCTTCTTATAAACAGAAATTAGCGACTTAGATAAACATATGTAAGTGAATGTCTTAGTTTATCTCTAAGTAAAGGACGTCGTACTTACTTAACCTTCGCTTAAAAACGTTCATTTTTTCACATAGGTACATACATATGTACCCATGATAGGTACACGGTTCCCATGAGGTTGATGACTTAGTGACGGCGAAAAATGCTTTTATACCTTGTTTAATTACTTAAGTTATAATTTTACCTGTGAGATTTCCATGATGGTCGTGAAAAAAAAAACAGTGTGGGCCAGCTTATTTTCTTCCCGCACAGATGTTTAGTTTAAAAACTTGGAATCTCTTTTATTCCGTTTAAAGATTAAGATCATTCGGAGATTTTAACACTTTTTGCGAATATAATGAACTATATTCATGTTTATCTGCATAAATGCATATCGTTTAAATCTCCATATTTAGTATAAATTTATTAAGTACTTGTTCAAATTCCTAATCAGATGTCATGTGAAAATTATTGCACATTTTGTCCGTATTAAGTTTCAAATCTAGGACATACTCAGAAATATCATTACTACCAGTATCAGACTCGCGTTTGTCATAAATTACGATAACCATCGTAGGTACATACATCATTTGTATGGCTATTAATGTAACATTGATTTATGGATCTCAATTGGTCAATTATGAATGATATCAAAGCTTTGAAAACTTGAGAATAAAACATCAATGTTATTCAAAACTTAATTACTATGGCGTAACAAATCGTGCTCATCCCAAAGGCCTAACAAAACGAAATCATATTGAAACTAACGAATGACGTCACGAGGCAATCACAAAAATTGAATAAATTAACCAAGGGCCCTTGGTCAAGGAATGTCGTAGATAATTACTGTGTAACTAAACTCAAAGATGAATGCTTATATGTTCACAGGAAGGTGCGTTGGTTTGAATCACAGTTAGATCGTAAGCCATCATTTCGCAACGTCTCGCGCACTGCACCGGTCAAATAGCAGTTCGCGCGCTTTTCAAAATTCGAACGATTTCATACAATAAAATAGTGTCTGTGGTTATAAGTTTTTATTCGTATTTTTTTTTTTAAATTTAAATCTGTAATTGTGACTTTTTAGAATGACTTTGTTTTAATTTAAATATTATAAGTGATAATGAAGTTTTACAAAATATAAAGTTTTTAAAAGTTTTTCTGTGTTCAATAGTGTTGTACTTTAGGGCAACGACCTGCATCTAGATGAAGGTAATATTATAATTTATACGTAAGACCCGTGAGTAAAACCGTTTAACTACAGTGACTATGACTATTATTACGGCCAGTTACATAGTTTACATCATTAATCAATTGTCTACAATTATGTTTTCTTTATAATGGAATGCTATTACTCATAGAATTATTGCGATCAGGTCACTGTCATGTTAGTACTATCCATTGTATCGAAAGGAAGTTTTAAAAGTTTTATTAGTACAGCGTGTGACAGATAACATTGATAAATTTATTTGTTTTATAAGTCATAGACCCAATTTTACAAAAGGTCGTTGTGAAGATTACTTAGTTATTTGAAATAGGTTTTTTTTATTATTATTATTTTATTTATAGTTCAAAGAAAAAGGAAAGATATATCGGGGAATCCTTTCTTAATGCTCTACTATAGGTACCACTTACCTTTTTATAATGATCGCATGCATGCGTAATTTAAATTTTCTTTTCTCTAAACACTTAAGAAAATTTATAAAAGAGAAGCCATAAAAATAATGTCGGTGAATCGAGGAAAATCTTAAAAAATAATCAGTTGGTTAGGTAGATACTTTATTTCTTTGCCCGATATATTTTTTTATAATTAAAATAATTTTCATTTACAAAACACACAAAATTAAAAAATAACAAATCTTTTTTTTAAACCGCATTCGAAGCGTCCACACCCAAAATTATGAGACAAAACAAAACGAAGTCGGTTAATGTTCCAGTTTGGGTGCCAAAAACGATGGCCATATTTTATTTACGTACGTACGTACATCCCTAACTACTTAACATTATCCGGAAATTATTATGATCCTTGCATCATTTAAAGAAAATAAATAATAAGATAGATATGTAAGAAGTTTATTGGACAGTGTCACAGATACGAAATAAATAATACAACTCGAAAGGGTCTTAACCCAGCGTTCTAAGAGTACTCTTTGCCCCTAAATTAAAAAAACTGCGGTCTTGCGCTTGTTATTGCCAATCAATTAAAATAGCAAGAGTATTTTAATTGTACTAAAAGACAAAGTTTATCAAGTAATTTAAGCTAGAAGCGGTTACACAGAAATTTGTGCTGAAAATAAAGAGTTAAAAATAATAACAAATAATAAATATATACGTTACAAATACAAAAACAACACAAGTCTCGAACTTACTTCGAGGCTAACTCAATCTGTGTATTGAGTTAGCCTCGAATTAAGTTCGAGACTCGTGTAACGAGATACTAAGTCAACGATACTATATTTGATAATAAATACTTATATAGATAAACATCCGAGAAACAGGCCAATCAGAAAAAGTTTTTTTCTCATCATGCCCAGACCGGGATTCGAACCCGGGACCTCCGTTGTGTGACACCGGACAAGCGCACTACCGCTGCGCCACAGAGGTTGCAACTACAAAACAGTACCTATTTGTCAAATTCTCATGTCACAGTTGAGTCCTCATCTTACTTAGCAGATCTTAGGCCGCTAGTAACCACGATCCTTGGGTAGATTTTTTATTTATTTATTTAGATAAGTCTGCTATTTCCGTAAAGCGCCTCCCGTCTGGACTCCTCTACCTTTGCTGGGGAACCTAACCCTTATTGGATCGATCATGGTTACACAAAAAAGAATGTGCAGGTTTCCACAAGATGATTTCCTTCACCGTAAGAAGGGAACAAGTGCTAGGGAACCCACTTAACCCATTTTCGATCATGTTTTCACATCTAGTTGCCTGAATATCCAGGTTTTTCCTTCCTGTCTCATTATATCTACTTACAATTTCATACGTTCCCTTAATATAACGGTAACTGATATCTTATTACGTGCTCCTGTAAATACTTATTAGTTTATAATTCAACTCTAACTTCACATGATATACCGACCTTTGTAAGATCTTTTAAAGCAGCCGAGCTTTTTTTAATTACCTTATAAGGTTATCCTAACTGTTCTACTTTTGTGGGAAAACACAGGCATTAAAACAGTCTTTAATATTCCAAGTAAGTCGCGACTAACTTCGTGTTTGTTGACAAAAATCTGTATACTATTAGATATATTTTCCTCAAAATAAAAAATAATGAAGTAAGCACAAAAATCTGATTGCCTTATACATACATACATATAATCACGTCGTAGACAGAGCCAACAGTCATAAAAAGCCTGATAGGCCACGTTCAGCTTGGCTTTAAGGATAGAATTGAGATTCAAATAGTTGATAAGTAAGATAAGTTAATTCAGCTGAACGTGGCCTTTCATTCAAAACTGTTAGCTCTGTCTACCCGTAAGGTATGAAAACGTGATACATACTTTCGCAACTTTGTCATTATCTGATTAATAGCTTTCCACTTTACGTCAAATATATAATTATGTGTTATACGTCATTTATCTATTAATTGACGCATTTCTATTATCTGTAATTGAAATGGAGAAACATAATCACGCATTTATGTCTTACGGGGTAGACAGAGCCAACAGTCTCGAAAACAAGGCCACGTCCAGCGGTATACTACGTGAGAAATAAGATTCAAATAATAACAGACTGCTTGCCCATCGCCCTATAGAAGGAATACCAAGTTTGTTATCATTTCCCTTGATTGACTTTTACAAGCTGCACGGGAAGTATATATTGTGCCGTGTGGTTCCCGGCACCAATAGAATAAGAATAGGACCACTCTATCTCTCTCCCATGGATGTCGTAAAAGGAAAACGACTGAGGGGGTAGGCTTATAAACTTAGGATTCTTCTTTTAGACGATGGGCTAGCAACCTGTCACTATTTGAATCTCAATTCTATCATTAAGCCAAACAGCTGAACGTGGCCTTTCAGTCTTTTAAGACTGTTGGCTCTGTCTACCCCGCAAGGGATATAGACCTGATCATATGTATGTATGTACAAATTAACAAAAATAATTCAGAAACACGAACGAAGTCGTGACGTGACCATCGATTAGTAAATTTATATAAAACCATGTCAAAACAGTTTCGTGAAAACCACCCACTCATAAATGCTTGCAACACTGTATTTATAATTACAGACAGACAGACAGACAGACCTTAGGACCCCTGAAAACAAATTGCGAAATTATTTGTCTAACTACATACGTGGTTGGTACCTACGACACACTTATCACTCATTTGAAATTATAATATTCTTTTTCTGAATAATCTCGTTGAAACTTAAAAGTTTTTAGGGTCTCGCGCATTGTTCAAGGAAGCCAAAACTTAGATTATGGTGCAGTCTTTGTAGAAAAGATTTATTTATTTTGTTTTTCTATTTTCATTTAAGAAATGGCACTAGCTGTCCCGCCAAACGGTTTTTTTGCAATATAAATATTTTATAAGTAATTTCTAGTTTAAAAAAAATGTTAAGGGTGGACAACCCCGATTACTAAAGGGTATGAAAAATAGATGTTGGCCGATTCTCAGACATCAGAATTTTGTTTTTTTTTTTTTTTTATATTAACCAATTTATAAGAATACCTGTGCGCTACTGACTGAATGATGATAAATGTACTGCAAGGCTTAGAAATTCTCAGTGGACAGAGAATTTATAAGCCGTGTTCTAATAATAACTGCGACCGCTTTGATATTACTTAGTTCAATTATTTTCATTTAAACCCTTGAACGGTAAGAAATAATTGTATTTCTTATGATGTTGCTCATCGTTGCAGTCGCATCTACGAATTTACAAACTTTTCCCGGTTTTCGCAATAATCAAGGTTAAAAATAACACTTCCTAATAAAAATTCACTCATTTAATCTACTGAACCCTATCAGAATTTAAACCGACTGGCGCTTGACCGATTTTGTATCATTATTTACACGGTCAAGACTGACTGACAAACATTCAAGGACAGTTACATGAAAACTGGCCATGAACCTAAGTGCATATATGTTTTAATATTAATTTAACAATACATGCAACGAAATAGACTTTGAAGTCTAAGTCTTCATCTTGTCAATTTGAATTGACAAGATGAAGAAACGTAATGAATGAAATTATTGATTAAGATTTATTTTCTTAATGAATTATTGTCAACCTGTCACTATTTGAAGTGCCGTGTGGTGTCCGGCACTGAAGAATTAATGGGACTAGCTTAATTAATGCGGTTAACTCTAAATGGGATAGCAACCTGCCACTTTTTAAATCTCAATGCTATCATTAAGCCCAACAGCTGAACGTAGCCTATCAGTCTTTTAAGACTGCTGGCTCTGTCTATCCCGCAAGGGATATAGACGTGATCATATGAATGAATGAATAAAAAAATACAAACGAGCGCGTTGATGTCGTTTTCTTCTCCAAAAAAGATCATAAACGCGTCTATATAGACGTGATATTTTTCTCAACAATAAAAAAATACCTAACCTTTTAACAAAAATCTTCACGGCGTTACCATAGATTGACTTTTCTGACGTTACTAACTTTATTTTAATGAAGACCGGTACTTATAAGAAGTTTCTTGGATATTAAAAATCTCACAATACAGAAAATTATTACTAGGAACTTTACCTCAACGGTCAGGATCTAACCTTTTGCGGCGCCGACCAAATGTTATCCAAGGTTACCTCTCACCGCTAAACTAAAATCAATATATCTCCCTTCTAATCTATATCCAAAGCTTAATATAGATACATACAAATACATATAATCACGTCTTTGTCCCTTACAGGCTAGACAAAGCCCAAAGTCTTAAAAATACTGAGGCCACGTTCAGCTGTGTGGCTGAGTGATGGACTTGAGATTCAAATAGTAGGTAAGGTTGCTAGCCCATCGCCTAAACGAAGAATTCCACGTTCATTAGCCTATCCCCGATTCGCCTTTTACGATATCCATGGAAAAGAGAGGAAATTGTCCTATTCTAAAGTGCCAGGATCCACACGACTCATTTTCTATCGAAAATATTGTATCGTGTGTCCAACCTAAAAACTACAAAGTATAAACCTACAAAATTAAGAAGTCATGATTGTTTCTAAGTGACAAAAAGTGAAAAGAACATGTAAAAATAAGATTCGTAATTAATAAATTGTGCAGTCCCTGTATATCGTTCGCCCATGGCAACGTGCCCAGAAGGCTGGTTGCATTGCCACTTTGACCTAAGAAGTTTCCAGCACTCTGGTCAAGAGCCGTAAAGTATATAAAAAATATTCCTGCACCCCAATACTTACAAAACAAATAGGAGTCTGCTTTTTATGGTCGTTAGTAAGATAATCAAATTGGGTCGAAAATATTTCTTCTGTATACATGTATCTTTGTAACGCGATAACTTCCAAACCGCTTGTCTGATTTCGTTAAAATTTAAAGATTAGATACCTAGCTACTAGGTATCATGAATATCACAATTATGCAAAAAATAAATGTGTTAGCGATGTCTAAGTTCGCGGCGTACGACTTTTTCGAGATTATTTACCGCAGACGCAGTCGCGGCCAACAGCTATGTAGTATTAACTAATTTAAAACAAATGCATTATTCTCAATTGTTTGCGGTCAGCACTCGACGCCTCTCCAATAGGTTTGCGCCAAATAATAAATTGATCTGCCCCACTTGCATCTACTTGACGGCCATTTGTTAAATTAGCTGATATTACTAATCAATATGTGCCGTGTGGTTCCCGGCACCAATAAATAAATGAATAGGACCGCTTATCGCTTCTCGTAGAAACCTGACTTATCCAATACAGGGTCCATGGTCAAACCATACTCCGGGATCCTCTCCAGAGTGGTGAGGATGCAACCGGAAAGGAAGGAACCAAGGAAGAAAACAAAAAAAAAAAACTTTACAGGATTTTCACAGAATGTTAATTTACAAATATATAGATCTTTTATATTTAAATTGTGGACGAATGCAACTTAACATATATATGATTACATTGATATACATTGATAGATCCTACATCAAATATATATAGAAAAAAAATGAAGAAATTTCTGATAAATCATCATTTTTATACTTCAAACTTAGATGTTCTGAACAAATGACGTTTATTTAAGCATACTTCATATATATATACATAACAAACTTTGCCGGAGAGTAATGTTTGGTGATAAAATAGATAGGCGAGTGATGAGTGCGAGTGAGAGAAGGCAACATGGAAACAAACGCACAGTGACAGGGCATAATCCAACAAAACCAACACCTGGGTGACCGAAAAGGATTAAATAATATAAATTTCATCAAAATCATACCAGTGGTTCGAAAGTTATCGCGTTACAAACATATAAACGTATACACAAAAAATATATTTCCATCCGAACTTGATTTGTAGATCTCGCTCATTTCGCTCGCTTGCAATGATTCCGAATTTTAAACATACATTTTGTCCACAGACCAAAGAAACCGAATCGTCCACAGAATCTCTAGCAACGATGACCGTAGAGTCCGACGGAGGGACAGACTCCAGCCAATGCGCAAGCGACGCCACAGATTCGCTAAACAGTCTCATAGACTCGGAGAAAACCAGTGACAACTGCATGGATTTGAAATGCTCTTTGGCAGACCAATGCCCAGTGTCCTGTGAGGATTCTGGCGCCCAGGACCGGGGGAGGAAGAATATATGTTGCAGTAAGTAAATTTGGATTCATTTATGAACTTCTTTTGTTATTTTCCAAAAGTGCCTCCTCATAATAAAACGTTTTAGTAGATCCAGAAATCACACACTAAGGTACTACTTTAAATTCCCAAACATACACATACATAAAATCACGCTTCTTTCTTGGAGGGGTAGGCAGAGACTACCTCTTTCCACTTGCCACGATCTCTGCATACTTCCTTCGCTTCATCCACATTCATAACTCTCTTCATGCAAGCTCGGCGGTTTCGGGTACTTTTGACAACATTACACACCTTTCTTTTTTTCCCAAGCAAGCAACAGCTATCCCGCTGCCTCGTTCATCTATGGCTGCTGTTCTTAATTATAGGGAACTTCGCGCAACCTGGTAATAATTGTACACTAATATCTACATAAAATCCTGCCTCTCTCCCAAAGGGATAGCCAGAGACTAGTTCTTTCCACTAGCCATGACCCAAGCTTCCTTTTTCTTGCTACATCCACATTTATACTACACAAAACATCTTCGATGTGTAATCTTAGCAAGTTATAATGTCCTATAATAGTTATTATTCTCAATTTGTACTAATCATAGTTTTAATCAGCCTTCGTGACAAAGACATCTAGTCTAGTCAGCTGACAATGGCCGACCTAGCCCATTATGAGATGGTACGCGGCCGGAATACTGATACGAAATATACGTAAATGATGCATCATCATGATTGATATAAATCAAAGTCCAGCTTTAAGACTTTGTGCGACAAAATCGTCCGTCAGGGACTATATACCAAGGTTTGAGACGAGACCAGTGAGGTGCATTGACATTTTTCGCATGGTAGATTCACGAGGTCAGTGGTCGAACAGACTAAAAAACGGGGAAGTACAGGTTCAAATCCAACCATGTCCATGTATGATGGGCTCAAGGATGAATGGGAGGTGGCCCAGGTATCTCTAGAGCCGTGTGTACCAATGACTTGAATTTGATTGCTTTGCTTACCCATGCTCTTACAGTTTGAACATCGTGAGGAATCCTATCATTCAGGCAACTGGATATGAAACATGAATACGGGTTAGGTTCCCCTGCAAATGTTGCAAAAGTCAGGCGAAAATCGCTTCGTGAAAACCCAGAATAATCCAATCAGGATTGTGGTTATAAGTAAAACTAGGATTCCTTTACAGAATACGACTTCTAAGACTATAGCCAGGAGGTTGACGAGAATTTTAACAGTCAGAAGGAATCCTGGCTTTTACCCCGTTGAGTCCTACAAGGAAAAGGCCTGCCTGATGTCTTAGGTTGGGTTTCTGACGTCTTGCCCGACGCAAGACAAAGACACGTTTTATACCAAATGAGATCACTCCATTTATAGTTCTTCACAACTTTATTATGAAGACAATAAAAGGCATTGCCCAAAATCCTCCTTTTTTTTCTTAATGATAATTTGCATCTTTAATCGCGTATGTAAATTATAAAGGTTACTCAAGAGAAAACTTTATAAGTTCTTTAGGCAATCATCTAATGATGAGTTTTAAGTCTTATTCCAAGCGATGGGCAGAAATCTTTAAATCTTTCCGGAATAATTCCGCCGTTTCGAAAATTAACTAGAGTGGTAGTAGGCAATAAAGCTACTAACAAACAAACAAAAAGTCAAATAACATTAATGAAGTTCACATTCGAATCTGCGTTTGGTTGCTTTGTCTAAAGCGTCTATCAAACAAGACTCGATTACATTTGCATATAAAATTACATCACTTGATAGCGCGAAACGTCAGCACGTGTTTCCTTATTGACTGCGGCTATTTTTTTTAAGTTGTTTATTGCATTTTAATTTTTAGGCTGCGGATTTATTTGTGCGAAGCTTTTGCGAGCAAAAGCTTCGCTTACGTACCTTTTTATTCGAAGGAATCAGTATTTTACATAAATACATATACTAATCACGTCTATAACCCTTCATGGTCGGACAGAGCCATCGGTCTTGAAAATACTGATAGACCACGTTCGGCTATTTGGCTTAATGATAGAATTGATATTCAAATAGTGAATAGGTTGCTAGCCCTGAGAAGAATCCCAAGTTTACAAGCATATCCCTCAGTCACCTTTTACGACATCCATTGGAAAGATATGGAGTGGTCCTATTCTTTTCTATGTATCAGTATTTTTGGTGAGGTTTCCGGGGGCACAAAATACGATTATTAATTCTCCTTCTTTAAAAAAAAGGCAGGCTTTAAAAGTCATCAACACTTTCTAAGACTGATTGGGATCCTGGGCATGCAGCCTTGAACTGCACCAGCCGACTATTAAAAAGAAATTTAAAAGATTTTTTGCTAAAATATGTTCTTTCCCTGACTAACTGGTAGGCCTAGATTTGTTTTTTTAAATAAATACATACTCATAATTACGTATGCCTACCTTGCAAGGGATATCTTTTCAGGGTATACAGAATCACCAGTCTCGAAAAGACTGAAAGGCCACATTGAGCTGTATGGCTTAATAATGGAACTGAGATTCAAATAGTTGTTGCTAACGCATCGCCTACAAAAAATCACAAGTTTATAAGCCTCTCCCTTAGTCTCGTTTTATGTAATCAATGGGAAAGATATGGAGTGGTCCTACTCTAAAGTGCCTGGAATAACATGATTTTTTTACAAATGAATAAATAGGTACTATTTATTTAGGTTTAACAAATAATAATTATAATTAAATAAATAGTAGGTACCTAATTCAAATTCAAATTTAAACTTTTATTTGCATAATATGAGTACCTATTTAAAACTAAAGCTATAACTACTTATAAAAAAGAAAGAATTGAACAAAGATGATTACAAACTAAAATTTTATTTAAACATTGCTAAATTAAATTAAAATTTAATTTATATATATCACTAAACTAAATAAAAATTTAATTTTTAAATATCACTAAATTAAATAAGTAAATTGATTAATTTATCGTACCTATAAACAGAAACAGTGACACATCATGTCATTTAAAATTAAAAACTTCTCAACCGTAAAAAAAACATTATTGGGATACGAAACCGCCACCTCTCTTGCGATTCGGCTACCCCAACCACTAGTCCACTCTCGATCGTTATAGCACATCTTCAAATTAAAATATGCCTTACAGCATCCACGCATGCGCGGTGGAGGTCAACCGATGCGCATTTAGAATAACAATCAGACAGATATTCCTACAATGTACTAGAATAAGGCTTGTTATCCATTACACCTTGGCAACAAAAGTTTATTGAATGTCTTAAAAAGCATAGGCTTGTAAACTCTGTATTCTTCTTGAAGGCGATGGGCTAGCAACCTGTCACTATTTGAATCTCAATTCTATCATTAAGCCAAACAGCTGAACGTGGGCTATCAGTATTTTAGTCTATTATGTCTACCCCGCAAGGGAAATAGACGTGACTATATTATGTATGTACCTACCAAGATCTCTGTATATTTTTTTACTACTTCCACGTTCATCAAGCTGTAAGCATCATTTTATAAGCCTTTCCCTCGATTGGCTTTTACGTTGTGCACGGGAAGATAAGCAGATGGTTCACACTAAAGTTTTCCTACGCTTTATTCGTTCTAAAGGTTTTAAATTTGAACTATTGATGGACGATCATCTTTAATTTAAATTTATATGTATGCAAGCGTATTATGTCACGTCATCGCGTATGTGGAATTTTGATACAGAAGCCATTGTTCTCAAACGATGTATTACGTGGTCTTATCAGAACAACTGTTAGCGGGATTAAAGCATTATCTTCAGGTTAAGTGATCCTTATTTACAGAATAATGAACAGGTTTCCTCTCGATATTTTCCCTCATTACAAGTTACGATTAGCGCTCAAACTAATGTACATAGGTCAGAAAAGACTCATTGATACGTGGCTGAGTTAGAATTTGAACATATTTTACGTATTTTATTTGGGCAAATTCACTTTTTTTTATATATTATTATAGGACATTTCAATATCACTTAAGAATTGTTATATCTTTTGCGTTCACAACATTAGTTGAAGTCAAATAAATTACTTAAAACTTAGGGTTACTGCCGCTTCCAAAGCGTCTGTGCAGAAGAAGCGGTAACAAATTACATTGCAGCATTTTCTTCAATATCCTCAACATCAAAACTGTCCTAACTTACAAATGTGAACGAAAGAATACTTTGTTAAGATTAATTGATTCTATGAAATTAAAAAAAAAAATAAGAAATAAATTTTATATGGATTGGCAATTTTTAAAAGATTGATGTACAGAATGCACTGAATTTTAATTTAGGTTTAAATCACCTACCTAATCACCTTACCGATTTGACTACATATACGCTCTAAACAATTTATAAGCAATGTCAAACATATTTACATATAATAAATACATACTTATAGTGCTATGATCATCCTGTTGGTTTCAAAATGTGCAATTTTGTCGTAAATACGATAATTTTCCACATAAAAGCCTCCAGGTGTAAACGTGTGAGCTGTTCACGGTTATAACTATATCGGCCAAGGATTTTAGTTTATTGTGTGTTAAAATACATTTATACAGCTTTTGAGTGAGACTTCTCTGACGGATAGATCATAGAATGAATTTATCATAAACTAGCTGGTGTCCGCGACTTCTTTCGTTGAAAAAGTTCACTGCAAATCTCTGTAGAAATAAATATGATTAAGTAAATACAACTCGGTTTTATTTATAAAAAGTAATTACCAAAATCAACGCGACCGACATGAGAGCGGAAGTAGGTGGCGCCACGTAGCGGTTGAAAGAAGCAATAAAAATCTTTTTAATTTTGACAATTGTCCAAGATAATTGTCTTTATACTTCCAACAATATCCATAAAAGTTTACCCCCATTGGTATTGGGGAGAGAAACTTTTGTACTTCAGTTTTTAGGTTGAACTTTGCTTACCTCACCGAAAAAACCGCATCCAAATTGGAGCAATAGATCTCACGCGATGCGAGTAAAACATACATAGGTACAGACAGGCAGACATAAATTATAAAAATCACGTTTTTGGCGTCTGTTTATGGTTACAAATCTCTCATATCGATTTTTTGGCTATATATTTCATGTTCAGACATCGGCCAGTTAAAATTTTATGAAATAGTTGAAGAAAATTCCAAAACACAACTTTCATACAAGCTGAGGTGCGACTTCAGATACATTTTTTTTTTCAAAACCATTTGGCATATCTATAAGGGACGCGCGTGGTTATATGTATGTATGTAAATTCCAATAAACGGAAATCAATATCAATCGGAATGGACGAGGATGAAATCTAAGAAGTAGGTATGTAGAAATCGTAGCAAGTGGAAAGGTGTAAAAGGTAAAGGCCTCTGGAGAATAAGGCGTGATTTATAAAATCACGCCTTATTATTCAGAGGCCTTAACTTACTTACATCTTACTTTTACCCCCAGTTTCGCCCGCGCGAATTTAGCGCCGCCTACAAAACAATACCAGTTTTTTTGCCTTCTTCCACGGAAACTGAAGTTTTTACCGCTACATGTCCCATGTCCTCCTACAGCGGAGCTAGCGTCACACGCGTGAAGCCGTTTTTATTGCGCGTTAAAAATCGCTTCACGTCAAGCGTTATCGCGCGATAAACTAACGCTGCTGCGCTTTTTATTATAACGTGAAACGGTACAAAGATAGTATATCGTGCGCTAAAAACCGCGTAGCGTTGTCATGCGAGCCCCGCAGCCTCTTAATAATTATGTATTTATATATACGCAAAATTTTAGGAAGATTAGTTCGGTAGGTAACTCGTGAAGAAACAACAAATAAATAAACTTACTTTCGCATTTATAATATTGTCAGGTTGGCTGGAAGAGATCCCACTTAGGGATAAGCCCGCCTTTGTATTGTACTACTGTTTTTATTTTAAATGTACTCCTTTAGTGAACAATAAAGTATTTACTTACTTATGGATATACATACATATATACATATAGTCACGTCTATATCCCTTGCGGGGTAGACAGAGCCAACAGTCTTGAAAAGACTGAAAGGCCACGTTCAGCTATTTGGCTTTAAGATAGAATTGAGATTCAAATAGTAACAGGTTGCTAGCCCATCGCCTAAAGGAAGAATCCCAAGTTTATAAGCCTACCCCTTAGTCGCCTTTTACTTATGGATATGCTTAACATTTAAAAAAAAAAAAAAAATCATCACACATCAATAGATACATATACTAACCTAGTTCTAAATAAACTAAATTTAAAGATCAATTAGATGACATGTCCTTAGAATAAAATAGGTCATTATCTACTTCCTAGATTATGTTACTTTGTTCTACAAGGCTAAATAAGATAAATATTAATTTAACAATAATTAAGTACGTCTAATTATTCAGCTCGCATTGTCTTTTTTGTAATTTGTAACTAAAAGTGAGCTGGAGCTGTCGTTAAAAAATAATTATGGCTTATTACTTAGCCTTTTTTAAATTGACTTTAACCTTAAAACGTGTACCTTTACATTATTATTACTATGGAGAATTGTTTTATAATAATGTCAAATATCACTGTTATAGAACATTAGTTAGACATTAAAATTTATGGCGTCTCTTTCTCTTCTCTTTCCTCCTGGTCTTAACCCCGCTTACATCCTCACCTCGCTTTATAGGAACCCGGGGTGCGCCTTTATTTTCTACAGTGAATTTCAATAAGCCAAACACCTGAACGTGGCCTTTCAGTCTTTTCAAGACCGTTGGCTCTGTCTACCCCGAAAGGTATATGGACGTGAAGATATAGGTACATACATATGGTCACGTCTATATCCCTTGCGGGGTAGATAGAGCCAACAGTCTTGAAAAGACTGAATGGCTACGTTCAGCTATTTGGCTTAATGATTTAATTGAGATTCAAATTGTGACAGATTGCTAGCCCATCGCCTAAAAAAAATCCCAAGTTTGTAAGCCTAGTCTCCCACACACGGCTTAGCCGTGTGGTTCCCGGCACCAATACAAAAAAGAATAGGACCACTCCATCTCTTTCCCATGGATGTCATAAAAGGCGACTAAGGGAGACTAGGCTTACAAACAAACGTGAAGATATGTATGTATGAATTTCCTTCATTGCAGACACGGTGGCGCAGTGCGTGTGGGGACTCCTTCTGCTGTTCCTCTCGGTCAGCGGGTTCGTTTACACGCCCCTCGATGTCATGCTGAGGGAGAAGCTGAACATGAGACCTGGTGAGTAAAGAACTGGTTTTTTTTTTTAATTTCTTACAAGTTCAATTTCTAACAAAAATTTCTTACAGGTCAATGCAAAAGTTATTGCATTTAAAAAAAATACACTTCCAAAAACTACAATCTCCTAATATTAAAAGGTCGAAAACATACTAAAAGCGACAATTATACGTCCATTAGCATTACGTAACTGCATTGCCGTCAAACATGATGTTATCAAGTTCAACCGGCAACCAACTGTGGATCAAGGTTCACCGAGCACTTCCCAATGAAGGATGTCGTAAAAGACGACTAAGGGATAGGCTTATAAACTTGGGATTCTTCTTTTAGGCGATGGGCTGTCGTTAATTAAATCTAAATTATATCATTAAGCCAAACAGCTGAACGTGGCCTATTGGTTTTTTCGAGACTGTTGGCTCTGTCTACCCCGCAAAAGATTAAGCCGTGATTATATTTATGTATGTACATTAGTTTTTACCGGACTGAAAGGTACACAGAAGATTGGTTCAGAAGATAACGCTTGAAGAGGTTACAAACAAACAAACATACTTTTGCATTCAATACAATATTAAGTGGTTAGAATTTCTTGCTTCGGGTGATTTGAATCTAGACACGTAAAACGTAAAATTCCGCTAATTTCTATATCCATAGGAATTATGAAAATAAAGTATCTACCTATATTTCTACAATGCCAAATTGTTTGTTTGTTTAAACGCGCTAATCTCAAGAACTTCTGGTTCGAATTTAAAAATTATTTTTGCTTTAAATTGACCATTTATCGAGGAAGGCTTTAGGCTATATAACATCACGCTGCAACTATAAGGAGCGAAGAAATAATGGAACATGTGAAAAAAAACGGGGAACATTATTCATCGTTGAGGGCTTCAATAATGCCCAAAATAAGTATTCCACGCGGACGAAGTTGCGGGCACAGCTAGTATACCTATACATAGATAGAGAATTTTAATGTTCCAATAACATTACATAAACGCTACGTAACTGTCAAACCCAGGTCTACCAAGTTCAAGTGACCGGAAACCGGCTGTAGGTCGAGGTCTGATAGCTGCATCGTCAGCTGGTTAGGGCCCGTTCACACCGTAACCCAAGTAACAATTAGGCGCTAAAGTAAGATTTATAAGAAGTCTATAAAAGCGCTAACTAGATTCTAAAGTGGTTTATGGGTGTAACAATTTAGTGTTAGAGCGCGCTCTATCCCTACTTTACCCCCGAATTAGGCACAATTTTTATATTACTTAAGGTTGTATTATGACGGTATACAAGAGTTATGGTAATTGGCTAAGTGGTACAATCAGTGCTATAAGAAAGTTATTATAGCGGTAACAGGATCTCTTAGCGATACAAGAGGGGTAAATAAGCGTCAACTGACTCCTTAAGCAGTACAGTAGAGATACAAAGGCGTTAATTATATTTTCAAGCGCTAAAAGGGAGGGAAATAGGTGTTTTGTAACGGTCTGAACGCTATTCAAGATAATTAAACTAATTTTGTGATCTAATAATAAATAATTTTATTTTCAATGGCTATAAGTTTATGACTAATGATTTTTATATTAAACAAAAAAAGTGATATTGTATGGTGCGAAAGGAAGCATATTTTTGCTGCGAAGGGAAGTACACTGTGAATATGTTACATATTTATTGGCAAATAATTCGAGCGCCCGATGTATGTTGTCTATTTACTGAAAACTTTTCCACGTATTTACAACAATTTTTGTTTATTTTGGTTGCGACGCCATTGTCAAAAACAAGTAGTCAATATAAGAAATACAGTAGTGACTTTAAGCGCTATTACTTTACCTTTAGTCACAAAAAAGTAACAATAGACGCTAGAGGATCTGTTATAGCGAAAAATTATACTCCTATTTGACTTAAGGTAATGCAAGAGAGTTTTGTATAACTTCAAGCATTAGGTTCTATATAAGATTAAATAAACACTATTGTAAGGCTGGTAGCGCTTATTAACGCTATTGTGCAACTTTAGGTTCTTGTAAAGAGTTTATTATCACCTGCATAGCACTTTTGGAGGTAGTAGCTAATTCTTATTCTTATTTAGATCTTAGAGTTCTAAGATTCACTTAAAGCTATAACACAAAATGCTGTGCATGTACAACAGTGTTAAGATTTGCCATAATACATCCATAACCTTTAAGCTCGCCTAATTATCGCGCTTGTAACTCTGTATTATAAGTAGAAGTGATATACGTTACTTGGTAGGCCACTTTATCGCCAATAGTCATAAGTGCTGCTACTGTAATGCCTTTGTAGCCCACTAAGTAACAAAATAAGCTCTAATCGTCGCCTAAATGTTTGTTGTATACCTACCTTATACTTTATATATATATAATTACTTATAAGTGCCGTGTGGTTCTCGGAACCAATAAAAAAAAGAATAGGACCATTCCATCTCATTCCCATGGATGTCGTAAAAGGCGACTAAGGGATAGGCTTATAAATTTGGGATTCTTCTTTTAGGCGATGGGCTAGCAACCTGTCACTATTTGAATCTCAATTCCATCATAAAGCCAAACAGCTGAACGTGGCCCATAAGTATTTTCAAGACTGTTGGCTCTGTCTACCTCGCAAGGGATATAGACGTGATTATATGTATGTATGTACTTATAAATAAATAAAAATGAAAGTGAAAGAAAGTGGCCTATCAGTCTTTTCAAGATTGTTGGCTCTGTCTACCCCGCAAGGGATATAGACGTGATTATATAAAAGTTACTTATAAATGAATAAAAGTATTCTGTTCGGAGTTAAGCTAAATTTTTGTTATATTTACTGCTATTGATAAAATCGCCCCCAAATTTTTTAAGACATAATATTACAATTGTAGCAACATCATTCACGTCATACGCCATCTGTCCATCATCGCGAGGAAATTGACGCGCTCAGCCAATAGCAGCTAAGAGTCTAAATCGAGCAAACAAAAGTTTCACGGATTGGAGCATATGTATATACAAATTCCGACTCAACATAGTCTGTCGTGCGGTTCTCCAGGCATAACACCAGCCTGGCGGAAGATTTTCCCTTTCCTTTCTTTTCCCGCTACACACATTTTTTACTTTGTGCATCTTAATGTGAACGCACCCTTATACACCATCGAAACGTTTAATATGGTGTCGTAAGTGCTTAAGGCGAAGTCATGTCCATGAGCTTCAAAAAATATACCGACCACGTTATTACTACACTCGTATAGCTTAGAATCATGGAAATTTGAATAATAAAGGTCATCGTATATATTGATTATTCTTGAATAAAAACCGAAACTAACTGTTGCCCGCGACTTCGTCTGTCTTAAATTCTATAAAATAGGAACTTATGATGTTATTCGAATGTCTTAGTGGTCTAACTTACCTATATAATTGCAGTTTCATGAAAATCTGTTCAGCAGTTTTTGAGTGCAAGTGTACCTAAGAAACACACACATTCTGATAGACTTTTCGAAGCTGTTGGTTCCGTCTACACCGCAAGTGATAACGACGTGATATTATTATATGTATATGTTGTGAAATTTCTCAAATCATACTTACGTATAATCACGTCTATATCCCTTGCGGGTTAGACAGAGCCAACAGTCTCGAAAACACTTATAGACCACGTGCAGCTGTTGTTTGGCTTAATGATAGAATTGAGATTCAAATAGTGACAGGTTGCTAGCCTATCGCCTAAAAGAAGAATCCAAAGTTTACAAGCCTATTCCTTCGTCGCCTTTTACGACATCCATGGGAAAGAGATTGAGTGATCCTATTCTTTTTTTTGTATTGGTGCCGGGATCCAAACGGCATACAAAAATACAATATTCATGAATATTATTAATATTGTATTTGTTTTTCTATCTCAGCTAAGGCTGGTAAGTTAATACCATTTACGGGCGTCTACCAAGATATATAATTTATTCTGTCTGTTGTAAATCAGTCGGTCCGTTTTCGTCAATTATTAATTATATTATATTATTACAATATTAATTAATTGAATATTAATTCAATACTGAAACTAAGTGATTGAATCATTGTTCCCCAGGCTTCCCGCCCTACGAATGGTGGGCGGACCCCCCGGACGAGGTTCGCCTGCGGGTGTACGCGTTCAACGTCACCAACCACGACCGGTTCATGGCGGGGCTGGATGACAAGATCCACGTGCAAGAGGTCGGGCCTATTGTGTACTTGTAAGTACTTACGTCTTTATACGTTACGGAGTAAGGTACAGGCGCCAAGGAAGGCCCAATGAAATTCAATTTTTTTTTTTTAATCTTGCAGATAAGTAAAATAATGAAAATACGTAATTAAAGTTGTCTCGGAAATAATGGCAAGTTGCTAGCGTATCGCCTACGAGAAGTATCATAGTTCTGACTGCGTTTTCAGTTTTAGGACAATTATGGAAGGTACGTCGAAGAATCTTTCGCGACATATATACATAGGTATACAAAAACAAAACCCCATTATTTTCATTTCCCGTGGGAATTTTACGGTGTAGACAGAGTGAACGGTCTCGAAAGTAATGGCAATTTGCTAGCGTATCGCCTACGAGAAGTATCATAGTTCTGACTGCGTTTTTAGTTTTAGGACAATTATGGAACGTTCGTCGAAGAATCTTTCGCGACATACAAAAACAAAACCCCATTATTTTCATTTTTCAAGGGAATTTCAAATCTGATCAAACGGTTAGAGAGACGTAGATATATAGATAGATAGATAGGAACATTTTATAAGACTAATTATTAAAATAGTTTGATCAAATAAAGCAAAAAGTAAAAGTTAGGTACAACATCATACCAACAAATAAAAAAAACTTACAGAGAAAAGACATGAACGGAGGTAGCTCCACACAACTCCACCGACAAGAGTTAGCTCTTAAATTAGAGAAGATGAATCATTAACTATGCAAAGGTTAAGGTAACTATGAAGACATGGGATTTGCTTCGTGTAAAAACCTGACTTGCTTAATTCAAAGTCACAGGTGGACTTCAGTATGATACTAACAGATGCTCTTATGAATGATGAAGAATAAAACATCAATTACAATGAACGCTGGACTTGGTGATGAATTGAGAACCATATTGCTCCTCAGCAGTTCACAACTAACACTCCTCTTTTTCGTCATAGGTTCACGAAATTAACTTCCGCATGGGCGTGAACCGCGTAATAATAGCATTTTTTTTTTTCATATATATTTTTAGATTTCCACGTCATACGCCGTGCGAAATATACACCATACAAATATGTATATACAAACAAAAAATGCATACAAACATGCCAACATATGATAATGTAGTAACGGGTTATATTAACATGTTGCGAATAAAAAACAGGAAGTGACTTTGTAATGAACTAGTTTAAACTTAACAAAAAGGTTAGTTTAATAGCTAAAAATAACATTTCTGCTATTTGTAACGCCACAGTGTCATCTGTAGATAATTAAATGTGCGCGCATCATATCCCAATGTTAACTGGGATTATTGGTAGATATTGCACACAGTTTTCTAATAACGATTATAGAACACAATTATAAAAGGGAGTACCGTTTGGTTCCCGGAAAAGAATAGGATTGCTCTTTCCCACCGATGTCGTAAAAGACTAAGGGATAGGCTTATAAACTTGGATTCTTTTAGGTGATGGGCTAGCAACCATGAAAACGACAGGAAAGATTCAAGTCAGTGCGAGTTTTCTTGTCTCTGACTCGTATCATTCTTTTTTTCAGCAAATCATTCTCATCTCGTTTCCCCCCAAAAATCCGTTGTACTCTGAGGTAGTATTTAAAATCTGTCTAATAATTTCTCACTGTGACAAACACAGTCTATAAAAAATAAATGCTCTACACTTAGAAATATCAGTGCCGTGTGGTTCCCGGCACCAATACAAAAAAGAATAGGACCACTCCATCTCTCACCCATGGATGTCGTAAAAGGCGACTAAGGGATAGGCTTACAAACTAGGGATTCTTTTTTAGGTTTAGCAACCTGTCACTATTTGAATCTCAATTTTATCATTAAGCCAAATAGCTGAACGTGGCCATTTAGTATTTTCAAGACTGTTAGCTCTGTCTACCCCGCAAGGGATATAGATGTGACCATATGTATGTATGTAGAAATATCATCTATCATATAAAAAAAGGAAATATTGTTCTGATTTTTTGGAGTTTCTACGACCGTTAGAACGAAAGTAACTTTTTTAACCTTGCTACGTAAGATGAATGAAGTTTGAACCTTAGAACGCCGGTTTCGTGTCAATAATGTTGCTACTGTGCCAAGAGGGTGACCTCAAATTGAACCTTGCAAGTCAAATTTGATATAGGTTCCTACTTTTCGGTTGATCAATTGAGCTGAAAATTCGTATAGACGATGAAGGTTGAAAGATAGGACAAGAAACTTAAAAAAACAATTTAGTTTGGCGCTTCTTCCTCCTTAGGATGATACATAAGTATATGTAATCACGTCTCAATCCCTTACATGGTAGACAGAGCCAACAGTCTCGAAAATACTGAAAGGCCATGCTCTGCGGTATGGTTTAATGATGGAATTGAGATTCAAATAGGTTTAAAATTATTATCGCCTTTTTTTCATCTTCCGAATTTTTCCGCAGTTTAGTCTTTTTTTTTTGCATGGTTCGTAATAAAAAGAAAATTATTTGTGTTTATTTATTACTACGCTTTTATTAGCTTGGGTTGTATGTATGTAGATATGTATGTAACGGAATCTTTGAGCTTAATTTTCACTGATTTCTAAACGTCTGATCAACTTGGAACTTTGCACACGTATCAAGGACCGATGACAATGCAATATTTTGATAAGAGTTTCTCATTATCCTTATTAAAACTGCCAGGATTAATAAATTCATTTTTAGATCCTTCGTATGAGAGTAAGAGAGACAGAGATAGTACCAGTGCTAGTAATCTCCATACAAGAAACCAAGAAGTTCTGACGTATAAGGAGTCCAAAAAGAGATGTAATATATTTCCATATAATGTTACTATTAACCTGAGGCTTTTTTATTTCATCGCATCGCTCCATTTAGAATAGGGATGTGGACTGTACTCAAATAAGTATAAAATGTTACCACGAAAAGGTAGTTTCTATAGTAAAAATAATAAAAAACACAATATTTTCCTCAATAAACAAGGGATTATTTTTTTATTTAATAAAATGTAATTAAATATTTCACCCTCAAGTCACGTGACAATGAACACCAATCAAAATGCGTGATGTCACGCGTTGCAATACAAGAATTTTCGCTGTCAAATACTGTGGGTTTGTTGATATTTGGATCATATTATTACTGTGATTACCGTCCGATTATCTTAGCCACGGAAATACTTTGTGTAGAATGAGTCTGTTCTTTTTCTCTTTCACATTCCGCTATTGATTCCAATTTTTGCCTTTTAACTGCTAATAGTCGAGTTGTTATGTTTTCGGTTCGACTTTTCTATCGGGTTGACATGCAAACTTTCTTGGCACACAACCTGCTCTCAGTCTGATCTGGGATACTGTGCCCATCAAATGATATTCTGGATAATTCTCCATATCATTGGCAACTATAATGAAACTACGAAACATTGTTTACTTTATTTCTAACCTAAAAATTCGAGTTTTCGTCTTTGAAAACTTGAAGAGTTAAATTATTTTAATACAAGTAAATGTAATAAATATTATCAAACTTACATCAAAATGATCCTCACAGAAATACATTTTACTTTGTGTAGATACAAGTGCCGGATCCCGACGGGCTAATTGAAGCCAATTTTTCAGCATCGTTTTTGTACGTGGAACGTGAATAAACAGTTTTTCAGGTGTTTTAATAGTTGTAATTTTACACTGTGGCACCGCACAATATTTATAAAATGTTGAATTCATATTATTATCACACAACTATGAAATAACTATTCATTACATACAACTTCGACAATATTTTATAACGCGTGACGTCACAGCGGCCATTTGACAGGTATCCGCGTTTTAGCGCGAAATTTTAAATGGAATTTTAAATAAATTATTTTAAAGGTATTACTTCAAATAAAAAAATTATAATAAATAGTTTGGGTTATATTTGGTACTTATGCATGGTTTTAAACTCTTTCCCAAAAATAGTCCACATCCCTATTACCATTAGAAACAATAGTAGAATTAGTAGAATATTTTAAAACAATAAAAAATATATAAGTAATAAAACAAAAGTAATAAATGAAAATTTAACAATTAAATTTACAATAATACAAGAATAAAGTTACTACCTACAGAACTTTGCGATATTTAATACGTATTTAACATATTAATGCAATTCTTGAATTAACATTAGGTACCTTTTGCCTATTTATAATAGCAACACTGTAATACTCGTTTGGAAAATGAGTGACAGTTTATTTATGTGAAATAAGTTTTGCAGTAAGTTTTGAATTCGATTCGAGCACCTGTAAACTTTCTTTCTGTTTTATTTTATACCGGTGCCTGTGTATTTACCTATTTGCACTTTGTTTTGTGCTGATAACTTGTCGTTATTTGGAGTTTGGAATCTTCCGTTGAGTCGAGCTTTGTTCTTCCGGATATTCGTGTGATTTTATCATCTGAGATTGGACTCTGACTGTGTTCACTGTGTTGTGCAGATATTTTGAGATAGGACTCCTGTAAAAAGTACCTTATTATTTGAGATAGGAGTCCCAAGTTTGTGTTTGTTTTTGTGAAAGACAGATTTTACAACAAAAGTGCCACGATGTCTTCAGATAAACATTGTTGCGTTCCTGGTTGTAAAGGCAGTGGAGGTATGTTTGAAATATTTTTGTTCCTGTATCAATCTGTCTCTTAATCTTGTAGTTTGATTCCTGGCAAGGCCACAATCGAAAATTATTATGTTTGCTGGATAGGCAAAAATATTATTAACAGTGATTTATCACTATACAATTCTTTTCAACTGGGTTTAACAATCATCATACATACATGCATACATATAATCACGTCTATATCCCTTGCGGGGTAGACAGAGCCAACAGTCTTGTAAAGACTGATAGGCCACATTCAGCTATTTGGCTTTAAGATAGAATTGAGATTCAAATAGTGACGGGTTGCAAGCCCATCGCCTAAAAAAGAATCATGATGATGAGAATATTATGACATTAATCCAATCAGGCCACATATAACTTTAAGAAAGTTAGTTGTGAAAACCTTCGGCGATGGGCGCATGGTTGGGAAAGTCTTTTCTAGTAAGATAGTTATACTAGAAGTGTTAACTTCCAAAAAATAATTGTATAAAAAAACTAAAAAAATTCGCGTTTTATTGCTAATCGAACTAAAAAATAGAAAATAAATAATAGTTTAAAAAAAAACTAAAAAACTACGCTTTTATTGCTAATCAAACTAAAAAATAAAAAATAAAAATTAATGACAAAGGAATTATAAAACAGTAGTAGCAAGTCGAACAATCAGTTATAGTCAATTACCTCCGATTAAAATTATAACATAATTAAATTTATAAACAAAACAATTTAAATCAGAGTAAAAAGCGTGTGGCGCATTTTACTTCATTTTCATAACTCTCTTGTCATAAATATATGCTAATAGAATGATTTTAATATTTACTACATCAGGCACGCTTTTTACTCAGATTTAAATTGTTTTGTTTATAAATTTAATTATGTTACAATTTTAATCGGAGGTAATTGACTATAACTGATTGTTCGACTTGCTACTACTGTTTTATAATTCCTTTGTCATTAATTTTTATTTTTTATTTTTTAGTTTGATTAGCAATAAAAGCGTAGTTTTTTAGTTTTTTTTTAAACTATTATTTATTTATCTAAACTTCATTGCACAAAATACAACTGTATAGCTCAATTGGCGGACTTAATGCTGGAAGCATTATCTACCAGTTAACCATTGGGTTTGACAGAGAACTTTATGTAGGTACAGTATGTACTTTACTTTTTGACATAACATTCGTACTGAAATCATTAGTTTTATACTTAATCACACTTTTTTTTATCAATGTATACAATGTGTGCATTCGTCTACGATTTAGATTTAAGATAATTAAATTTGTAAATTAACGTCCGCTGGAAATGCTGCAGTGTAGTTTGTTCTGCCTTCGCTTTGGAAGCGGTAGTAAATTAATACATACATACATATGGTCACGTCTATATCCCTTGCGGGGTAGACAGAGCCAACAGTCTAAAACCAATATAATTATAATTAGATTTAAAACGTCAATAAGTGATGATACCTTGTATCGAATGTTAAAAATATTTGTATTTTTGTAAGTGTGTTTGTAACGAATAAATTCAAAAACTACGGGACTGATTTTTACGATATTTTTTCACACAAATAGTATATTTTTTCACGCGCAAAAGCCAGTAATTTTTTGAAAGGTAAAGCTTACCTTTTCAATTATAATAAAAAGTATCTTTCGCTCTTGTGTTATTAGACAAATATCCTACTAACATTATAAATGCGAAAGTTTGTAAAGATGTGTGTGTGTTCGTTACTCCTTCACGTAAAAACTATTGAACGGATTTCCATGAACTTTTGCAGTAATAGAGCTTAGACATTGTAACTATGAAATTAATAGAGTTTTAAGGCGGACGATGTCGTGAGTAACAACTGATTTATCCCAAAGCTCTGTCACCAATTAATCTACACTAATATTATAAAGCTGAAGAGTTTGTTTGTTTGAACGCGCTAATCTCAGGAACTACTGGTTCGAATTGAAAAATTATTTTTGCGTTGAATAGACAATTTATCGAGGAAGGCTTTAGGCTATATAACATCACGCTGCAACTATAAGGAGCAAAGAAATAATGGAAGAAATATAAATGTGAAAAAAATGGGGAAAATTATTTATCCTAGAGGGCTTCAATGATGCCCAAAATAACTATTCCACGCGGACGAAGTCGCGGGCACAGCTAGTAGTTTAATATTCTGTTATTAAAAAGAAATATTTTCTATAGATGTTTGTTATTCCTAACGATGTTTGTAATAGATGTCACTAATATTTTTAGCCTACTTAACGTTAATAATAAATCTCTGACCTTGTTTTAAGGACCCTACAAAGTCGTGACTGACAAGCTATGGTTGCCATGTGACAACCATAAGGCTTAGGGCACACTCGGTACGGGATCATATAGAAATATATTAACTTTCAAAATAGTATACAAGGTTTGCTTAATGACGTCAACGTAAGATCAACTATCACTTCCAAAGCGCAGGTGTAAAAGAAGCAGCGGAACAAACTACACTGTAGTATTTTCACCGGATGTCAATTAAATATAATCTTAAATCTAAACCGTGGACCAGTGGACAAAATATGAGTAACAAACGTCTTATTAATTGTTAGACCTCAGAAAGAAATTGATGAGACTGTAATCCACTTTGCAGAGAAACCAAACTCACATTTGATCATAGTTGCAGTTTCGTGAGGAAATCTGCACATTCAGTTTCCCAAATTTGCAGATTTCTTCACGTTTTTCCTCAAAGTACATGCATGCATCAGAAAACAGTCTGTAGGATTTGAACCTGTACCACCCTGGTCGTTCCACTTGTATTCGAACCGTTCATCTACCAAGGGTCTCGACCACCACCACCGACGTCTTTATCTCTTACGGAGTAGACCATAAGCACAGAAATCAAAGCCCAATTTAAACTGCAAAATACATGAAAATTTTGAGAAATTATGACGTAAAATTATTTTAAGGGAATGTGTAGAAGAACGTACCTTGATGAAATAGGAGCCGTTCTGGTAAAAGTTCAGGACAAGTACTCAAACCGACGCATGCATGAAAATAATTGTAAATGCATGGATCTTTTCATGCATGAAGCGAAATAAGTATGTAGGGATCGTGGCAAGTGGAAAGATAAAGTCTCTGCCTACACCTCCGGGAAAAAGGCGTGGTTGTACAAGTATGTATCAATTTAAAATTATTTTGCATTTCAACGTCGATTCCGACACCACAAGAGGTAGAAATATCTAATCTAATATATTTAAACGAGCAATTCTTGTATATATATAATCAGGATCTCGGAAACGGCTCCAACGATTTTCATGAAAGTTACAGATTAGGGGCTTTTCGGCCCAAGGAATCGATTTATCAAGGTCCTAGGTTCGAATAAAGCTCGGTTCCCAAGATATATAAACATTTTAAAAACCGCGTTTTAAGAAACTATATCAGCGCCAGCTCTGGTAGACCGAGAAAAGCTCGGTCAACCAGGTAATGAGTACCTACCTAAATAATAAAGACCTATATTGTAACCATATTCAAGGAATAAATGATTATGATTGTGATAAAACTTCGCTCTCTGTGTACCTCAAGCCTTATAAAGACGTTCAATGTAATGTACAATCTGACATAAAGCTCATAAAATTAATTAGTGTTGCAAAAAGTCTTTGTACAAAAAACGGGGAAGTTGCTAACTATTGACTTTATACACAATAGACCGTGAATATTGTATTTGTAAAAATATTTATTGCAAAGAAACTTACATTTAACATAACGTATAATCGGGTATATATCCCCAGCGGGGCAAACAGAGTCAACAGTCATCAAAAGTCTGAAAGGCCACGCTCAGCCGTTTGGCTTAATGATAGAATTGAGATTCAAATAGCGACTGGTTGCTAGCCCATCCTAAAAGAAGAATCCCAAGTTTATAAGCCTATCCTTAAATCGCCTTTTACGACATCCATCTCAAAACTTCTTTTCTAAAGAGCCGGCAACCACACGGTAGAGGCTCTATTTTAAGTCTATCTACATATATACATAATATAATCACGTCTATGTCCCTTGCGGGGTAAGCAGAGCCAACAGTCTTCAAAAGACTTATAGACCACTAAGAGACTGATATAAGCCCAGGTTTATAAGCTTTTCCTTTAGTCGTCCTTTACGACAACCATGGGATGAGAGATAGAGTACTACTAATCTTTTTTCTTTTTGTGCCGGGAACCACACGGCATCTATAAATCCATCTTTATCTTTCTTAAAACGTGATAAAACACGTGAGGTTTTTTTTTCGTTTGAGGAAGTATTCGGTATTTTATTAATTGTTATGTTTTGTCATGGTTTTTATTGTTCCCAAAATTATGTTATTAATTGTTACAATAACATAATTCCGGAGATGTGTCGGCGGTCGAATTAATAAGGTACTTTACTGCAGTGTAGTTTGTTCCGCCGCTTCTTCTACACATGCGCTTCGGTAGCGGTAGTAGTTATAATTAGATTTAAGTGATGTGACGTCAATAAGTGATACCTTGTATTCAATTTCGAAAATAAATCTATTCTATTCTATTCTTTAACTTAAATGCGTGAGCTGCAAAAGGGCAGGTCAAGAGTACCTGAAACCGACGAGCTTGCATGAAGAGAGTTGTGAATGTGGATGAAGCGAATTAAATGTGCAGAGATCGTGGCAAGCGGAAGTCTCTGCCTACCCCTCCGGGAAAGAGGCGTGATTTTATGAATGACTCTTTACCTGTACATTACTGAATTAGGCCGTTAGAGTTAATTAATTAGAGCAATGGTACTCATTCAGCTGTTTGGCTTAATGATAGAATTGAGATTCAAATCTTCAGTCTCCTGGCTTTAGTCCCGGTTGTATCCTCACCACTCTGGAGAGGAGCCCCGGGGTATGCCTCTGACCATGGATCCTAGATTGGATGAGTCAGGTTTTTACACGAAGCGACTTCCATGTGACCTCCGAAACCTTTACAGAATTGAGATTCAAATATACATAGGTATCATATACCTAAGTATTTATTATAAAATTGCTTTACAATCGTTGAGTTAGTATCTCGTAACACAAGTCTCGAACTTACTTCGAGATCAACTCAATCTGTGTAATCTGTCACGCGTATATTAATTTATTTACCCATCCTTTTGCAGTTGGGTAAAAACTAAGCAACATTTTCAATTAGACTCGTTGATATCTTTTATACAAGAATTTTAAAATCACGCATTTTAATTATAAACTAATTTTTTACCTTTGTTCCAGAGAGAAGCTGTTACATTCGAACATACAGTTCAATGAGAACAGTACGATGACGTACACCGCCAAGCGGTTCCCGATCTACCTGCCTGAGAGGAACTCTATAGATCTCAACGCGACTCTCATCGTGCCTAACTTGGCTTTGTTGGTAAGTTTGACACAGATTTTAACTCTTCTACTCCAGTCAGCATATATAGACTTGCTCCTGGCCTTTAGACCCGGCTGCCTCCTCACCACTCTAGAGAGGAGCCCGGGGTATGCCTTTAACCATGGACCCTGGATTGGGTGAGTCAGGTTTTTACACGAAGCGACTCCCATCTGACCTCCGAAACATTTTTCCGTTGTGACCTGACCGGTGATTGAACCCTCGAATCCTTACGAGAATCTGACAACTACGCCAAACAGCCGTCATCCTTGATGATGCCTACATAGTATCATCATAGGGTTATGTAAATCCCGGGTGTCAAGGTCAAAGGTTCGATTACTTGCCGTTTATTGTTAAAGATAAAACTTTTATTGGTGTCAAAAAGGTGTTAACGACATCAATTACATAAATAATAGCTTCACAACACAATAGTTTAATCACTGTATACAACTGTACCTATATATGTAAGGTACAAGAGTTCTGATTGAAAAAGCGTTTTGCACGGAATCAATTCCTACTTTGGGGGCTTTATAAAAAATACATAAATTCCTCTCTTTTTTTAATAACTTAATTAACTGACTCTATCTAACGGCCTAATCCACTAATGTACAGGTAAAGAGTCATTCATAAAATCACATCTTTTTCCCGGAGAACATTAATCATAATCATAATAGAAGAGGGATAGGCTTATAGCTTTTTTTAGGCGATGGGTTAGCAACCTGTCACTGTTTGGATCTCATTCATTTGTTTATTAGGTAGATACTCTATTTATTCATAATTTCAATACATACATACTTCATAATATTAAATACACATATGCCCCTTGTCAAGCATCACGATGGGAGAGAGGGAGGTAGACCGCAGCATTTACTATTCAAATATTCTGATACTGAGTAGCAAGCATTGTTCACAAGGTACTCTTTCAAAATTTTTATAAAGCGTTTAATTGTTTCCTGTTTAACAATCGGGAAATTTAATATAGATCTTTATTGACGGTGGACAGAGTCCGGATTCATACACACTCGTTGATTATGCTTATTCCAACCAGTGGCAAATCCACCAATTGGCTGAGTTGGCCGAAGCCTAGGGCGGCGGATTTGAGGGGGCGGCAAATTCAGCCCCAAAATTTGTAGAAGAAGTGGCGGAACAAACTACACTGCAGCATTTTCGTCGGACATCAATTTACAAATATAGATCTCTTAAATCTACATCGTGGACTAATGCACATTGTCTACATTAAAAAACATGAATGTACATATGTGGAACTAATCTACTCGTACTATCCATTATTCTAATCTACTATCTAAGTTGACTACAAACTAAAATTTTATTTATAAATTGTACAGTCCCTGCATAGCATCAACATGCGGGAGTGTGCCCAGAAGGCTGGCAGCATTGCCAATTTGAATGGCAATGCTAATTCTCTGAGCCAGATAATTTCCAGCCCTCCGGTCACGAGATACCTCAATCAGCTTTTTCGACAATTGTCGGAAAAGTACATAACTTTAAGTTTTATTATTTCCAGGGAATGTCATCTTACCTTCACAACGCGAACTACTTCGTGCAGACCGGTTTCCGATTCCTGGCTTCGTCCCATCACAGCGAGGTGTTTGTCAAGAAGACGATCTACGAGTACCTGTGGGATTACAAGGAGGCGATTCTGGATACGTCGAAGAATCTGGCTCCCGGACTAGTTCCTGTTAACAACATGGGAATGCTGGCTAGGGTATGCCTTTTAATGCTCATATATACATACATATAATCACGTCTATATCCCTTGCGGGGTAGACAGAGCCAACAGTCTTAAAAAGACTGATAGGCCACGTTCAGCTGTTTGGCTTAATGATAGAATTGAGATTAAAGTAGTGACAGGTTGCTAGCCCATCACCTAAAGAAGAATCCCAAGTTTATAAGCCTAGTCCTTAGTCGCCTTTTACGACATCCATGGGAGAGAGATGGAGTGGTCCTATTCTTTTTCCTATTGGTGCCGGGAACCACATGTCACTTTTATTGCTCAATTACATACATACACAAAATCACGCCTCTTTCCCGGAGGGGTAGGCAGAGACTACCTCTTTCCACTTGCCACGATCTCTTATTGCTCAATTTACAATTATGTATTTACCGAATCCGTATTAAGAAATTGACAATTATTATCTGTTTGGTATTTTATAAAAGTTGACTGATAAAGAATTTTATTAGCATTAAAGTACCTTTGAGGTTCAATAAAGTTTTAATTAAATAAAATTAATATTTTTTTCTGTACAAATATTTTGTGTTCTTACTTTGGAAAAAAAATCTTGTTTTGTTCATTTCCTCGAGTATGTTCATTAACTAAAGCACTTTTTAGTAAAGCACCTTTATTCTCTGATTGAAAGACATTAAACGATCATTTGCCATGACTTTAAAAGGTTGGTAAGTCATAAGCTCCTCTACAATTTTACGATTAGGACCAATGTACCCTATACTTATTAGAGTATTTACCTTTATTATTACAGCTTATGCAATGCACTGTTATGATTTAAATATCCATTCAATTCATACATACATACATAAAATCACGCCTCTTTCCCGGAGGGGTAGGCAGAGACTACCTCTTTCCAATTCAATTCAATTAAAAATCTTCATTGCATATCATAAAGTAAATCAGTTGAATTACAGTAACTGCTTATAAATAGGTACAATATGAACCCTGTGTATTTGCCGTGTGGTTCCCGGCACCAATACAATAAAAGAATAGGACCACTCCATCTCTTTCCCATGGTTGTCGTAAAAGGCGACTAAGGGATAAGCTTACAATCTTGGGATTCTTTTTTAGGCGATGGGCTAGCAACCCGTCACTATTTGAATCTCATTTCTATCATTAAGCCAAATAGCTGAACGTGGCCATTCAGTCTTTTCAAGACTGTTGGCTCTGTCTACCCCGCAAGGGATATAGACGTGACCATATGTATGTATGTATGAACCCTGTTGGTGAGTTGTATGCTCTGTTCAGATCTACGCGGACTTCACAGACGAGGTGACGGTGAAGATAGGCTCTCAGTGGGGCCACCACCAGTTCTTCCAGATCGACCGGTTCCGGGGGGAGCCGCAGTTGCCTGGGTACGATCCAGATGTGAGTGTGTTCGTCTTAACTTTATTCTTTAACTAGCTGTGCCCGCAAGTTCGTCTGCGTGGAGTAGTTATTTTAGGCATCATTGTTTAGCCCTCAAGGATGAATATTTTGCCCCGTTTTTTTTCACTTTTTACATTATTTCTTCGCTTGTAGTTGCAGCGTGATGTTATATATATAATATAACTAAAGCCTTACTCGATAAATGGTCTATTCAACACAAAAAGAATTTTTCAATTCGAACCAGTAGTTCCTGAGATTAGCGCGTTCAAACAAACAAACTCTTCAGCTATATAATATTAGTATAGATTATGACATCTATAGACGTACATTAAATAGTGAAAACCTTTAAATTAAATTCAGAATTCTTTGAAGTAACTAGTAGGCAAGTTCATAGGTATGTCAAATAAAAATTAAAAACGTCTAACAGAGTCGAAAGACCTTAAAGTCGTCTCTTTTTATCATATTTTCTTGTAAACATTATTGTTGGTCGTAGGACCACAAAATCATCTCATTAATTTACTTGTTGTTATATATTACTTGTCGCTTCTTAAACATGTCTTAAATCACCATAAAATTATTAAAATTAAGCAAACAATGGACCAATCCAGTCGTAATTCTCATGTTTTAGTCAAAAATTGTGTCTGGGAATTTATGTAATAACTTTATAACAATTGGAACAAAACACCTACCTAGGCGTTTGTTTGCGGTAATTCAGGTAACTTAATACATACATATGGTCACGTCTATATCCCTTGCGGGGTAGACAGAGCCAACAGTCTTGAAAAGACTGAATGGCTGGTTGTGTTAATGCTCCAATTAATGGTAACTTAATGTTTAAACACTAACCAATGTGGGTTGGTTTCCTCTGCAAAGGTTGCTAAAGTCAGAGGGGTTAGTACCAGTTTTACTCGATCAAACGCGTCGAGCAAGTAAACGCGAATTTGTATGTGATTTGATCAGCGCCATCTAGTGGTAACAAGATGGTACTAATGCAATTCCATACAACAAAAAACACCGATCAGATGGGCTCGCTTCATGTGAAAACATGTCTGACCTGATTCATTAATTATATATGTTCCAGGAGTGTCCAGACCGCATCTTCAGGTCTTCAGAAGGCGTGATGTACCACCAGCGGCTGTCCAAAACCGATGTGGTACTGTACTGGAGGAAGACTGTCTGCAAACTGATGCCCTTGTATTTTGATAGTAAGTTTTTCATATGTTTGCAAGCGAAATGTCGGTTTTTAGTCGCGCGGTGACCACGGATCATTATGACATAACATTAAATTCTCCGATAAAATTAATAAAAGTACGTTAAGTGCGCGTTTAATACCATTTATAGTTAAATAGTATTTTGCTCACTAACTTTAACTTACGACTTATATTTTGAATTTTGCGTTCCTATAGGAATTTTAGGAACTCTTTTTTAATGTACATCCATATAGATCATCATGCCGAATAATAATATCAAACACTAGTAATTTACAGTGAATTTTTTCATTTACATAGATGATATTTTTCTTTTAGGCGTCTGCTTATCCGTACCTCTTCACAATCCTAGAATATCTCTGCTCCATCCATTCTCCCGCTAGCGGTTTTTTCCTTTTAAAGTCGCATTCTGCAGTCATGCCGCCTATATCCAGTCAAGATGGAAAACTTCAGGAGACGCCTATGTCTTATTGATACTAATGGTTAAACCAATGCATTTCCAGGTGAGCTGGTGATAGATCACGTACCGGTCTACAGGTACAACCTGTCAGAGAGCGTGTTCAACCGAGTTACCAACGGGACAGACTGTTACGATACCCAGCCTTCTTTGCCAGAGGGCCTGAGCGATGGGTCTAAGTGCTATTTCAGTGAGTATATTTGCTTTTTCAAATAGTTCAATTGTTTCTGCCTTCTCCATTAAAGTCTGACGACACTCCACCTAGTGCCGTGTAGTTCCCGGCACCAATACAAAAAAGAATAGGACCACTCCATCTCTTTCCCATGGATGTCGTAAAAGGCGGCTAAGGGATAGGCTTCCAAACTTGGGATTCTTTTTTAGGCGATGGACTAGCAACCTGTCACTTTTTGAGTCTCAATTCTATCATTAAGCCAAATAGCTGAACGTGGCCATTCAGTCTTTTCAAGACTGTTGGCTCTGTCTACCCCGCAATGGATATAGACGTGACCATATGTATGTATCTATGTATACTCCACCTTCTTTATCAGAGGGCTTTGGCAACGGGTTTGTAGCGGGAGCGTAGCTCGACTCGACCGCCACCAAAGGGTAAATCTTCCGCCAGGCTAGGTGTAATGTCTGGGGAACCGCGCGACAGAGGATGTCGAGTCGGAGATTGTATTATACATAAGTATATGCTCTTATACATGAAATCTTTGTAATCGCTATTTAGATTCTTCGATGCTATTGGCTGAGCGCGTCAATTTCTTCGCGATGGTTGACAATTGGTGTATGACATTAGTGATGTCGCCACAGGTTTTTAGTGCTTCCCTAGATCTAAGGAACCAAGATAGCAAACAAAACTCTGGACCTAGTGGTTTGGGCTGTGCGTATGTTAATCAGTCAATCAATCAATCAATCTTCTTCTTCTTCTTGGTGTTAGTTTTATCTTATATTACAAGTCCGAAGCACGTCGAACCTCTGGATTGTATTGTTATTTCCCCACGCATTTTTCACCCGCTTCAGGTCCTCTGAGCAGGGACTTCATTAATTTCAGAATTAATGCAATTCCTGTTGCAAAGTGTCTGACTGTATGTACATTTACACCTCTTGCTGAGAAGCTCTGGGTGCTTCATTGACCATGATCTTGGATTGGGTGAGTCAGGTTTTCACACGAAGCGACTCCCATCTAAACTCCGCAACCTATTTAGGGGAACCAGTTGCCTGAATGTGCGGATTTTCTCATGATGTTTTCCAAACCGTAAATCAATGTCCTCTTATAAATATTTAGACTCCATAATATTTTTATTGATAACTTTTTTATCCTTCTCGGGAATGGTATAAAAGGTATATCCAAAACCAAAGTCAGGTATAGTTAATAGAAACTTCTTTCAAATAAAATTAACGCTTTTATTCCAGAATTTCCAATGGTAGTGTCCTACCCCCACTTCTACAACGGTCAGCCGCCGAAAGACAAATACGTGACGGGTCTACAGCCGGATAGGACAAAGCATAACTCCTACATCATTGTTGAGCCTGTAAGTACAATATGATTTTGTGGAAACTCTTCTTTTTTCCCGACTACGGCGAAGCATAACTCCTACATCATTGTTGAGCCTGTAAGTACAATATGATTTTGTGGAAACTCTTCTTTTTTCCCCGACTACGGCGAAGCCAAAAAGGAGGGTAATGTTTTTTTTATTATTTAACACAGTTACAAACTTTTAGGATCGGTGGGCGAATCGGTAACGTGCCCAGTTAAAATGTGTGATGGTAAATGCAAAGGTTCATATCAATCAACCTCGGCCATGTAACAACTTTTTTCGAAGTTATGTAGTAAGATGTCGTAAAAGGCGACTAAGGGATAGGCTTATAATCTTGGGATTCTTCTTTTAGGCGACGGGCTAGCAACCTGTCACTATAATATTCTCAATTCTATTATTAAACCAAACAGCTGAACGTGGCCGATCAGTATTTTCAAGACTGTTGGCTCTGTCGACCCCGCAAGGGATATAGACGTGATATATATGTCTATGTAGTAACATTAGTTTGAATACTAACCGAAGCTTTTACAGTGAGCGAAAACATAATGGGGAAATCTGCACATTCAGGCAGTTGAACCATGATCCAATATCAGTTTGGATTCCCTGCAAAGGTTGTGGAGGTCAGATCGGACTCGCTTCGTATAAAAACCTGACCCAATCCTGGATCGTGGGTACCCCGGGGGGAGCCCCGATGTTTTTGTAGATGTCAATGTGTCATATGATTACTTATCTATGAGTGTCAATGTCACTGTCAAAAGAGATAGAATAAAACAGTTTGTAACCGATATACAATAAAACAGTTGGTGACGGCGTCATCATGCAACCGAAGCTAGAATGTGTTTCATTTCATAACTTCCTATATGAAACAGTCAACATACATACATAAATATCATCACGTCTATATCCCTTACGGGGTAGACAGAGCCAACAATCTTGAAAAGACTGAAAGGCCACGTTCAGCTATTTGGCTTAATGATAGAATTGAGATTCAAATAGTGACAGGTTGCTAGCCTGTCGCCTAAAAAAGAATCCCAAGTTTGTAAGCCTATCCCTTAGTCGCCTTTTACGACATCCATGGGAAAGAGATGGAGTGGTCCTATTCTTTTTTTTATTGGTGCCGGGAACCACACGGCACCGTCAACAACAACGGCAACGTCGTCAAAACAGTCAACATATACAACAAAATTTTTTGTTTTGTTTTTACAGCTGACAGGAACGCCGTTCAGGTCTGTGGCGCGGATGCAGAGTAACCTGAGGGTGCACGACCTCACCAGGTTCAATTATCCATACAATAAGTTCTCCAATCTGGTGCTACCACTATTTTGGGCTGAATACGTGAGTTATCTTTGCTTTATATGTTCTTTTTTAAATGGGACGATGACTAGGTTGAGCCATGGTTTCTTAATTTTTTTTTTATTTATAAGTATTTATGTGGATACTCCAAGTGGTTTCCACAACTCTGATATAGATCAATCCATCTCTTTGGCTTGATAAGAACGATTCAATTTTGGATAAGGTTCCCCTCTTAAAAGGGTGGACGTCGCTTCGGGTAATTACTTATTAATTATCCAACTGATTAAAGTCATCAGCGGACTCTGGGCGGTAACAGATATGTCGGAATCAGGACGAACTTTTGTATGTTTATATGTGCCTTTTTTAGGTAAGGTTTATTGAAGGTAACTAATACCTACCCATCTTTTTGTATCTACAATCTACTTTCTTTTATTTTGAGTTGAACATATAGACGAATTCCTATGAAGTTATGACAAATTATTAATCTCAATAACATCAAGAAGCCATACCTAAAGCTGAATGTGGCATTTCAATCTTTTCGAGACTGTTCGCTCTGTCTACCCCGCAAGGGATATAGACGTAACTGTATGTATGTACACGTAACAATCTAGGTAAACGGAAATAAAATATTTTTTTTTTCAGAATCAAGAAGGTTTACCAGCGCACATCCGACAAACCATATACTTCATGGCAGTAATTCTTCCGCCTCTCTCCTACATAATTTTAGCTGTAACACTTCTCCTAGGCAGCTATTTGTTAGCTCGAAATATATACAAACACCAATTAAAAAGCGAAACATTCAACGCTTTATTACAATACAAAAGTAAAAACCGCGATTTGACAAAGAAAAACTTATTTGTTGTTGAAAAAGAGGCTTTTCTTAAAGTGCCTAGTTAACATGGACGAATATTAAATACTTTTAGAAGATTTTAACTAAGACTGAATATTTTAGATCTGTTTCATGGCAGAAACAAAAATTAGGAAATTTTTTTACAAAGCGGACGCCATTTTGAATCTGCATTCTAATTTGTGTACAAAAGTGAGGGTAGTTATAAAAATAACCGCCATTACAACGCGTATCTACTAAACCACTGAACAGTTATTGATGTCACAGGTTGCTATCGTATGTCAAAATTGTTTAAAAACCTTTCTTGGTACAACCAAATGATATAAAGATTTTTTTTGTAGAACCGAATGATCTTCATGTTAAACTGATGATGACGAATGATTTGCGATCATGCTTGCATTCGATTACAAGCACGAAATACTCAGTTAAATGTGAGTGACTGGTGTATCAACGCACACCCTTACTAAACCGATCAGGCTGAAATTTGGCATGGAAATAGTTACTATGATGTAGGATGACATTCCCGCGGGAACGGAATTAAGAGGAATTCTTCGTTTACGCGGGTGGAGTCGCGTGCGTATTAATTGTGTGTATTTCATAGCCTAAGGTAAAAATCAATGTTTACGTATATAAAATTTAAAAGAAACATATTTTGTCCAAGTTTCTTTATATTAAAGGCAACTCTTTACAAAATCTTGCATAGGGAAAAATACCTCTTTGACAGCTAATTTTAGGAATCTGTACATAATTTTTAAACAATTTAAGTATATCATGCTTTATACAATAGGGTAAATAAAATAATTAGGGGGTAGTTTATAGCTGTGATTGTTCCTAATGTATGTTTTAAATTGCTCATAATGTTTAATAATGTGTATTTTTAATAAATAAAACGTTTTATATGGTTATTTAAATTGTTTCATTACTTATGTTTATAATCATAGCATATCCCTGTTGCATTATATTCTATTAGCTTTTGTCCGGGGCTTCGTTCCCGTGGGAATTTCCAGACAAATAAACTACGGTTGCTTTACCTTGACCTTAAATAGGTTAACTAGGTACCTATGTTCATTTTCATCAATAACGGCCCAGTAGTAAAACTATGAAAGTGTAACAGACAAGCAGACTTTCGCATTTATTAAGTTTATTAAAGATGGTATATACGTAGGTATCTTATATTATTTTCAGAGTGTTGGGCATGTAACCAGGATAAAATAACTATAACTTATGAAGTCGGTCTAAATTCGGTTAAAAACAGAAACCAGACAGAAGTGCGACAGTCAG
This sequence comes from Amyelois transitella, assembly GCF_032362555.1. Classification (NCBI taxonomy): domain Eukaryota; kingdom Metazoa; phylum Arthropoda; class Insecta; order Lepidoptera; family Pyralidae; genus Amyelois; species Amyelois transitella. Next base: position 2,543,963 of record NC_083533.1, read on the forward strand.
ACATTGACAGCAAGAGTATCAAATTTCTTGACAGTTCGTTTTGTTTTCTTTTACTCGGCTATTCCATGATTTACTAATTACAACATTTATTTAATGCCTACCATTTTTATTATATCTTTTCTGCTTTATGTAACGTTGTACTACATGCAGTTACTGTAGTAGAGAATGAGATTGTAATTAACGTTACATGTAATGTTCTGTTAGATTTCTGATAATTGATCTGCACTGAATAGATGAAACAAAACGCAATCAAATTAATTTTTCAATCTGTCCGTTTTCGCGGGTGTCAGCAAAAAGTTACAAAAGTTCAGGTTATTTATTATACATCGGCGTTATTTTGGTCCTTAAATCGGTGTTTTAAACCCGATAATATAAAAACATCTGAGCATACATTGATATTTTTCTCATCTGTACAACTATGTTATTAGCGCCTTCATATTCAACATGAGTTCCAACAAGAAAGATAACAATGGTTGGATTCTTTGCCCATCCAAAAGATTTCCGGGTAAATTTTACTACTTCAACGTTTTGAATGGCGAAGCCGCTTGGAGCTTGAACGACGCAGAAGTAAGTACTATTATTTCCATTAGTCCAAGCATGAATATATCCTCTTAGAAGATACCCTAGTATGGTTGTTGATAGGAAACCCATGATAGGCGAATATCACTGTGTATAAAGAAAGCTTGCCTGCATGCTTGTCAAAATACAGCCTCAATAACAAGTAGAATGTCATTTTTTGTTTGTATATATATATAACATGGTTAAAACTTACTTTGGAGCTAACACTGTTATATTGTCCCTTTATAGAATTTGGATAATTACTTATTTAGTGACTTTTCCATTGTAAACTTCATTTTTCTGCCATAATTCTCGAATTTAAAATAATTAAGTGACATACATCCAGTCCCTTGCGGATTTGACAGAGCCCACAGTCTTGAAGAGTGGCAGGCCCTGTCCAGTTGGCTTTATAATGGAATTGAGATTCAAATTGTTTGCTAGCCCACCGCCTATAAGACTTTTAAAATCAAGACCCTATCTCATAGTCGCCTTTCTAAATGTCTATTCCAAAGTGCTGGAACCACATAGGAAGTGATATAAGTAATTATTTTTATTTATGGTTGTACCCACAGCAAAATATACTGCGAAAAGATGCAGTCCTTCAAAAAGCTGATAAATCCCATTCATATCCTGAGCCAACAAGTCCACCAGCGGAATCACCAACAGCCAACACAAACCTCCAGAAAACAGTCCCCAATATTACTAGAAGGATTACAAATATTCCACAACCATCACCAATGTTTGGCCAACCTTTGTTCCCGCAATACATTTCAAATGTCGAACCATACATGCAGAATATAATATGGGCTCCTATGATGCAAATGCCAATGTTTGCCAAACCAAAGCAGGACCAAGTAACCCAAACCTGGGAACCAGACAGAGGCATGTTCGTTCAAACTTGTACTATACCATTATCACAGAGATTCGTAAATTATGAAGAACCAAATACAATATTTAATGCCAACATAAATAGTCATGTTTTTGGTCAAACTCCGAATAAATCTAACCTTTTTACAAACTTTCATGAAACTGCTAATTCTGACAGAGTTATGGGTAATTCTCAATTATTTCCACCAACTGGACATAGTGTAGGTGTCAATAGATCAGTAAATAAAATTGTAAGACAAAGAACTCGGTCAGAATCTAGTAACGCGTATTTTTATGATGACAACAGCAGAGCTGCCAACACTCAAATAATTAATCCTAAAAGCCCGTCTGGCCAACATGAAGAAAGTGGTAGGCACAGAACACTATCAGATTCTGATATTTTTGAAAATCCAGTTAAATTTGAGTCAAAACCTCATTTTAATCAACATCTTAATATTCATAATGTTCCAAAACAAAATATGGAATCAAAACATTCAACAACAGATAAACCTAAAACCAACTTTGTTTTGCGAAAACCAATCTTCACTCCAAACATTAAGATTCACAGTTCAATAACTCAAATGAATACAATTGGGAATGTAGAAAAAGATATAAAAAGAAATACAAGGAGTACTTTGTGGTGTAAGGAGAATAAAAAAAGTATGAATGATAATAAAAATGGTTCATTTGTATCTGTTTTGGATAAAAATGATTCAAATGAAAATGAAGATTACAAAAATCTTGACAAAAATGATTTGAGATTTACATTAGTGGAGAAGAAGCGAAGAAAATCTATTAGTTTAGAAAATAGTAACACTGGAGGTAAGTTAGAAGAAATTGTCCATCTTCAAATAAGTCAGTGTTTTAATTAAGTACTTGCTTATTAAAATGTACCAAAAACTTTGTGCGATCCAAGAAGAGAAATGAAAAACTTAAGCAAGAAGTTAACATAACTTTTACAAAAAGTGACTGCCTCCAGTCGCTATCCTCCTTATGTAACAAACACTTTCCCGAGAACCGCATCAAAATCGGTTCAGCGAAAATCATGATAATCGCGATCAAATACAGGATGTAGGTCAAACTGCGAACCACCTTTTTTTTTAAGGCTGACTGCCTTTTTTAGCATTTTTTATCTAACAATTAGGAAACATTGTATTCAGTTTTTTCTTGATGAATGATCAGATGTATAAACTCTTTATGTAAATGAAATTTGATGAATTCTCAAATACTTTTAGAAAGTCAGACCCAGGCCCCGAGCCAAACAAAAAAGAAAATGGTTAAGAAGAGAGTAATGTTTGACTTGGACTCCAGCGACGAGAGCTCAGATGGAAATCAAGATGGCGAGGAAAATGTGAGTAAAACAAATACACATGTTTTGTCTTGTCATGCTGTGTGGTTCCCAGCACTTTACAATAGGACCACTCCATGTCTTTCCCATGGATGTCGTAAAAGATGACTAAGAGAAAGCCTAATATATTTGGGATTTTTGGTGGCGATGGTCTAGCAAACTGTAACTATTAAAATCTTAATTCCATCATTAAGCCATACAGATAAATGTGGCCTTTCAGTCTTTTTTAAGACTGTTTGGTACTTTCTTTAAAGGGATATAACATGTATAACTTTTCGCCTCATTCATCTTTCTTATTCAAATCTGTCAAAAAACTTCCTAAATAAGTTTAACAGTCAAGGTGACGCAACGTTTCATAATAACAACAAATGAGTGTAGAAAACACATGTTTGCGTGTTCCCTTTTGCACCCTCTGCCACAATAAATTACCTCTTTCACAGAGGAGTGGTCAAAGACCATATCTTTCCACTTGCCACGATCTCTGCGTACTTTTTTCGCTTCATCCACATTGATAACTCTCTTCATGCAAGCTCGTAGGTTTCGGGGAGTCTTGACCTGACCTTTTGCTAGAACGTCTCTGATTTGACCACGGTACATTCCTCTAGGCATTCCCACCATCCCTAGGGTACACATTATAGTAACAAATGTTTCAGCCATCACAACATGTGACTATACACACTCTTCGTGGATTGGTGGATCACATTACGGATTGCTGGTACATTATAGTGGATTCTAATGTCTTAATCGACGAATATGAGTTTATCGACAAGTTTGTACAGTTAGGTAAGTTTTCATTTATTTTGGCGCGAAATCTTGGTTACATCCTGTGGAGTGGAGCGCGGTGCCTTTTGGTTGATCCTGTATTGGATGAGTCATGTTTTTACAAGTCAACTCCCGTCTGACCTCCGCAGCCTTTTCAGGGGAGCCTAAACCCATGTTGGATCACAATTACTTACACATCCAAAGATAATATCAAAAGATAATCCGTTGGCGTTGGTGACACGGTGATACAGTGACACAGGATGTTTTGGTCCTTCGAGCCGGATATGCAAACTTATGAAACGGTCTAAATTAAACACATAGTGTTTATCTCCACTCTACTAGAATTACTAATTGAGTACGTTCTAATCACTTTTATGCGGCTGTTCTTTAGTACAGATTTACAATATAATTTCAGATAAAGATTGCCGTTTGATAGTGCCTTACGCGGTAGTATCAGAAATAGAGGGGTTCTGTTACGGCGACTGTCGCGGGCGACAGCGAGTCATTGTCGCGAGACAGCTGACCAGGAAGCTGGCAACACCGCCACCTCATATCATCGGTGAGTATCATTACTATCAGACTACTGTCTCTGCCTACCCATCCGGGAAAGAGGCATGATATAAAAGTAACTATACCTTCCTTCTTGGCCTGGTTGCGAAGAAAAACATAGTGTGCGCCAACTGTTTTCTTTTCCCGTGCAGATTGTAAAAGTCAGTCAAGGGAATGGCTAATAAACTTGCAGTTCTTATTTTAGGCGATGGGCTAGCAACCTGTCACTATTTAAATCCCAATTCAATTATTAGGGCCATACAGCTGAAAATGGCTTTTCAGTCTTTCTCAGACTTAATCAGTATGCTCACAAAATTTCATAAGAATCGGTCAAGCCCTTTCGAAGGAGTACGAAAACGAACATTGTGACACGAGAATTTTATATGTACACTAGCGACCCGCCCCGGCTTCGCACGGGTGCAAAATTATAAATGTTATTATATATAAAAACCTTCCTCTTGAATCACTCTACCTGTTACAAAAAACCGCATCAAAATCCGTTGCGTAATTTTAAATATTTAAGCATACAGACAAACAGACTAAAATAGCGACTTTGTTTTATACTATGTAGTGATATAAGATTATTTTATGTCCAGTTCAAACTGCGGAAGACGAAGACCACGTATTTAAGAAAATGTCCACTCTGGGAAGGATTTTGAATTGCTGTTTGCAAGTCGATCAACAAAGCGATCTTGTGGTATGTATTTATTATATAACTAGCGATCCAACCCGACTTCCTACGGGTACCATTTATAGATTTAAATCTTCCTCTATATACCCTATTTACAACATTTAAAATAGGAACAAAATCCGTCCACAACTTTCCGAGATTAGAGCATACATACAGTCAGAAAAAAAATAATGTGTAATGATTAAAAAGGTAATATGTAATTTTGATTTTTTTTAAGAATTTAGATAAGGATTGTCATTTTAACTTAATACACGCACAACAAATAGCATTGGTGCCCGGTTAAAATGCGTGTGGTTTAAAAAAGGCACAGGTTCAAATCCTACATCGGCCATGTAGGTACCTACCAATGCTTATTTTCGAAGTTATGTACATTAGTTTGATAACTAACCGATGCTCTTACGGTGAGTGAAAACATCGTGAGGAGACCTGCACATTCAAGCAACTGGATCTAATACAAATTTAGGTTCGATGGGAGTCGCTTCATGTTATCACCCAATCCAGGATCCATGGTCAAAGGCATACCCTGAGCTCCTCTCCAGAGTGGTCAGGATGCAACCGGGACTAAAGCCGGGAAGAAGAAGACAGGCCCTACAAATGGATGCAAAAACTATTGTATTTATTTTCGTAATTTTTTAATATACTTACGTACATACATATAATCACGTCTATATCCCTTGCGGGGTAAACAGAGCCAACAGTCTCGGAAAGACTGATAGGCGACGGTTAGCTGTTTCACTTTATGATACAACTAGAGGCCGCCCGCGACTTCGTCCGCATGGAAACCCTATCAATCCCGCGGGAACTCTGGGATAAAAAGTAGCCTATGTGTTATTCTGGGTCTTCAGCTACCTACATACCAAATTTCATGGTAATCGGTTCAGTAGTTTTTGCGTGAAAGAGTAACAAACATCCATACATCCATACAAACTTTCGCCTTTATAATAGTAGTAGGATTGAGATTCAAATAGTGACAGGTTGCAAGCCCATCGCCCAAAAGAAGAATCCCAAGTTTATAAGCCTATCCCTTAGTCGCCTTTTACGACATCCATGGGAATGAGATGGAGTGGTTCTATTCTTTTTTTTAACTGGTGCCTCGAACCATACGGCTTTTTTTTAATTAAATTTATTAATTACTAGCTGTGCCCACGACTCCGTCCGCGTGGAATAGTTATTTTGGGCATCATTGAAGCCCTCAAGAATGAATAATTTTCCCCGTTTTTTTTTCTAATTTTCGATTATTTCTTCGCTCCTTATAGTTGCAGCGTGATGTTATATAGCCTAAAGCCTTCCTCGATAAACGGTCTATTCAACACCAAATGAATTTTTCAATTCGAACCAGTAGTTCCTGAGATTAGCGCGTTCAAACAAAGAAACTCTTCAGCTTTATAATATTAGTATAGATGAAATTATGAAATTAATAAATTAAACTTTATATTTTACAGGTACTCTTTACTGACAACATGACATTATACAATAAAGCTAAATCCCTAAAGATTCACTGTTACAAACTAAAAGATATCAAAGATGGCGCTTCAATACCAGAAGTGATGATTTCAGAACCACAAAAGATCACATTGAAAAATGAATCACCAAAGAATTTGTTTTTGAAAAAAGATCATCCATTTCTCAATCAAGACTCAAAATTTGTAAGTTGTAAAAAAACTTTATTCACCAAAGAAAATGTATTAAAAAGTTGTGACGTACAGACAGAAGTCAATACAACTGATGCTAATACATCTCCGATAAAATTTGAAGAAAAAAATAATGATGAGAAAGAAAAATTTAATGAATATTTAAATTTCGACTTCGATACTGACTCCGATACTACAGCCATAAGTAAAACTTTGAAAAATCTAGTAATAAAAGATAAAAACAGTAATATTATTTACAAAAGCGATAAAATGGACAAAAACAAAAAGGAGTCGTTTGAAATTCAAATCAGAAATAAAAATTGCTTTCCTCAGCAAGATATTAAAACAAACCAGTTACAAAAATCAAAAAAAGAATCTACCGTCGGTAAAACAGGTGAATCAAAAAACAACTCGTTCCAAAATCAAAATAAATCAAATGATAATGAGGTAGAAAGTGTTAGAAAAAATAAAACCATAGAGTTGATGGAAGAACAATTTAAAAAGTCAATAAAGGAGAAATTGAAATATAGGTTTCAAGTGATTAACAAGTTTATGGAAGTGAACATAAGGTCTCATATTGATGAGTGGATTTGCACATTCAAACAAATCATGGAAAATGCTATATCTGATTTGTTGCGGGTAAGTTTCAAATATAATAAAATTTTAAACGAGAAATCCTGTTGAATTTTGTTCACGCGGGAATTTTGGTAAATCATCACTTACCACATATGGAACCTACATGCCATTCAAAATGTTGGTAAACATATATTTCCTACGGATCTAGTAATAAGCGACTAAGGGATAGACTAATAAACTTGATATTCCTCTTTTAGGCGGTGGGCTAGCAACCTGTCACTATTTGAATCTCAATTCTATTAAGCCAAACAGGTGAACCTGGCCTACCGTTTGTTTCGAGACTGTTGGCTCTGTCTACCCTGCAAGGGATATAAACGTGATTATATTTATGTATGTTTAGTAACTATATATTATTAAACTCGGTAAAAATATAACTTCATTTATGTGACAGCAGTTTGGAACTATAAATATCACGCAGGTGGGGAAAAATACAGACAAAAAAATGTGTCATAGTACTGACCACGTTCATAAGTCGCCGACCCTAATGAAAACTTAATAAAATAACGACCTTATTACAATTACATTAAATTTAAAATCCAGAAACAAAATTTCTCCTATCTCGCTCACAATAGTAGTAGAATAGTGGACAGTTCAGTTCAAATGGCGCGCTCTGATTGGCTCATCACATCAATTCAAATTTTTACGCGCCATACAAACATCACGACTCCTGCGCACGTACATTTGATATTGATGTCATAGAGATCAAGTTATACAATGCCGTGTGGTTCCCGGCACCAATAGAAAAAAGAATAGGGCCATCTCTTTCCCATGGATGTCGTAAAAGGCCACTAAGGGATGGGCTTATAAACTTGGGATTCTTTTAGGCGATGGGCTAGCAACCTGTCACTATTTGAATCTCAACTCTATCTTAAAGCCAAACAGGTGAACCTGGCCTATCAGTCTTTTCAAGACTGTTGACTCTGTCTACCCCGTAAGGGATATAGACGTGATTATATGAATGAATTATTAGAATAGATTTAGAATAGAATAGAATAGATTTATTTTCAAAATTGGATACAAGGTATCACTTATTGACGTCACATAACTTAAATCTAATTATAACTACTACCTAAAATAATTATACAGTGTGTGTGTGTATATGAAAATTGTTTCCCAACAGAATTCAACCTTGGTCCCTGCCAGTGTACCGACATTTCTAACCCTCCTCGAAGGTATGAAGTGTGTCAGACAAGCTTACAAAATGTATTGGATGGTGACCATGCTGACTGACGAATTGTCACTATTGTTGATAACTCATACCGATAAAAGAGGTAAGTTAAGTCGTTCAGTCATGATTTTGTTAATTTATCGTACGTAGTACAGTTTGTTGCCGTGTGGTTCTCGGTACCAATAGAAAAAAAGGGACTAAAGTAAAGCAAGCAAGCAGCAAGTATACAATTTTTATGAGCATTGCGTTTTTTTGTGTTTATCTTGATTGATTTTTTTTTAAACGATAATTATAACTAATCTTTCGAATGGATGTCGTAAAAGGCGACTAAATATATAGGATAGGCTTATAAGCTTGGGATTCCTCTTTTGATTTGAAATATACTCGTAAAAAGTGGTTATAAAAAACAATTATTTATACAACAGAAAATCACACAACAACTGTCAATCATAGCAAAGAAAATGACGCGCTCAGCCAATAGCGCCGAAGAGTCTAAATCGCGATTACAAAGATTTCCCGGATTGGATCGAATTGATTGATTGATTGATTTCAGGTGAAATAAAACTTGACATAAAACCGGAAGAGTTTATGCGTGTGTTTGGATGTGCCGTACTTCTAATTGAAACCTTGGAGGTAAATATTTATTTTTTGCTTTGATCAACTTAATATAGGATTCCTAGTTAAAAGCTAAATTTATCAAAAAAAAAGTAGGTCCGAACATTTATCCGCCTTTTGCTTTCAAAAATGGATCCCAACGTTATACTTTTAAGATCTATTTTCGACCAGACGAATTTATTTGGTTGAAATACTTCAGTGAGATTATGGGTCTGTAGATAGATAGTATTGAGATGTTCAATTATATTCCAATTCAATTCAAATATGTACATACATATATATCACCACGTCTACATCCCTTACGGGATAGACAGAACTGGCAGTCTTGAAAAGAATAAAGGACAGCAGTTAAACGTGCAGCTTAATGGCTTTTTGATGGAATTGAGATTCAAATAGTGGCAGGTAGCCCCTTAGTTGCCTATTACGACATCATCATGGGAAAGATATGCGAATGGTTCTATTCGAAAATACCGGAAACCACACTGAATTGAAAACTAAACAATTGTTTACAAATATTTTGTTATTTTTTGTTTGTTATTTAAATATCTACGACGACTATTTATATTTATCTGACGGCCTCTGTGGCGTAGCGGTAGTACGCTTGTCTGTGACACCGGCGGTCCCGGGTTCGAATACCGGTCAGGGCATGACGAGAGAACTTTTTCTGATTGGCCTGGGTCTTGGATTGTTTATCTATATAAGTATTTATTATAAAATATAGCATCGTTGAGTTAGTATCTCGTAACACAAGTCTCGAACTTACTCTGAGGCTAACTCAATCAGTGTAATTTGTCCCGTATATATTTATTTATTTAGTTATGTCATTATACGGCACGAGAGTGCGTGTTGTTTTATTTAAATACAAATACTTTATTTGCTATAAATGCGGTACAATTATAGATGTTACAAAGCATATACATTTCGCGCATTCAACCAGTCATGGAATCATGCAAAAATACAGAAAATTTAAATTAAATGAAAATTAAAATTGAAATGAAAATAAAGGGTCAGGTCAAAAGTACCCGAAATCGCCGAGCTTGCATGAAGAGAGTTATGAATGTGGATGAAGCGAAGGAAGTATGCAGAGATCGTGGCAAGTGGAAAGAGGTAGTCTCTGCGTACCCCTCCGGGAAAGAGGCGTGATTTTATGTATGTATGTATGAAAATTAAAATAAAAAAATACATACATACATATGGTCACGTCTATATCCCTTGTGGGGTAGACAGAGCCAACAGTCTTGAAAAGACTGATAGGCCACGCACAGCTATTTGGCTTAATGATATAATTGAGATTCAAATAGCGACAGGTTGCTAGCCCATCGCCTAAAAGAAGAATCCCAAGTTTGTAAGCCTATCCCTTAGTCGCCTTTTACGACATCCATGGGAAAATAGATGGAGTGATCCTATTCTTCTTTAAATATAAATTTAAATTAAATGAAAATTAAAAATAGAAAAATTACAAAACTCTCGCAGGTCACAGAGAACAGTCCGCATATAACAGAAACCCATCAACTTTTGCTGAGCATGCACGGCCACCTGCGGCACGGGCCCGAGCTGGTGGAGCTGGTCGGCGCGCCGGCGGGCTGCGTCCACACCGCAGAGCACGAGGACGTGAAGAGACACAATTGTGAGTTGCAAATTATCGAAGTTCTTAAAGATTGTGGTGAGCTAGCGACCTGTCGCTATTTTATTCTCAATTCAATTGTCACGATACAGCTAAACGTGGCTTCTCAGTGTTTTAAGAGACGGCTATGTGACTTATAAAAAAAAAAAGCATTGGACCACTCCGTCTCATTCCCATTAATGTCGTAAAAGGCGACTAAGTGATAGACTTACACACTTCAGATTATTCTTTTAGGCTGGTTAGCAACCTACACAGTCACGTTTAATCCCTTGCAGACAGAGAGGGGTAGACAGAACCAGCAGTCTTGTAAGACTAACAAACCACGTTCAGCTGTTAGGCTTAAATGATAGAATTGAGGTTCAAATAGTGACAAGTTTCTAGCCTATCGCTTATAAGAAGCCCGAGTCCCTTAGTTGCCTTTTACGACATCCATGGGTATGAGATGTAAAGGTCCGATTCTTTTTTTTATTGCAGGGGAACCTTATCAATATTGGATCATGGTTACACGTTCAGTTATCTGAATGTGCAAGATTCCTCACGATGATTTATTTGCTTCACTATAAAAGTATAGATTATCGAAAAAAAAACATTATCATATACATACATACATAAAATCACGCCTCTTTCCCGGAGGGGTAAGCAGAGACTACCTCTTTCCACTTGCCACGATCTCTGCATACTTCCTTCGCTTCATCCACATTCATAACTCTCTTCATACAAGCTCGGCGGTTTCGGGTACTTTTGGCCTGACCCTTTACCAGGACGTCCTTAATTTGATCAAGATACGTTCGTCTAGGTCTTCCCACTCCGACCAATTATAATTATTTCAATTCACAGTTACTAAGAAGTCGTCAGAAATAATACAATATTTGAAGAAACATTTCCCGGCTTGGCAAGATTATTCTGAGCCGCCGTCGCCAGTTACCAACGAGGTAAGTGTTAACTCCCCTGTGGCTCAGTTGTGAGAATCACGAGGTCTCAGGTTCGATCTCGTTCTCATATCTCCACCATTTTTCAGTGGATGTCGTCAAAGGCGACCAAGGGAAAGGCTAATCAACTCAGACTTTTACTTTCAGGCAACCTTTCTTTGATCAACCTGTCAGCATTTTGATCTAATTGCCATCATTTAGCCATGTGGCTGTCTTACTCTTTACTTAAGAGATAAAGACGTTATTGTATATGTTAACACCTCGTTCCAGAAGGGATAGGCAGATATTACACATTTCCAAATTGTTTCCTCTTTTGCATTACATGCAACCTCATTGGTATAGGGTTCACTTGACCTGACCTTTTAGCGTACGTTCTTGATTTAATAAAATTGCTGTAAATTTAGGAGAGTAGGTGTGAATTGTATCATAACTAATATATCTTCTATTTCAGGTTATAACGCAAAATGACACAACAATAGTTCGCACGTTCGGACGCAACTTAAATTTATTGACCATAGACAAAACAAAGTCTATGACAATGCAAGAGACCACAGACAACGAGAAAGAGGATAAACCGAAAGAACTTACTGAAATAAATATTTCGGAAAACACATTATTGAACTCACAAACGACTTTGAATCTTAACGATAGCACTGAACCGAATATAGTGAGGCTCTTTGATACGTCCACGTCGTTTCCCAAGACAAAAAATGTTAATAAAAATAATACTATCAGTTTGACGCCTAAACACGAAAACACATTTGACGATAAAACCGAAACGGCTGGACCGAAAGTGATAAGAAACGTCAAATTGATAGACGCTTTCGAGGAGAAATTAAAATCGAAAATCGATGAAGATATAAATTATTTGCAATTTGACGGCACAATATCTTTAGATGATATTTCTTTGTGCACAATTGTCGATGGTCCGAATCATAAGATTGGAAAAAATGATATAGTATCATTTAATGATGACAAAATCAGTAAAGAACAGAATAATGATTCGAAACCTAATGATAGTTCAACTAACGACAGTGGATTTGAAAATGAAAACGACACGTACACATTTCTGCAAACATTTTTGAGCGAACTAAGTGGATCTTTAAAATTAATACATAGTTTCATGTAAGTATCTATAGGTCAAAAGTACCCGAAACCGCCGAGCTTGCATGAAGAGAGTTATGAATGTGGATGAAGCGAAGGAAGTATGTAGAGATCGTGGCAAGTGGAAAGAGGTAGTCTCTGCCTACCCCTCCGGGAAAGAGGCGTGATTTTATATATGTATGTATCTATCCTATATCTCTCTATATCTTCCTGTTGACATCTTAGAGACGATAAAAGTGCTGTATAAACTCATTTTCTTCCTGGCTTTAGTCCAGGTCCCATCCTCATCAGTCTGGTGGGGAGCCCGGAGTCTGGATCCATGGATCCTGGATTGGGTGAGTCAGATTTTTACAGATAGCGACTCCCGTCTGACCTCCGCAACCTTTGCAGGGGATCCTAACCCGTATTGGATCATATGGTTACACATCCTGAATGTGCAAATTTCCTCACGACCAAAGTGGGATTCGAACCTGCGCCTTCCTGCGCATCACGCATTTTAATCTTACCCATTCGACCACCGTCTCTTTTAAAAGTAATATATAACCGTTATCACACTGATCTAATAACATATACATACATACATATAGTCACGTCTATATCCCTTGCGGGGTAGACAGAGCCAACAGTCTTGAAAAGACTGATGGGCCACATTCAGCTATTTGGCTTTAAGATAGAACAGAAATCAGGTGTCTGATGGATAATGGAAATTGTTGTAAAAATTGTAAAGATTTATTATATGTATATATATGCTGCAGTGTAGTTTGTTCCGCCGCTTCTTTTGCACATGCACTTTGGAAGCGGTGGTAGTTATAATTAGATTTAAGTGATGTGACGTCAATAAGAGATACCATGTATCCAATTTTGAAAATAAATCTTTTCTATTCTATGTTGTTATAGCGAGGCGAGTGTTAAGGAGTTTCGCAAAAATTTGCATTGCGAAAAAAAGAAAACTATACAAGAAAAGGCGACGGCTACTCATGGCCATTTGACGGGAATTATATATAAACTGAAATGGTAAGTTGTTATTGAAATACCAGTATTTTGAGTACCTACCGGTACCATTTTTGTATCTGCACTAAGTAGAGCTGAAACCGTAATAAATTGACGGCTTGTGGTCAATTTATTACGGTTACAGCTTACGGCCGTAAGAGCATCGGTTAGTAATCTAATATAGTCATTGATACATGGCCTATGATGATTCGAACCTGTGTATTTTTGCGCCGATTAGAACACCGGCGATATTGTCAGTATCTGGACCGATATTTTGCCAGAGGCCATTCTGGGAAAGAGACATTTTACGACCAGGGGACATTCGGGAAAAGAGTAATTTTACGACCAGGGGACATTCTGGGAAAGAGACATTTTACGACCAGGGGACATTCGGGAAAAAAAACATTTTACGACCAAGAGACATTCTGGGAAAGAGACATTTTACGACCAAGAGACATTTTACGACCAAGAGACATTTTACGACCAAGAGACATTTTACGACCGAGAGACATTTTACGACCAAGAGACATTTTACGACCAAGAGACATTTTACGACCAAGAGACATTTTACGACCAAGAGACATTTTACGACCAAGAGACATTTTACGACCAAGAGACATTTTACGACCAAGAGACATTTTACGACCAAGAGACATTTTACGACCAAGAGACATTTTACGACCAAGAGACATTTTACGACCAAGAGACATTTTACGACCAAGAGACATTTTACGACCAAGAGACATTTTACGACCGAGAGACATTTTACGACCAAGAGACATTTTACGACCAAGAGACATTCTGGGAAAGAGACATTTTACGACCAGGGGACATTCTGGGAAAGAGACATTTTACGACCAGGGGACATTCTGCGTAACAGACATTTTACGATCAGGGGACATTTTGCCTAAGAGACATTTTGAGCATGAGCCAAAGTAGCCTATGCCCTTTACCAAGCTCTAAATATATTATTGCCAAGTGCCATAAATTTCAATAAAAACAAAAAAAAAACATCAAATCCCTCCAGCATCGTCCAAAGAGAAGCTGATGACGTGACGCCTCTGAAAGAGATCATTTTGAAGGCGGACGTCGTTGTGGTGGGAGACAAACGGCTGATGAGATACAGGTAATGTAGTAAAAATATACTTATAAACATACATTCATTCATATAGTCACGTCTATATCCCTTGCGGGATAGGCAGGGCCAACAGTCTTGAAAAGACTAAAAGGCCACGTACAGCTGTATAGCTTAATGACGGAATTGAGATTCAAATAGTGACAAGTTGTTGGACCATCGCCTTCAAAACGAATCTCAAGTTTATTAGCCTATCACTTAGTCGCCTTATACGACATCCCTGGAAAGAGGTAGAGTGGTCCCATGCTATAGAGGAATTTCCACGTTTGTAATATCTTTATTCCACAGAAATTAACACAGTTACAACAAAAAGTGGTGTATTTATAAAAAAGAAAATTAATTACTTGCAATGGCGGACTTATCCCCTGAAGGGAACTCTTTCAAGTAATTCCTGTTACAATTCTATTGTGTATCCGAAATTAATGTTAATTTTTTCAGGCAAGTTGTAATGAAATGCCTCGAACAAGCGCAAATGTTGGAATCTGCGTTACAACAGCTCCTCGCCATCATGAACGGGGAATACGAAGTCACTTTTTACACCGACCGGGCAACATTTTTAAATATATTCGAATAACATCATATACTTAGTCATCCTGCTAATATTATTAATGCGAAAGTTTGCGAGTATGTGAGGATGTCAGTATGGATGTTTGTTACTCATTCACGCAAAAGCTACTGAACCGATTACGATGAAATTTGGTATGCAGCTAACTGAAGACCCAGGATTAGGTATAGGCTACTTTTTATCCCGGAGTTCCCGCGGGATTGACTGGATTTCCATGCGGACGAAGTCGCGGGCGGCCTCTACTATAGAATATAACTGTTAACAGCATATTAACATACTCACAAACTTTCGCATTTACGAGTATAATATTAGTAGGATTTAGCGATCCAAAACTTTAATTGAGAGCAAGATCAATGAAAAATGCCATGTGGTTCCAATAAAAAATTAATAGGACCACTCTGTCTCATTCCCATGAATGTCGTAGAAGGCGACTAAGGGATAGGCTTGTAAACATGGGATTATTTTAGGCGATGGTCTAGCAACCTGTCTATAACCTACTTGAATCTGAATTTTATCATTGAGCCAAACAGCTGAACGTCGCCTGTCAGACTTTTCAAGATGGTGGGCTCTGTCTACCCCGCAAGGGATATAGACGTGATTATATATGTATGTATGTATCAATGAAAATAATGAGTAGTGAAAGAGTTTGATGCGATACAGTATATTTTAGTCGATTTTGAAACTTGAATTGTTGAGAAAAGCGATATGTGACTAGTTTCAGTATGATCAACGGGAAATTTTATATAACAATAAGATCTTACTTTTCATATAGTCTCGTTCCGTAATTTTAATCTTCCATAAAAATAGTCAAATTAAAATTACAAAAATAAGTATACAATAATTCTGATCGCTTCATTCCAAAAACGAATTGGTCATAATGTATGATCAAGCAAAAAAGTATATAATTGAAGATTTCTAAATGTGTGATTAGTTTTCCAAAGTCTTTGCCAATGGTAAGCATTTGAATATATAAGTTAGCTTTCTCTGCAAAGGTTGCAGAGGTCAGTCAAGAGTGTCAATTCGTATAAAAACCTCAATCCAGAGTCATGATCAAAAGAGGGCCCCGGGCTCCTCTCCAGAGAAGTGAGGACCCAAACGTTACTAATGTCAAGAGGATAACTTTAATCAATAGTATTATTTTCCTAACTGATACTATAAAAAGTGTGATATAAAAAGGCTAACTTTTTGTTTTGTCTCTAAATCTATTCTATTCTATTCTAAATACGAGTACAGAGGCGCCACCTGCGCAGGCGCATAATCTTTTAAGTGTCCATTAGATATAAGCGTAAATTGTATTAAATAGTTATAAGAGATTATACAATTGAGAAAGA
The DNA here is from genome assembly GCF_032362555.1 of Amyelois transitella. NCBI lineage: Eukaryota > Metazoa > Arthropoda > Insecta > Lepidoptera > Pyralidae > Amyelois > Amyelois transitella. The sequence goes on from NC_083533.1 coordinate 2,560,466, forward strand.
GGCCTGAGTATATGTTTAAGGCCCACCAAATAGAGAATTAAAATTAGTGAAATACATGTTCCTATACTTTTGAGACTGAGAAAAGAAATCTCTAGATTGAAAATAAGTATTATTTGTAAATGATTCATTAATTAAGTAAATATATAACAGGACCAATAAATTTGGTAACTATATATATGGTATATAGGCGTTACGAAAAACTAGTACAAATGTTACTTAAGGTTAGCAACCGTTTAAACGCGTAAAAACCAAAATTTTATCTTTAATTTATGGGTAAGACATTAAGCCAAATAGCTGAACGTGGCCATTCAGTCTTTTCAAGACTGTTGGCTCTGTCTACCCCGCAAGGGATATAGACGTGATCATATGTATGTATGTATGTATGTAAGACCATTAAAATCGATTCAGCGTTTCACCCGTGACATGGATTTCCACTCGCTACGATCCTTACAGATCTCTCCCGATTCCTCTACGCTCATTACTCTTTTCATGCATATTCGACGAATGTGCATATTCTTATGATGATTAAGTACAGAACTCAATATGAACGCACAGCATTGTTATTAATATAAGTATTATGGAAGTATAGATAAGCATAACTTTTGTTTTTTTTTTCACTAGGCCATGCCAAGTGTTGTTTTTATATTGTATAAGTTTATTACAGTTTATGTTTCATATAAATATATAAATATTTTTTGACAACAATTAATTTTTTGTTTGACATAGTTGAAATAAATGATTATTTTTTCAAAAGAATTGTTTTATTTTCTTTACATATACGAGTAAACATTTTACGGTCAATTGTAATTGACCGTAAAATGTTTACTTGTCTTGCATAATAATTAAATATATACATACATTTATTGGTATGGGAAGGGGAGATCCTTTTGTATGCTATGTTATGTCGGAGGTTGTATATATGCTCCAATCCGTGAAAATTATGCTTGCGCGATTTAGACTGTTCGCTGTTATTGGCTGATAGCGTCGCGTGATTGGCTGTTGAGACTTGTGGCGTAAAGATGTCGCTACAGGTACGTTGAACATGCAAACGGTACTCTTTTATAAGTTTACATGTAACTGAGAATCCTGAGGTCATAACCTCAGGAAGGTCTTAACATATTAATCTTGTATAAATTTTCGTTTTTCTCCTACGTCAGAATATTCTAAGCTGTAAGTATATTGAATATATGCCTCATCACTCTTAAAATAATATTATACCGCACTAATAAAATTAGTTTAAAAAAATAGAATGTGATAGATTCGAAAAGTTTCATCGCCAGTTGTGAATACAAAAAAAATACATTCAATTCTGCACAGCATTCTTCTTTTTCTATAAAATAAATCATCGCTCACGTCCTTAAAAAAATAAATGGGCATCATCTTTTATTCAAAACAAAATAAAACAATGTATAATTTTTAGATCCATTACTGAAATTTCATTTCATTCAAACACTATTTATTTATCGGAATATCATGATCATAAATAGTTATACAGATTTATTTTCTTAATTTAATATGAATATTGACAAATGTAAATGCAATACGGACATAATACTTAACCGACTGCTGCCAAAAGCAACTGTGCGACATCCTCCCTGGGCGACCGAGCCGCCAACTTCATTGTAACTCCGCTACTGCTGCCTGCCAAGCGAGCTCTTACCAGTACCGGAGCGCCACCTCTAAATATTCCACCTCCACGAATCTCCTTCACTGCTTCTCCTATTATAGCAGCTTTAGGCAAACCAAGATGCTCACACACAGCTTTCGCAGCCTCATTCACATCGTTCTGAGACAAAACGAATGTATCCGACGCTTCGGGGGCGTTAGACGCTCTCTCCCAAGTCTGGTCCCAGTCATCCGCAGCCGCGCGAGCCCTTATCTGATCAGAACAGCCTATTTCGAACTCCTCAAGTGGATACGAATCTGCGTAACCTTCCCCAGGATCAGGCTGCCCGGTTGTAGGGTCGCAGTCGCGGACGACAAACTCCAAAGTCGCACCGAAAGTGCCGAGACTGTCTAGGAAAGCGCTCGGGAATTCAATTATTACGAAAACATTCCCAGGTTTATCGTACACAAGTTTTGGACACGGAGTGACTGATTTCACTTCATATTCTGGAGGGCATTCAAGCCTGACTTGAACCTCTTCTAATAGCTGATCGCTTAGGGTGTTCACACACTCGAATTGAAGGATCATGTGCCTTCCAAAGATATGTTTCAGCAAGCGAACTCTGTACTCCGTTTCCGCTTCGGTTAAATCTACTGGCTGATTCGTCTTGAATACTGGCCCCAGTCTTTCTATTCCCACGATCTTGGAGAGCTGCTCTGCGTAAAGCTCTTCCAGGGACATTTGTACGGGTTTCTTCACTTCAATCTCGACTATCTCTTCTTTGTTTTCCTTAGGTTCTTCCTCAGTGGGTACCGTGTTCATATCGAATGGTTCATCAGGGCGGGTAGCCAAATGGTCTCTCAGAGCCTTTTCAAGCAATACTGCGTTGGGTTTTGGAACATTTACGATGTAATCGTTGATCAATTGAGGGTCTCCGGTCTCCAAAATTGCGCTGTAATATATTGCACGGTCTCGTACTTCGTCCTCGTCATCCATTTGGCATCTGGATAGAAGAACGCTTATATTCGGCAGCAACTCTGGTCTTTGAGCGCCGAATTGTGCTACGGCCGATACGGCAGCGGCCCGAACGGGCCCCGATTCTAAAATTACTCTGTTGTAAATGAATCTGATGTACCTTGATGGCTGACGTGATTTAGGGCCTTCACGGCCTAGGAGGTGCAGTATACGAACAGCCAAAGCTGTATGTTCGCAATCTTCAATGAACTCGCAGAGATGTGCCAGCCCTGTTTCCTTCGCTTCCGGGTTTTCTTCAACCAGTGCAATTATAGCATCAGCGATCGCCGCTTTATACTCCAACCCGCCCTCGTCACGAAGCATGCCGGCCAAAAAAGCGGCCAATGCCTGATGCTTTCTCGGAAACTTAGTACAAAGACGCCTTATAGCTCTAACGACGACGATTTTGAATTCGTCAGATATTTCTGTCACGAAACTTGAAATCTGCTTCATTAGTCTGTCAACCGAGCTCTCTGCACCAGTAGCTAACAACGTGGTAACAGCCAACGTGGCTACGGACCTATTCGGGTCAGATATCAAGTTCTCCAAGTCAACAGCGCACGCGGCGACTGCTGTGGGATGTTTCGCGGTCAATCTAGCCAATGTTCTTGCTCCGGCAAGTCTCAGAGAGGCTTTGGAAGAGCCGCAGAATAGTTGGAGTACGGAAACGGCTGGCGCGAGGTCCCTAGCAGTTTTCCTGAGGTTCACTATCGCGTGAGCAGCTTCATAAATGACCATTTCTGATTTATGGCGAAGGCAGCATTCAATGAAGTTGATGTAAGGTTGGGCAGCATCGCTTTCATCGTCATCAACGAGCTGTGCAGCTAAACGGATGAGAAGACAGAGGGTGTAAGGGGATTTAATGACTGAGTGGATGAGACCAGAGACAAGTTTGACAGTGGAAAGCTTGTCGTTTTTACGTGTGCTGGCGACGACGCCGAGCGCGTGGTAGGACACCATGGCGTTGTTCGAGATTGCTTCCTGTAAAAAATTAAAACAAAGCGTTGAAAAGAAAATTTTCAGCTCATATGAATTGAAGTTACAAAATTACTTGCCATATAAAAAAATTGGCTAGTGATTGGAAGAACACGTTTTTTTATGCTTAATTTTCTTAAGATTGGCTGTTTGTGCGAAATATGGCAGATGATACTGGCACTGTGCAGACTGATCACAAAGTTAATACAATTCAGTTATGCCTTTCTAGAAAGTTTGTGAAATAACAAAACTATCGACTATCGGAACAACAGCTGAAATTCAAGGATTATGTTTTTGTGGTCAAACTTAGTATTTTTGGTTGCAAATTCTATATTTTATTTTTAATTCTATTTAAAGCAATTGTAGAAGTGGATTATTTTATGTCCATGTGATTAAAAATATTTATTACTAAATGTTTGCAGCTTCGTCTGTGCGAATTTTGTGCTGCCTACAAAAGAAGAATGATGCCTACAAAAGAATTTCATGAATACCACAAGAACTATAGGTTTATTGGGATGAAAATAAACCCCATGTTCTTCTCCAGACTCATAACCTACATGCAAAATTTTAAGATTTGTTCAGGAGATAAGGCATAAAGAAAAAACTAACAAAATTACTTTCGCATTTACCAAATTAGTAAAGATTCAATTTTTACTTGAATCTCCTCACACTTTCTCGAACTAGGAAATATAATTTTTATTATGCTTTGTGTGGAAAGCTCACATTATGCTGAGCAAAGCCTATTTTGGAGTTGCATGAAAAAATTAATATTATAAATCAAAACATTCCTATTAACTGTGAAATATTAATTTGTTTATATATAACAAACCTGAGCTTCATTCGACCACCGCCGCACCAAATCCGGCGCAGTCGCAGATAGATGCAAAGCGGATACCAGCGCAGCAGAGCTCACAGCAGGATTCTTATCAACAATGGCCTGTTTCATGTATCTTTCTATAGCCTGCAACATGGTACTATCAGTTATACTGCACAATGCTCTTATAGCCGCCGCACGGTACAAATCCTCCTTCCCAGTCATGTCTTTCGTCAACGAAGAAGTTACAATGATAACATCTTGCGCCAACGTACTCAACTCCTTGATACACAGGTATACCATACGGCGTAACATCACATCCTTAGACTGAAACAATTTGGTGGTCGCGAAAAACGCTTCGGTAGCCTCCTGTGTCGTCAATTTCTCCCCTTGATTCAGTAAATACAGGACTCTCGACAAAATCAGGCAGCATTTTCGCGGATTAACCGGAGTCTGATTAAAGTATCTTGCTTCTTGTAAAACGATGGTTTTGTCAAGGTTCTGGTAAGGGTTGCCTCCGCCATCCTCTTCTTCTTTCTTATCACGCTTGAAAGAGCTCATTTTGAGCTTTTTCTTTACGGGAATTACAAAACTTTGGGGCGCCGACGAATACACTTTACACGTCACTTATTTTATTTTGGCATGTCAATGTCAAAATACACGTCATTTAATTTTTTAACAGCTTTTATAAAACAGCCTAATGAACAGAGGCTATTCTGCCCAGTCAGTAGAAGAATCAATTTTTTTTTGAAAATATAATGTATATTATCCACTTCCTTTTCATATAGGAGTCAGGATTAAATATCACCTTTTCTTTAGGAATCAGGGCTTACTTACATATTTGATAAATTATCACCTTTTCTTATGTATTCTCAGTTATAAATATGGTTTACCTACTATCTTTTATACGGAGTCAGGTTTATAAATCACCTTTCCATAGCGTTGTGTGTTTATGCATAGGTTTGCTCATCTTTTAGTGAAAATGATTGCTACAAAGTGGGGTAAAATTTACCTTATTTTCATAGGAAACATTTACCTATGCTCTTTACATTAAGAGTCTGATTTACCTAACTCCTGTAACAGTGGAAGGCGCAATCAAATAAAACCCAATTTATATAAATATTTACATTTTATTGTTTCTCAAGTAAACAACTCTTCAGCCACATTGAAATATTTTACTTTGAATGCCCAAAATAAACGAAATTTTAAATAATTTTCAAAGGAAATATTTCTCTATATTTTTATTGTGTTTAAATAATTCGATATGGCTGAAGAGTATTGTGAAAAGAAACAGAAAATATATACATCAGTCGTTACAAAACCTTAATCTAATGTGACTATCTCGAAATTATTTAACTTACAAAATATTATATGAAACAAAATTATCTAAAAATAGTTCTTCCATATTAAACCAGTAAGAAGAAGAGCTTAAATTATTTAGTTATGTAGTGTATCATATATCTTTCCAGGATACTTGAATATTTTTCTTTCAAGACTGCTGGCTCTGTCTACCCCGCAAGGGATATAGATGTGATCATATGAATGAATATTATAATAAATACGAAAGCAAGTTTGTTTTCTTTTTACCAGCCTATCAATGAACAAAAACTATAGTTTCCGTGCCATTGCGAAAAACCTATATTCTTTTGTAGCTGGGGCTAATAAAGCTTCTATTAAAAGCTAGTAATATCATATAATAAGTGATATGATTGTGATTAGTGATATTGTGATTATAATAATGATAGAAGAGTTTATTGAAAGAAGAGTGAATGCGGGGAACAGGTTGAATGGAGTGTTGCATGCCTTTATAAGCAGTCAGACTCCTTAAAAGCTCATTTGGCTGTGCATAAGGGCGTGTTGGTTCCAACACTTATGTATGGTAGTGAAAGTTGGGTGTGTGAAGGACATAGGGTACAATTTCATCCCGGTAAAATCTAAAGTTACTACAATTTGCGAAAATACTGTTGTTTTGTAGGTAGCGTTAAATTCACACAAGCTGCGGAATAAATCTAGTTCTTAATTGTTTATGATGAAACATACAATATTTACGAAAATATTTAAATTAAATTTGGGTCTCAGTTTTTTTGTGATAATTTTGTTTCATATTTAAAAAAGGAGAATGCAATCTTTACATTTTGGATACATAATAAATTGATGTTTTAAATGTTTAAAAAAATTATCCATCGTTCTGCTTTGTGTAAAAATGCTAACATAAATAAAATCTAATCCAACTGTTAAACTTCTTAATCATTCTTACTATTCGTTCGCCGCGAAATTTCACATAAGGTTAATTAATGATTTTTTAAAAATTGTGAATATCTCAAAAATTACTAAGCTGACTGATGATGGCCTAAGAATTTAAAAAAATCTATTGACAGTTTAAACACACATTTTTAAATTTGATCAAAACCTGACAAATATTTTCATTACAGTTCGAAAGTTAACGCCTTACAAACATACATACAAGAAATGTACTTTCTCCCAAGTTGATCGGTAGAAAATTCAAAATTGAATGACAAAGTGTGTTGAAACAAAATTATGCACATAACTTTTTTCAATTAACAATAAAAATATCTAAAATTTAAGTTTGTCAAAATAATTTCACAGCAAAACTATGTACAAAACATTATAAATGCATTCTCCTTGGTTAAAATAATATTCTATATTACAAAAACATTATTTTTGGCATATCTATGTTATAGTACAAAATGTACACAAGGTATTTATCAAGCGTAATACACTTTTGGAAGAAGAAAATATACCAATAATAGACATTATATATATAAATTTTTTAGTCTTAATCACAGCAATTTTTTTTAAGTTATAATTTTGAATAAGATTTACCTCTATCTTCCTGGCGGTAAGGCCTAAGGAGGTACCGTAAGCTCAAATAATACATATTCACTCTTGCCTTGAGAATCTCACAGAAGTTTGCATAATAAAAGATTTGGCGAATCGAAAGGTGTGATGGGTGAAAAATTTTGTTTTTAAAAAGTTAATCTATTTTTATTTATATATGTAATTTTTTTTATATAACATGTAAATCTATTTAATTTTAAAATCTTAGTATACTTTCTTCTCTCAAAAAACATTTTTTTTAACTCTTTATGTAAGTAATTTTTACCCAATTAGATTTCAATGTTATCTTTTATGTTCTTGTTTATATTCCAAAGATAAAAAGTAGGTATAATTGTTGCTTTGTTTGTGTGTGCAAAAATATGTTTTTATCGGCTTTCAAATTTTAGATTATTAAAGTGTCTGAGAAATTACAAAGCAACAAATATTTGCAATAAAGTTGATTAAAAAAAATTGTAACTTATTAGTAGGTAGGTTCTTTATTTGGAAAACGAAATTTTAAAAAACTATAAATTTATTTTTACATACATAGCAACTATTATGTACAATAATTAATTTAAATATTACAAACCTAAAGTTCATTATGCTTGTAGAGGAAACATCAAATAACAGAGTTAGGAACTCTGGACTTCTAGGATCACGACACGAACTAAACAAAACTAAATTTCCTCTTTTATTAATAATAAGTTTTACCATTTTGTTTAAACAAGCTTTCGTATCAAAGGGAACTCAACATTGAACAACATTTTTTCTACTTATTTGGCAGATAAAAAAATTGTCACTTCATAGAATTTGGAATAATATAAAACTATAGAAGTGTACCACCAAGTCTATAGGATAGATTCTATGGAATAGAACTTGGCGAGGTGATCCCAAATTAAAAAGTATGGAATCATACAGCACTATTGCCACATTTATAAGCCACCTCGGGCATATTCGACGGTGAATATGTAGCGCAACCTACCGCCGAAACTGCTTTGAAAATTGTGCTATACAAACTCTTTCTTTAACTTCAAGCATAATATGGCATTTCTATTGTTTTATGTTATTCTTAACTCTATGTTCATCATTAAGATTTTACATAAATGGCCACATTAAATCATCAGAGAACTAGGTAATTTTATTAAAGTCTTTACACTTTAAGAGTCAATATCACTCATGTTGCATGGGTATTCTTAGTCTTCCAAAACCCATAACTACTACAGAATGTCTTAACTATTTTGGTTCACCAAGTTCCGACACTGATTATGTTCATTTATGATCACAGACCGGATTATGATCACTGATTATATCAACAAAACAAACCATAGACATCATCAGGCTTCAAGTAGATCACAGACAACTGCTTTGGCATAAACAATTACAGTTTGTCACTATAAAAGCCAACGTCTCTGCAGATCACAATTAAAATCCTTCATCTCATCAATCAAGAACAAATCAGGGATCAGTTACACACAATCATCATTGGTTCTCTTCCAGATCCCTCTGGGATGGTGCAACTGAAATTTATTTGTTCCTCACTTGCCGATAATGCAATAAGTCCCATATTCACACAAAACAATTTTACCCTATTAAATCCTACATCACCTCAGATCACTTAACACTCCTACATCACCACAGCTTCTTTTGACACATCACCACAGTTTTTAACAAAGTTCAACACTAAAACACTATTATATCCTCCAGGATCCGAGAGGGGCGCCTGGCCAGCTCACGGGGCTTCGTCCACCCCGTCAGATCACGGCACCCCGTCCTCGCTGGAGGACGAGCTTCATTCGTGCGTGTAGAAGATCAGCTGGTGGTTGGAGTCATCCGGGGACATCTCCAGCTGGACGAACTGGGGCGTCGTCCGGGCTGACTCGTACGAGTTGCCTCCGTTGCGGGATAGGGAGTTTCTCGATCTGGAATATGAAACCATTTTGTTGAATTAAGTGGTAATGGTATCAATGTAAAGATTCAACAATATATGAAATCAATTATGCTTATGTCCTGGAAGGGTAGGCAGACCGCAGAGACTAAGTCTTTCCACTTGCTATTTTCTGATACTTCTTTTGCTTTAACTATTACTTCATGCAATATACACCTGCACAGAGCCAACAGACTGAAAGGACAGGTTCATCTGTATTGCTAAACAATGGTATCGGGATTCAAATCAAGTGACAGGTTGTTAGCCGATCGCCTACGAATTCCAAGCCTGTGTCTTAGTCGCCTTAGGCCCCTTCCTGACTTGGCGGTGCGGTTTCGTTTCGGTATACCGCATCGGTACCGAAAGCTTACCGAGCGCCTATATTTGAATGCACGCGTCCTGATTGGCGCGGGCTGCGCGGACGCGGGGCGCGGGTCGGACAGCCAGTAAAAGCCTGCATGCCGAGCGCACACCGCGTGTATTTGGTAAACAAAATGGCGGCGGAAAGAACGATTCTGCCAAGATCCTACTGTTTTATACCGAAAGCATACCAACAGTATACCGCCTAGTGAGGAGATCTGAGCGACATTAGTAAAGTCGCGGTAAAATATAAATTACCGCATACCGATACCGCACCGCCAAGTCAGGAAGGGGCCTAACACGACATTCCTTGGAGCGAGATAAGAGTGGTCCTATACTAATGTATCAAGAACCACATGACGTTTTTCATTGAAGATTGCACAAATTGATAAAACTTTTATGATCAACAAAATCTTACTTTGCTTTCGCGTGGGTCAATATGTGGGACTTCAGATTGGTGCTCTGAGCGAACTTCTTGTTGCAGCTGTCGAACGGACACACGTACGGGCGGTCGCCGGTGTGAATTCGCACGTGCGTTCTGCAAGTGTACAAAAATCAAACTGACATAACCTTTGTAAAGAAATAAGGACGTGATAATCGACAGATAAGTAGAAATTGTACACATACCTACATATATAGACATGTCTATATACCTTGCGGGCTAGGCAGAGCCAACAGTCTAGAAAAAACAGATATAGAATAGGCCTTCTTATATAATAAGCTTTTTTTCTAGAATTTTCCACAGGTTCAAAGTCCCGTGCAAAATATAGTATGCTTATAAACTTGAGATTCCTCTTGAAGGCGATGGGCTAGCAACCTGCCACTATTTGATTCCCAATTCCATCATAAGAATGTTGGCTCTGTTTACACCGCAAGATGTCGTAAAAGGCGACTAAGGGATTACAAGGGAGGGCTGACAAACTTATATTACACATACCTGAGATTGAAATCCAAAGAGAACCGCTTCCCGCAGCCCTCGAAGGTGCACTGGAAAGGCTTCTCCCCGGTGTGGACCAACTGATGCCTCTTCAGCTTTGAACTCTCCACGAAGGCTTTGCCTGTTAACATTTATTTGCTTTACAATTTAGAAGAAAAGAGAGTTTCAAATTCAAAAATTTTATTCATTACTAGCTGTGCCCGCGACTTCGTCCGCGTGAAATAGTTATTCCCTCATGGTTGAATAATTTTCCCAGTTTTTTTTCACATTTTCCATTATTTCTTCGCTCCTAATAGTTGCAGCGTGATGTTATACAGCCTAAAGCCTTCCTCGCAAAATGGTCTATTCAACCCAAAAAAAAATTTCAATTCGAACCACTACTTCCTGAGATTAGCGCGTTCAAACAAACAAACAAACTCTTCAGCTTAACAGTATTACTATAGATTATGTGTTACTTCACTCGGTAATAGTGTTACTCGGCGCATCTCTAGTATGTATGCATGTGTGTATGTAAGTATGTATGTGCATGCATGCATGTATGTATGTACGTATGTATGTATGCATGTATGTATGTACTTATGTATGTATGTATGCATGCATGCATGCATGTATGTATGTATGTACGTATGTGTGTATGCATGTATGCATGCATGTATGCATGTACGTATGTATGTATATATGTACGTATGTTAGTGTGTATGTACGTATGCATGCATGTATGTATGTACGTATGCATGTACGTATGTATGTACATATGTGTGTATGTGTGTACGTATGTCCGTATAATACAACTGACCGCACTCGGCGCACACGTGCACGCGCGGCCCGTGCGTGTGCAGGTGCTTCCTCATCGCCGAGTTGTCGCGGAACATTTTCGTGCAGCCCTTGTGCGGGCACGCTGGAAATATACAAAATATAAAAATTATTAGTGAGTGATAGATTTGCAGTTTTAATAAAATTAATTATTAATTTAGTAATAATAATACCTATATATCTAATATATTTAAACGAGCAATTCTTGTATATAATATATATAATCAGGATTTAGGAAACGGCTCCAACGATTTTCATGAAAGTTACAGATTAAGGGCTTTTCGGCTTAAGGAATCGATTTATCAAGGTCCTAGGTTCGAGAAAAGCTCGGTTCCCAAGATATATAAACATTTTAAAAACCGCGTTTTAAGAAACTATATCAGCGCCATCTCTGGTAGACTGAGCAAAGCTCGGTCAACCGGGTACTATATTTTAATGTAGACAATGTGCATTCGTCCACGATTTAGATTTAAGAGATATGTATTTGTAAATTAACGTCCGGTGAAAATGTGTAGTTTGTTCCGCCGCTACTTCTACACATGCGCTTTGGAAGCGGTAGTAGTTATAATTAGATTTAAGTGATATGATGTCAATAAGTGATACCTTGTATCCAGTTTGGAATATTAATATATAAAATTAATTTGTAAGTGTACCGTGTGGTTCCCGGCACCAATAGAAAAATGAAAATACTGATAGGCCACGTTCAGTTTTTTGGCTTACTAACAGAATTGAGATTAATATAAAGCGACAGGATGTCAGCCCGTCACCTAAAAGAAGAATCCCAAGTTTTAAAGCCTATCCCTTAGTCGCCTTTTACGACATCCACGGGAAAAAGACGGAGGGAGTGGTCCTATTATTTTTTCTGTTGGTGCCGGGAACCACACGGCAACGGCTTCACTATTGAAAGAATGATATTTATTTATTCATACCTATGGTTCTGTCTGATGACTCCGGCGATGGTTTCTTCAGCCTGATCTTGTGTCCGGGCCGAGCAAACTCTGCCAACTGCTTGGGGTCCGATAAATCTAAACCTGAAAATAGATATTTTAAATTTTAACAGTTGTTCTTTATTGAATATAGATAGGTGTTTTAAGGAGTATCATTAAGTTAACCCGGTTCAATACATATTGAATTAAATATTATTTTTAGTCTGTGTTATTGAAGCAAGATGGCCACCGCCACAAACTAGGAGACAATAATTAAAAAATTTTTACTTATTACGTATTCCAATAACTGAAATTACATTACTGCAAACTTATATGATAATCCGTTCTGCAGTTTTTGCGTGAAAGAGTAACCAACACACTAACAACCTTACAAACTGTCTTTTGTCGGCTAGGAACCCTGTTTGAATCTAATTTCCATCTTAAGACAAACAACCGAACGTGGCCTTTCAGTCTTTTCAAGACTGTTGGCCCTGTCTACCCCGCAAGGGATATAGACGTGATTATATGATCGGGACAAGTGGAAAGATGTAGTCTCTGCCTACCCCTCTGGGGAAAAGGCGTGATTTTATGTATGTATGATGGTAATAAATTTGGAATTCTTGCAGGAGATGGCCATATTAAGCCGAACGGCTGAATGTGGCCTATCAGTCTTTCCAAGACTGTAGGCCCTGTATACCCCGCAAGGGATATAAGACTTGGTTATAGTATGAACGATACTATATTTATTATAAAAGTTAGTATCTCGTAACACAAGTCTCGAACTTACTTCGAGGCTAACTCAATCAGTGTAATTTGTCCGGTATATTTATGTATGTATGTATGTTTTACCTGGCATAGGCTCTCCACTCAGTATATTCTTCTTCCCGGTCATATACTCTGTGTAGTCTGGGTCGGGTTCCGGGTTCGATCCATCATCTGTAAATAGTTAAACAATATTACCACGTTTGTATATCACCTCGGCAATATTCAGGGGCGCAGAAATAGCGCAACCTACCGCCCTAATTATACTGAATAAAAACTAAATTAAATAACGACCTTATTACAAGAAACTAGACCTTTATATACATATATATATATATGATGATCACGTCTTTATTCTATTACGGTGTCAAAAGTTTTGAAAAGACTAGACAGCCACATTCAGCTGTATAGCTTAATAACCGAATTGAGATTTAAATAGTAACAGCGTGCTAGACCATCGCCTACAAGAGGAATCCCAAGTCTATGAGCTTATCCCTTAGTCGCCTTTTACATAACATATAATAACGTCTATATCCCTTGCGGGGTAGACCAAACCAACAGTCATTAAAAAGCTGAAAGGCCACGTTCAGCTGTATAGCTTAATAATTGAATTCATATTTAAATAGTGACATTTCACGGTTTCAATATCAATAACGAACACCCTGGCCATTGTATATTGTGTCAAGAAGATTAAAAATAACAACAACTTCTTATTCTCTTCTATCATCTGCCGTGTCATGTCATTATGTGTATCTAAGAATTTATCTAAAAGAAATAAACTTTCATACTCACTTCATAGTCGCTTTTTACGACATCCATGGGAAATATACATATATATATAAATGCGACTAAGGGATTGACTTATGAACTTGGGCATTCCTCTTTGTTATTAGAATAAGTGAAAGCAGACAGTGCAGTGAGTGAGTGCTATATGTATATATATATATATATATATATATATTCTAAACCGGAACAGAGGCGTGATATAACGTGTATACTTGCCATCATCCTCCCCTGTGGCCCACATGGTAACGCTGAACTCCCCCTCCATGGTTTTGATCTGCACCTGCTTCTGCTCCCACCTCCTCGCCGTGCCTCGCCCGGGGCCAGCTGTCTCCATTATGCCCATTGGCACTTCACCTGGAACCAAATAATGTTAATGTACATTCATACATCACATACGGTCACGTCGAGGTGTCCCAAGTCTATGAACTTATCCCTTAGTCGCCTTTTACATAACATATAATTACGCGTATATCCCTTGCGGAGTAAACAGAGCCAACAGTCTTGAAAAGACTGATAGGCCACGTGCAGCTGTTCGGCTTAATGATAGAAATTGAGATTCAAATAGATAGTGACAGGTTGCTAGCCCATCGCCTAAAAGAAGAATCCCAAGTTTAATTGTATATCCCTTAGTCGCCTTTTACGACATCCATGGGAAAGTGATGGAGTGGTCCTGTTCTTTTTTCTATTGGTCCCGGGAACCATACGGCTGAATAAATGTATGTTGTTTTATTATGGCATGTTGCCTTATATCGGCTCTGTTTACCCCATAAGGTATAATGGCATTATATATCCTGGCAAAAAGTCAGATCAAGGTTACGCTAAACCTCCGAGCTTGCATGAAGAGTTATGAATGTGGATGAAGCGACGGAGGTATGTAGGTACCTATCACGTCAAGTGGATAGATGTTATCTCTGCCTATCCTTCTGGGATAGAGGGATAAAGGCATTATTTATTTATTTATTCTTTATTATAACAATTACAATTTGTAAAGTACAATAAATAAAGACTTAAGGCTAATAGCATTATCTGACAGTCTACCATTGGGTTAAGTGGAGAACCTTTGTGTGGGTGATAATTTATTTGTCCTGACAATAAGATTACCCTAAACCTCCGAGCTTGCATTAGGAGTTATGAATGGTGGATGAAGCAAAGGAAGTATGCATCACTGCTTGTGGAAGGATGTTATCTCTGCCTATCCTCCTGGGATAGAGGCATGATTTGTCGACTCTTTGTCGAGGCCATCAGGCTAATTTAATTTTTTTATTCTAGGGTGTGAATGTAAAAAGAAATCTCTAGGGGGAGCTATTTTTGATGTGTTTTGAGAGAGAGGCCGATTCTTAACATAACCTTCTAGAGGCCGCCCGCGACTTCGTCCGCGTGGAAAGCCGATCATAACGTAACAATCAATCCCGCGGGAACTCCGGGATAAAAAGTAGCATCGTAATCGGTAGTAGTTTTTGTGTGAAAGAGTAACAAACATCCATACTGACATACTCACAAACTTTCCGATTTATAATACAAAGGATTAATATTGATGAAGTTTGGTGCGCAGATAGCTTTGACCCTTAGAAGAACAAAGGCTACTTTTTATTTCGAAAATATTCGTGGAATTATTCAGACAATTTTCATGAGGTACATACATACATACATACAGAGACGCATGAGACTTACCGATCGGCATCAAATGTGTCATGTTTGTGTTGGTCGTGTTTGATCGCGGCCTGCCACGGCCCCTGCTGAAACAACAAAATTCAAATTCAAAATTTTCATTCATTATTATAGGATACTACATTCGTCCACGATTTAGATTTAAGAGATCTATATTTGTAAATTGACGTCCGATGTAAATGCTTCAGTGTAGTTTGTTCCGCCGCGTTTTCTACACATGAGCTTTGGAAGCGGTAGTAGTTATAATTAGATTTAAGTTATGTAACGTCAAAAAGTGATACCTTGTATCCAATTTTGAAAATAAATCTATTCTACTATCATATCGCTTAATAATTGTCATATCTATTGGTTTCACAACATTGGTTGACGTCAAATAAATTACATAAGACTAAGTTTACTGCCGCTTTCAAGGCGTCAGTGCAGTAACATCAAACTACACTGCAGCATTTTCTTCAACAACATCAACTTCACAAATACAGTAAAAGCTCCCTATTCGCGCTTCCGTCATTCGCGTTTTCACTATTCGCGGTTTAAAAAAATGCAACCCAATTTCTTTATTCGCGGCTAAAAATTTCTTTATTCGCGGATCTAAAAGTTCATACAAAATTCCAATAGGTGTTTAAGGCAATATCTTTTGCAAATGCCGTCAAATGGTACCGCCGAGCACGTTGACCTAAGCCGCCTTTGTCGCATTTGCCGCAAACACCGCGGTTTGCGTTTTTGAAAATGTAAACAAACAGAAGAAAGCAACCTTATTTCTGAAAAATAAAGTATATAAATGTTGTTGTTCCGTTCTTTGGTAAAAGCCGCTTTGCCTATTTTATTGTTTTATCTTTTAATTTGGTAACAAAAATTGTGATCGAGTAACACGTCTCTACTGCTCTCTTCGTTCTTCGTAATTAACAAAGTCAACAAAAAAAATTGAGAAACGCGTTTCTACATGAAAAAAATCTGTGTTACCGCTTAAAGTGAAAATAGAAATGCTTGATCGTTTACGCCTTAGAGAGTATCTAGGAACGTATCCCCATAAACCCATATAAATTACCATTCTGTATTCACGGTTTCTGTATTCGCGGCATATTTATGGAACATATACCCCGCGAATAAAGAGATTTTACTGTATCCAAACTTAGAATAGAATGTGCACAAAAGAATACATTGTTCAAAAAAAAATTATACCTACATGATCCAATATGGGTCAGGTCAAAATCACAGAGACACCCCTTTGATAATTTTTGTCAAAGAGCATTCGTGCCAAATTATAAGTCGATCGATCAAGATTTAAATTTTTTTAATATACCCTTATTGACCCCTTTGGGAGTGGAATTTTGGGAAATTCCTTTCTTAACTCCGTACTTCATGACAATATGAAGCTAATGCCCAAATTTTAAGTTTGTAGCTTATAGTTCAGGCTGGGCGTTGATGAAAAAGACACCCTTATTCTTTTATATATGTCACCGGAAACTAACAAGACCCGCATGTTTATAAACTTCCCAGGAATTTCTTAAGATAGGAAATTCAAATCGTTTGGTTCATGTTTATTTACCATTATTTTACGGACGATTTCGGTAAGTTTATCAATTAACGGAATAGTGGATGTTAAATGTGTCGTTTAGAATCCAACGAAAGTATATGAACTTTCTAGAAAATTTATTAAGTTCTTGTTATTTTCTGATGACATAGATTGAGATAATTATCTCACCTGCTAGTGGAAGGAGGCTGGTACACCGAATCATAGACATTATCGCTGCCAGAATTGAGAACCTCCTCCCCGGATATGCCCGGCAGGATCACCTCTTCGCTGCCAACTGAAATTTTATAATCTGTCAGCGGTCGCCGACACGGGGTGCGTCAATTATTATGAATGAGAAGTTATATTCCGTTTATGGCTTTAAGATGTAGGTTTGGTTAGTTATTTTGTGGAAAAAGAAACATACGTAGTACCCTCTCATCATTACGGATAGCATTCTCAGCAGTCTTATATCTCGAGATACTTAAATAACAGCTAATGCTTGGTGTAATTACCTGACTTACTCCTGGATCGTGGTCTGCGGATCCCGGGCTCCTAACCACGGCGTAAGCGGAACAAATGTCAGGAGGGTTTTGGTGTTGGGTTAAAAAATTTAAACTTTAAAAATGAGATCTGTAAAGATCTCGTGTAAATTCATAGCTTTTACCTACCCCTGTGCGAAACAAGGGTGATACCTATTACCTTTATTAGTGTTTACGCTCGATATCCAACCATCGATAGCGTTTCGAATTTCGATAAACTATCGATAGTTTGTTTTGACATCACTTGACTATTACATACATAAAATCACGCCTCTCTCCTAGAGACGTTGGCAGAGACTACATCTTCCCACTTGCCACGATCCCTGCATACTTCTTTCGCTTCATCCACATTCATAAGTCTCTACTATATGCAAGCTCGTCGGTTTCGTGTACGCTTGACCTGACCTTTTGAAAGGACATATCCGATTTGATCTAAGTCTTCCCATAAAGATGTAGTAAGATATGTATGAACATGTAAATACCTTCTTCCAGGTGCTGCATTCCAATGACCTGCTCTTCCACTTCCTCGTACTGGTCATCAGTTATGTACTCCTCGTACTGACCAGCCTCTATCTCTTCGTACTGCAACAAGAAGACACGCATTAACAAATGGTGACCATATGAACACAAAATCTAGTATCAAAAACCCAAATCATACTTGATATAATAACTTTTGTAAAAAGAGAACTGCCTATCTTACTTTAAGTTGTTTTTCCTTTTTAAAAAAGCTACTATGTCCGTGGTAATACTACTTACTAGTATACCATCATATCATCGAACTGGTCCTCGCCGTCCATCTCACCCATGCTTCCGAGAGTGGCTTGTAACCTAATAGAATTTACTAGCTGTGCCCGCGACTTCGTCCGCGTGGAATAGTTATGTATTTTTGGCATCATTGAAGCCCTCAAGTATGAATAATTTACCCTGTTTTTTTTTTCACATTTTTCATTATTTCTTCGCTCCTAATAGTTGCAGCGTGATGTTGTATAGCCTAAAGCATTCCTCGATAAATGGTCTATTCAACACAAACATAATTTTTCAATTCGAACCAGTAGTTCCTGAGATTAGCGCGTTCAAACAAACAAACTCTTCAGCTTTATAATATTAGTAGGTAGAATAGATTATTCAACATGGCATCATTCTAAGAGGAGTCTAGTTATATTTTGCCTGTGGCTACAACATTATACCTTAACCCCGACCTGGTCCTCGCCGTCTATCTCGCCCATGCCGCCGTGCGTGCCGATCTCCACCTCGCACATGATCTCCTGGTTCATCATCTTGAACCGCGCCTTGAGGCTGTAACAAAAAATCAGTTGAAATATTAAGGTAGTAGGTACATGTACATTCAGATGACCACAGTGGTGTGATTCGATGGAATGCAATAATGCATCGTTTGTCAATGAGAATACGTTGAAAAACAATGAAATAAAAGATATAGTATTTTCTTTTACTTTTTTCTATTTCCAATCTTGTTGGTGTGGCACTCACAAATACACAGCGGTACACTGACATCATACCTTAAACCCCACCAGCACTGCCATATTGCCATTTTGAAGGCTTGGGATTGCATTGCATTCTACTATGCCTTCTGGCTCCGGCCAAATTTTTAAATATTCATAGTTTTCATAAAACAGGTGTCATTAAAATAAATTTAATAAACTAAAATGCAAAACTTTTTTAATCAACATACTCCTTTTATGAAGTTGGTTAAACCTTCCACTAAGTGTATACAAACATTTTCCTTAAAACCATATCTAAATCAGTTCAGCAAAACTTGAGATATTTGCAGTAAACACACATACAGGCCAATCTGAGACATAAGTAAGTTTTTGAAGGCAGGTAATGTGATTCGGTGTCTAATAATCCACCATGTTATATTATCAATCTGTATTACAGCTGATTTCGTGAAGGAGTCAAGTGTATTCATATGTGGACCCCAATATGATATCATACAAATATTATAAATGTGCAAATTTTTAAGGTTTGTTGTGTGTTGTAACTCTTTCATGCAAAAAATACTGAACTAAACTAGTGCACAAGTCAGTCGTGAATATATTTGTAAGTATAGAAAATTTATAATTTGAAAAAAAAAGGGAAATAAAAAATATTTTAAAGTTTAAATTTATTTTACTGGCAACTGTAAGTTTCTATTGGCCAATTCTTTTTTATTTATATAAAAATTTCAAAGTGCATAAATTTATTTATTTTTAATCTAGAATAGATAAAAAAATGACCCATTTTTCTTCAAAACTTACTAGGTACATAGGTTTCTATGTAATTAAAGGGATAATTAACTCATTCAAAGACATTAACTATTTATGATTCCAGTAATTAGTGTAATATTGTTGATTTACTTAAAAGACATAGTAAGTTAACATCATAATAAATGATTATGTAATAATTATTAAGAAATTACACTGTCATACATTAATTTTGAGAAGCTATTTTGATGGCTGTTTATGTAAATTCCATAGTCTAGTTGACAAAAAAAAAGATAAGACAAAAACAAGCAGTTTCCAATTTTGTTAACAATAAGTACGTAGATTAAAAGTAGAAGAAAATAACTGCATCTTGCAGTTACTTTCTTATCTCAAGTTATTTTCGGACAGAAAGCTATTGAACCTACACAAATACGGTGATTCCAGTACCTACTTGGTTGGGCATAAACAGTGGAATGACTGTTTAATTATTTATGATTGTCAGTAAAACGATCTTTTAATTTAATATCATGTTACAACGTGTAATATTATGCATAACCTTTTGTTTCCCTTGGAGATTACGAAATATTTTGCTGCATTAGACGCTGCAGCATTAATGAAAAACCTCTTTAGCTCAGAGCAGGTGCGGTAGAATTGACCGGACCGGCCGGGGCCGCTCCTACCGATTTTCTAGATAAATATAAAACAACCACGCCACTCATCGCAAAGACAAAGCCATCGCATTATGACCTTCATTTAATGTCCTATAAAATCTTAATGAAAAGCGTAAAATCATAGAAAATAGGAAACACTTGTTACTATATGTCAAAAAGTACGATGTTTTTGGTGGAAATAATTTACCTCTATTTATCTTGTAACAAAAGCTGAACGGTCCCCTGGAGACAGATATGGACTGCTGCGTAGGCACAGAATATTTTCACACAATATTTACCGCGATAAATCCCACAGACTTCAGTGAAAAAAAGTTCGCTATTTTAGCTGAAAAATATTTGAAAATTACGCGAAAATGTTTATAAAATATGTCTGCCTAAACATGGCGTCCAAAGATGTCCGACCAAATTCAATATGGCGAAGCAAAATGGACGCCCGCTCGCCCTCGAGAACTGTGAAGAAAAGATAGGGCAACTACACACGTCAACTTTTGAGAAAAAAAAATGTCAATGTTGCCATATGGTTGCTATAGAATATTTTCCAAAATAATGTTTTGTAAGATTTTTTTTGTAGACATACTTGAAAACAAAAGGCATAGCTAAATAAGTAGAACGAAATTATTTACTTATCAATTTCAAACTTCATCATGATTTAAACTTTCTGGTATGGTAGCCACATTTTGATTTTCCAAGTGTATACAAAACCTAATGTCAAAAGACTGCTACAAAACTGCCATCTAGTGTGTAACAAACTTATTAGTGTAGTTCTTGATGGCGCTGTTTTCATTGGAATCTGCCAAAATTGTATTAATTAAAATTAGTTCCTTTTTCGGCCACATCTTAAAAAAGATTGTTTTCTTTGCTTGTTTGTTTTGACATATATACTTACCAAACAACGCCATCTAGTGAGCTAAGAACACCCAATTTTCCTTCTTCCTCTTCCTGTGATTATTTAACAACTGTCAGCTGCTCGGAGTGAAATAAATTAATTTTTGCGAATAAATTAAATAAAAATACAACAGGATGGCAGTGAGATTATTCTCCAAATTGAGGGTCCTCCCTGAAATGAAGGGGTTATCCTACTCCAGTGCAGCTGCTCCAGCCACCTTGTCCGATTTCGATATGCAACACAAGACACCAGTTATCAGGAAGCAGAAGTTAATCCCGAAGGCGCAGTACGGTGGTCGTCATGCCGTGACCATGCTCCCTGGTGGTGGTATTGGTCCTGAATGCATGGGTTACGTCAGGGACATTTTCAAGTGAGTTAATGTGGTGGCAATTTTCCTATGCAATTTGATACTTTGGAGCTAATAAAACAGTTTATGTTGATTATCTTGTGACTTTTAAAGTTATTGAAAACTTAGTACATTGTTCTTGTAATCTTAAGATCGCTAGTACATTTGGTAACCCAATTATTTATAAATAGATTCTATTCTATGTATATTACAAGTCTCGAGGGACTGGTAACTCATACATTTTCCATAAAAAAAAAAACTAATGTTCTGAACTATTTTAATACCTAGCCTTATGGACATCTCATTGTCAGGTCTGTTACCTGTCTATTTCAGTTGTTTGCATTTGTAAGCTGAAGAAGTGTGTACACACGAAGGTCATCTTGTCATTCTTAATTGATAAATAATAGGGCTTTAAAATTCTTTCCTTAATTAACACACAAGTCGGAAAGACAATTTTTTTGAGAGTTTCCCTCAATTTCTTCAGGATTCCACTATCAGATCCTGGTTTCCTTACCATGGGACCAACAATGGGATAAACCCTTTCCAACAAACAAAAAACAAAATCAGTTTATAAATGACGAAGTTATCCATGGACATACATAAAAAGAAATATGGTTGAAGTGAGAAACCTCCTTTTTATAAGGCTGTTAAATAAAATTTATTTTGGTTTTGAAAAAAGGTTAGTAATTGGTATTCATGGGGTATGCTGTATCATACAAAGCACGGTTACATTCTCACCTTATGTGGTTTCTGGCACTTTAGAATAGGATCACTCCATCTCTTTCCCATGGATACCGTAAAAAGGCGACTAAAGGTTAGGCTAATTAACTTGGTATTCTTCTTTTAGGTAATGTGCAACCTATCACGGTTTGAATCTCAATGCCATCATTGAGCCATGCATCTGAACATACCCTTATCTTTAGGACTGTTGGCTCTGCCTCGTAAGGGATAAAGACATGATCATATATATTTACCTATGTAGACAAATTTGTTTGTTTAGTTAGTTAGTAGTTTTACTTAGATACTATAGTGATGGGAAAACTTAACTAAGGTTTCAACCACCAGTTAATAGGGCAGCCTCATAACTAACTTCAAAGCTTGGAACTAGGTTTAACTTTAGTTACTCAACTATTTACAGGTACATCGGAGCACCAGTCGACTTCGAAGTGGTGGACATTGACCCCACAATGGACAATGATGATGATGTGCAGTACGCCATCACCACTATCAAGAGGAACGGTGTGGGCTTAAAGGTATGAATGGTGCTGGTTTATAATAAATTTTAGAGATGCAACGAATAGTATTTCGAATAGTATTTAGCTGAATAACCGTATATTTGGCCGTATTACTGGCCAAAGCGCCGACTATTCGGCTAGAGAAACACGCATAACACGCAGCGACATGTCGCGGAACAGACGTGAACACGTGACGGGAAGGGAGTGCACGATGCATAATTAACTGACTATAATTAATTACTGAATTTGTGACTTCTTTAATAAATACTTATGTATTTCTTGAAAAAAAAACATGTTTTATTTTCAGTTTGCTAGCCCATCGCCTAAAAGAAGAAAGTATCTTGAGTGTAAGCATATCCCTTAGTCGCCTTTTACGACATCCATGGGGAAGAGATGGAGTGATCCCATTTGTTTTTGGTGAACGTAACCTCGCTGCACACATGTAATTTGTCCTGTGTATACATACATACATACATAAAATCACGCCTCTTTCCCGGAGGGGTAGGCAGAGACTACCTCTTTCCACTTGCCACGATCCCTGCATACTTCCTTTGCTTCATCCACATTCATAACTCTCTTCATGCAAGCTCGGCAGTTTCGGGTACTTTTGACCTGACCCTTTATACGAGTCCTGTGTATACGAGTATATATTAATTTATTTTATATTTCAGGGTAACATTGAAACAAAGAGTGAGGCAGCCTACGTGACGTCTCGCAACGTGGCCCTCCGCAACGAACTGGACATGTACGCCTACATTCTCAATTGCAAGTCCTACCCAGGCATTGTATCAAGGCATAAAGATATAGATATTGTTATTATCAGGTGAGTTTTTATTATAATGTACCTTGTGGTTTTCGGCACTTTAGAATTGAACCAGTCCATATCTTTCCCACGGATGTCGTAAAAGATCACTTAGGGATAGGCTTATAAACTTGGGATTCCTGTTGTAGACGATGTGCTAGCAACCTGTCACTATTTAAATCTCAATCTTATCTTTGAGCCACACATCTGAATGTGGCTTTTTAGAATGTTGCCGCTGTATCTCAAAGCTAGAAGGATTACAATGAATGAAGTAGGTTCGGTTTTTAAAAAATAGGCTTCAAAATAACCAAAAAACTATTTGCACCAAATTAATATATTGTTAAACGTTTCCAGACAAAACACTGAAGGTGAATACGCCATGTTGGAACACGAGTCAGTTAGGGGGGTCATTGAGTCGATGAAAGTAGTTACCGCGAGCAACTCCGAGCGCGTAGCTAGGTTCGCATTCGAATTCGCGAAGAGGAATGGCAGGAAGAAGGTAAATAAGAAATAGAGGAGGAATGTGTCGTGTGGTTCCCGGCACCAATATAAAAAAGAATAGGACCACTCCGTCTCTTTCCCAAGTGATGTCGTAAAAAGCGACTAAGGGAAAGGCTTATAAATGTAGGATTCTTTTTTTGGCATTGGAGCTAGCCTAGCAACCTGTCACTATTTGAATCTCAATGCCATACAGCTGAACGTGGCCTTTCAGTCTTTTTAAGACTGATAGCTCTGTCTACCCCGCGAGTGATATAGACGTGACTATATGTATGTACAGCAGACTGAAGTGCAGGTTTCTTCACAGTGTTTTCGAATGTCATAAAACCATTAGTTATCATTAAAAACAATTTATTTGCACAACTCAGAAAAGTGTTGTAAATATATAGCCGCAGTGGGATTTGAACCCAGTCTTTTTTTTTTTCCACTCAATTTAATCCAGTTTAAATCACGCTTTCGATAATGAGTATTTATCCAAAATAATGCTTCTCTATGACTTATAATTGTTAACCAGGTAATTAGAGATAGAAACCAGATGTTATATTATACGGTGTCAGCAGTGGGATACATTAAATTAAAGATGATAATAAAATTATATCTCAAATTCCAGGTGACGACAGTCCATAAAGCGAACATCATGAAGATATCGGACGGCCTCTTCTTGGAAACATCCCGTCGTATGGCCAAGGAGTACCCGGAGATTGAACATAATGATATGATCATAGACAATTGCTGTATGCAACTTGTCGCCAAGTAAGTTCACAGCTTTCTGGGGTTTGGTTCTTAAAAGATATTTTATAAATCCTTGCAGTTATAATTAACATTGTTATAAGTTACACCCTTGTACTTGCGCAAGGAGGTCGAATTTTTAGATGGCGCTAATATAAAACCAATTTGGTCGCGTTATTGGAACCCGCCAACTGAAATGTCCGCTATTTCGAATAGCGAGATTTTAAGTTTCATGTAAGTAATGAGGTCGTTATTTAATTGAGTTTCATTTATTCAGCGGTAGATTGCGCTATTCTGCTGCTAATAAACGTGCTAGTACTGCGCTTAGCGAGTCCATCGTAATTTAAATTTTAACTGTATTCGATTAGTGATTACATGTTTGCTATATATATTTACATACCTACAATGTCGCTGGCAAAGATATCCGGATTCGTATTTCAAAGAGGCTAGGTTCGAATCCCACTGCTGCCACTACCAATTTTTTTTTGTCCCCATCTGTATTAGTTTCTAATCTTTAATATTGTATTAGTTTTGTAACCTTGTTTTTTTTATTACAGACCCCACCAATTCGACGTGATGCTAATGACAAACCTATACGGTTCCATCGTCTCCAACGTGGTGTGCGGTATACTGGGTGGAGCTGGTCTTCTCTCCGGCAGGAATTATGGGGACCACTACGCTGTGTTTGAGCCAGGCACCAGGAACACAGGTAATTGTTTTGCTTTACATCATACTCCTCCCGGTCGTTAGGACCACTCAATCTATTTCCCATGGATGTCGTAAGAGGCGACTAAGGGAATAGGCTTACAAACTTGGGATTCTTTTTTAGGCGATGGGCTAGCAACCTGTCACTATTTGAATCTCAATTCTATCATTAAGCCAAATAGCTGAATGTGGCCATTCGGTCTTTTCAAGACTGTTGGCTCTGTCTACCCCGCAAGGGATATAGACGTGACCGTATGTATGTATGTTAGTCCCGGTTACATCCTCACCTTCCTGGAGAAGAGTCTGAGATGCCCATGTACCCTGGACTGAGTGGGTCAGGTTTGTAAACGAAGCAACTCCCATCTGACCTATGCAATGTTTTATGGGTCATTTCAAACATCCGTTACAAGTTCCTTCTGAACTAAATATTTATAATAAATATACATACATATAATCACGACTATATCCCTTGCGGGGTAGACAGAGCCATCAGTCTTGAAAAGACTGATAAGCCACGTCCAGCAATTTGGCTCTAAGTTACATAGAAATGGGATTCAAATAGTGACAGGTTGCCAGCGCATCGCCTAAAAGAAGAATACCAAGTTTATACAGCTTATCCTTTTGTCGCCTTTTACGACATCCATGGGAAAGAGATGGAGTGGTCCTATTGTTTTTTTCTATTGGTACCGGGAACCACACGGCACAATGTAATAAATATCTATAAATAATAATTTTTTTCCAGGTACCGCTATCGCCGGCAAGAACGTAGCCAACCCGATCGCCATGATCAACGCCTCAGTGGACATGCTGGAGCATCTCGGCCACCATCACCACGCCGGTCTGATAAGGAAAGCCGTCAACAAAACTATCAACATTGACAGAATCATGACGCCCGATGTCGGCGGCACGGCCAGTTCTACGGACGTCGTCAACGCAATCATAGGTAATATTGGACAG
This sequence comes from Amyelois transitella, assembly GCF_032362555.1. Taxonomy (NCBI): domain Eukaryota; kingdom Metazoa; phylum Arthropoda; class Insecta; order Lepidoptera; family Pyralidae; genus Amyelois; species Amyelois transitella. The sequence continues at coordinate 2,586,971 of NC_083533.1, forward strand.
GAATAGATTATACTGGAATGCATATTGCTGAATGGATGATAATTTGGTAAAAAAAAATGTGATCATTTCTGTAAAAATATATATTTAAATGACGTTGGATTTAACCGCGAAATGCAGTCGTTTGCAAATTTGCATTAACATACCTACGTTCTATTACAATTTTAAATGTGATCCTGAATTTGAAACGAGAATGAGAATCTTAAAGACGGCATTTGCGAAGGTTACCATTAAAAAAAATTTGCATTACGGCTGATGTCGGTGCCTTGCAAATGCAAGATAAAAAAAATATAGGATTCAAATTTTTTTATTGACGTATCTGCACTTGTTGGCGGGAAGTGCGGGCATTTGCACCGCAAAGTCGTCAAAGTTTCTTCGACGCCTAGAAATAAACAAATTGGTGTACATAATGCAATTTAGCAATATGCATATTAATTTTATTTCCCACAAATCCGTTGGCGCTAGTATCGTTTTAGTCAAAATCCGCCAATTTAGCAAATATTTAGTTTCTTTTTACGAGACAATAATATGTATTCAGTTTATTAAGCATGTTTTGGTACTGTCAGCAAAGAAATAAAAAATAATTTAAAACTTTCTAATAAATTGATAATCGGCAAAAGAGTAGGTACATTTTTTTGCTGATAGTACCAAAATATATTTTATTAGAATATTAAATCCATTTACTTAGCTGTTTAGCTCATTTTGTTTTTTAAAAGATCTTGAATTTAGCATTTTTTTTATTCATATCTATTGTATTAAATCATGATCTTTTCAAATAAGCTTCAAAAGCATTTGTCAGCTATTTTTAGTTACCATTAGTTGTACCTTTTAGGTATATATTTATTTTTAGTGTAAAACCTCGAAATAAAGTGCCGTATTGTTTAAATGTAGTTTCATTATTGTAGTTTAGATTCTCGAGTAGTATCCTGGGAATTAAAGTCTTGTGCACACAAAACTTGGGTCAGAATCGACTCGACTCGACTCGGCCCACTTTTGGTTTGCCGTACACTTAAGTAGTTTATATAAAAGACCACTATCACAGTAGTTTTACACTTCTCATGGCCTATATGCAAAAATATAGTGAGCCAAAATGACTCCTGTCTAAAATACAAGCTAGTTCAACTTACGACCGTAAATGTAGGTACCCGCTTTTTTTTCTAGGTAAGTAAGTATTTAAAACAAAAAGTATAAATGAAAAACACAAAGTTTTTACAAAATATGTAAGACTTATACCCAAAACCATAGAGTTAGGATAAAGAGATGAGTGGCTCTATAGAACAGACTTGTCGTCAAAATAATTAACATGATGCTTCCTCCTGCTTATCGCCACCTAATGTCGCTTATGTCAGTTTTTGCCATCATCCACAGTATTAAAACAACGCAAACTTTTGAAATAACTACGGGTAGCGTTATGGATTATTGAAGTTCCGATTGACACATTTTCCTTTAGTACTGTAAGTAAGTACTTTGTAAAAATACTGAAATACCACAACACAATGTTTTCATTCTCCTGGCGTTCTGGTCACATCATTACCTCTTTGGTGAGAGAGCTCGGTGTGTGTGTTTGATGATGAATTGGGCAAATCAGGTTTTTACACGAAGCTACTTCCCTTTAATCTCCAGCATTGGAGGGGAAACCTTACTCATATTGGATCTTTTTTACACATAAAGTTGCCCGAATATGCAGATTTCCTCACGATGATTTCCTTCGCCGTAAGAGCATCGGTTAGTGACAGTGGCGAATTTACCGGCAGGTTGAGTAGGCTGAAGTCTAGCTCTGCGCATTTGAGGGTTGGCAAATTCAGTCCCAATATTTTTTTCTTGCAGAAATAAAAAAATAAATACTTACCTATACCTAAATATAACAATTTTTAGTTTTTTAATTATAAAATTTGACATATGACATTGACGAAAAATGCAGGGATCACAAGGGGCGGCAAAATTCAGCCTACTGGCGGCAAATGGATTAATCCGCCACTGGTTAGTAATCAAACTATTGGACATAACTAAGAAAGGAGTGTAGGGACATGGTTGAGATAGGACTTAACCTCTGAGCTGCCGAACCCGCTATCTGATTTACACCCGCGGAAAATTATTTTTGAGCGAGGAAGGAGTATTTCCAAACTTAAAATAATGCATTTTATACTCAAAATAAAATAAACGTGGCCGGTAGGGCGAGCGCTGATCAGAGCTTAAGCAGCTGAGAAGTTAAACCAGTGCCTCCGCATGCTTATCACGCACTAGCTGTGCCCGCGACTTCGTCCGCGTGGAATAGTTATTTTGATGAAAGGATATGAATAAATTTCCCCGTTTTTTCACTTTTTCCATTATTTCTTTGCTCCTTATAGTTGCAGCGTGATGTTATATAGCCTAAAGCCTTCCTCGATAAAATCGTCTATTCAACGCAAAAAGAATTTTTTAATTCGAACCAGTAGTTCCTGAGATTAGCGCGTTCAAACAAACAAGCTCTTCAGCTTTATAATATTAGTATAGATTATTGGGTGCCATAACGGTTTGCAGCCGAGACGATGTACCTATGTTTTACGGCCTATTTGGCGCAGTTGTCAGATTCTCGCCTCTTCAAAATGTCCCGGGTCGTGACGGAAAAATAAGTTTTTTAATAGGCCTGGGTCATGGATGTTTATGTATATAAATACTTATATTTATTACTCGTATAAAATATAATATCGTTGAGTTAGTATCCCAAAAAACAAGTCTTGAACTTACTTCGGGGCTGAGTAATTTGTCCCGTATATATTAATTTTTGCTCATTTATTTACAGGCAACGCAGAGATACTCGTGAAAGACGCGGATATGGATACCTGCCGCTAGTACTATTTATTTTTATTTTTTTGGCTTTTAGATCTCAGAACCGAGTAGCGTAATAATCCCTGTCCCATCATTATTTGACTGCGGTATAATTTCCTTAAGTACATGTAAAGATATGAACAACAATAGGTAAGATAGTGTCATCCCCAAAATTGAGAATTAAATCTAATATACTCCTGGCGCCCGCGGTTGTTGCCAATATCCACGATCCAGCCTCCTCCGTAGCAAGGTGCGTGCGCTGCCGTTTTTATCGCGCGTAAAACTATCGCTGTTTCGCTTTTTATTATGACGTGAAACGGGACAGCGAGAGTTTTACGCGCGATGAAAACGGCGTCGCGCGTGCTACGCTATAGGGGCAGAAGTGCGAAGTAGGTACATTCCAAAGACAGTATATTTATAAATGTGTTACTTAGTGACCAACGTAATCCTCATAAGGGAAAAATACCCAACTTGGATCTCCTTAGTATTTAGTCGTCTGAGCGTGCAGTATTCTCCATGACATTTTCCCTAAAAAAAAAGATCATTCGTTCTCGTCCATAGATCAAATAGTTCTAGATTCAGGTAAAGATATTGTAGTTTTAGATCTTGCTGCTATTGTGTTCGTTTATATTTTTGCAATATTTTTTTCTTCACTTTTTATTTTCAGCAAATAAAAGTATAATCCGTAAGAATCTATGAAATACAACAATCAGATCATCAAAGAGTTTTTATTTACGCGTTCACAATTTCTATATCTTTTGTTTTGTCCGCATGAACAAAGAAACAGCTTCAAAGGGATGATAAGCTTTTGCGGAATTCCGTGACAGTTATATTATGATCAAATTTTAAAGAGATAAATGTAGTCTCTCCCTACCCCTACAGCGTTATTTTATGTATGTAAAAAATCTCACAGAATTAAACTTGTTTTATATACGTAGGATTTATACATACAAACATATGGTGACGTCCTGAAAAGACTGAATAGACACGATCAGCTATTTAGCCGATTATGGTAATTCATCATGATTTAGTAGGATTTATATACCGGACAAATTACTGATTCATTACATACAAGGGAACTTCGAGAATCGTGGATGGGATAACATCGCAACGATAATAAGGTACTGTATTTTTTTTAATATACCTAAACGTTCCTATACAAACATAGAATATAGGAGTGGAAGAAGAGGAAGAAAGGTCCAAGATTGATCCTTAATGCCGTCATGATGATGAGGACGAACAGAAAACGTTATGTATCATGACCCGATCAGTTATCGAAGTTGGTCATAAAGAATAAACTTAATCTAAAATCATTCAATTTCTTATCGTTGAACTTAAAGCTGAACATGGCTTTTCGGTCTCTTCGAAACTGTTGGCTCTGTCTACCCCGCAAGGGAACCAGACGTGTTTAAATAAAATAAAACCACACAATCAAGGGATTAACGATATATTTGAATACAATGTTATAAGATTCAAACCTCGATTTGAGATATGACAAAGGTGCGCGCTCATCGCATGTTGTCCATATATTATGATAATATAATAATAATAAAAAATCTAATCCAATAATACAAGTGTAGAAAATAAATGCGAACGATATAACGTTTTAATGTTTTTAAACAATCTGTGATTTTGATGCCAGTTTTTTTTTGTACTGTTGTATATAAAGCCTATTTTACATGGACTTTTTCTTTGTTTATATTTTATTCGTACAAATAACGCTGTAGATTTATCCTAGCTAAACATGTGACATAAGCCTTAGAATAAATTTGCGCACAAGCATTCAACTCGTATAGAGAAAACATTACATCTTAAAAGTGTATTTATTTGTTCGAAATTGTTCTTTTATTTGGTCCATTCACAAAAGAAGGATAAATATCAATAGGTAAGTTGATTTCCAGTTATGAAACTGTTTGCAGGCCCAGGAGTATGGCTCACACGACGCCGCGATTAGCTACCGCTGTTTCGTTTCACGTCATAATAAAAAACTACGTAAGCAGGTTCAATATTATAAGAACACCATTAATGACGCTTAGAAACTAAATCATTTATTTTTAACCAACAACAGTTTTAAAAGCGCACATATTTTTATTGGGACTTCGTAATGGAGGTCGTGATAACATGACAAATTGCAAATTCACGCAATATTTAAAAGAGTAGATATTTTGTAGAAATGTCACTGAGTATATATAGTGAGAGTCCACGTAAACTAGGCATTAGGCGAGTACAATTCCATCATGCGAGACTGTATCGTATTAAAGATATTTTTTATAACTAAAGAAGAAATCATAGATCATATTATAAAATCTATTTAAAAAATAGACTACTTATAATATCTACTATAGCATTGTTTAAATTAGGGTAAGTAATAATCTTCTCCGTTACTCTTAATTTTTCTAACAACATGTTGTCATATTCGTCAATGCGAGAATCACAGACCCATAAAATTTTGAATTAGCTTTCCTTTAGTTTCGATTATCTCTTTACTTATAAATATCTTCTTCCTCTTGGTATTGGGCCCGGTGACATCCTCACCACTCTGGAGAGGAGCCCGGGATATATCTTTGACCATGGATCCTGGATTGGGTGAGTCAGGATTTTACACGAAACGACTCCCGTCTGATCTCCGCAACCATCGCAGGTGAATCTAACCCGTATTGGTACATAGTATAATCGTATAATCTTTCATCATATTGGTTCATCGTATATCGATCACTCTATCAAGTGAATTGAAAAATGTTTTCTTTTTTTAAATTTGATACTTTCTCGAATGATAAAATTGTCTCGTTTAAGACTATGGAATATTTTCTTTTCTCAAATAATAGTTATATTTTAATTAATATATAATTATCGATTTCTGCTCTTCTAAATAGTTATATCTATGTATATGTTTTTTTTGTACTCATGTACATTCAACCGAATTTGCAGTGAATTTGGGTAAGTTGACATGCTGTTGATTGTACGTAGTTAAAATAAATGTATAGAAATATAATAAAAAAAGAATGTGTTTATATTCTCAGAATATAAATAATTTCTTTTCGCAATTGATATTATTGGTAAACAAAAAATTATATTTTGACAATAGATAATATTTAGAAGGGCAGTTACTTATTTCATTTTAATAAAACACTGTAAAAAGATAGTAATAAAAATAAATTAAAATATTATTAATAATAAAAAATCGTTATAAAATAACGAATATCGCAGGATACAAAATTTCACACTTTCTTTCTTGACAATCCTCCGAAACATTTTAACTACGCGTTTGGCATTTCAATACTAAGGTAATTTAGCACCAAAATTTTGGCTAAATCTTTTGTGACGGCCGCTGCAAATGTTATTAGAATGATAACGAAACACCGATTATAAATATGACGTCTTTACGGGGTAGACAGTTTAGACGTCTTAGCGCAGTCAACAGCAGTGTTCAAGGCTACGCTTAGACGGATATCTCCAATCAAATACACTTCCAGATTTTATGACATATCAGTTATGGTTTTGGTAAAACTATCATTATACACGTTACATTATACAATGGACATCCTGCGTCTGATATGATGATGATTGATCAGTGATCACTAATAACGCAGCATCATATATTTGTGTGTTCATTTTCATTCTAATAACTGCTGGGCTGGTCTCGTACACTAGTCAACAAGTAATATTACTATAATGCCAAATAAACGAACGTGCGCACTCTTCTAATGTTGCTGTCCTTTTCTAACGCCAGTTGGATTTTAGGAAATTCTCAGAAGCGACGTCGCCTATTTTTGGGTAACGGTACCTACGTACCGTAAGTTTTAAATTGGTACCGGTAATGAAAAAGGCACGATTCAAACGGGCGAGAGTTATAGGAAATGACGACGTTGCATCCGTACGCGCAGCGTATATGCCGCTTGTCTCCTTAAAAAAATGGCAAGAATAGCAAAGTACCGGTACCAGTACATCTGATATTTCCGGTACCGACTAAGTATAATGGGCGTGGTCTTATTTGTGATAAGGACAGCAACATTATTATCAGTACGTCACGCCATTGACAGATTTCGAAAGAAAGAGATAGAAATATTCGGCTCGGCCGAGTAAACGTACATTCAGCAGAAAAAATAAACTCTTATAAACGCATATTTTTCACGTATAGGTAATCTATGAAATAAAGCATATATTTTTTATTGCTTATGATATGAAAAACGCTAACTAAGTATAATTAATGCCACTACACACGGAAAGCGTGTTTTTTTTTATTACTTAATTAGAATTTATATGAAACACTACACATAACGCATAGTGATCACAGCAAAAGATTAACAGACATTAGCGATAACTCCGCTTTTGTACCATCTCTGTCTATTTTACTCTTATGGTGCAATAAAGAGTTTATCTATCTACTGTCAATTCATCAACCTGGCGTAAATTCCATTTCCGTTCTCCGGCTTAGATCCCCGGGGCCGGCCATAACCACAATCCTGTATTGGGTAAGTCTAGTTTCTACACGAAGGCTACTCCCGTCTGACCTCCGCAACCTTGCTGGGAAACCTATCCCATATTGGGTTACACATTCAGTTGTCATGCATGTGAAAGTCTGCAACAAGGGCATTCTTACCCTAGTAGATTATTTAGTAAATTTCCATGTATGATGACTTTAAACATTTCCTTAATACGTAGGTACCTATCAAAAACTTAGTACATTTTGCAAGCTTACTTTTTCTGCTGACTGTACAAAACAATAAAACTATAAAGTTAATACACTCATTATATGAGATCGTGTCAAATTCAGTCTATTAAAATATTAAAAAACAATAATATAAGTCACATTTTATGTTGTGATGTCGAGTTGTGATGCTAAGTTAATCAACACAAGTGTATGTGTATAGTGAAGGCTTCTTTAAGAAAATTAAGTCATTTGTATAATAAGTATATACAATGCTTTAGTCGAAAAGTAAAGTATGGTTTATCAGGTAACAAAAATCTGAATTAATAGGCTGAACCGCCGCAGTGTAGTTACCACCGCATTTTCTGCTTAGGGAGCGGTAGTAACTTTTTTAATTAAGTATTTTATGTAATTTTTGACTTCAATAAGTGACTGTGACAGATATCGAGAAAACAATAATTTGAATCTGAAAGATGTTAAAAGACACGTGGTTTATGACATTCCACCAATCAAGGCAGTCTTTTGTATATGTGGTACGTCGCACTTGACTGATGATAGTGTGCGTAGTTTTAAAAATTTTAAACTATTTGATACGAGATAAAAACGAAGAGTGAATAACTATTTTATCAATTAAGCTAATAAGACTAAAGTCACTTGAGGTAGCTATTTTAGTGCGTTAGTTCGAAACGTACAAAACATCTAAGATTATTTTTTATAGTGAATAATATTTACAGACCCCTTTGAGGCTTTGGGCAGTGGCAAGTGGGCAATTATTAATGTGCTCATTGTAATTGAATGTCAACAAGATTTCCTCTTAAACCAGTGAACCAATTTTGGTTTAATTTTTGAAAAGGCTAAGAGATACAGAGCAATTATATCCCACACGGACGGAGTAGAGAGAAAAGGTTTTTTTATGTAAGTATATAAAATGTGACTTGTATTATATGGTATAAGCGTAAGTGATTCATATTAATTTATACTTATATATTAACAGTCATTTAAGTTAATATATAAACCATCACAGATTACCCTCCGCACGTCAATTGTATAAAATTACCACTTTCAAGATCAATCAAGAGAGATCAAATAGATTTATTTTATTTAAATTAAAATATTCTGTCAAAATGTCATACTTTCTATAAATAGTAGAGTGATGAATTTCATATTAAATTCTCTAAAAAATATTCTTTTTTTTCCGTAGAAAGATAGATTTTGCTAAAACGTCATCCAATAATAAGAAGTCCGATTTGACAACTGTCAAATTTAAAATTTTAACGTCTGACACCCGCTCTTGTTTCAAAAGTATACCATATACTTAGTATTTTTTATTTTAAGTCAAAACGAAATTCTTATTTCTGGACTACTATAAATAAATATGTCATGAAGTGAAAAGATATGAATATTCTAAACAACCATTCATTTCAAATCTTCACAATTAAATTCGTTTATTTTATAACATCCTATTCGCAATTTGAATACTACCTACTTTGTATAAATTGATATGAATCACGAACACCTCTCACTAAACAAAACATACATCACAACAAAGTTCCCGCAGAATTGGAAAGCAAAAACGTGAACACTAAACTAAAATTACAAAAACCACTTAATGGGTAAACTATTATATAATAAAATGGCATCGCAATCACAGATGTGTATAAAAACGATAAAACTACAATAGGAATCACATTGTTAATAATAAAATAATAATAACAATTCAAAATCACAGGTAACACACAGATCTTTATACTTATAACTAGGGCGAATACACATATTACAATCGGTGGGCTAAAACGGCGCTTGCCGACGGCTTGTTCGCGCGGGAAACGCCGTCTTAGCGCCGCGTCGTCCGTCAGTTGCCTATCTGCAGCATCACAAAACACACACGACACAAACTTCGTCACGAACCGTCTAAATTGAACACACACCGACGCAAAAACACCGAACGATGCCGCAGATACCGTAATACTGTATACTAGCTGCCTCGTGAGCTTAATAATGATAATAAATACGCGAATTAAATACTTTAACTTAAAATTACAGTCCATATTAAGTTGAGGGCGCCATAACTTAACACATTGAAATAAATCAGTAACGGTTGAAAGCGGCGAAATCAAAATCGCTGTATAGACTTGCGATTCACGCGCGGTATCTATGACACTACACACACATAATAACGCACGCCCGCGAGCCGCCATGACGGTTGTCAAAGTCACATTGACACCTGTCAAAGTGACGTTAAACGGATCTTTCATTATGACGTAGGATACGTACGGAACTCCGTACTGTTGACTAGCAATATCTTGTTCAGGCGATATAATCGCGCTGAACGTTAAATGTACACTTGTTCGTGTTCTGAAATAATAAAATAAGCGTTCCAAATCTGAACATTCGTCATACGATATATTCCGAATATATAACACACTTTTGTCGCCGATCAAATCGTTAATTTTCATAGACAAAATTACACGTTTTATATCAATCAATATCATAAGTTCCATTGAAGTCAATGGCTTCTCAATCAAAGTCATCCATGTACAAGATGAAACCTTCCATTCACGAATTAAACTCACCTGCTTACAGGCGACCGCTTTTGAAATTATCCACTTACCAATTAAAATCATTGAAATGACGATTGTCTTAAAACTTAAAATTATTTTGTCAGCGAATTTAATCACCTTACTTTTAAGGATTCGCTTTGTCATAGAATTTTCTAGAACATTGAAATGTCTCATTGGGCTGGGGCGTGCGGGGATAAAGACGACATCTAAGAGGACTAAGGTACAGGACACATAGAGTGCGGAATAAGTGTCCGCTTTTCCACCGTACTGACGTGATTTTAATGGTTAAGGGCAATGCTGTTTTTTTGGCTTCTTTAAATGTTCCTCGTCGATTCCGGACTTCGGCACCTAAGTGTTGGGTACAATAAATTATTTTCTATTAAAAACATTGAGTTTAATGATATATATATACTATATATATATATATATATATATATATATATATATATATATATATATATATATATATATATATATATATATATATATATATATATATATATATATCTATATTACACAGATTACCTAGACGAACGTATCTTGATCAAATTAAGGACGTCCTGGTAAAGGGTCAGGTCAAAAGTACACGAAACCGCCGAGCTTGCATGAAGAGAGTTATGAATGTGGATGAAGCGAAGGAAATATGCAGAGATCGTGGCAAGTGGAAAGAGGTAGTCTCTGCCTACCCCTCCGGGAAAGAGGCGTGATTTTATGTATACATGTATGTATGTATTAAGTTAGTCTCTAAGTTCGAAACTTGTGTTACGAGATACTAACTCAACGATAATAGATATATTTTACATTAAACAAAATTATAAAGATAAATATTTAGCAATAAAAAGTTACGTTTCTCATTATAAACTGGCCAGGATTCGAACCCAGGACTAGCGCTGCGCCGCTGAGGCCGTACAGTCAATAAATGACTTACCTCAGTGTACCTCTCGCCTTTCAAAGACACGATTTTATTGTCCCGGTAACGGACCATCTTCTTGGGCTCGATTTTAGGAGCAAGTGGTTTGTGCTCCTTGGTTTCAGAGTTCTTGTCCACGTAGGAGTACCTGTAATTGAATAAGAAATATATTGTCCTATTCTCTTTTCTATTGTTGCCGGAAACCACACGGCACAAATACTAACAGTATGTCACGTCTATATCCCATGCGGGGTAGACAGAGCCAACAGTCTTGAAAAGACCGAATGGCCACGTTCAGCTATTCGGCTTAATGATAGAATTCCACAATACCAACCGGGCAATGATACGGTTCTTCAGCTCGTGATCGTCGCAAACCGGCTGCTTGGCCGCCGAATGCAGCGCCGCCGCGGACAGAGACTGCCCCTGTTCGCGGCGGTGTAGCAGTGTGGCCGCCGCGCGCTCCACGTCACCGTGGGCGATTGATACGCAATGCTTGATCTGAAAAAAATAAATAATAAATATATAATAAATAATAAATATATAATAGGCTTACAAACTTGGGATTCTTTTTTAGGCGATAGGCTAGCAACCTGTCACTATTTGAATCTCAATTCTATCATTAAGCCAAATAGCTGAACGTGGCCATTCAGTCCTTTCAAGACTGTTGGCTCTGTCTACCCCGCATGGGATATAGACGTGAACATATGTATGTATGTAATAAATATATACGGGACAAATTACACAGATCGAGTAAGCCTCGAAGTAAGTTCGAAATTTGTGTTACGAGATACTAACTCAACGATGCTATATTTATAATAAATACTTATATAGATAAACATCCAAGATCCAGGAAAATCAGAGTAAGTTCGTTTCTCATCATGCCCTGGCCGGGATTCGAACCCGGGACCTCAGGTGTCACAGACAAGCGCACTACCGCTGCGCCACAGAAGCCGTCTCAGATTCAGTAGATTGTCACTTAACTATTTACTGAGGTACAATTATTACTTGCAGATAACGGTTTTTATAATACCTACGTTTATGCACACATATGTATATCTTTATTTGCTGAACATACATAATATACATTTTTTTTCTATAAAAATAATTCTTAAAGTAAGTATTTAAATTAATGTTCTTAATAGTAGTTGCAACAGTGATCAAACCAAATAATAGTGGCAGAAGTGGGATTCAAACCCGGGGATAGTAGTAATGAGACAATCCGAATTCGCACCTAGCGGATACCTTACCTCCATATCGCAGGTGTTAGGGAATATCTCATGGAGAACTCTGCACTGAGTGATGAGAGTTTTCCTTTACCATACGACGTCAGTTAGAATTCAACGTATACAGATAGTAGCACCAGTAGGATTTGAACTTGAATATAGTGGAAGTGGAATTACAATCCAGTAAAAATGTCAAATGAAGGATTTCGACCTCGTTACACCGCTTATTAGTTGGATATAAAAGACACTGTTGTTCTTCAGTTTATCTTCATATCGCAGGCGTTGGGGAACATCTCATGGAGAACTCTGCACTAAGTGACGACAGAGCGCCGTTTAGGGCCCTTAAAACTACTAGAATTTCTTTTGTAGTAAGAGCAAAGGTTAACGTTTCACTAATACATCAACTCAACAACTCATTTTTAGTGGCAGAAGTGGGATACGAAAATATTGCTAGTGGCAGAAGTGGGATTCAAATCGGTGACAGTAGAATGGGATAATCCGAATGCATCACGTGACATATACTTTACCTCCATAGCGCAGGTGTTGGGGAACATCTCATGGAGAACTCGGCACTGAGTGGCGAGCTCGTCACACTCCAGCACAGAGCGCCTCTCTGTTCCCTCAGAGCTGCTCGAGTTGGTGTGGGACCTGAAGATATATTAATATCACTAGCCGTTGTTCACTTTCTCATAAGCTCATTTAGTTACTGCTCAAATTGTGCCTAGATATTAATACATACATACATACATATAATCACGTCTATATCCCTTGCGGGGAAGACAGAGACTTCTTGAAAAGACTGATAGGCCACGTTCAGCTGTTTGGCTTTCTGATGGAATTGAGATTCAGATAGTATAAGGTTGCTAGCCCATCGCCTAAAAGAAGAATCCCAAGTTTATAAGCCTTAGTCGCCTTTTATAACATCCATGGGAACGAGATGGAGTGGTCCTATTCTTTTTTTATTGGTGCCGGGAATCACACGGCACACCTAGATATTAATTCAAGAATATTTACTGTGCAAATAGTATAAAAACATTCCATTGCGCACAGAAGATTTTTTACATGACGGATTTTGATAAAGCTTTTTCATAGATAGTTATTCAAGAAAAAAGTTTATATATATATAAATGTTTACCTGAATCCGGGGCGGGTCGCTAATAAATAAATAAGAGGATCATCGTCTCACCGGTTGGTCTTGGTGACAGACGGCAGCATTTCAGTGAGGCTCTGCATGGTCAGGCTGATCCTGTCGCTGCTGGCGGAGTCTTCTGGAAATAACATTGCCGTGGTTAGCCTTCTGTGCTGTGCTGCTGATAGGAAAAGTGCAATAGAGAGCGTAGCCGGTCGATTGGTTAAGGTGCCCGGCCCGAGTATGAGCACATGGAAGCACAGATTCAAATTCTACAGTAGCCACATTGGAACCCGCAGCCATATTGAAAACAAACATACATATAATCACGTCCACATCCCCCGCGGGGTAGACAGAGCCAACAGTCTTAAAAAGAACGATATGCGACGTTCAGCTGTTTGGCTTAATGATAGAATTGAGATTCAAATAGTGACAGGTTGCTAGCCCATCGCCTCAAAGAAGAATCCCATGTTTATAAGCCTATCCCTTATTCACCTTTTACGGCATCCATGGGAACGAGATGGAGTGGTCCTTTTATTTTTTTTATTGGTGCCGGGAACCACACGGCACTGCACGGCATATTGAAAACCGTATTTACATTAATAGATAATAATTAACAAAGAATCCATATTGGGGTGAGATTCCCCTTCCCTTGGTCTCTGAGGTCAGATGGGAGTTGCTTCATGTGAAAGCCTGACCTACCCAATCTAAGATCGTAATCTTTAGTGACCTCATGCTCTTCTCCAGAAAGGTGAGAATGCCTTCCATATTAATTCCATAACTACTTTTATTTCTGTAAAACAAAATAAAACAGCTCTAGCAATTGTCAAGTGAATTATAAAATATACTGACCATGATTGGAAAGTGAGTCACTCTCGCTGCCCCGCGACAGCTCGGCCTCCAGCTGGAGCACCCATGAGCACACCTGGCCGGGGTCGATGTCCGCAAACTCAGGGATGTATGCCGCCATCATTTCTATGAACCCTGGAGAGAAAATTATTAACAGATATAAGTGCCATATCATTTAATCAAGTCATCCATACACATGTATATAAGATACTTGAATGATATTGCCAAAAAATCATTATGGGGAGCTAACTAATAATGAACAAAAGTAAAAAATGATGACGCGTTTGGCTTGGCCGAACTTGAAAATATTTTTCTTTATTTTATAATTCAATTTATTTAATATGAAATACTGAAACAACAAAAAAAAAACTGATAAGTAAACATAACTTTCCCTCCTCACCCTTTTAAGGGTAATACAGAGGTTCAGCTTTTACTTGTTTAATGGCAGACAAAGTTTTGGGCAACAGCTAGTAGTTCAAACTTTTCATATACAGAGAAAAGACAAATTGTATTTTTGTAACACAAAAACTACTTGACTGAATTTCTCGAATTTTGGCACAGAGATAGATAGACTTTCAGGAGTGACAAAGCAATTTTTCTGGGAGTTTCACACGAGAGCAAAGCCCCGGGCAAATGCTATTAATAATAAAGAAATTAGATATTTTGTGGCTATCATCACTCCCTTTTCCAAGTCATTTTCAACACTAGTACACATGAAGACATCCCATACATGTGTATAATCATACCTCTACAACAAACTTGACTCATTACTAAATATTTATCCCCTCCATAAATTCTCCTGCAAAATCACCGTTTCTAAATTCTTAAAATCCCTCGACTATTTCGCCACAGAAAATTTCATTACGCCACTCGCTTAAACTTGACTTACCTCTGAATACTAACTGACCACACAAACCGACAAATTTTTCTCGCAAAAATCATCCACTTAGATTAAAACTTTCATTAGCTCCAGAACCAATTCAGTCACCATGCCATGTCCCGTCCCCCCCTCACTCTCTGACATTGACCCCGACTTTAAGACCATTATAACCCCTAAATAAGTTCCTAGTTTTCCTATTGTTGTGCTTTATTTATTTTCTTTTTTTTTCTTGTCCTTTTCTTTATTGTATTTTAATTTAGCTGTTAGTTCTGTTAGCCAGGGTATTAAAATCCGAGAGGGGTGGCCTAGTTACCTGTAGTTCAGGTTCGACCGAATCTTATTCAGGAACTAGCCTCCCAGCAAAGATCTTTAATAAACATTTAGTTATAAGTAGTTAAATTAGCTTAAGTTTGATCTTTGTAAAGAGGAAAATAAACGAATTTTGAATTTGAATATATCTCTTATGGGTAGAAGAACCAACAGTCTCGTTAAGCCTAAGATCACAGACAACTGCATAGCTTAATGATAAAATTGAAATCAAGATAAAAACCATTAACAAGATAACAACATTTCGCTTGATTGTTGAAATCAAAATTTAGTACACTCGGTACATCAATCACATTCCTATCTAATTTTAAGCCACATTTTATTTTATTAATTTTATTTTTAAACCACATTTCTATTCTAATTTTAAGTTTTGAAGAAAATGCTGCAGTGCATTTGTTACCGCTTCTTCTGTACTGGGGCTATGGAAGAGGCAGTAAACTTAGTTTTAAGTAATATATTTAATATCAACCAATGTTGTGAAAACATAATAAATAAAAATTTTGAATTGAATTGACTTTTATTATCAGCCCAGTAAGAGGAGCGTTGCAGCTGTTTTGTCACTATGTTTTTGTTCACTACCTGACATGAATGCAAGCTCTAACTTAAAATTATAATGTATCAAAATAAGAAAAGCAAACAGAACAAGGGTATGCAAGTCATAGCTTTGACAGAATAGCTGATTTGCTTAAAACCTTGCTATATCTACCTCCTTTTTTCCCTGTAAAAATTTAATACATATTTTGTTAAGGTGCTTTTCCCTTTGAAATTCTATTGTTTTGTTGCTGCCTGTGCCTATTTTACATTAAATTAGAATAATAATATGTAAATCAAGTAGGAATTATGACGAGCGGGTTCCATGACCTATTTCTTGTTCCCTTTGAGCTTACAATGGAAAACTCCACTGGCCAAGGAAAACCACTGACAGTGATACATTTATATGTTTACATATGTGATATATAAAGCAAACCAAGTGTTTAGGCTTGTTTATAGCAAAAGCAATAGTTTAGTTAATATTAACATGATTTCTTACCATCAACGTCGAAGCACGGGTCCTGGGAAGCCTCTTCCAAAATAGATATAACATACGACAGTACTATGTCGTCAATTACATTCAAATCAGCTGATGGGATGTTTCTGGTAATAAACTGAAATAAACTCTCCTTAACAAGAGACTCTTGCTGTGCTATAGCGCTCATTTTCACCTAAAAGAACGTATTTTTCAATGAAACACTCTTTTTAATTCAAATGTATTCACTTTTCTCGTTACGGGTCGCTAAACAACATCAAAAGGCAGAAGTTTTGCGGTTTAGAAAGCGTTTTCGACGTTGTTTTAAATTACCTGGATTATTGCGAGCACAAATTAATTCAGTTGAATGAAAATCGTAGATATTTTCGCTAGAATTTCTGGAGACAGCGACAAAAATCAATACAAATGAAGTTTTTTTATAAACAACTTGCTTTCGTTTTTAGGTGAGGCAACGACTGTGTAGCGTACAGCCTTTCTATAAAATTTTCTTTTATGCATTTCTTTATTGAGTTTACTGATTTTTAATCGTTTGTTCTAAAAACTTAAATGTTTTAATTCGAGGATATTTAATAAAATTTGTGTCAACGTAACATTTAAGAGCTACATTTAATAAATAATAAAGTTATTTTTATTCGTTACCTGTTTTGTATGCATGAAATGAAATATACCGGAAATATTGTATGTTAGTTTGTACAGGCGGGAAGTTTTAAATGCCAAGTTAACGAAAGAGAAACTTTTGATTGTACAATTAAAGATTATTTCGTTCATGAATATAATATATACTGTGTAATAAAATGTATATTTCAAAAACCGATTCAATCAGCTATTTGACTATTTTAGGGTAAAAATGTACCATACAAACTTACATTACCTTCATGCCTAGTAAGAAGCAGGTACTTTAAAACATTTCTTACGATTAAATTTGTATTGTACGGGATGTTAAAAGAAACTAGATTTAGGTATTTTTAAATAAATGTATTGAATTAAAATTTTAAAATATAACGAACAATCATATTTTCAACATTATCTAAATGACCGTAACACAACGCCAATTTCACAACTACATGTTTATTTTTAATAACAATATTTATTCATCCATTTTGTTCAGAATCACATATAAATATTTGGCGTGGTTAAATTACATTTCTTTTTATTTAATATTTAAGTAAATATTTTTAATAAGTATGTCCAATAAAATGCCATCAAATGATCTTAATTATAATAAAAAAAACTATAATGGAATTTCACTAAAATTAAAAAATGGCGGACAATAAAAGTATTAAGAATTTCATTACTTGCAGTTTTTTTACAATCAATACTATTAGCATTAAGTCCACTTATACCTTTGAGGCTCAATTAAGTTTTAAATAAACAAATATTAAATAGAATTCTGATAACTTTAATGACTATGTAGCCGGCTACATGCTTTTTTATTTTTTAGTGTATCCAATCCAATGATAAATTCAATGACACTGTTGTTCAAAAATTGTGAAATAAATAGGTATGTTATATTTTTAGAATTGATTGGTCTTACACGTAAAATGATCAATTAATCGTAATTTATTTTTATTCGAAACTACTTAAATAGTTAATGTCATTTTATTGGACATACACCAACACACACACACACAATACGTATTATTGCATTTGAAAATAAATACTAATCGATCTACAAGACAATAATTTTTATGAAAATAAATGTAACTCTAACTACACAGTGCATTTAACTACAATAGCTAGTTTGAGTGTGACGAAGATATTTTGGAAAATTAGTGTAACGTCATGATTTTCACAAGAACATAAATTATAAATAAAATAGTTTTAGCATCTATTTATAATTTTTGTACAAATTAAGCAATAATATTTAATAACTCTTGTTTGTACAGTGGATCACATAAAATAGTGACCATCTTCGAAGCGTCGACGAAAACTGTAAAGGTAGGTTACCTCCCTCCCTGTAATTTTTTTTCTTTTTAGCCTATTATCCTATTCCCGAAACCAGAGTCAAAATATTTTTACTCAATTTGTAATATATGGAGATATATAATGAAATATACATATATTTAATCATTTGTATTAGAAATATATTTAGTGCAGGTACATAGGTTTTTGAAGGACACAGTAGACTGCCAATAAAAGATCCGTTTAAATTAAGTACTTATTTAAAGAACAACGGCCAAAGTGCTAATGACCCTTTTCTGATATACCTACTTACATTGGTTTCATTGCTAGCCGATACTCTTATTGTACTTAATTTTAACGGAACTTAAATATTAAATAACATAATATAATTTATATTATCTAAACACGTTTTTTAAACGTTGGAATCTCACAGTTTTTAAATAACAGTATCTATTACATATTTATTATGAATTAGCTGTTGCCAGCTGCTTCGCTCGCGTGATTTTACATTCCTGGTAACCACAACCATTTTCAGGATAAATAGTATAATTTGTCCTTTTTATTTTCTTTCCTGGTTATTTTATAACAATCAGCTAAGTACATTAGGCGTGAAGACGAGACAAACAAATAGACTTTCACTCGAAGTATTAATCTGGAAGGTAATCCTTTAATCTTATATTTTATATTCTGAGTATTTTTTATAATATCATTCAATTATGTGTTCATTAATTTAGTTCTTTAATATATTTTTATGCCATTAGTGATTTTGGGGCAACGTTAAATGTTTAAATAATTTTGGTTCTTGTTATCTTAGGACAATTTAATAAACATGAAAATATAAAATATTTAGATAATATAATAGGCATGGCTCTGTAGTAATAAAGGTATTATACCTTATATGTGAACATACAGTAGGTACATGGTAACCTATCTTAAGTATAAATCAATATTGTTTCGTATCAATTGTATAAAACAGAAACAGTAAAGCAATGTTCTTTAAAAACTGTAGTGTTTTTCGCCCGCGACTTCTCTCGCGTGAAACAGTTATTACCTACAACATTTTATGTTCCTCATTTCATTTCTCTAGCTTTCACATTTATGACACTTTATTTCAAAAAGAAATGTCAATCTCTATACCAAATTTTATCATGTAAGGTTGACATCAGGTGTAACACATTATTGCTAGCTCATTTAGACGATACACATTAGTTTCATAAATTAATACAAATTATACATTTTGTTGAGAATTAAACAATTGGACAGTGTACTTAGTTACGTGAACTTTATCTAAGTTATAACTGTAGAATTATATGATGAAATAGTTTTATATATGTATGAATATCTCCTAAATATTTAGGTATATTATTTTCATTATTTTTTTATCTAGCTATAAGTGTGAATTTTTTTTATTGATAATCGTTAGTTTTAAAATTAAGTAAGTAGTCATATATTTTAGGTATTCTTTGCAAAGATTTTGTCGTAGTTTACACGTTTTAGGTGCTATTTCATGAAACAAGTGCACATTGTGAATAAATAGATACTATTTTCAAATAATGTCCTGTTTTTTTCTTAATTGACCATACCTTTTGACAGTTAAGATATTTCTGTTATTAAGGAATAATATATATCTGTTTTTTCGGGACATTTTATAATGTAACATATTTTGATATTATCTATTTTCTTAACCAGTGCTTACGCTTAGAACTACAGTACAAATAATAAAATAATAGCAACAAATATAATTAGTTTATAAGCGTATATACTCTTCAAAAACATTAATTACAATTCAATTTTTATATGTATAATTATTATTAAATATACATCAATATTTTGAGTATAATATAATAATTAATTTACATCAATAATATAATTCGTACAAAACAAAGGTACCTTTTGGTTAATAAAGCGTATTTAAAGGAATATCCTAGATTTAGATAGTATAATTAAGTATATTATTTTAAAAGGATATGAACTTATTCGTTCCATTTCAATCGTTTACAGTATATTCTCAAGTCTCTTCATTCAGTATATCATTTGGTTATTGTTTAGTGCACCCGTTTATTGGGGATTAGTAAAAATACAAGTATCTATTTATTAAAAATAGATTAATGTTATAATCATAATATAAGACTGTTGGCTCTGTGTACCCTGCAATGGATATAGACGTGACTATATGAATGAATGAATAATCATATAGGTGTGAAAATACTTACGGTTATTTTCTGTTTAGTTTGAAAAGTGTTTTTTTACTAAACACATAAAAACACACTTGCACTAAACAGTGACCAAAGTATACAACAATTTATAAAACACTCATCGTCCCTTGTTAATAAAACGAATGTAATTTCTACAATAATGCTATAGTTAGGTACGCTGCGGAATTAGGTAAGGTACCATTACCACTGGTGACATTAGCGACTGCGGGCGTAATCACAGCACATGGTGCATCAATTCAACATCGGTTCTCTATGATTTTATATAGATAAGTACTTAATGCTTTCTATTCACAAAGTTTTCTATGCAATCGAAAATACACATTTTTAGGGCATAAATTAGGTACTTGTGGAAAGTAGATTACAATTTTTACGGGCGGATCCAATTCTTTTTGTGATGTAGCGCGGAAAAACAATGTTTAAAACTTTCGAAAAATGTTTGAAAACATTTGTGCTGAGTGAGTTTTTTTTAATATTATTTACAAATCAATTTAAAGTAAAAATATCAATTTTTCAACATGGACATTTTCTTTTGTTTCCCGCAGATGATCTGTAAGTACCTACTTCAGAAAATACGTCCTTGTACTGTAACAGTAGTACAATAAAGGAATGACTAGGTATCTAGCTAGGTTACCTTTACCTTAATCAAAGCAAATATACTTTTAAATAAAACTAGGTAGGTAATTTAACGTCATACGAATCAATTATGGAGCACAGCCTTAGAAGTTTCGGCAATATTGCACATGGAATAAATAATAAATATTTTTAATGTTATAATCTAATTAATTATCTACACTTCTAAGAATTTAGCTGGCACGAGAATCTGTGGAATTATGGGACATGGGACTATAGACGGTAGTTTTAAAAAATAATATTATCTTTGCTTTGGGTAATTTTAGCGCCAACTCTTTTCTTCGTGTCTAATTGATTGATGGAAAACAGAAGGTATTTATTCAGGGAAAAGTGATTTCCAAATTTTGTTTTTAAATTTTTTAAACGCTTGATGTAGCTTGCTGGCTGCTGTGGTCTGAAACTACTGAATTCAAATCCGAATCCCGAAGCGTGGGCGGTGTGCCGAATGGAAAGTCCTGAAAAACAATGAATAAAACAAACCTTTTTTATAAGTTATTTAAGGCGATACATCATAGATTTTGGGTCATTTTCACTTGGTTTTTTCTCATAAAATATAACTTGTATCGTTTCAATATTTTAGGATATGAAAGTAAATATATTCAATTATATTTGTGGAAGATGAAAACACGATTGGAACAAAAATCCTCGATCAAAAAAATTCAGGAACACAAGTCTAGATTTCGATTATTTATCTCAAACTATAAGGATTTAAAATTTGAATTTTGTACCAAATTGAAGATCATTAAAAAATAATAACTTCTGGAAGATGAAATTTCGATTGGATGTTTTGTTTAGACGTCATTAAACTAAATAGATGAAAACAGGAATTAAAATTGTTGCGACAATAGTACTGGACAGTAGAGTGTTGACACTTTATCTCTGTCTCATTCCTACACGACCGGGTGGGATAAAGCGCTGTCCTTTGTAAGCGTGCCTTCACTCCGCGGATCACATTCTCGGACGCAGGACCTGTGCCAGTCGCTCCGAGCGTCGTTGAAAAATATTCTGCGAAGTATTTAATTTCCCACATTCATTTTGTTTGAATTTATTTCTGTACATAATTGTCAGCTCAGGTTAATGAATTGTGTCGTTGATCTCTGAATTTTACGCATCGCTTTTCCGTCGGCCGGGATGATATTACGTAGGTATTTAGGATCGTGGATTTTGATACTTTTTTTTTTTGGTACTTTCTGAAATATATTATAGATAGTTTAGGTTAGTTTTTAATACAGTTTATTTGTTTCGTTTAGTGTAAATAGGTGTATAATTTTACGTCATGTTAACATGTTAAATGTTAGCATGTTAAAAAAAAAACTTGGAAGAGCTTCCCATATGGGACAATTAAGATGGTGGGTACTAATTACACTTACTAATAGATAGACATATAGATGCCTACTGAGATTTTCTCCGCAAACACTGAAGGTGAAAAATATTTCATTTGATACCGGCTTGTGGCGGGGCGGCAGTAGGTAGATAGATAGATAAAACAACAACAAACAACAGCTCCGCCGCCGTCGGTTATACTGTCACTAGTTATTGCCCTGGTCTTTGCCTACGGAAACAGTACTTTTTACTGGATTATTGTTCTGTCTTTTTCTATAGGTACTTACTCCTAGGTAACTGTATTATTCAGGGTACCTCCTCAGCTGCAAGACGTCGCAGGGTTTACTTTTCTTCGCTTTCTTCATTTGGCACGATCACAATCATTATCCCATTATTTGATTGTTATTAATTTTTAGGAAAAATAAATTGTCTCCGATATCGTCGTTGACAATGTCCGAACAGAGAAGTGCGGATGGTGTGGAGTCGACAGTTGATATTATGGACTTAGATAGTCATGGCATTATTCCGACGCCGACATCAACGACAACCCAAGATAGAAAACCATATATAGAAAACCATAGGTTCCGTAGCCATTGGCTACGGAACCCTAAAAATATATGATATAGGTACATTACTATGTAAATTACCTTTGATTGAACGAAATCGAATAAGTAATTACGAGTAGTTTTTTTAAAACCATTACAAACTTATTCATTTTATACAAAATTTTTGCATACATCCGCAACTATATCATTGCTTATAATGTAATTTAATATATTATGTATGTTTTTTTGTAAAATTATTTTATTGTATCAAAAACAATAAAATATTCTGATGCGGACTCCATTGCATTCGCAAACTTTATTCGGGTTACGTGAGGTCACGCGCCAGCGGCTACGGAGCGGCGGCGATCTAGCGGGGCAAGCTGGTCGGGGGTGAGCCCCGCGCGGGGTGAGCCTCTCGCCCGCATCGAGGTACATGTCATCTGAATGTAGCGCCTTAAACATCGGAATTATACTGTTTTAAGTCAATTATATTGTTGTAATTTTAAAAAAGGAATTAATTTCCGAAACGTTCGTGAACATTAAACTGACGAAAGATTTCTTGTATTTGAAATGATTCTTAAAATAAACGTGTTTCTGATATAGGATTATGATATATGTGATATATACATACTCGTATATTTATAAGACAATACAGTTTGGTTCAGGAATTTCATTGATAGTAGAACACATTATTACTAAATATAATTTCGTTGGTATAAGGTTGAAATTTTAACACATGCTTTGTTGCTTTACAAGCTTTTAATCTTTGTATAGTTTGTGATGCTAATTTCTCAAATGTTACAAGAAGTCGCTCTCAGGCCGTTTTTGATTGATCAAGATGGTGATACCGGTAATTACACTAGAGAGATTGGGTTAAAGGGAATCCTTACCACGGAACATAAAACCAAAAACAAACCAACCAAGTTCTTTTCATAGGTAAAAAAACCTAGGTTTGTGTAATGCAGGGGCAGGGGAGGGCCGTATAAAAATTAATTTTGCCAGGTATATGATATATCTATAATATCTAGTATATATAATATAATCAGATATTATATATATATATAGATATAATATCAAGGCGGTCTGTATGCCGGCGGCATGTGTGGATGCGCCAAAATATACATGTTTTCTAAAATGATGCTTTAAAAAGAGCGGAGAAAATTGGTGTGGTTTTATACCTTTACCGTGTTGTTCACCAAGTCTATAATAAAAGCTTGTAAAAAAATATTGTTATGAATTTCATTAGGATTTCGACGTAGACAAGGTACACGAGACTCGGGTGCGTTAACTCACGTTGGCGTTACGTCACAGCGGTGGTCCAAACAATAATTTTGAGTCAAAGCCGATTTCTGTGGTCTGCTGTGGACCTTGACACATATTCAGATGGCGCTACGATGAAGATAATGATGAATTACATGTGTGTTTGTGTTAGGCACTCACGAGATACAAGAATAGCGTTTGTGTTGCGTGCTTAGTGGCTTTGTTATAAAATATAATACTTTGGACTCGACTTTCAGTCAGTGATGTGTAAAAGGGCAGGCCTTATGAAGCTTATGACTGAATTAAGTACTTATTGATAGTACTACATAATATGATTTAATGAATCATGTGGTGGCGTTTCGTCGACGATCAAGACTCAAATTTATTTAAAAATGAGCAAATAAACGGAAGCACTCCGGATTACCATTATATTGATGATATGATACCATGAAGATACCTTACCGTTTACAAATAGTTTTTTACTCTCTCTCTCTTTTGATTAAACATTAAATAGTTTCACTTTAAAATAATGAGTCACCTTAATATTTATTTAAGATTTCCCTTGTTTTTTTATAAGAACACATTATATTATATATTTTTTTACAAACAAACCTGCGAAGGCAGCGTACGCGGCGCAGGAGGCGCGGGAGGGGGGGCTCGCGGCGCGCGGGGGGAGGCGCACTCCGCGCACTCGGGCAGCCCCCCCACCGCCCCGCCCTGGCTACGCGTCGAACGCCGGGACCATGACTCGGGCATACAACTGTAAAGAAAAAATAAAATATCTTATTGTACAGTTAAACAGGAATCCACCATTATGATCTGTCTCCATTAATGCCAGCAAAACGCCTTAAATTATGGAAGAAAAATTCACTCACGCATGATCACGCACGGTATGAGCGCATAGCAACGAGAGCAGCGGCTTTAATTAAGAGAATATAGCAGAATAGGCAGAACATAGTTTATTCTACCTCTATCAATGGCCTTAAAACGAAGTCACTTATGATGGACGACATGGGCGCAATACAATGGCGCGAACGGCTCGCGGCACCAACTTTTATATTGCGGCTACATATTATAGTAGTATATTTCTCCTAGACAGAGGCTGTATACCTAGAATCTCTTTGTTATCAGGAAGTCTAACTTATGTATGGTTAACGATATAAGGACAATGCAGAGACGCGAGCGGCTCTGGTTACTCGACGAGTGGCATTGATTACTCGGCTCACGGCACCACCTTTTATCTTGCGGCTATTATCAAATATTGCCGGGTAGTATAGTATATTTGTCCTAGGTGGAAGCTGTATACGTAGAACCTCTGATAATGGAAGGTCTAACTCACGCGTGGTGCACGATATGAGCGCAAGGCAGCGAGGCGAGCGGCTCCGGTTGCTCGGCGAGCGGCTCGCGGCAGCGCGCGCACGCGGGAGCAGCCCACGCCGCCGCGGCTCGTTTCTGTCTGGCGGCCGCGTTGTTGTCGCCTAGAGCTGTGTAGATTTCTGCTAGGCGGAGACGGACTCGGCGGACTAACATCTAGGGAGATAGTTTAAAAAATTTCATCAAGACAGATAAAAAGTACTTTATAAAAGGATTTGTATTTGTATAAGAGGATGAATAAGTCTGTAATGACTCTCCGGTGTTACAGGCACCACCAGGAGTCATCTCTTATCCTTTTAAGGACAGATATCTACAAGGACTAATCAAGTGTGACTAATTTAGTTAAATAATAAATTCTTTAATCACAAAGACATTATACATTATGAATAAGTTTAATTAAGGTAACACAAAATAGTTGTCTAGAAATGCACAACATTTTTAAACCCTGATTTTCAAGCTAGGTTTTGACTTGTAGGTATTTTGGAAGTCAGTGAGTGTTTGATCGTATTTATAAACTATTAGGTGGTGATGAACAGACTTCATGTGACAAATAGTCTAAAAAGTGAAGCTTTTTTTTTTTTCCTGTGGGTAGTTGCAGGCAAAACATTAAAAAACAGCTGATCCTCTATTTTAATTATTTAATATTTTTATTTTAATACTTTTTATTAATATTATACAATAATGTAAACAATTGTATCAGGTTTGTATTCTGCCTTCGGAAGTACGATCATATTTCTGAATACCGTTCTCAGCTAAAATGGCTCCCCATCCGTAACCGTAGAAATCTTCACATTTTGTGTCAGCTCTATACCATTCTCAATAATCAGCTTGCCCCAGACTATCTTAAAAATGACTTCCAACTATTAAGTTCTACTCACGAAAAAGTCCTACGTTCTTCAAATAAGTTAACTCTTGCTATCCCTTTTCACCGTACAGGTATTGCCTCCAATTCTTTCGCCGTTATGGCTGTTAGGCTCTGGAATTCACTTCCTGAGTCCATCGTCCTGATGGACATCCCCAAGTCGTTCTAGTTTCAAATCGCGGGTATACAGGTTTTTCTTGAGTCGCGAGGGTATTTAATATCGCCATTTCACTCATTTCGGTAATCGCTGCACCTATTTATTTATGTATATTGTTTATCTATTGTAGTTTTTATGTATGTATAATTGTATATTATAATTATTTTATTTTATATTTTGTGTAGGTATAAATATATTTATTTAGTTTAACCCCACATTAAGTTCTCTGTAAGACCCAATGGTTGACTGGTAGATAATGCTTCTAGCATTAAGTCCGCCAATTGTGCTATACATTTGTAATTTGTGCAATGAAGTTTAAATAAATAAATAAATAAATATTTCTACCCATAAACTTAAAACATTAAACAGAAACAAAGGAAGTTTGTAGGTGGTATTGAAGTTCGCTCCCCTTTATCCAGTTTTCGGCATTAGCAATTCAGGTCCTTTGACTGACATGTCATCTATATAAACAAAAACTAACCTTAGCCCCAACAGAAGTGGCGACCTCCAGCAGCCTCGTATTGAACTCCAATGGCCTGCAGTTACAGATCCTGCCCTGCAGACGAAGGGCTTCCAGACACCTCGCCGCTCCGTCCATGGCTTCCATTTGAGCCAGCCTGTCTCCGAGAGCCTGCCCAGCACCCATTGCTACTTCGTAATGCCTGGAAATGCATCACGGGACTACTTATTTACGTTATATGTTTACGTATCATGATTATTATGTCCTTTTAAATAAGGGGCAAAAACACTCAATTGTGTGTATGATAATGTATGTGTAATAATGTAATTACATCATTGTCCCAAAATATTAATACAATATTTCCAAAAACTTCAATTTAAAAATAAAAGAAGACTTCGGTGTCGACTAACCTTAGAGCTTTTCCCACATCACATTTCCTCCTGTACACGTCGCCTGCTATCCTCACGGCTCTCGCGTAGCAACCCTGGTCTCCTGCCACTGCTGCCAGTCTAAGCGCCTCCTGAAGAATCAAGTTTGACAGGATTGGTTGAGCAGACGGGTGATTTTTCTTAAGATATACCTCTACATTCATATATAGTAATGCTTTAGAGGGCTCGTTGGATCGATTGTCTTCGTCATTAGTTTTATTTCGGAGTCTAAATTCATTCTTGTAATTTTTATCCTGTTTGGATAGATTGATTTCTGAAGTCCGCAATGACCACGATCCAAAAGTTAGAATCTTAGAAAGAAGAACCTTTTTCTTGTTCTAGTAGTAGTAGTAGTAGAACTCGTTGGTAAAAAAGAGGGTAGAATTGAATCTGAAACTCACGTTACAATAGTCATGCGCGTCGCCCAGCTCCCCCCTCGCCCGCAGCGCCGCCGCCATCTGCAGCAGCGCCGTGCGGTGATGGCGGGTGTTGAGGTCAGTAGAGCGCGGGCCGCGGCCGAGGTCGCACGCGCGGGCTGCGCAGGCGACCGCGCGTTCGGCGTCTCGGAGGCGGCGCCAGAGCTCTGATAGACCCACGTATACCTGGAATATTTGCAGAATTTTGTCCGCCGCTTCGTACAATCAAAATGCTGATTTTCCATTTCAAAATTTTCTCAATTGACAGATTAACATTCCAAATTTCAGCCTCCTATGATACTTCTTATTTCTATCATTAGTTTCGGCTGCGCTTATAGATAGGTTAACATTTCCTACACGGTTAGAACATCTCTTCAATGATGTTTGATGCAGTTTGTTTCAAGCTGGCGATCTCTGAAATCTATCTTGCCTAACTAAGTCTCTACTAACTTGCAACAGCAAAGTGTTGTCATTCTGCGCCTGTGCCACAGCCAACGCCTTCTGGAACCCGTCCATGGCCTTCGAAAAGGCGCCCAACTCCAAGCTGACGGCAGCCACAGTTAGGTGCACGCAGCCCGCCGTGGTACCTCCGCCGCAGTCGTTGTAAAGCGCGTGGCGAGCGTAGGAGAGAGCCCTAGAAGATCATCAATGTAGTGCAGACGCGCCAATAATCTGCGATTTAAGAGCGTACCAGAAGGGCTAAGTTTAGCCAAAAATGGAACCAAAGTACACTGAGTGTGAAAATAACGAGTTGTTCTTCAGTCGCGTTCGAGACCTTGATATAGGCGCAGAAAACGGTAGCTGCTCACTGGAGAGCTAATATCGTTATTCGTTGTGGAATTGGAAACGAATCGCTTGGAAACGAATTGGGCTATTGAATTACATTTTTGTAATGCTACATACATATGATCACGTCTATATCCCTAGCGGGGTAGACAGAGCCACCAGCCTTGAAAAGACTGATAGGCCACGCTCAGCTTAGTGATAGAATTGAGATTCAAATAGTGACAGGCAGCTAGCCCATCGCCTAAAAGAGGAATCCCAAGTTTATAAGCCTATCCCTTAGTCTTCTTTTACGACATCTGTGGGAAAGAGATGGAGTGGACCTATTCTTTTTTGTAATGGTGCCGGGAACCACACGGCACTGAAATGCTATGTGGCTGTAAAATAAGGACTATTTTTATTCACCTGTCGAGCCCACCAAGAGTCTGATGCGCCCTTGCCAAGTTCAAGTAGGCTTCCGCGCGCATCGGAGCCGAGTCCAGTTCTTCGGAAATTCCTAGTTGTCGGTTGGCGAACTCCAGCGATTCCCT
Source organism: Amyelois transitella (assembly GCF_032362555.1). Taxonomy (NCBI): domain Eukaryota; kingdom Metazoa; phylum Arthropoda; class Insecta; order Lepidoptera; family Pyralidae; genus Amyelois; species Amyelois transitella. The sequence goes on from NC_083533.1 coordinate 2,616,216, forward strand.
TAAAACATAACATTCAAGTCTTATGCGAATTTTGTGTTTGTTGTTCTCAATTTTTGGGGTCATAGATGGTGCATATTCAGGTATTATTGACTAAAACTCGACATGTTTGTCCCGGGTATGAGTATGCGATTTTGACCATAATCCTGGATCACTGCGTAAAAACCTGTCTCACTAGATTCTTTTTTACAAAAAGCGTTCGATTAGTATTTTAAAGCTAATTTATAGCATCAAGACTACACAAAAGAACCAGAACTGATATACTTAGGTCTTTATAAAATGTAAAGGCATCAGCCTTATATTTGTATTCAAAAATGTGAGTAACTTATTATGTGATAAAATAATCTGGCGGCATCCCAAGGAACACATTTAGGTCCACATATATTAAAATAAATGCAATTTTTTAATTATTTTTTTACAATTTTAATTCGTAGTAAAATTTAAGAAATTTAATATCCTAAACCCCAATTTGCTCACAAAAATAAATATCACCACAGTACGTGCCTACTAGCATTTCTCTTAAGACAACCTTACATTACAAAACCATACAAAGAAATGCAGCTATCTTTTGAAAAAGAGAACTAACCTGTATTTTCCAAAGTCCATGTAAGCCTGATAGAGATGCCCCAACAGCGCAAACTTGTCGCTGCGATGGCGGACGCCCCGGAGCGCCGACAGCCATACTTTGACGGCCAGCCGCTGTTCGTTCTGACCATAGAGGCGTACGCCGCGCTCAATCTATGAAAAATAGATCACCATGTCTATGCATCGGATAATTGGGTATTACATACATAAATATGGTCACGTCTGTATCCCTTGCGGGGTAGACAGAGCCAACAGTCTTGAAAGACTAAATGGCCACGTTCAGCTATTTGGCTTAATGATAGAATTGAGATTCAACTAGTGACAGGGTTGCTGGCCCATCGCCTAAAAAGAATCCCAAGTTTGTAAGCCTATCCCTTAGTCGCCTTTTACGACATCCATGGGAAAGAGATGGAGTGGTCCTATTCTTTTTTGTATTGTTGCTGGGAACAACACGGCATAATTATAATTTGGCATAATTGGGTATTATCAAGCAACTTATAGCGAAATTTTCTCGCTGCTCAATGTATGGAATTCAGGTCATGGAATGGAAGATGATAAATATTGTAATACGCACCTTTCTCCTAGCTAAGTACTGGTCAAGTCTTGAGCGGCACGCTCTGAAGCAGTCCAGTAGACCGGCGGTGGGCGGGCGGTGCGCCGGCCCGAAGCGGGAGCCCCACCGTAGGGCTCCGTTGCGTAGCTCAGCGCCGCCATTGTATTCTTCAGAGAATGGGTATACTTCTGCGGTACAATAATTTTCAAGAGATATGAAGTTAGGTGTGTACCTCTTTCGGTAACGGCCTCTGTGGCGCAGCGGTAGTAAGTACGCTTGTCTGTGACACCGGAGGTCCCGGGTTCGAATCCCGGCCAGGGCATGATGAGAAAAGAACTTTTTCTGATTGGCCTGGCTTTTGGATGTTTATCTATATAAGTATTTATTATAAAATATAGTAGGTATCGTTGAGTTAGTATCTCGTAACACAAGTCTCGAACTTACTTCGAGTGTAACTGAATCTGTGTAATTTGTCCCGTATATGTTTATTTATTTATATTTATAACTAATAGACCCAGACTGATAATTTTACGACATTTTCTTAAACCTAGGTATCCTATTTATTAGGATAAAGCTAAAGTAACACAATTGAAATAGAAGTTGACAAAGTTTTTGTAATTGATATGGTGCTTTTTAAATGGTCTACTTGGCAGATGATGGCTCGCATTAACCGACACAAAAAACTGAAGAAAAATAATAAACCCATAGTCAATGTACTAGCATTAAGTTTAAAGAAGTGAAGAGTCTGGAAGAAGATGTGCTTACTGCACTTGTATTTGCAATTAAATCATCCTCATTATGACCTAATGTTACCTATACAACCTCGCTCACCAGGCTGTTCATCGAGATGATGACGCGAGGTATCAGGGGAGCTGAGCAGTCGCGTGGCCGACAGCTGGTGCGCCGGCACCCCGCTGGGAATCGTAGTTAATTAATATTATTTCTGCCCGTACATAGTTATTTCTCCCAACTCTCAATGAACTATCTCTCTTCTTCTTTCTTCTAGCGTTAGTCCCGGATACATCATTATCACTCTGCAGAGAATCCTTGGGTATGCTTTTGACCGTGGATCCTAGATTGAGCGAGTCAGGTTTTTACACGAAGCGACTCCCGTCTGACCTCCGCAACCTTTGCAGGGGAACCTAACCCGTATTAGATCCATAGTTACTCATCCAATTGCCTAAATTTGTAGGTTGTCCCTTACTGTAAGAGTATCGGTTAGTATTGTAACTAATGTACGTAACTTCGAAAACATTGGTACATGGTCGTGGTGGGGTTCGAACCTGTGCCTTTTGCGTCACACGCATTTTATCCGGGCACCTTACCGATTAGACGTCCAACGTCCTTAATAATTCTGGTGTATTTAAGGTTACTAACCCGAGGAAGTCACGCGACTCGATTGAGTCCCATGACATGTTCCGCGGGTGGAGGCGACAGCGTCACCTGGACGTGGGGTGCATCGCGTCCGCCTCCCTCGCACACCGCGCAGCTGCCCTGCATTAGAAAGAGATGGTTATATATTCCACTAGAGAGCGCCCGCGGCTCTGTCCGCGCGAAAAATCCTGTTATCTACCGTTCCCGCGGGAATATCCAAAAATACTTCTTTAGCGGATGCCCTCATCATAGCAATTATCAAAATACCAAATTGTAGCTCGATTTGGCCAGTAATTTGGGCTGTGCGTTAATAGATACATACATACATATAATTACTAAATACCTTGCTGGGTAGACAGAGTTGCTTGAAGCTTGAGAGCTTGCATGAAGAGAGTTATGAATGTGGATGAAGCGAAGGAAGCATGCAGAGATCGTGGCAAGTGGAAAGCGGTAGTCTCTGCCTACCCCTCCGGGAAAGAGGCGTGATTTATTTAGTCTTGAAAAGACTGATAAGCCATATTCAGCTGTTTGATTCAAATGGTCACAGGTTGCTAGTCCGTCACCTAAAAGAAGAATCTTAAGTTTATAATCCTATCCCTTCCTGTAGTAGCCTTTAACGACATCCATTGGAAAGAGTGGTTTTATTATTTTTTCTGTTGGTGCCGGAAACCACACACCGATTCTGTTGTATTAGAAAAAGTTATGAAGTCCCCTAAGTAAAGTAAAGTTATTAAGTCTCCGAAGTAAAGTAAAGTAAATTTTTCGAAATTGCCTAGTTACGCAACTTACAACAGGTTGTACGTACTAAATCCACAATCGATCAAGTAAGAACTAATCTCTGTTTATTTATGAATGTCTGAGGATAAAAAACTGGGTTAGTAGTAGTAGTTGAAAAAAAAAGTTAATTGTGTTGTGAACTTTTTTCAAGAACTCTTAAGTAGGTACGCTAGAATCGGGCCTCTGGTCGAGTAGGCGCCTACTCTACCATACTGTACTGTACAAAGTACTTAAACACTTAAACCCTGGAGCGGGAGCGATTTATATGCTACTAATTTAAAATATATGTATATAATTCCGACGCCTTAAGAGGTAGAATATGTGTTCACAGAAGCTGTATCTACCTAAATACTAAGACCAACATTGTAACCATATTCGAGGAATAAATGATTATGATTACGATGATTCGGCTCGACCTCCACCAAAGGGAAGATCTTCCGCTAGGCTGATGTGATGGCTGGGACACCGCGGCTCCGACGATGTTGTGTCCGAGGTTATATATATTGCTCCAATCCGTGAAATCTTTGCTTGTGTGATTTAGGTTTTTCGCTGTTTTTGACTGATAGCGTCGCGTGATTTTATTTTTATTGTTGTGATGTGTGGCGTACATATGTCGCCACACCCCCTTGAGGCAAACGTCCACTCCAAGGAGCAGAATTGAAGTAAACGCTCCTCAAAATGGACACCCTCCCCAAACAAATCGACCACTGGTAAGAGAAGATGCATCTGCTTAAAAAGCTATTCCAGGAATTGATCGCATACCATAAAAACGTATTGTAATTTATGTTTTTTTCATATTGTGTAATAAAGTGTTTTATCTATTAATCTATTATATCCAAACTAATTTACATACATACATACATATGATCACGTCTATAATCCTTGCGGGGTAGACAGAGCCCTAGTCATGAAAAGACTGAATGGCCACGTTTAGCTATTTGGCTTAATGATAGAATTGAGATTCAAAAAGAATCCCAAGTTTGTAAGCCTATCCTTAATCGCCTTTTACGATACCATGGGGACGCGCAACAAACAACAGACTGAAAGGCCACGTTTAGATATTTGGTAGGTAACCTAATTTAAACTCACCTAAATCAGGCAGCTTCTGGGGGGCACAGGATTAGCTCTGAGCCCCTCCCGTTCATTTCGGCATCACGGTCCATCTAGACGACCATCACCTAAATTAAATGGATCACTTTAGTTTCCTAGTACTTACATTCGCTTTTTGTCTACGTGCCTATTAAACATAGGCATACATACATAAAATCACGCCTCTTTCCCGGAGGTGAAACCTAGGTACTACATGACTATTAAACATACATACATATAATCACGTCTATATCCCTTACGGGGTAGACAGAGCAAACAGTCTTGAAAAAACTGATAGGCCACGTTAAGCTGTTTGGCTTGATGATAGAATTGAGATTCAAGTAGTAATTCACTATTAAACAGGGTTATTTTTGTTACTAGATACTTTTAACAGGTAACCTGCATAAATATTACATATTTATATTATATATTTATATGTAAATACATCGGACTGAACAACTTTAACAACGCGACCAGTTACTAATTCACATGTTAAAAGTTGAGAGTTAAAAAAACGACAAATCTTTTGGAGAAAAGGTTGCGCTTCGCTTGGCTCGTTTTCATCAAAAATAGGTATAGCTGTGTCGCTTTTTATTATGACGTAAAACGGGACAGATATTGATAGGTTGCTAGCCTGTCGCTTAAAAGAAGAATCCTTATGTTTACAAACCTATCCCTTAGTCGCCTTTTACGATATGCACGGGGAAAGAGATGGAGTGGTCCTATTCTTTTTTATATTGGTGCCGGGAACCACGCGGCACCAAAGGAAGAGGCTCATAACTTTGAGATTCTTTTAGGCGGTCGGCTGGCAACCTGTCACTATTTGAATCGCAATTATTTTTTATAAGTCTACCTAATCCCTAGTGATGCTTCCTGGCAGAACCACTTTAGAGATTGCAATCATAAATATGTAGGATTATATCTTTCTTACATACATAAAATCACGCCTCTTTCCCGGAGGGGCAGGCAGAGACTACCACTTTCCACTTGCCATGATCTCGGCACAGGTACTTCGTTCGCTTCATCCACATTCATAACTCTCTTCATGCAAGCTCGGCGGTTTCGGGTACTCTTGACCTGACCCTTTACCAGGACGTCCTTAATTTAATCAAGATAAGTTCGTCTAGGTCTTCCCACTCCGACCTTTCCCTCCACACTCTCCTTGTATATCTGCTTAGTCAACCTGCTTTCATTCATCCACTCCACATGACCAAACCATCTTAACATACCCTTTTCTATTCCTGTAACTACATCTTCTTTCACATCACAACATTCCCTTATCACGCTGTTCCTTATCCTGTCACTCAATTTCACACACATCATACTCCTTAACGCTCTCATTTCCACTGCATTTATTCTGCTTTCGTGCTTCTTATATCTTATATCTTTCTAAGGTGTATTTATCTGAATCTCAGTTTAATAGTGAAATAACATTACTTAATTCTTTCTTAAATTCTAAAACCCAAACAAAATAAGCAAGCTTAAAACCCAACAGTTTTTGAAATTGATGAAATTATCTCGTGGAACATCCTTCACATAATGCGATATAAGCTGTTTCACGAATTCACCTCCTCGCTTGAGTTGTGACCTAGGTCACACAGCTAGCTAGGTAGGCGACATCTTTCGAAAATAGGTCAATATAACCTTTAAGTTAAATAACCCTTACACAACATGATAATAGATTTTTGAAAATTATTCTTTTGCCTTTAAAACAATCAAACCGTTTTTCATTATAATTCATGAAAATTGTTTTCTGGCCAGTTCTAACCCTAAAATTTTCTTCACTGTCAATACTTTTCTATCCCTTCATTTCAATTCGCAAAAATACATTGAATATTGAATTTTAAAATCATAGACACGCTTTCATCATATTTAAAAGTAAAAAAAAACAATTTACAAAAACTGCACTCATTTTAAAAATAGAACTGTTAAAAATAAGATGGAAAATCGTTACTCACCTAACACTGGCACATCGGGAAACTGGGAGAATCCTGTGGGATTTGCACACAGGTCTTGTTCCACATACAACTATGTTGTTGCTATTATTTTTGGTGAATTTTCCGATGGTTTTGTTTTGCACTTTCACGTTATATTGTTAATTTAATGGCGCAGATGTCCTTGCGGGCAGATCACACCCCAATCAACGGGGATGTTGTGCTGCGGGACAGGGAAACCTGTGGAGTGGTAGATCTTGCTTGCTTTTATTTTAACGAGGTTTTAATACGGAGGTATAATTTTTTTTTATATCCGATATCATATATTTTTTTAATAGATACTTAAAGGTATACGAATAAACAAAATAAAACTTACTGAATAGGTAAAATCTTTCAGGGAGCAATTTCAAGGAATTGTTAACTATTAGATACATTGTAACTTATTCTTAGTAATTTATTATTATTTTTCACTAACTGTTTATTACCCATTTTTTTTACAGTTTGTCCCTTCAGTAACTCAATTATTCTATATTTTTTTATAAAAAGATTTTCATTTAGCGACCACGTTTAACCCAGTGAAAAAAAAAAACAGTATGAATATATGTACTTTGACACCCAATAATGTATTTTTTCTGCGATAATTTGAGATCGCTTTATTACAAACATTACCTTTGTTTCGTATTATCACGTCTTTGTCCCTTACCGCATAGACAAAACCAAAAGTCACGTAAAGACTAGAAAACCACGTTCAAATTTGGTAAGTAATATTTAGCAGAACTCGTCTCCACCGCACCTTTGTTCCCAGAATCCCTCCGCTGGTTGCCAGAGCGCGTGCGCGACCAACTGTCGTCATACTCGCGATTGTGGGCGTTGTACAAATGTGTGTGTAGGATGGCCCGAATATAAGAATTAAATTGCTAGATGTGTCACTTTGATAGATTCAAAAAAGCATAGACCTAAACTTATGAGTTAACGAAATGCATTTATTTCGAAATCCCTTCTATTCTTTTAATTATTGTTATTTAAAGTGACTTAGTTTGTTACCTTTCTATGTCAATAAACTTATTTTCTTGAACAATTGTTTTTAATTCTTGACTAGCTGTGCCCGCGACTTCTTCCGCGTGGAATAGTTATTTTGGGCATCATTGAACCCCACAAGGATTAATAATTATCCTCGTTTTATTCACATTTTTATTATTTCTTCGCTCCTAATAGTTGCAGCGTGATGTTATATAGCCTAAAGCCTTCCTCGATAAATGGTCTATTCAACACAAAAATATTTTTTCAATTTGAACTAGTAGTTCCTGAGATTAGCGCGTTCAAATAAACTCTTCAGCTTTATAATTAGTATAGAAGTATAGATAAGAAGAACATAGGATCATTGTCACTTCAGAAAAGGGTTGGAATTGTTAAGGCGATCTCGGCATTTTTTATTTTGATGAAGAAAAAAATTTATTACAAGTAAAAATATCCGATTCGCATTATTTTTCCATAATCATCAAATGTTTTTAAGTATCTCTGCAATTCACATCTAGTATTATGTATCTCAGCAAATGGAGTGTTACATCGAATCATGAATGGTAAAAAAATTAAGACAATCCGCTGAATGGATTTTATTAAATACCCATGTAATTGAAAGATTTTTAAACTGAGTCTGTCCGCTAAGCTTTACCTAGGCCTCGCTCACATGGAAATTAATTAACATGAAATAACGTTAAGAACATTAATCTTTATTTCTTACGATGTAGACAATGCCATTGAGATTCAAACAGGTCTATCGCCTAAAATCCCAAGCCTTTGAGTATGTGATTTTCTCTTTCTCATTATAGTGTATTGTATGGGATAGGCAGAGACTAAATATACTCATACGTACATTTATCCACTTGCCAGGATCACTCAGATAAACTCAGCTCAAACCACACGCGTTATAGAAAACATAGTTCCAGTTCATATTCTTCGTCCTGACTTTAGTCCCGTTTACATCCTCATAACTCTGGAGAGAAGCCCGGGTTGCGCCTTTGACCATGAATCTTGGATTCAGCGAGTCAGGGTTTTACACGAAGCGACTCCTATATAGCCTTCGTAACCTTTACAGGGGAACCTAACCCGTATTGGATCGATCATGGTTAAATCCAGTTGCCTGAATGTGCAGGTTTCCTCACGATGATTTTTACCGATATTGTTATCGGCTAGCATTCAAACTAATGTACATAACTTCGGTAATAGTCATTGGTACTCATGGCCGAGGTGGGATTGAACCTGTGCCTTTTATGCGCATCACGTATTTTAACCTCACACTTTACAAATATGACTACCGACTCTAATTCCATCTCACATCATCATCACATAATTGTTCATATTTCGCTGTAAAGTTATAGAGATGAATTCACTTAAAACTACATTTGTTGATTGCGAAACTTTTCGCTTACTTTTGAGGTCGGCACCCGTAAAATATTAATATCAGCGGGGTGACAATGATTTATGGAACGGAGGATAATTTGAAAGACGATTTTTCGGGATTTATTGCCTATAATGTTATGATTTAAGGTAACATAACATATAATCACGTCTATATCCCTTGCGGGATAGACAGAGCGAATAGTCATGAAAAGACCGAAATACACGTTCAGCTGCTTGGCTTCATGAAAGAATTGGGATTCAATTGAGAGATAAGATTGAGATTTAGAGATATAAGGCAAGTAGGTTTATATAACATTTAAACCCTTAAAATAATTCCCTTTTCAATCAGTAATTGCATCTAGATTCCATCAATAAGCCAAACTTGACAAAAAATGCTGAACGTGGACTTCTGCCTTTTCGAGAGTGTTAACGAGGTAGACTTCGTAAAGGAAAAATACCTGATTATTTGTTTGTTTGTTATATCTTTATTGCACAGAAATTTATACAGTCGAACACTCGTCGTAAAAGACGACTGAGGGATAGGCTTACAAACTAGACTAGGCTAGCAGCCTGTCACTATTTTAATCTCAGTTCTATCATCAAGCCAAACAGCTTCGCGTGGCCTATCAGTCTTTTTCAACCTGTTGGCTCTGTCTACCCCGCAAGGGATATAGACGTGATTATATGTATGTACGTATGTACTATCGATAGTGGACGAATGAACGGTAACAGTACGTCTAACTCTGTTGTAACGTTTTTCACTCACTGCTAAGAAATCGTTGCTGTTATGTAAATGCATTATGTATTACTTATTTAAAACAAAGTTTGATATCCAATCAAAGCGAACGGAGTCCCGAAATGACTAATTATAACAGATAAATTGTATAACAATGGCGAATAACTAACTGAAATTAGAATTTGCATTGTCCCACAAAAATTAGAATTCTGGTCACATCAGCTATAAAACTTGGACAAGGGTGCCCCATAATGATGATTGTCAGGAAGGGCGGATATGGAAATGAAAATATCTCGAAAATTGCATTTCGATTTTACGTGTTTACTTTTTGTGAAAATTTATATGTTTGTTTTTGTCTGAAGTATTTTTATGGAGGCTTGGTTATGCGAAATAGATTTAAGTTTCAAGGTTGGGTGTTATTTAGTACAAGGTAGGGTAAAAAACTGTCATTTATGTGAGTTGTGTGTTTTTTTATTTCATAGGTAATTACAAAAAAAAATCGTTTGCAAATGAAAAAAAAAATCAAATTCAATTCAATTCAAAATTCGTTTATTTCCTCTTTACAAAGATCAAACTTAAGCTAACTTAACTACTTATAGCTAAAAAAGAAAATGCAAATGCGTTTATTTCGTTCACTGCAAAGTGTACCTACAAATTAACATTATTAGGCTTCCTAGTAAGCAAAATATGCCTGTATCTGAAAGTCCTGCAATTATATTCAATTGAAAAATTAATAGATTTAAATAAATGCATGGGTAGCAAACAATGTACTTTTTATTATACCTAGTGATTAAGCTTCCTAGTACATTCTCTATATAAAATTTAACTGACAAACATAAATACTTGGTTTATGTCAACCTTGTTATTATACAATATTTTTTATTTAATATGACGTCTTGTGATCCCCCCATATATATTACAAATGTAACGGCACATTAAAAATCGATTCACAACACGAAAACGAGCGACGGAATAAAAACGTCCGCGGGCTTTCAACGTAACAAATTCAAAGGAAAATTATTGCCAGCATCAATTTCAATCTAAACAGTAATAAATTGGCTTCTCTCAGCATTAGGCGGACTAGTGGAGTTATTAATAGCTGAATATTTCTCGTACCACCCTCGGCTGTAGACAGTGTCACCAGTGCCGCGGCGGGAAGCGCTCGAAAAAAAAATTGCATTCAAATTTCGAAATGAGTTTTTACGACTCGTATAACTACAAAGAGTTCGATTTTCAAAAAAAGGATCAGTGTTGCCAAGTGAAAAATGAGGGGAAAAGTGAGGAACAAAATGATAGCGATGAGAAGGAAGACCACGTGCAACATGTTTTGGGGCCAAGTCGGAGGTGCCTGGCGTGGGCCTGCAAGGCTTGTAAACGAAAAACTGCAGCGGTTGACAGACGAAAAGCGGCCACATTGAGGGAGCGGCGGAGGTTGAGAAAAGTAGGTTCGAACTGCTTTAATTTTTAATTCGGAACGTTGGCGCTCTTTGCGGGTGTTCGGTTTTTGAATATTTCATTTGGTTTTCGATCTTTTCGATTTGTTTGTTTATGTCTAGGCAAACATAAGATAAACTCGGAAAAGCTGTATGCGTGCCTACATTTTCTGAGCAAGTAATACCTATACTTAGTTGTTTATCCGAACTAGTACGTACGTAAGTTTGTTAAGTACCTTTTCATATGTTACAGTTAAACCACTGAATATATCTCCGTGATTTTTTTACATACCTACAATAGGATTAAGTTATAGGTACCTAAGGCAATTACCGTCGATAATTGAGAAGATGCTAAGGTATATAGTTATAGAAGGTATAGTTTCTACATAGATGGTAACTATCTGACTTCAAATCTCTGGTTAAACAAATTTACCTCACACTAATAAAATAGGTACTTAATTACCACTCATTTTCATACTATGATTATCGTTATTGTTATCGCTAGAATTACGTGGTAATACTGCAAAAAGAGGTTTTTATCATTCCCATTTACGGTTAATATCATATGATATTTCATGTTAACATATTATATAATATCTTTTACCTGAAGTCTCGCCGTGCGAATGTAATGCCACCTACAAAAGAATACAGGTTTTTCGCAAATCCCACGGGAATTCTGTTTTTCCCGGGATGATGTGATCCCTATGTCCTTCTCCAGACTCTTTATAATGTGTACCTGAAATTACAAGATGATTGGTTCAAGAGATAACGCGAGAATAGGTAACAAACAACCAAACATAAAATATAAATGCGAAAGTAATCGCATTTATATTCTTTGTTGGGATTACACTTTAACGTATTTATAAAAAAAGTTACAATATAGATAGATATAAGAAGACGAAGTTTGATGATTACTGGTCGATAGACACTATCGTCTATCGATAGAACATAACTTCATTAATGTTGACGTTTTTAAGATCTAAACGTCAACATAAGTAATAAAGTTAGGTTAAACATTGGCTAAAGACGTATGTAAGTTGTACTATTTTAGATAAAGTTTTATTTAACGTACGTTTAGTTTATTTTAATTAGTTTTTAATCATACATACATACATATAATCACGTCTATATCCCTTGCGGGGTAGACAGAGCCAATAGTCTTGTAAAAGTCTGATAGGCCACGTTCAGCTATTTGGCTTTAAGATAGAATTGAGATTCAAATAGAGACAAGTTGCTAGCCCATCGTCTAAAAAAGAATCCGAAGTGTGTAAGCCTATCCCTTAGTCGCCTTTTACGACATCCATGGGAAAGAGATGGAGTGGTCCCATTCTTTTTTGTATTGGTGCCGGGAACCACACGGCACTTTTCACGGCAGTTTTTAATCAACATATGTGTATATTGTTAGATTTAAAAATAAACTTACTACTTAAGTATAATAATATCTTCTACCGCTTCCAAAGCGCAATATCCGTTTTCGATTAAAACTATCGATATCGTAAGTTCGACAACACTAGTGTGGTCCTATTCTAAATGGCGGGAACTACACATAACCTATTAATACTTATTCCAACTAGTAATGAATCGGATTGGAATCAACTCTTTGATTCCTTTCTTCGTATATAAATAAATGTTTGTCCGTCGTTTCGTCACGTACTTGGGATCATGGGCTTAGGGGCGGACAAGTTTGGGAATGCGTCGATAGTTAGTATAGCAACATTGTGATGTGTTTTGTCTTATAAGACCATAGAGTGCAGTTAGGCGTTTAGGAGTATGAGAGGATGTGGAGCACGTGGAGTAGGCAGAGACTACATCTTTCCACTGTCGCCGTACACTTTTTCGTTTCATCCCCGTTCATAACTGTCATCAGGCAAGCTTGGGTATATGGTACTCATGATCTGACCTTTCACCAAGATTTCCTCGTTTTGATCAGTATGATATATATATACGTACATGTATACATATAATCTCGTCATAAATCATAAGACGATATAACATACCTATACCAATGCAGCATAATTTTTCAATACTCATATTTACCATAGATAATTTTTCTAAATAATTACTTACGTGGAGTAAATTTTTCTCCATGAAATGTTCTCGTGATTGAGAGGAAGAGATTGCATAATGCGATGCCTTTTGTGATGTCATCTGAGCATAAGTTTAGACCAACAACAGTCAACAAAAAAACCGCTACGTATCTTAAACAAATGATCAATAACAGGTTTTCACTGATATAAAACAGTAATACAAAAAAAATCTGTCAATCATTTTGTTGGGCCGTTCGTAGGCTTCTTCGTAGCTACTCGTAGCGTGGTCTACGGGACGTCTACGTCGTAGCTACGGTTAGTGAATATTTTACATACATACTTACATAGAATCACGTGTATATCGCTTGCGGGGAAGACAGAGCCAACAGTCTTGAAAAGACTGATAGGCCACGTTCAGCTTTTTGGCTTGATGATAGAATTGAGATTCAAATAGTGACCGGATCCTAGCTCACCGCTCAAAAGAACAATCCCACGTTTATAAACCTATCTCTTAGTCGCCTTTACGACATCCATGGAAAAGAGGAGGAGTGGTCCTATTCTTTTTTCTATTGGTACCGGGAACCACACGGGACCCACTATTCTATGTAGGTACTTTTGCCGGTTGGTAGACTGGTAGAGAACTCTAAACAAAATTAAGTGGACTTAAGTGAGACCTTTTACACATTTCTATCATAAACGTATTATAAAATTAAACAAATAAAAAAAAGGTCTGTTAATTTCGTATTTTTGATACAGGGACGCTTATTAATATCTTTAATTTAAACCTTTTTATTTATGTAGATACTTATTTTATTTAAACTACTGAACCGAAATGACTACAATGACACGTATATTCACGTAGTTATACTGGTATGACCAACTATTATTAAATATATTGTATAAAGCGACTAAGGGATAGGCTTATAAACTTGAGATTCTTCTTTTAGGCGATGGGCTAGCAACCTGTCACTATTTGAATTTCAATTCTTTCATTAAGTCACACAGCTGAACGTGGCCTTTCAGTCATTTCAAACTGTTGACTCTGTCTACAACGTATATAGACGTGATTATATGTTAGTACGTATGTAGAATAGAGGGTGGTGAGATAAAGTTACACATTTAAAAGGAATGTTAAAATACCTACCTACTTGTAAAATATATTACGTAACAAAGCGATATGTAAAATATATATAAAATATATTATGTAGCATACAAGTATAGATAAATTAGTATCTTGTTACTTTTTGTAGCACTCTAATCGCTATACCAAAGGCTAACTGGTATACACAGCATTAGCATTAAGTTTTACACCTCTCGTTGCGTTGTGGGTTAAAAAGATATTAGTTTCTGATGGACCCGTGACAAACGGAAGCTTTACGCGTGTAACGACGGTTATCGATGTGAATGCAGCAACTAAATCACTACCATCTGCGGCGCCTGCGCAGGGCTGACAACTTAGAATAAATCCATTTATACTTATATTACCTATGAATAGAATAATTTGTAAATTTAATATTAGTTTGTAATCTTCGTTTGGATGTCGTAAAAGGCAATTAAAAGATAAGCTTATAAACTTTGGATTCTCAATTATATCATTAAACCTAATAGCTTAACGTGACTTGTTAGTCCTTCAAGACTGCTGGGTCTGTCTACCCCGCAAGTAGTATATGTAATACATATAATAAATAACAATATGTCAATCTCATACAGGATAAACATTATTATATGTATGTATGTATGTATTTTTTATAAGAGTAAAGTATGCAAGGATTGTGGCCAGTGATTTTATTCAAGAGGCGTTATTTTTTGTTTATATGTATGTAGATTCGAAATGAGATAGTGCCGTGTGGTTCCCGGCACCAATACATAAAAGAATAGGACCACTCCATCTCTTTCCCATGGATGTCGTAAAAGGCGACTAAGGGATAGGCTTACAAACTTAAGATTCTTTTTAGGCGTCGGGCTAGCAATAACCTGTCACTATTTGAATCTCAATTCTCAATCTCAATTTTAAACATGTTTTTTAAATGAACTTAACTTTTTACTTTAATTTCTCTGCTGCACTATCCAAATTATCAAGCGACATGGAAACATATTATACCAACATTTTGCATTAGTATCTGTAGACAACCCTGCGGGCCAAAGACTCAGTATAATTTGTTGTGATGCGCGCTCCCGAGGGCGATACAAAAAGGCACTTTAAATGCGATCAGATTGACGACTTTTATTTTAAAACGAATAACTTCACTCGCGCTAAGTTGAGGCCATAGTTTGAAAAAAAAGATTGGGCTTACATACCTCAGAGAAATACTGCTAGCTTTAAGAGTTGCCTGCAATTTTAATTACACTTTCGTTTCCGAATTATATCTATTAAATTTCCATGATTCTGTTACAACTGAACGTGGCCTGTCAGTCTTTCAAAATAGCTGACTCTGTCTACTCCGCAAGGGTTTGAGACGTGATTGTATGGATGGGTGGATGGATGTGTTACAAAGTAGAGAGATCACCTGTACCAAAGAAGGTAGTAAAATATTTTTTATCATTTCGAATGTATGTACAATGAACAAAACATAATTGAAGTATATTAATATCTAATATTATTTATAATTATTTCATAATAAAAAAAAACTATTCTCAATTATAAACTAATTTAAAAAATATTTGTATATTACATTAAATTATATGCAAAAAACTTAAAAAAATGATTTGGCAAAACTCCAATATAAACTTTTGAAAGGAAAATAGGTTTCTTTACTTATGACAATTTGGCATGCACTTTAAACTATTTGAAGTGCAATTTTTTGAATATTTTTTTGCAAATATTACTTAATTAATAAAATCGTTAGGCAATAGAGCAACATGGTAATCCTGTCCTCAGCCCTCCGCACCAAAATAGCCACAAATGCACTCAATAAAGAGTTGAACACACGACATCTTAATATCACATAAAGCTGAATTTACAACGTCGGCAACAATTTATTTTTATTTGAGGATACCGTTTTGTACTGTCGTTAAATATTGTGATTGTCGCGTTGTAAATCTGTCAAAATTCATGTCTTTGTGTCTGTTAGGGCGTAGGCACACTAGTGCTTAATATTTGGCGACGACGTTTATTTTGCGTATATTTGAATAAAGTGTTACCGTGGAGTTTTTGAAATAACTGATAATACGCGCGTTTAATTATATTGTGGGGATTAAGTTTAATAACAAACATACTTTTTCTGATTGTCCTGTGTCTTGGATGTTTATCTATATAAGTTTCTATTATAAAATATAGTATCGTTGAGTTTGTATAACACAAGTCTCGAAATTCGAGGTTAACTCAATCTGTGTAATTTGTCCCGTATATTTATTTATTTATACTATAAACTTGTAAATGTCAAAAAATATGTAGATGTATGTAAGTTTTTATGCAAAATCTACTGAACGAATTGTTACCTATTTACCTTTGTAAGAATATGGCTATCAGAATAAATACGAGATACTAACTCAACGATACTATATTTTTAATACATATAGATAAGCATGCAAGATCCAGACCAATCAGAAAAAGTTCATTTCTCATTTGATCGGGATTAGAACCCGGGACCTAGGTAAATACTGTGTCACAGTGAAGTGCACTCACGCTACGCCACAGAGGCCGAAAGTTCTGATGAGATATATTGTGTGTGATTGTTTCGCAATTATTTAAAAATTGCTTTACGGATTTTTTATGAAATATCGCAGTAGCAGCAGTATTCGTAGTTAAGACATTCGTGTGAAATAATACTTTAAAACTTATAGTTATGTAAAGCCGACGAAGTCGCGGGCTACAGCTAGCACCTATACGTAAAGTGTTCAGTAGATGTTTCATTTCGTTTTTTAAGCTTATCACTTTGTAATGACCTTTTCGGATCGAATAAGGTTATTTTATAGTGTGAATAAGCCTTATTGTTACAACTCTGTCTGCTTATTAGAAACGCGCCATTAAACTCGGGTCCAGCAAAGAATTTTATATTTTAATGAGCAAAATAACGTTTATTTATGTTTTGACGGTCCGGCATGAGTAATTTGATAATTAAAATGGATTTCTTTTTTGATGTTTTATTTTGGGACTTTGAATTAAATTCATTGGGCATTTTGAATCAAAAGGAAACATTATTTATGGTATAGATATCAAAAAGAAGTAGGTAGGTATTGCTTTGAGCATCGCTGGTCGAATGAATAAGTGCCAGAAAAAAGCATGCAACACAGGTTCAAATCCAGTTTTATATCATATCAGCTGATCTAACAATCAGGAAACCTGCACATTCAGGCAACTGGAATGTGTAATCATGATCCATTATTGGTTCCACTGAAAAGGTTGCGGAGGTCGGGCGGCAGTCCCAACGTAGGAAGTATTTTGCTTCATCCACATTCATCAATACATACATCCATATGGTCACGTCTATATCCCTTGCGGGGTAGACAGAGCCAACAGTCTTGAAAGACTAAATGGCCACGTTCAGCTATTTGGCTTAATGATATAATTGAGATTCAACTAGTGACAGGTTGCTGGCCCATCGCCTAAAAAAGAATCCCAAGTTTGTAAGCCTATCCCTTAGTCGCCTTTTACGACATCCAAAGGAAAGAGATGGAGTGGTCCTATTATTTTTTGTATTGGTGCCGGGAACCACACGGCATATTCACACATTCATCAATATTTCCTTCAATATATCATTGTTACTTACATGTTCATATTATGACTTAAATTCCTATTGTCGACAGGTAAACGCAGCGTTCGAGGAGCTCCGAATCCGCGCACGCGCAGGCAGCGGGCGACTTCCCAAGCTGGAGATACTGAGAGCGGCCATACAGCACATTGAGAGACTCCAGGCGGCTTTGAGAGCGGCCGCTGTGGTCAGTTTTGGTCTTACTCACTTTTATTTTATTTATTTATTTATGTACACAAAATTATATACAGGAGCATTCAATACAGTTATTATAGTACAAAGGTGCTACTTATTTCAAAAGAAATCTCTTCCAATAGACCCATGAGAGGTGATACGAATTTTGGAGCGGTATGGCGTGTGCATAAATAACATTTAACTAAAGATACATGCTTATACTTACATAATTAAAAATGGAACAATTAAATAAATGACAGTAATAAACTACATAAACATACCGATATACATATATATATATCATTCTTGATGGCCATTTCCTATTTGTATTGTCAGCTGTTGATATTGTGATTGGGGCTTCGGTGGTGGAATCGGTGAGGTGCCCATAAATGCGTGGTGACCAGAAAGACACAGGTTCGAATCCCACCTAAGCAATGACCAATGACTATTTTCGAAAGTTATGTACATTAGTGCCGTGCCGTGTGGTTCCCGGCACCATTACAAAAAAGAATAGGACCACTCCATCTCTTTCCCACGGATGTCGTAAAAGGCGACTAAGGGATAGGCTTACAAACTTGGGATTCTTTTTTAGGCGATGGACTAGCAACCTGTCACTATTTGAATCTCAATTCTATCACTAAGCCAAACAGCTGAGCGTGGCCTATCAGTCTTTTCAAGACTGGTGGCTCTGTCTACCCCACTAGGGATATAGACGTGCTCATATGTATGTATGTATGTATGTACATTAGTTTGAATGCTTACGGTGAGGGAAAACATCTTACATATGTATTTATTGAGGAAACCTGCGCATTTAGGTAACTGGATATGTAACCATAATCGATCCAATACGGGTTAGGTTTACCTGCAAAGGTTGTAGAGGTCACATTGGGGTCGCTTCGTGTAAAAAACCTGACTCTCCCTATCGAGGGTACATGGTCAAAGGCATAAGCTCCTCTTCAGAATGGTGAGGATGCAACCGGGACTGAACGCCATCAGGAGAAGATATTGTAACTCCAACGAGATCAAAGAGATAGAGTCAATAAATATTCTCAATTACCTACTATACTATTAACGACCGATATTTTTCTTTAATATGTAAACCTTCTTTTGACGTAGCTATATTTAGAACTCACTCAAATGTACGTTGTTACTCTTAATACTAGTGTTTTAAGACCGAAATAAATAAAAAAAAAACCAGCTATGTCGTAGCACATTATAGAACCTGCTACGACGTAGCACTATGTAGAATTTGCTACGGCGTAGCACTATGTAGACCCTGATACAACGTAGTGTGTGAGAAAATATAGAAATGCCACATTAACAAAAATCTTTCAGCCACGCGAACGAAGTAGTAGGCATCACTTAGAAAGAAATATAAATAATCATATATAAGAAATTAACACTTTTACTTCAAATTATGTTGTTCGTACATACTTAGTTTGAAATAACAAGTGTTTCCATTTCTCGGAAACTTTACACATGTCATGTTCGTCTGCTCGTATCCTGCGCAGTGTCACGCATATCAACACATTTCTAGTTGGCTCGTGATTGGATATACGGCACAAGATACTTGAAAGCCGCGATATTGTATATTCTTTAGATTTTGAGTGTCGTGAGGTTCCCGGCATCATTAAAAAAAAACGAATAGGACCATTCCATCTCGTTCACATGGATGTCGTAAAAGGCGACTAAGGGATTGGCTCATATACTTGTGATTCTTCTTTTAGGCGACGAGCTGGCAACCTATTTGAATCTCAATCATTAAGCCAAACAGCTGAGCTTGGCCTATAGCTGTCAGCTTTATAAATTTTGATTACCATAAAAACGGTTCTAGCAAGTTAATCTTAAAAGATAGACATATACTGTCGTGGACATTTTTTTAGATAATTTTAAGAGGAATAACTCTTTCATACATATATTTTTCGCAGCGCACGCAACGGAACTCCTCAAGGATGAATAATTTTCCCTGTATTTTTCACATTTTCCATTATTTCTTCGCTCCTTATAGTTGCAGCGTATTGTTATATAGCCTCAAGCCTTCCTCGATAAATGGTCTATTCATCAAAAAAATATTTTACGAACCATAAGTTCCTGAGATTACCGCGTTCAAACAAACAAACAAACAAACTCTTCAGCTTTATAATATTAGTATAGATGTATATGTTTGTTAAATCATTTTTTTGTGTTCTACCTTCAATCGTTGTATAGAACGCGTGATTTAACTTACAAACTTAGCATCCCATCCGAGCATCGTTCGCCGCTATCCAAATAAAAAAATCAAGTTTCTGAATATAAACATTGTCAATATTAATAGTCACAATCAGATGAGAGTATGAGGAACGCCAAAAAGACGAGGGCGGCCATATAGGCGACTTGTCGCGGAGATCAAATCGCCAGGGTTGACACTTTCTATTTTACATCCATATTATTATAAAGAAAACACTTTGATTTTTTATTGTGATAACTACTGAGCCGATTTTGATGAAATTTCGTACACAGATAGAATAGATCTTTAGGAATAACATAGGCTTACTGGAAACTCCCACGGTAAAGAGGCGCATAAATATAAACTTTATTTCGTTATATACGAATAAACTTAAAATCTACGACCGATTATAATTATATTATTTCAAAGAGACATAGATTGATAAAATAGACCTACGTGAGTAACATATGTTCTGGAAATTTCCTTGGAAACGGAACTCCAAACAGGTGAGGATGTCCACCGAAACTAACACCATGTGGAAGAATAAAAATGTTTTTTTGTTCTTATTTTTGGGAAACTTTTATCATATTGACATGTCAGCCCTATACGAATATGTTACTAAACCTTGTCTGAACCGCGAAGATTTTTATCGTTTTGTAAATATCTCATAACCGTAAGTAAAACAAAAAATTCAAAATTATTATTCACTAGAGACCGCCCGCGACTTCGTCCGCATGGAAACCCTATCAATCCCGCGGGAACTCTGGGATAAAAAGTAGCCTATGTGTTATTCTGGGTCTTCAGCTACCTACATACCAAATTTCATGGTAATCGGTTCAGTAGTTTTTGCGTGAAAGAGTAACAAACATCCATACATCCATACAAACTTTCGCCTTTATAATAGTAGTAGGATTATTTGACCCACAAAGAAGTAAACTTATGGTGGTGGTGGTTGGTGGTGGCAGCCCTGGACGCCATGTCGCGATGTTAAAGCCGCATTAATCCGCGTCGTCATTATTTATCGCTACACGTGCGCTCGGAAATAGAAGCGGCGGATTATTTTAATAGGGTACCGGACAGTAATCGAAAAAAAATCTAAGTTGTGTTTTAAAATAAAGTTTGTTATACAAGAACATCACTTAATAAAGATTTTTAAGAAATAACAATGATTTATAATTTTAAATCAATAAATAAAGTTGCAAAAATCCAATATTTTTTATCTGTGCAGCGTAAGAACCCAAACACCAATCACAGTGAGTGACGTCATACGTCATAAGTGATAAGTAAACAACACTGCTTTGTATGTTATTTCGAGTTATTCTACGATTTATTTGCATTTTTCTAAAAATATTTAATCGTAATTAGTTACGAATTGAAGGACTTTACTCATAACAGAAGTTGTCGCAAGTGCTTGAAGCCGCCTAACAAGCTTTAAATCATGGAACAAGGTTACAAACCGACAATAGAAATCTCCCAAAACATTGATATTTTCATGGTCGGCAGTTCCTTTGCCACTTTTATTTTGCTGAATTTAGCAACGTGAAAACATTTGTATATGTATTTCAACCTCTTTTTGTTTATCTTAACAACAGAAATGATTGAAGAAATTACAAACGAAAACATAACCTAAAACTAGTTTCATTGTTTACAAAGTTATTTTCACATATGTTTTTTTTCTATGATTTTAAAGGTAAGATATTTATGGGTTTTGCATGTTTCTAGATCTGCGAGAAAATACTTAAATTATCCAAGCACTGGATCACTTGTAATATGGCTTGTAGTTTGTTTTTCAAACATTTGACGTCACGCGATCTGAATTGACGTAAAGTGCTGTTTTCGCGGCAATTTTAAATAAATTACGTTTTTGACGTTTTTAAATACTCCAAAAGATTTATTTATTTAAAATAATATTTTTTATGGATATATAAATAAATAAAGATTATTTTTAAACACAATCTGAAAAATTGTCCGGTACCCTATTGCTAGACGCATGTCACGGAAACTCGCAACTGATGCGTATACTGAGATTTCTAACTGTAGAATATTAATTTTCATATAAAAAAAATTAAATATATTACGCCATTTTATCAGGAGGAAATCTAAAAAACAAAACACAAAAATTGTTATAATTTTGTAAACCGAAGTTCAATTTAAATTATTTATTGCATTTCGTTTTACTTACACGTATAAAATCAGCTAAAATCAGTCACTTCTTAATAATACATTTGGAACAATTGTAGTATTGTAAATAAATGATGTAGTATAGTGAATGTAAATGATATTCATAATGTTATATTAACATACATATACATATATAGTCACGAAGACAGAGCCAACAGTCTTGAAAACACTGAAAGGACACGATCAGTTTTATGGATTAATGATGGAATTGAGATTTAAATAATGACAGGTTGCTAGCCCATCGCCTACAAGGAGAATCCCAAGTTTATAAGCCCTACCCTTAATCGCCTTTTACGACATTCATGGAGTGATGTGGTCCTGTTGTACAGTGCGGCACACTACATTCATAATATTTACCTTCTTAAAGTTATTAACTCTACCATACTTGTATGATTTTGGGGTTGCTCAGCTTTCACCGTTTTCAACGAATATAAAAAAATACAGACGTGCCTAATTTCTGTCTGTTTGTCAAGAACGCATAACTATTAATAATTATGCCTATCTAGAAATTAAAAGTAGGTATAATCTTGTCGACAGCTAGAATCAGAGTCGTGTAAGAGCTACATGGAGTCGCCAGTGACGCTGACCAGACAAGACTGCAGAGAGAGTAGAGTTGAGAAAGAGAAACCCTTTTTTAACAGTAAGTTTTTCTAAGTAATTTATGTAAGTAGTAAGAAGTATGCAGGGAGCGTGGCAAGTGGAAGGATATGGTCTCTGTCTAACCCTCCGGGAAAGAGGCGTGATTTATATATGTATGTATATAAGTTTTTCTATAGATTTTAAACGCATGTCAAGTTATTATACAGCACAATATATTTTTTTTCAATTCAACATTTGTTTTCGATGAAATTTAGCTAATTATTGGTCTAAATAAGTCTCTACAGTAAAAAGTTTAAGAAGGCCGAAAAGATCATGGCTGGACGTCGAAAAAGGCGATATGCGAGCCAATGGACTGAAATCCGATAACCAAATCAAATGGAGAAAACTCTAAAGGCGGACCCTCTGTGAAGGGGTGCGACCGGGGACACGCAGAGATGAGAGAGAGATTAAACGTTTGTATAAAGCTTAACTATGTAACTGATTTCACTTTGACGACATAATTTTTCATCATCTCGGCAGATAAGGCGAAAGAACTTTTTATCTATGAACTATTCGTCGACTAATTAGAATACAAAAATTAAATTAACTTTGAAAAATTACCTGGGTTACACCAATGGGTCTTTAAATAAAGTGACTTAAACTGTATTTGATAATCATTTGTTGTTTTTTTTGTTTCACTGTCTTTGTTGTAATTTCTAATTATTGTTTTGGTTTTGTTTTCTACTTTGTTGATATTCAATTATTTTATATTATATTCTATCGTTGAGAACCAACAATTTTCTAAAATGCATATTGTGATTTGTACAGCTTTTGGTCTTCCTATAAAAAAAAAACATCAGATCGATCATTTTTTACCTAAAGTTAGGTACCAAAAAATTGTTATTCTGTACATGAATAAATAAATAATCAGATTAATCGTTACTCTTACCTTTTCAGGCGAATCGTCAGGTTGCGCTGCTAACAGTCTAGCAAGATTACGATGTATAGTCCAAGCCTTAGCCGTCAAAGACAAGCCTTGATTGGGAAAAAATTATAGAGATTTAAATAGGCGTAGTACGAGGTGGAATCGACTGCGATGATGAGGAGAATTTATGGGGACTACTATAGAAATGTGACGTCCGTGAGGCACCAAAATTGAAAACACGTACTATTAGTTTGGTGTTTAAGTAGAGGATCAGGAACAAGTGAAAATGACGGAGAGGTTTGATTACTTTAGCATACTGTCTGAAATAACGAATACTTAACGAATGATTTATTTTTACTGTGAATCTGTTAAATTTATATCTGTTACATTATCAAAGATAAACCGCTGGCTCGATTTTTATGGAATTTTGAATAAATATAGTTCAAAGATACACATAATATTGTCAAAGTCGCGGGCAATTAGTAAAATGCCAATTGATGACTTTTTATGGTATTACAAGACTTTATCGCCAAAATTTTACATCATTTACAATATTGCCGAAAATATAATTCATGAAACAAGTAAAATAGAAAAAAATGCATCGAATGCATGACATTGTAATGATTGTACAAAACTACATATTTATTTACATGGAACACGTATTATTCCCGAATTAAAAATAAACTTATTAAACAAATTAAAATCTGCGTTTTTTTCGTCGCTAACTTATTTTTGCATGAACTTGTACTATTTGAAAATAACTTACCTTCGATATACCTAAGAACTCTAAAAACCTTTCTGTAAACAACTTTGCTTAAATCAAACAGAAAATCAGATCAAATCTCCCTGATTTTTTGTAATCGTCCTTGTGAAAGGTCAGGTCAAGAGTACCCGAAACAGACCTTGCATAAAGAGAGTTATGAATGTGGATGAAGCGAAAGAAGTATGCAGGGATCGCGGGAAGTGGAAATATGAAATCTCTGAATTCCCCTCCGGGAAAGAGGCGTGATTTTATGTATCTATATAAAATAGACTCTTCCATTGACCATCAGATCTTCATACACACTACAGTATATTTATAAATTCCCATTAATCGAATCTCAAGGATAATAGTGCCTACCTATCCGTAGTCGTCTTTTACGACATCCATGGGACAGAGATGGAGTGGTCCTATTCTTTTTTGTATTGGTGCCGGGAACCAAACGGCATTGATTGAGAGTAGCTAAAATTTTACTCTGACGATTATGGACAAATGGGCGTTTCTTGGCTATCGTTCAGACCACGCCCATAGACAGCTGTACTGCCACATGAATAGGATCGCCGCAGTGGAGTGGCGTAGATAAACATCGTGGATTTAGATACGGGTTTGTTTTGATCTATAAAAAGCATTGCAAATAGAAACATACGTCCATAATATATGTAACTGACATGACATGAAAACATCGTGACGAAACCTGCACATTCAGACAACTGATTCTGTAACCATTTCAAGGGTTGCGGAGTTAAGATGGGCGTCCCTTCGTGTAAAAACCTGACTCACCCAATCCAGGATCCATGGTCAAGGGTATACCCCGAGATCCTCTCCAGATTGGTAAGGCTGTAGCCGAGATTATAGCCTAGAGAAAGAAGACATGCATGCAAAACAATTAAAACGATTTTTCTCCCAATCATTTCGACTCAATATACGATGAGATCACATTGAGCCGAGATATTTTTTGTGTTGTTTCAATTTCCAACCACGTGTAGATCGAAATAGGTCTGATATTATGAATAGTTAGCTCCGCCCCTGCGCACGCGCTGCCAACACCACTCGAGCCATCATTTGCAAAATAAATTGCGCAAACTATTATTTTTGATGACATTGGCGCCACCTACATTCACATTTTGCTTTAGTCTACTGGTGATATACGTACCTATATATAAAATGACGTCTTAATCCCTTACGGAGTAGACAGAGCCTATAGTTTCAAAAATTCCGAAAGAAAAGCTCCAGCTGAATGTTTGACGATGGATGTGTGATTTTTGACATACTCCATCATCAACAGTTATAGTTAACTTTTCTGTAAATATTTAAGTTTGTGTGGAGAAAAATACAGAAACTTGAATTTGACATACTCAGGAACCTTTGCAGGAAACGTGGCAAGTGGAAACATGTAGTCTCTGCGTACCCCTCCGGGAGAGATACGTGTTTTTATATATGTCTTATTATTAATTATATACTTTTATTCTTATTAACTGCAAAAAGAAAACTCCAAAAATATTTTAAAAACATTTTAATCGATTGAAAATGCAACATTTTACAAAAATATATTTACATGTAAACGTTTCGCTACCAGACGATCGAGGGTAGTGTACAAACTAAATTTTTAAACAAAATTCATTAAAAATTATCCGATACTACTTAAAGAGGTCGAATATTAAACTATATGTTTACAAATGATGAATATTACTAAATGATAGAATTACATACATATAATGTGACATACTGAAATTATTTTATACTAGCCCTTTTGCCCGGGGCTTCACTCCCGTGGGAATTTTGTATTTAACTCCCGAAGATCTTGTCTATATTTGTGTCAAATTCCATCAATATTGTTCTAGAAATTTTTGACTTAATATTGCAAACAGATGCAGTATTTCTATATGTCACAAATGTGACTTTTGTTTTTTAAATACTGCTATTATTACCACCAAACCTTGGAAAAAAAATTCAAAACTTGTATTTTTTTCAAGGTCTCTTTCTAATTGCAGCAATTAGAAAGGAACGGAAAGGAATCGAAATAATCATCAATTCTTGACCTTATCAGAAAGTTAATTACAAAGTTTAAATCATAGGCTCACCGCGGGCTTCATTCCGATATTCTGTATAATACAATTACAATAATTCGGTAATACAATACTACCACTTTTAGAAGTCACCTCGGCAGCGCAACCTACCGCCAAAACCAAACCGAATGAAAACTCAATTAAAAAAACGACCTTATTTCAAGTACATCAAACTTAAAATCCAAAAACAAAATGTCTCCCGTTATCTCGCTCGTAATAGTGGACAGTTCAGTTCGTGGGTTCAAATGGAGAGCTCTGATTGGCTCAAACGCTCAATTTTTTTCGCTTTATACATACATTACACTCCTGCGCAGGTACTTCGGTGTCACTTATAAAAATGGTAATAATATTTTGATAGTGACCTCAAGTTTAGAAGAAATTATATTTTCCATCCAAATGTTTGCAAAAGATATGTTCTTAAATAGGGTTTGTACAAAAAATGAGTTTACCAATTTATGTTTTGAATTTCAATCAATATTAAAATTAACTAACTTCAGTATTATCTTAACATAAATAATATTGTCATTATATACACATTTAATTCAATGTCTTTTAAAATGGAGCAGACTGTTACTTATATGAATAAATACATTTTAAAAGAACCAAACCTACATTATAGAGCTTTGAAAAATACAATTTAGAGTCAAGTTTTAACGGTTGATTTTAGAACTAAGATTTTCCATCAAGGCAAGTGAATGTACAAAAACTTCACAGAAACGAAGGAATTAAGAATGCATATTAGTGTCCAATAGACTGAGATTATCAGTTTCGCTCAAACTAATGTACCTATGTATAAAGATTTAAGCCTAAGTGGTGTTACATGTCCCTTTTTGGAAACTGTTGGATATAATATTACTGTGGCAACATCTATACGCCACAAGTCACAAAAATAAAATCACGCGACGCTATCAGTAAAAAAAAACAGCGAAGTCTAAATCGCGCAAGCAAAAGATTTCACGGATTGGAGCATATATACAAACTCTGACACAACATCGTCTGTCGCGCGGTTCCCCAGGCGTCACACCAGCCTGGCGGGAGATCTTCCCTTTGGTGGCGGTCGAGCCGAATCATCGCTCCCGCTAAATTACCTTCGGCGGATCAATAAAACCTTTCTACAAGAAACATTTGTATCAACATATCAACTGATTGACCTATTGTCAGCATAATTTAGTTGGTCTTTGGTAAGTACGCAACCAATATACAGCGACCCCTGACGGTCATTACAATAAGTACATAAGCTAATTCTTTTTTTGTTATTACAAATAAGCTTCTAACTTGGTAGTAGCAATGACTTTGCCAATTGTAATAATAAAGAAAAAGAAATACTTATCATTAGAAAGAAGTAGCTTATATACTATTTGTAATGAGCGTCAGAGGTCACGGTGTAATGGTTAGTTACCAAAGTCCAACAAAATTATTATGACTCATTGACGTACTGACGCTATATATTTTGTCACCCTTCAGCTCCCTGTATGCATCCATTAAAAAGCCTATGTCCAGTAGTGAACGCTAATACAACGTTAAAATTATTAATATATATTTCTTCTCAGCCCTATGGCAGATTTGAAGATAAAATTGTGGTTGCACAATAAAAGTGCACAGTTAAAATTGTTTTTATTAAATAACTTGCGATAGTTATGATAAAATAAACTGTAGGTGAAACACAATATTTAAAAAATATATAATATGTATAAGAATTGCCTAAAAATAAAAAATATTAAAATGTTTACGGAAAAAAATAAACTCCAGTTAAAACTGTAACAAACGAATCTTGTAGTTTTATTTCTGACACAACCAACGAAAAACAGATAAAAAATGTTAAATCTTAAGTTATTATTTAAAAGTTGGCAGTAACGTAGTACTTTTAAACTTTATTACCTACTACGAGGCGAAATTAAAACATAATAGTAATATTTTGATTGGAGGAGAACGAGTGGAGCCAGTGAAGGAGTTGGTATATCTAGAATCAAATAACAGCAGATGGAAAGTGTGATAGTGATATTGCAATGAGAGTGAACGCGGGGAACATGGTGAATGGAGTGTTGCCTTTATGAGCAGTCGGAAAATGTCCAAAATTGGCTCGCTTGGCGTTGCATCGAGTTGTGTTGGTCCCAAAACTAATGTTTGGGAGCAAAAGTTATAGTAGTATAAACGCGGTGGGAATGAGAGCGGTAAGGAGTATGATCGGTTTAAAATTGAGTGACAGGATCAGGAATAGCGCGATAAGGGAAGATTGTGATGTAGCAGGAATAGTAAATGCTTAGATGGTCTGGTCACGTGGAAACGATGAACGAAAACAGGTTGACTAAGAAATAAACAAGAACAGTATGAATGGAAAAGTTGGAGTGGGAAGGCCTAGATGAAAGTACCTAGATCGAGGTACTGGCTTTTTTTAGTTTTTAGATTATGCCATCTCGTGCTGGAAATAATCAATAATCGCAATCAATATTATTGTATCAGAACTTGCGTAATTTTATCTACTTGAATATCGATACAAAACTACGAATATAAAAATCGGTATATACAAATATAAAGTTAGCATTATATAAGGCATTTCGCGAGCAACCGTACATTATGTATTAGATACTCATATTTATCAATTAAATAATTACTAAGCGCATTAATTATTGGAAAAGTCCATTATTTTATTATTTTGGGACGCAATGTGGAAGTATAAATAAGTACACTTTAATACAGGATATATTTTTTAAACAACATAGAATACTTATTTCTTTTTTAAATTTTGAATAAAGAGTCCATTATTTATATCTTAATCTGCTGCCACATAACATAAAATCTCATTGCATGCAGACAAGTCATAATTTAAAAAAAATAACTCTTATTAAATAAATCTAATTCTAAAGAAAATTATTTTTTGGCAGATGAGCAATGTCTTAAATTCGTGTAATGTTTTAAAAAAATATATCCAGTATTACAGTTTACAAAATGAGAATTTTCGGAAGCATATAATTGTGAAATTCTAGCAACACAACCCTATAATTTTAAGTGGAAATTTCATATTATTCTTTAGGTTAAAGTAAGTAGTACTATTTATACAAAGGATATAACAAAATCAATTATGTTAGAACCCCAAGCTGACCCCAGGGTCTAAATTAACAGCGCCGAGGGTGCAACTGGGAACACAAAAAGATGAGATGAGAATGACCTTAAAGCTGTTCCGAAAGCCGTAACCAGGGTATGTACAGTCAACAGCAAATCAACTTGCCCAGATGCCGCTTATATTGAAAATCATTACTTTAATACTTATTCACAATTTTAATGTGGACAATGACCACATATGTAGATTTAGATTAAAAAGATCTATATTTGTAAATTGACGTCCGTTGAAAATGGTGCAGTGTAGTTTGTTCCGTCGCTTCTTTTACACATTTGCGCTTTGGAAGCGGTAGTAATTAGACTTAAGTCATGTTGACGTCAATACGCGATACCTTGTATTCAATTCTGAAAATAAATTTATTTCTATTTCACTGCACAGTCGCCTTCTAACACATGTCTTAAAGTTCCATGCTGGGTTAACTTGATACGCGGTTGACTGTACCTAATTTGTATGGCCAAGATAAGAGAAATTTAGATACTGCAAATTTAGTCTCTATACCAAGATACTTAAAAATAGATTGTTAAAAATAGGCCAATTTGGGCCAAAATAAGCATTTCATCAGGCCATTATTCTGTCATTAAAAAACCCATCTTATGAGAAAAGTATCGCACTTGTCACAAAGACTCCTTATAAATTCTACCGTTGAATGTGTTAGACTATATTTAAGCTTAAAACTAATATATTTTACAATACTAATATCACTTGATAATGTGAGCTTCATCACGCGTTGCTGAGCAGCTCGCTGTGGGGGGAAAAAATAATTAAATGAATTAAATACATACATACATACATACATAAAATCACGCCTCTTTCCCGGAGGGGTAGGCAGAGACTACCTCTTTCCACTTGCCACGATCTCTGCATACTTCTTTCAGTGGAGGAGTGTAGGAGTGGGAAGACCTAGACGAACGTATCTTGATCAAATTAAGGACGTCCTGGTAAAGGGTCAGGTCAAAAGTACCCGAAACCGCCGAGCTTGTATGAAGAGAGTTATGAATATGGACGAAGCGAAAGAAGTATGAATTAAATAATATAATAATAATAACATAAACTTTGGCAGCTGTGGAGGGCTGTCCGTTGGTGTAACCCAATGGTTCATCAAGGGACAAATCTCCACAGCTGCGGCCATCTCACTTTAGAACAAAAGGTACCAAAGGGCCTCTTTATGTTGGCTTCGGCCCCGTGAACGCCTCCCAAATGCCTATGGGCCCATTTAAATGTACCAATATAAACTTCTAGACCTATTTTTTACATGTCAACACGTCGAAAATTGTTTCTATTGTGATAAAGTTAAAGCAAATTTTTAGAAATGGTAAAATATTTAAGTTCTTGTTAGATACAGAAGTACAAATACTATGTAATCGTCGTGCAAAACAAAAAACAATCTCCATTGACATGACTGCATATAATTTTTATATGGGAAATTTTCGATTAAAAAGAGAAAAAAGAAAAACCCATTTGCCGAGAGAGAAGTAGTGATTGATTGATTTGTTTACTCACTTGGTCAACTCCCTGGCGGTCATTGCCCCTGTCAAGCCAGATCTGGACCGCGACCTGCTGAGCTGAGCTCTCCTCTCCGCTGGAAATATACACTCATATAAATATATATACGGGACAAATTACACAAATTGAGTTAGCCTCGAAGTAAGTTCGACACTTGTGTTACGAGATACTAACTCAACGATACTAGTAGATTTTTATAATAATAATAAATACTTATATAGATAAACATCCCAGCCCAATCAGAAAAAGTTCTTTTCACATCATGCCCTGGCCGGGATTCGAACCCGGGACCTTCAGTGTCACAGACTTCAGACTTCAGGCCGGCAATATATCTATTTGTTTTTTTAATTTGAGTTATCACCAACTAGCTGTTGCTAGTGATTTTGTTCGTCGTCAAAAGTACACTTAAACAGCCACCACACCCTGTATATGCCAAATGGTGGGGGGAGACATTTTTATATTCCATTTTTTAAGTTGGTCCAAGACTAACTCATTTGTGAATACCGCAACAACATCGAAGCACGTCTATTTACATTTCAAAAAATTAAATTTAAGAAAAAATACAATACTCATGATGAGTAGAAAAATTGGGCACCATATGTGAATTGTCAGTTATAATATTGCGCTTTGGAAGCGGTAGTAGTTATAATTAAATTTAAGTGATGTAACGTCAATAAGTGATACCTTGTATCCAATTTTGAAAATCTATTCTATTCTAATAGAATTTCAGTTTTTAAACGTGCTTTTTCTTCTTCTTTGTAAATAAAAACATAGTGTTTTCAACTTAGATCTTGCTTCAAGCCCATACTGCATTGAGCCATTATCACATCTGTACTCATCTTACATACAATGTGTTATTGTTATACTACATCAAAAGCTAAAATAATATTTATAAGGTTATTAAGTGTTTAATGCTTAAACCGCAAAACCTACACCACAAACTTCAAAACAAATATTAATATTCATTCATTAGATTTATCAAACCATTATATTAGTGCAAGTCTATTAAGACTTGTTGACTTATACAAAAACAAGACCTAAAAACTTTGAGCTGAAAAATTAGTGTAAGAGTTCTTCGATCAACTACATACTAGATTCACAGATGAGAGTAACATTAATAAAAAAGAAACTTCCGTGCTTCTATCTGCCATTTTAAAGATATACTATTTAAAAATGAATCTTAATGAATTGCAATAAAGCACACAATAAAACCAATTAACATTATTATGAGGCGGTTTTGATTATAGTGTGCGCCTTATTGTAATTACAATAAGATCTATATTAGGACGAACGAATTCGTTTAATTCAGACACCTTTTCAGTTAGAGTTAGATGAAAGAGGTGAACATGAAAAAATTAATTCAAAGCAATAACTATAACAGAAAATTTCACACAACACAAAATAATACTTGTAACACGAAGTGCCGTGCTGACTACACTGTGTTCATATCTAGAAAATAACATAAGTGCATTGTAGATAAAATATTTAATACCCTATTTGTCTTAACACTGGGAAAAGGCCTGTACATACATACATATAATCACGTCTATATCCCTTGCGGGGTAGACAGAGCAAACAGTCTTGTAAAGACTGATAGGCCACGTTCAGCTATTTGGCTTTAAGATAGATTCAAGTAGTGACAGGTTGCTAGCCCATCGTTTAAGAGAAGAATCCCAAGTTTATAAGCCTACCTCTTAGTCGCCTCTTACGACACCCATGGGAGAGAGATGGAGTGGTCCTATTCTTTTTTCTATTGGTGCCGGGAACCACACGGCACGAAAAGGTCTGCCTTATTTCAATTCAATTCAATTCAAAATCTTTATTGCATATCATAAAGTAAATCAGTTGAATTACAGTTACTGCTTATAAATAAGTACAATATGAATCCTATTGGGCATCGCTATTTTAAAATAATATGAAAAAATAATATTTCATTCAATCTCAATTCTATCGTTAAGCCAAACAGCTGAACGTGGCACATCAGTCTCTTCAAGACTATTGGCTCTGTCTACCCCGCAAGGGAAATAGAGGTCATTATATGTATGTATGTAATATTCATTCCAACTAGCTCGTATAGGCATACCATATATTTGCGACGTAAAAAGCATTCCTGTCAGTTTTACTTCAAGCGTTGAGATAATTTAATACGTCGATAAAACAGTTTACGTCGATAAAACAGTTTACGTCGATAAAACAGTTTACGTCGATAAAACAGTTACCTTCCAATCGCTGCAGTATAACATCAACCAAGCCCTCCTCATCGGTCAGATCCAAATCCTCTACTTGTGAGCGTGCAAATTCATTTAAGGCAGATGTAAGAACAAGATGAAAATTGTATTCGTTCAATAAATATATTATAAAAAAATAACAAAATTGTGTGAACGCGGCCTTACAGTATTTGTTCGTTAACATTGCCTATCAGTCTTTTTTAGTCTATTGGCTCGGTCTACCCAGTAAGGGATAAAACCGTGATCATATATATGTATATATATGTTCAAAATAAGGAGGTCAAACAAGTGCAAGTATTTATGCATTTGAAAATAATCTGGTTGTTTTTGAAAATATTTTAAACTATTATTGTAATGTCTATTAATTACCATGTCTGTGTTTTGTAATTCTTTTCCCAGTAGTTCCATTAATAAGTGAACGAGTAAGTGAAGTTGGACGCTTTGGAAGCGACAGTAAAACTTAGTAATAAGTAATTTATTTGACGTCAACCAAAAGACATGACAATTATTGAGAGATGTTTGAAATGTCCAATAATAATTTAGAATTTGAGTAATGCTACTCGGTAGGACTACTTTTATGGCAGAGATAAATAATGATCTCACGTTAGAGTGACCGAAACATAAGCAATTCTAAGCGTATGTTCACATGATTTCGTGTCTGTAAATTTATGTTGATAAAATAAGGTAATGAGTGAGTCTTCAAAATGGAGTGGTCTACAATAATATCAACACTATGACAAAAAACAGTGATTAAAGCAACTGTGAGACTTTTTGAGGTACCTTTGTATTTCTCTAAGCGTAATTTCGTGTATTATTTTTAATCGTCATGAAATCTTGGAAATGAGAGCGTTAAGGAGTATGTTGGGTGTGAAATTGAGTGACCGGATAAGGAACAGCGTGATAAGGGAATGTTGTGATGTGAAAGAAGATGTAGTTACAGGAATAGAAAAGGGTATGTTGAGATGGTTCGGTCATGTGGAGAGGATGAATGAAAACAGGTTGACTAAGCAGATATACATGGAGAGTGTGGAGGGAAAGGTCGGAGTGGGAAGACCTAGACGAACATATCTTGATCAAATTAAGGACGTAATGGTAAAGGGTCAGGTCAAAAGTACCCGAAACCGCCGAGCTTGCATGAAGAGAGTTATGAATGTGGATGAAGCAAAGGAAGTATGCAGGGATCGTGGCAAGTGGAAAGAGGTAGTCTCTGCCTACCCCTCCGGGAAAGAGGCGTGATTTTATGTTATGTTATGTTATGAAATCTTGAAAAAAAAATTATAGTGTGACAGTGTCGAACTAGAAGTTATCGAAGTGTAATAAAAATAAAAAAGTGATTTCTCTCATAAAAACTAATTAAAATGGTCGTGTTGTCACTATTTGAATCTCATTTCCATCATTAGGCGGAACGAGAACATTTCAGTCTTTTTCAAGAATGTCAGCTCTGTCTACCCCGCAAGGGATATAGACGTGATTATATAACATAACATAAAATCACGCCTATTTCCCGGAGGGGTACGCAGAGACTACATCTGTCACGATCTCTGCGTACTTTCTTTAACGTGATTATATATATAATATGTATATGTATGTATGTATGTATGTCCTCACCTCCCGCCGCCCTGGGGTTCGCCTTCTTCCTCGGCCGCTCTCTGCTGAACGCCGAGCCGCTTTGTAGCGCTTCCATCAAACTGTAAGAAACATGTTTTATTTAGACAGGAAAAGCACTTCAGGAAAATTATATGAATTATTCTATTATATATCTATATTTGTTTGTATTATAAATTATAAATGAGAAAGAGTCTATATTGTAGTACATGTATTTATTTGATATTTGTTATTTTATGATAATATCTTTTAGATGTATTATTATCGGTACGTTTATATCTTATTAATTATGAACACAATCCAATGCCTTTCTTAATATTTTCCTGTCGTGGGCCTACTGGAAGAATCTCCTCTAGAAATAAGTAGTGCATTTCTCTTTAGTCTCTTGTACTTTTCTTTAGTTTAAGTTCTATTCTTATTTTTTCCTTGATGTACGTAAATATATAAATAAGACTGTCTGTCCACTGGTCTTAGCGGCTAATCCTTTTGACCATTTTAATTACTCTAAATTAAAGGTTATAATCAAAGGTTGACTGGAAGAGATTGCTTAGCGATAAGTCCGCCTTTGCTCAACATATTCGTAACACATTTCTACTACATATGTATATTTATTTTGTGGACAATACACATAATTTTTATTGTATTGTAAATACTGAAAATCAGTGCATTGCTTTCACATCAAGAAACATTGTCGGCGAGTTGGTGCCTTTTTGTATTTCTGCGCGCACGCATGCCCATGTTGTGCCACAGAAGCAGCCCTGGCACACAAGCTACCTGTCCATGACGCCGTCCTGCGCGCGCTCCATGTCCACGAACTGCTGGTAGCGGTGCGCGCGCTCGCGCCGCTCGCGCTCGGCCAGCTCGCGGGCGCTGCGCGCGCGCCGGTTGCGCTCCTCCATCTCGCGCGCCACCACGTTCTCTTGGTACGCCGTCTGGGGGGCACGAGTCATTCTTTAACCACTTCCTATTATATACATACATACATACATATGGTCACGTCTATCTCCCTTGCGGGGTAGACAGAGCCAACAGTCTTGAAAAGACTTAATGGCCACGTTCAGCTATTTGGCTTAACGATAGAATTGAGGTTCAAATAGTGACAGGTTATTAATGTTAATGTCTTGGCTTATTAGCCTTAGAATCCTCTTGTAGGCTATGGGCTTGCAACCTATCACTATTAAAATCTCAATTGTATATCAAGCCCTACAGCGTGGCCTTTCAGTCTTTTTAAGACACTGGTTCTGTCTACCCTGCAAGGGTAATAAATGTGATAAAATATTTATGGAAGTCTAACCCATTTTTGCATTTGAAAAATCTTTACGCTTGTTAAACAACTATGACAATTTGTTACAACTATCAAAAATAAGGCCACAGCCATGTAACAAATCTTTTCTGA
This sequence comes from Amyelois transitella, assembly GCF_032362555.1. Lineage (NCBI taxonomy): Eukaryota > Metazoa > Arthropoda > Insecta > Lepidoptera > Pyralidae > Amyelois > Amyelois transitella. Next base: position 2,652,553 of record NC_083533.1, read on the forward strand.
GTAACGTACATTAGTTTGATTGCTAACAAATGAAAGAAAATATCGTGAGAAAACCTGCATTCATGTCATTAAGTTAAAATGATCCAATATGAGTTGGGTTCCCCTGAAAAGGTTGTAGAAGTCAGGAGAGAGTCGCTTCGTGCTAAAAACTGACTCACCCAAACCAGGGCTTCTCTCCAGAGAGGCTTGGACTAACGAAGAACTATAATAATGAACCTAAGACCAATTTTTAACTTTACAGTTTGAGATGTATCAGTGCATATCAAAGTTTAAAATTTTGACAACATCATAATTTGATGTTTTCTTTTGCCACAAAGCCGCTTGTTTCTCGGCACCAATACAAAAAATAATACTATATTTTCAATAATAACTATGCTGTGTGTACGTTTTTGAGTTTCAGTCTAGATCATAGTATTAATTTTATATTAATTTAGACGATGTTATCAATTGTTACCTGTTTTGTATACCTAAAGTAAAATAATAAACGAAATAATTAAACAAATATGTACAAATAATTAATCAGTGTCAAATTATAATAAATGTGCCGTGTGGTTCCCGGCACCAATACAAAAAAGAATAGGACCACTCCATCTCTTTCCCATGGATATCGTAAAAGGCGATTAAGGGATAGGCTTACAAACTTGGGATTCTTTTTTTTTTGGCGATGGGCTAGCACTATTTGAATCTCAATTCTATCATTAAGACAAAAATAGCTGAACGTGGCCATTCAGTCTTTTCAAAACTGTTGGCTCTGTCTACCCCGCAAGGGGTATAGACGTGACCATATGTACATATGTATGTATGTATGATAATAAACTTACGATAAACGAGTCCTTAAACGTCTTGATGTCAGCAAAGAACTCCTCCAACGTATATTTGTGCGGGTCGAACACATAATATTCGGCTAATTCATTGTATAATGCCTCCATTTTGCGATACATAGAGTTGAGGAGGTCGCATTGTTCGCGAGCTTCTTTCGCAAATGACTGTGGTGCGGTTAAGGCTAATTGTGTTTCATCTGTACTAATATTATAAAGCTGAAGAGTTTGTTTGTTTGTGTGAACGCGCTAATCTCAGCAACTACTGGTTCGAATTGAACAATTCTTTGTGTGTTGAATAGACCATTTATCGAGGAAATCTTTGAGGCTATATAACATCACGCTGCAACTATAAGAAATAATGGAGAATGTGAAAAAAAATCGGGGAAAATTATTCATCCTTGAGGGCTTCAGTGATGCCCAAAATAACTATTCCACGCGGACGAAGTCGCGGGCACAGCTAGTCTTTGACATAATTAATGAGGTTTGTTATGCCGTATGGTTCCCGACACCAATACAAAAAAGAATAGCATCTCTTTCACATGGATGTTGTAAAAAGCGACTAAGGGATAAACTTCGTAATTCTTTTTTTAGGCGATGGGCATAGCAACCTGTCACTATTTGAATCTCAGTTCTATCATTAAGCCAAACAGCTGAACGTGGCCTATCAGTCTTATCAAGACTGTTGGCTCTCTCGAAAGGGATATAGACCTGATTATATGTTACATACATGCATACATATGGTCACGTCTATATCTCTTGCGTGGTAGACAGAGCCATCAGTCTTGAAAAGACTGAATGGCCACGTTCAGCTATTTGGCTTAATGATAGAATTGAGATTCAAATAGTGACAGGTTGCTAGCCAATCGCCTAAAAAAGAATCCCAAGTTTGTAAGCCTATCCCTAAGTCGCCTTTTACGACATCCATGGGAAAGAGATGGAGTGGTCGTATTATTTTTTGTATTGGTGCCGGGAACCACACGGCACGGCACGGCGGATTATATGTTATTTATGTTATATTGTGTCAATCACACTACCGCTGCACGATACAAATAAAAGGATACGTTCATAGTCTCGTGGAACAGATCGTCCGGGCACTGAGGCACCCTGGAGTTGTTGAGGTCCGTCTCCAAAGCTCTGATGTCGCTGTCCATCTTCTTCAGGGATTTCTGCAGGTTCTCCATTGACACGCGGGCCGCCCTGGGGTTTGTGGAGTGAAAAATGCCCGGTTGTAATGCGTGATGCGATTAAAAAGGCGCATATTCAAATCAATTCAAATGTACATTAGTTTGAATACTAACCGTGCTCTTTCGGCGAAGGTTATATTATATCACATCGTGATAAAACTTGAACAAGTTTAGCAATAAATTAAAACTCTCTACTTTATACTTCAACTCAAAAAACTATTAATTGATCTTAACTCTTATTTTGATATACAGAAAACTCAACAAATTTTTCAGTATGTATAAAAAATGTTTAATGACAAACATTTTTTATACATACATACATAAAATCACGCCTCTTTCCCGGAGGGGTAGGCAGAGACTACCTCTTTCCACTTGCCACGATCTCTGCATACTTCCTTCGCTTCATCCACATTCATAACTTTAATTTTTTTTATCATTATATTTTTTTACAAAAAGGCCGTATTTAAAAGGTTGTGTGACAAAAAACCTGTCTTTATGAGGCATCACCTCGGCGAATCCGAGTACATCTGTTAACTTATTCTTAATGGTCTTCACGAGGGAATGCAATGGATTATCACAACATTTATTTGAGGCCTAGTTCATTCAACTATACAGGGTGTCTGATAAATGGTGATAAATTTTGAAGGGAGGGAGGGGCGTAGGGGTTGGCACATAGCATCTTATTTTCGTACCAAAAAAAAAATTTTTACAAAAAAAAATTTTACCTAATTATTCAACAAAACAAAAAAATACAAACAATACAGTCGACAGCTCACCGTGTCTAAACATGCTGAGACTTTGTACACTATTTTGATTATTTTAATCTTTTAAACATTGTGTGAAAGTTTTTAATACATAATTTATAAAGCATGTTAATAATTCAACGCTTAAATATGTAACGCTATTTACCAGACACCCTGTAGTATTTCTTCTTGTGCTAACTTCGATAGCGCGTTGTAATTTCGCACCAGCGCCATCTAGTAACTAAAAAAGAAACTTATTGACAACATACCTGTCTATGTGAGGCATCTCCTCGGCGAATTTGAGTACATCCGGGAATTTATTCTCTATGGTTTCCACGAGGTAGTGAAGTAATGTCTGCTTGTTTTCAAGATCCTTCGTCGCCGTTAGCTGCGAGAAAAAATAGTACCTACATATATTTTAAATAAATAAAAAGCTGGAATAATTAAGTTTTTGGATTGATTATTATGCCGTGTCCATTCGTTTATTTTGGTTTTAAATGGTATCAACATAGTAACGTTAATTTCAATTAAAAAATTACGTTTCGTGAAAATATTCAGATTGTATAATCACATTAATCTACCAACATTGTTACTTATTAAACGCCTATAAATTTATTAGTTTTTTTTTTATATTAGTTTAAATAATTGATGATCAGTCACTTAAAACGGAACGTAACTCATTTCTTGTGCTTGATAAATGTTTTACAAATGCTAAATCTATAAAATGTTGTTAAGATGTTAAATCGACTGTCTTGAATTACTTTTGTAGTATTTTATTTATTGTATGTTTTCTACGTAAGTTTACATTTATATATAAACTTACGTAGAACACTTACAAAATACAATACAAGACTATAAAGTCTTTGTATGTAGTTCAATTATATTATATCTGTTAAGTATGCTGACAATCAGGTTCCAAGATATACCTGTCGCTACCCAAAAGTTATCTGGAAGAGATTGCTTAGCGATAAGTTCGGCTTTGCTTAACATTTTTTTTTATCTATGTCACTACTGCCTATGAAATTTTGTAGCGAGCAATAAAGATGTATTGTATTATATATATATCGCCTCACCTTAGTAAGAAAACTGATCTCGAAGCCGTAAGCGCCAGCATTGTTAGACCCCGTGTTCATATAGTTGCCCAGTAGTAGTAAGAGCTCAAGTATTTTGGCGAATTTACTACTTGATTTCACCTCTTCGCAAGCCGCCGTCCCGGATACTATGTCCTGTAACAATACATAAAATAAATAAATAAATATATTGAGGACAAATTACACTGATTGAGTTAGCCTCGAAGTAAGTTCGAGACTTGTCTTACGAGATACTAACTCAACGATACTATATTTTATAATAAATACTAATATAGATCCAAGACCCAGGTCAATCAGAGAAAGTTCGTTTCTCCTCATGCCCTGGCCAGGATTCGAACCCGGGACCTCCGGTGACACAGACAAGCGCACTACCGCTGCGCCACAGAGGCCGTTAAAGATACATACATACATACATAAAAATCACGCCTCTTTCCCGGAGGGGTAGGCAGAGACTACCTCTTTCCACTTGCCACGATCTCTGCATACTTCCTTCGTTTCATCCACATTCATAACTCACTTCATGCAAGCTCGGCGGTTTCAGGTACTTTTGACCTGACCCTTTACCAGGACGTCCTTAATTTGATCAAGATACGTTCGTCTAGGTCTTCCCACTCCGACCTTTCCCTCCACACTCTCCATGTATATCTGCTCAGTCAACCTGTTTTCATTCATTCTCTCCACATGATATAATATAATTTATGTATGTATAACTCACAGGTTTGACCTCGGCGATGATCTCCCGGTAGTGTTCCCGGAAGGCGAGACTCCTCAGCCGGGGCAGCAGCCGCTTGACGTCAGCTACCGTGACGGCGAACTGCTCCGCCTCGGTCAGTTCCGACACGTTGCACTTCAGCTCGGACAGCTTCTTCAGCTGGTCCGCGGGGGGGAGGTACTGAAAGGAGGGGAGGAAATAAAAGAAGATATAAATAAAAACACAATAAAATTAAAACGGTGCCGCTTCTTCTTCTTCTACACATGCTCTTTAAAAGCGGTAGTAGTTATAATTAGATTTAAGTTATGTGACGTCAATAAGTGATACCTTGTATACAATTTTGAAAATAAATCTATTCTATTCTAATAGAACCACTCCATATATTTCCCATGGATTTGACTAAGGGATAAACTTATAGATCTTGGGATTCCTCTTGTAGGCGATGGGCTAGCAACTTGTTACTTTTTGAATCTGAATCCCATTATAAATCCATACAGTTGAACGTGGCCTTACAGTCTTTTCAAGATTATTGGCCTGTCTACCCCGCAAGGGATATAAACGTGACTATATGTATGTAAAATAAAAAATATATACAGATAGCGTCACTAAAAAGAACACGAACATAAACAATGACACATTTTCATGTGATCATTTCTGTCTTTACAATCTCTTTATGAGCAAAGTTTTGGGAAATAAAATTTTATTTTTTACCGAATAACCATATATCCACCTCCATAATACCATCACCACCGGATAAAACACCAGTCATAAGAGAATATCATCAATTTCCTCAAATTCGGTCATAATAAGTGAGAAACCAAAAACGAGAAGCGAAATCATAATGAGAAATCGGTGAGAAACACACTTGTCACTCAAAAACATACCTGTATTAATAAGTCAAGAACGTTGGCAGTCAAAACTTGCGTGTCACATCTCAATATACACGTCCTTATGTGAGAATACGACATGTGTTTGAGGGAACCGCCGAGAAGGATTGAGAGACTCTGAGCCGCCTTGCTGTCTAGCACTTTGAGATCTTTGACCTTCTTCAATGTTGGCACTCTAGATTAAAAAAAAAAGTTTAAATTACATAGATGAGTTAGCCTTGAAGCGAGTTCAGAGTTTTACTCAGCAATATATTTATTACATAGTAGCTAATGCTCGCAATTTCGTTCGCTGTAAAATTTTACTGAAAGTCGTAATACAAAAAGCTGACCTCCTGCATTGACCCCTAAAGAAGGTTAGATATATATATTTTTTTGTAAATGACGACAGTTTTCAAGTTTAAGTCCATGGGCTATCAACCTATCACTATTTGAATCTGAATTCAATTATAAAGCCATACAGTTAAACGTGTCTTTTCAGACTTGTCAAGTCTGTTGACTCTGTCTACTCCGCAACGGATATAGACGTGACTGAAACGTGACATGAAATGTATGTTAAAGCCATACAGTTAAACGTGTCTTTTCAGACTTGTCAAGCCTGTTGACTCTGTCTACCCCGCAACGGATATAGACGTGACTAAATGTATGTATGTATTATTAAAGGCCACTCACTTATCGACAGAATCCTCGTTCTTCTTGGCGACAGGTTTACTGGAGAACTTCATGGCCAGCCCACTCAGGATATCTGGAGACGCCAGTTTGTCCTCTTGCACCTTGGTATTGTGAAACCGTAAATTTATTTATTTATTTAAACTTCATTGCACAAAAATCTTGTAAAATTTTACAATTCGCCATTTCTCTCTTCCGAATATACATCAACACGCGGTACACGATCTTTTATTTAAATTTAAAAAAAAGCAGATCTATAGAAGCGTAGACATTGGCTAAAACATTACCTTGACCCAGAAAGCCTTTTCAGACATCTTCTGCGGCACTATTGTCTTCCAATTAGCCCTTTTCAGTGGACCCTCTACCTCCCACCGTTTCTTGGGCTTCAGACCGTGGGGTAAGACGTCTGGTTGGGGCTGAAATGAAGAAAGATAGTCTTTGCAAGTTGCTCGAGAGGACTGTACGTAGATCTGGTCGCTGTATCTCAAAATGAAAAGATTTACATACATAAATACATAAATCTATAATATATAGTAATAGTATATAGTATAGTATAATCTGACGAGACAACAGCACCGATTATATGTAATACAAAAAATATATTACCATCCTGGGCATCATGGGCCCCCCCATCATGGGCGGCGGGGGCGGCCCCATGCCGGGCATGGGCGGCGGGGGCGGGCCCGCGCCCGGCATGGGCGGCGGCGGCGGCCCGCCCGGCAGCGGGGGCGGCGGCGGCGGGGGCGGACCGCCTGCATTGGCTGAACGGGAGGAAAATAGTTTTAATTGAGAGCACTCAATGACCAGTAGGCTTCATAGAAAAAAATACCGCGTACTTCGCCTTATTGGAGGCATACTTGCGCTGACAATGAGTTAGATTTATTTGCCAAGAAATTATGACAATTATATAATGCTTTTCGTATAATTTTAAATGACATATTGTAGCTGTACCTATCTATTCAATACTTAATTTAGTGTCATTATTTCAATATTTAATGTATCGTAATTTAATGTTAATAATATAATAAAAGTATGTAATTTTATTTTAAATTTATCTTGTAAGCATTTTGGATGTAATATATGCTATCTTGTAAGATGTATTAAATAAATAAATAAATACCATTTTTAAAAAGTCTACAATATAGCTTACTGTACTATTAGTAAACGATAGCACTATACAAACAATATGCGGTCTTATTTATATAATAAAAGTACCTATAATTAGTAAAACAAGCAGCAAATTGTCATCCTATGTCAAGTACATAGGATGACAATTTGCTGCTGTATGATGTTGGTAGGAACTGGTTCCTCGAGGTATTCCTAGTTCAGGAGCACTAGGAATACCACCAAAGCTAAACAAAACTTGTATGTTGCTAATATATATTTTTTATTATTTATTTATATTATTCAAAACAACAAACTAAACTCAAAACAGTTCTGTCATATTTTAAATGTCATTCTATGTTTATTTTATATATCTTCTCATGTATTTAATTTTATTATTTAAGATATTTTTTCTTCATCTTCTTGAGTTATTCGGAGATAATTTAATCAGTAATGGTTTCCTTTTTGATTTGATTCATATGATTTCAAATTCATACAGAAAATGAAAAAAAAATCTAAAGAAATATAATCCATTATTTGTTTTGGAAACCAACTCTGTTTCATCATCCAATTATTTTAGAAATTTTTAAACATATTTTAAATTGTTATAGATATTTAATTATTATTGTATTAACCGCACTTATAGAAACTTATGTAAATAAGTTAACAACACCCTGTCCAAACTTTTATTTAAATTTTGACAGCTAATTTGTGTTGTACTATAAAGTTACACCAATACAATTTCTTACGATAAAAGGCATAATATTTTATCGATTTAAAATTTACAATTGTTTTTACTAAAATATTTCAAATTTAAAGTACATAGGTATTTAATATTATTCACCTACTTTTAAAAATATTATGAAGTTTTGCATAATAGTCGTAGGTAAAAAATTTCATTTTACATTGAGTTTTTCAGCAATTAAAATCGATACAACTTTTGACAGTAATAAATAACCGTTATTTATTACTGTCAAAAGTTGTATCGATTTTAATCGTTAAAAGTTTTATCGATATAGTATATTTTATAACGTCGTGATATCCTTTCTGATTGCAAATTATTATCACTAATATTAAAATAACTAATACATCTGAGACATCCAAACACGTATAATAAGTAACAATGTTGTAAGATTTAAATGTGATATAAAACAATTAACTAATATTATGAAACAACGTATTCAAGTTTTATTTTTCACGACACGTGTAACATTTATGTAGAAGCTGAAATACAATTGCAGCTGTCAAAAACAAAATAAACGAATGGACAAGGTATGCACAAACTATGTTTTTAATAAAAAAAAGAACCGACTTACCTCCAGGCATGGGGGGAGGCGGCGGCGGTGGCGGGCCCCCTACAACCACGAGCAATTAGTGAGCATGCATACAGACGTGCATAATGATAAAATTATATATATCAAATACATGTATACTGACTTTCATGTTTCTTCTTTTTATATTACTTACTAAAAAAGATGGTAAGTAATATAGAAAGAATTTTATTACAATACTTCAAAATCATTTGAACGAAAGCTCATCCCTGCTTAAATTTTTATCGTTGAGTAAGTATCTCGTAATACAAATTTTGGACTAACTTTGAGGCTTACTCAATCTGTGCAATGTGTACTGTATATATTTATATTAAGAATAGTTTGTTAAACGCAGTTAAGATAATGAACCGGTTTCCATGAAACTATGCATAAGTGCACAATGAAATTAAAGACGTTTGAAACGAAATAAACTTTCTTTTATAACAATAAATTAGCACAATTTAAGAAATATTATTAAAAAAAAAAAGAAAATTACCAGTTTCGTGACTCCTTAAAATAGGTGTAGATAAAAATTAAAACACATACTACAAGTAACAATTAACAAGAAAAATTATTTACCCCATGAGAAACAATTACAAAGTTTAATAAATAGTGAGAAATAGTAAAAAAGCTTGATTAAGTAGTGAGAAACAATTATAAAAAGTGCTTTAATGGTGAGAAACATACAAACGTAAGACAAATAAGTGAGAAACATGTAAGATTTTGATGAGAAACAGATAAACAAAACTCACCTCCAGGCATCGGCGGCGGAGGTGGTGGCGGCGGACCTCCCGGACTTCCTATCGCCTGATAAAAATATCAATTTTGTTAATAAAATTTATTTTGAAATAATAAAATATATATTAAAAAACGAATCATCATATTAAATTACTCAAAACATTTATAAAAACAATTCGACAGACAGACATTTTACTTTCTCAATGATGCAATTGAGATTCAAGTCGCGTGATTTTGTTTCTTGTCGTACAGATGTCGCCACAATGTAGGTATGTATGTATGTATCACCTTAGCGATGGCGGCGATGTTGGCGTGCGAGTGCGCGGGCGCACCGCCGGCCGCCTGCAGCCGCCCCTCGAGGTGCGCGGCGCGCGCCTCCGCCTCCTGCCGCGCCGCGATGGCCGCCTCCAGCTTGCCGTTCAGCTCCTCCACCTTCCTCTCCTCCTCAGCTCGAGATTTTTCTACAAAATTCAGAGAGATATATACGGAGATCGGTGGTTTGTTATTTTCCGTCATCAGAAGATCGGGCGAGACTTTTCATTTTCGAACAACGTGAATGTAAGATTTCTTTTTTATCAATGAATAATTCCAATATAAACCAACTTATTAAGTCCTCACGGCTCGATTACAAAAAATAATATCGACAGATTTTTCAGACTCGAAAAAAAGAGCGTATCGTAAATAAACATGATTTTTCTATTTTCAAATCTAATCATAATAATAATTTTTCCTTGACTCCTCACCTATTAGCCCGTCGATGAGCGGTTGAACGTCAATATTGAACCTTTGCGTCGCTCTGAAATCCGGGTCGTATCCGTTCTTGTGTAACACTATTTGCGTCACACATTCTTCAATTAGCTTGTAATATGCTGGTCTGAAAATATAAATATATATATATATTAAAGAATATAGAAATATAAATATAAAAAAACAATAGCTTATTTATATATTTACACTGGCGACCCGCCACATGTACGCACGGGTAGCATTTATACATATAAACCTTTCTCTTGAATCATTCTATCCGTTAAAAAAACAATTCAAAAACCATTGTGTACCGTGTGGTTCCCGGCACCAATACAAAGAAGAATAGGATACCATATGTTTGTATGTATGTATAGAGACAGACGCGGGAAGCGACTTTGATGTATATTAATATCTAACTTTAAAACTTTAAAATTAATAACATAACAAGTCTATCCCGGAGGGGTAGGCAGAGAAAACATCGTTCAACATGTCGATCCCTGCATACTTTTTATCCTTTCACATACATGCATTTAAATGTAATCATGTAAGCTCGTCGGTTTAGGGTACTCTTGACCTGACCTTTTGCCAGAACTTCTCAGATTTGATCAAGGTACGTTCGTCTAGACTTTCCACTACAACGTTCCCATTCACACTCTCCTTGTATATTTGCTTAGTTTAACTTTCTTTCTATATTTCTAAATATTCTTTCACATCACATTAATATAAGTATGGATATGAAAATAAAGATGAACATATTTCCATTTAGAATAGAGCCATTCCTATCTATCACATGGATGTCGTAAAAGGCGACTAAGGGACATGCTTATAAACTGGGAATTCTTCTTTAGGCGATGGGCTAGCAACCTGTCACTATTTGAATCTCAATTTTATCATCAAGCCAAAAAACTAAACGTGGTGTTCCAGTCTTTGTATACTTCTTTTTGTCTTTTGAATGTATTTGTGTCTTATGTATGTATGTATGTTTCCTATTTCACCTTATCAATTCGTCGTCTCTTATAAACAGCAAGTGCTGTAATATAGACAGTAAGTAGGGCTCCGCCGGCGTGTCCAGCACTAGATTCTTCACCAACTCGAAGCATTCATTCGCGTCGTTGAAGTCCACTCTGAAAATGTATAATTTTTTTTATTTATTTCAAAAATATATGTTTATCATGCAAAATTGCCGTTCTAGCGGGAATATCGGGAAATCCATTCTTAATGCAACCCCAGATTATTTCCAATAGAAATGGGAGTTTTTTTTTTTTACTTTTTGCTATATATATTTATATGGAAACCCACTCAGTTTTACATTGTCCGGATAAAATGTGAAAATTTTTCTACTAAGGTATAGGCTTAAAAACTTGGGATTCTTTTTTAGGCGATGGGCTAGCAATCTGTCACAATTTGAATATCAATTCTATCATTAAGCCAAATAACTGAGCGTGGCCATTCGGTATTTTCAAGACTGTTGGCTCTGTCTACCCCGCAAGGGATATAGTCGTGACCATATGTACGTATGTATGTAGATACAATATGGACACACAAGGGCTGATGGCTGATGGGGCCAAAAGGTCCTCGAGTGGAGACCATGTACTATATATATATATATGTATATATATATATATATATATATATATACGGGACAAATTACACAGATTGAGTTAGCCTCGAAGTAAGTTCGAGACTTGTGTTACGAGATACTAACTCAACGATACTATACATTATAAATAAATACTTATATACATAAACATCCGAGACCCAGCCAAACAGAGAAAGTTCGTTTCTCATCATGCCTTGGCCGGGATTCGAACCCGGGACCTCCGGTGTCACAGACAAGCGCACTACCGTGGCGCCACAGAGGCCGTCATTGAGGAAGGCCAATGTTCAGCAGTGGACGTCCTACTGCTGAAATGATGAAATGACGATGATGGACGCACAGACCTGACGTCGTCGAACCTCGCCAGGAACTCGTCATGATCAGCCGCCGCGTGCGTGTCAAACACTGTCATTTGTATTTCTCTCGCACGTTCAGAACTTGCTCGAAGCTCGTCTGTAAGAATAGTATTAATTAGCTATGTATATGACAAAGTTCGTCTTTCGTGAAGTAGGGAATTTATAATTTTTATATAAAAGTTGGTAACACAAATTGAAGTTGGAAACACATTTTTCTTTTTCATAATTAATTGTTATTTTTAGTTTTTGTTTTATATTCCAAAATTTTATATTAATTGGTTAAGAATCAAGTTTTATGTTGAAGTTGGGATAAAAATAATTAAAATTTAAAGGCGAGTTTTACGATAGTTTAAACTGTTAACATATATATTAAAGTTTAAATTTAACCTTACCTATAAGGTCATAGAGTCCAGTTCTCATAAACTCGCTACGCAGATGCATTCTAAACTCTAATTCTTCTGGTTCCGTGATTATTGCATTCATCAGTTGCATACAGCCGTTCTGAAATGCAATATACAAAAAAAATCTGAGATTGAGATAACAGACAAAAAAAAATTGGGCACAAGAAAGTGGAAATAAAACATACAAGTTGTAATGAGACACCAAGATATAGGTAGATGCATTCATTCATTTAATCACGTCTATATCTCTTGCGGGGTAGACAGAGCCAGCAGTCTTGAAAGACTGATAGGACATGTTGAGCTGCTAGGTTTCAATGATAAAATTGAGATTCAAATAGTGACATGTTGCTAGTCCATCGCCCCATCCATCCATCGCGTCCATCCCCAGTTTATAAACCTTCCCCTTAGTCGCCTTTTACGACATTCATGGGAAATTCTTTCACGTCAAAACCACTGAAACGATCGCCACAAAATTACGCATACATATAGTGTAGTATTGTAGAATACGGATAAAGACCAAAGGGTACATTTAAAGCTAGAATCATCATAAAAGTAATATATTTGTTGACAAGCAAAGTTGAAAAATGTTATCTTTAAACTCTTCGGGGCCTTAGGATCCAACCCCACGACGGTAGTCAGAAACCTGAACTTCTGACATTACTCGCCTACCTACCCTCTTTTCTAGAATAGTCTTTATATACCACAAAAGGAAATCAAAGTGCCGTGTGGTTCCCGGCACCAATACAAAAAAGAATAGGACCACTCCATCTCTTTCCCATGGATGTCGTAAAAGGCGTCTAAGGGATAGGCTTATAAACTTGGGATTCTTCTTTTAGGCGATGGGCTAGCAACCTGTACCTACTTGAATCTCAATTCTATCATTAAGTCAAATAGGTAAACGTGGCCATTTAGTCTTCAAGACTGTTGGCTCTGTCTACCCGGCGTGGGATATAGACGTGACCATATTTAATATGTATGTAGGAAATCAAAACCTGTTCAATCAAAATTTTTTGTTTCTTATTTCTTCCAGAAACTTCATTAGAACGAATCTCACCTTCAAACTCTCTGGAGCCTTGGGATCCAACCCCTCAACGATAGGCAGAAACCTGGGCTTCTGACTCGACTCGCCTGCCATCGTGATAGCTTCCAGAACTTTCTCGTGCCCGTTGGGTATCAAGCAGATGGCGGCTAAGACCTGTAATATAATTTTTGTAAAGTTAATGTTTTTGAGACGCCAATAAAAAAAGGAATAAGGCCACTTCATCTCGTTACCATGGATTTCATAAAAGATGACTAAAAGATAGGCTTATTAACTTGGGATTCTTTTTTTAGGCGATGGGCTAGCAACCTGTCACTATTTGAATCTCCCAAACAGCTGAGCATGGCCTATCAGTCTTTTCAAGACTGTCGTCTCAGTCTACCCCACAAGGGATATAGCACGTCTATACTATATACATATAATACATATAACATGTTATATATATTATATCACTACATAGTATAAAACAAAGTCGCTATTTTAGTCTGTTTGTCTGTATGCTTAAATCTTTAAAATTACGCAACGGATTTTGATGCGGTTTTTTGTAACAGGTAGACTGATTCAAGAGGAAGGTTTTTATGTATAATTTTCTTCGAATTTTGCACCCGTACGAAGCCGGGGCGGGTCGATAGTATAGTACATATAACACACATACCATATGTATGTACGTATGTTAGAACAGCAAGGCGATGCGATAATTCCAGTACCTTGGCGGCCTCGAGCGCGCACACGGGCTGGCGCGGCTGCAGGCTGCGCGCCAGCACGGGCAGCGCCTCGCGGCACTCGAACATGGTGCGGATGCCCACCGTGTTGTTCAGGATGGCCGCTATGCAGCGGATGCACTCGTTCTGCACGCGGTCGTAGCGGGAGTCGCTGAAATGTATACATACATACATACACCAGCTGACGCGGCAAACGCTGTTTTGCAAAAAAAATTGTATAGAATTATAAAAAAAAATGTTAAGGGTGGACAACCCTTAACACTAAGAAGTATGAAAAATAGATGTTAGCCGATTCTCAGACCTACTGAATGTGCATGCAAAATTTGGTTAAAATAGGTAAAGCCTTTTCGGAGGAGTACGGAGACAAACATTGTTACACGAGAATTTTATATATAAGATACATACATAAAGTCACGCCTCCTTCCCAGAGGGGTAGGCAGAGACTACCGTACTACTACTCCTCGTGATTATACATACATACATACGTACATATAATCACGTCTATATCCCTTGCGGGCTAAACGGAGCCTACAGTTTGTAGACTGACAGGCCACGTTCAGCTATTTGGCTAAAATGAATTTATATATTTGCTAGCTGTCACGGCAAACGTTGTTTTGTTGTATAACTAATTTTTAGGTTAACGGTAACCCTTATCACTAAGGGGTATGATAAAATATATGTTGGCCGATTCTCAGACCTATTCAATGTGCTCACGAAATTTCATGACAATCGGTCGAGGCGTTTCGGAGAAGTTTTGGGAACGAACATTGTGACACGAGAATTTTATATATAAAATGTACATCAAGGAAAAACAAATTGAACTTAAACTAAAGAGAAATTCAGTACAAGAACCCTACTTATTTCTAGAGTAATTACTGCCAGTAAAAGTAGTGATACGCGTTTAAGTTTTCATGCAGCCCGCTAAGTATCAAACGCTTGGAAGCGTTTCTATATTACGAGCTGCTAACGCCATAGCTTATTAGTACCTGGGTGGCCGAGCGGTGCTCAGTGGACGTCAGAAAAACCATAAAACTAGTAGGAAAAAAACATCAATTGAACCACAAAAAAAATCTCAGATAACCATACAAAAAAAGATTCTACACTAAATCCAGCAGCTAACAGCCGCTTCCCACCGAACAGTGTTCCGGTCGACGCTGAGTGATGCGAACGCTTAGGTAAATTTGAGAAATAATGTAAACTGAATGTGGATGAAGCGAAGGAAGTATGCAGAGATCGTGGCAAGTGGAAAGATGTAGTCTCTGCCTACCGCTCCGGGAAAGAGGCGTGGTTTTATGTATGTGTATATACACTACTTACCGGTAAAATCCTGTTCCACTTTTTATATGACAGCGTGTAAATAAAATATTTTCTATTATAGGAAAACTATTTAACCGTTAAACCTATACAGCTGACCCCTGGCCTTTCAGCCTTTTCGAGAATGTGAACTCAGTCTTTTGGGAAATTGTAAGCTTGATTTAATAAATATGCTTTAGTTATTAACCTTTGAATTTTTAACTTGTCTCTTCCCACATTACCTATATCTAAAATACAAGTTCGTGCTCTATTTATATAAGGCTACTTATATTCATACACACATATAGTCACGTCTATATCCCATGCAGGGTAGACAAAGCCCACAATCTAGAAAAAAATAGGCGGCCACATTCAGCTGTACAACTTCACGGTGGAATTGAGATTCAAATAGTGAAAGGTCGCCAGCCCATCGCCTACGTGAGTTTACATACTTACATACATATGTTCACGTCTATATCCCTAGCGGGGTAGACAGAGCCACCAGTCTTGAAAAGACTGATAGGCCACGCTCAACTGTTTGGCTTTGTGATAGAATTGAGATTCAAATAGTGACAGGTTGCTAGCCCATCGCCTAAAAGTGGAATCCCAAGTTTATTAGTCTATCACTTAGTCGCCTTTTACGACATCCGTGGGAAAGAGATGGAGTGGTCCTATTCTTGCCAAGAATGCCAAGTTTACGGTAAGGCATTAAAACACTTACTTAACATAACACAAGTTGAGCGTGTTGAGCAACGCCTCTATGCCTTTCGTTCCGAACTCTTCTATCCACGACAGAGGATTGTTTGTCAAAGCTATCCTCAGATTCTCCAGACAGCTGTGCAGTTTGCCCACAGACAGTTCAGGCTGGTTCAGATAGGTGACGTAGTCCGATGGTTTTTCGAACTTTGACCGCCCTTCCTGAAAGAAAAGTAGACGTAGGTATTTATTTAATTGGTATAGGTATAGGTATATTTATATCTTTACTTTACTAGGTATCCAAACTAATATTGTTAATGTGAAAGTACATATGCATACATATGATCACGTCTGTATCCCTTGCGGGGTAGACAGGGCCAACAGTCTTAAAAAGACTGAAAGTCCACGTTCAGCTGTTTGGATTAATGATAGAATTGAGATTCAAATAGTGACAGGTTGCTACCCCGTCGCCTAAAAGAAGAATCTCAAGTTTATAAGCCTATCCCTTAGTCGCATTTTACGACATCCATGGGAAAGAGATGGAGTGGTCATATTCTTCTTTGTATTGGTGCCGGGAACCACACGGCACTAAAATTATAAATGTGAAATTTATGTTTGTTTGTTTTCTATTCACGCGTTATATAATGAACGCGCGGACGAAGCTGTATTCCTTTGCAGGTGACGCTAAATTCGCGCAGGCGTAGACGCATGTAACAGCAGTACTAGTATTAGTACTCTGAAGAAAATGTTGTAGTGCAGTTTGTTACCACTTCTTCTGCACTGACGCTTTGGAAGCGGCAGTAAAGTTAGTTTTGACGGTAAACTTAATTTAGTTGACGTCAACCAATGTTGAAACATCAAAAGATATGACAATTATTTAAGCGAAGTTGAAATGTCTCATATTATTTTATTTTTTTAATTTTAATTTGAATAAATATACATATTTGATTACCTGTGCGTTAACAAATTTGTAAGCTACCAACATCTTCTGTTTCTGATCCCGGGAGTACTTCCTCAGCGGCGCCTTCTTCTCCTCGCTAAGGTTCATGTCAGACTGGAAAAGATAAAGACATTTTTATTATTTATAAATACATATATATAGTCACGTCTTCATCCCTTGCAGGGTTGACAGAGCCAACAGTCTCGAAAATACAAAAATGTTGACATCAACTGTAGTTGAAGATGGCCGCGGCTCCAACGATGTTGAGTCGGATGTTATATTTATTCATCAATTCATCAATCCGTGAAAACTTCGTTTGCGCGATTCAGATTCTTCGCTGCCATTGGCCGATTATTCGCTATTATTGACAGATGTTGCGTGACGTACCTACGTGATGTCGCCACACTACAACATTACTACACATTATAATTACAACGAGCACTAAACAGAAACATTTTAAGAATTCGATAGTCAATTACCTCCTTTGACCTCAACAACTAGCATTTACAACTTGTCAATCTAGTATTGTTAATTGCCTCCTAATTATTGTACCAACTGTTTGGCACTACCGCTCGATTTGTTTGAGAGTCACGTGGGATATTAAAATTATTGAATAGCCAGCCTTACTATGAATATATGTCCATAAAAATAAATCGCGAGGTTTCATATTAACATGAGGAGATGAATGATAGCGGAGTTACTAAACAAATCTATACTAATATTATAAAGCTGAAGAGTTTGTTTGTTTGTTTAAACGCGCTAATCTCAATAAATACTGGTTCGAATTGAAAAAATATTTTTGCGTTAAATAGACCATTTATCGAGGAAGGCTTTAGGCTATATAACATCACGCTGCAACTATTAGGAGCGAAGAAATAATGGAAAATGTGAAAAAAAAACGGGGAAAATTATTCATCCTTGAGGGCTTCAATGATGCCCAAAATAACTATTCCACGCGGACGAAGTCGCGGGCACAGCTAGTATAATACACAAGGAGAGTGTGAATGGAATCGTTGGAAGGGGAAGGCCAAGATGAACGGTTCTTGATCAAAAGAAGCGATTTTATGATGCGAAAGAAGTATGCCGAAAACATAAACAACGCGGCAAGTGGAAAGATGTAGCCTACTCCTCTGAGAAAAACCGTGATTTCTCTCTTCTTCCTGGCTTTAGTTCCATTTGCATCCTTACCACCCTGGATAGGAGCCTGGGGTATGCCTTGGCCCATGGATCCTAGATTGGGAAAATCAGGTTTTTACACGAGGCGACTCCTGTCTGACCTCCGCAACCTTTATAGGCGAAGTATTGGATAGATCATGGTTACACATCCAGTTGCCTGAATGTGCAGGTTTCCTTATGATGTTTTCCCTCACCGTAAGAGCATCGATTAGTATTCAAACTAATTTACAAAACTTCAAAAATAGTCATTGGTACATGGCCGAGTTGGGATTCGAACCTGTGCATTTCTGCGCATCACTCACCGGTCACCTTACCAATTCGACCACCGACGCTGTTGAACCTACATAATACTTAAAAGAGGGGTGTTACACTTACAAGCATCTCCTCAAACCGCCTCTGCAGCTGATCATCGTTGAGAGCGTTGATTTTGTTCGTGTACTCCGCGGCGGCCGAGCGCTCGTCATCCTCGGCCCGGGGCTCCGCCCCCCGCGGGACCGTGTCGTACCCGCGGTCCGGACCCCCGCTCGGCTTCTTCGGCCTCCCGAACCATGTGTCCAGCTGTTGGCAAGAGAGAATTGTATTTTAGTGTTAATCAAATAAGTAGAGAGAACATACATACATACAAACATTAAATCACGCCTCTTTCCCGGAGGGGTAGGCAGGGACTATATCTTTCCACTTGCCACGATCTCTGCACACTTCCCTCGCTTCATCCACATTAATAACTGTCTTCATGCAAGCTCGGCGGTTTCGGGTACTCTTGACCTGACCCTTTGCCAGGACGTCCTATATTTGATCAAGATACGTTCGTCTAGGCCTTCCCACTCCGACCTTTCCCTCCACACTCTGACTTCACACACTTGTTTCTATTTATATTTTTATATCCACGTAACCAGAAAGGCATTGTGGCCATCGTTAAATAACAATAACGTAATCATTGTCCATTCTGCTGGTAGATAATTGTTGGCGTCACCACTTCAAGCGATAAGGGATGAGGGGTCTATGCTCCTTTAATTTTTTTTTGTGCTTTTAGTATGTCTAACACCGTGTGGTTCCCGGCACCAATACAAAAAAGAATAGGACCACTCCATCTCTTTCCCATGGATGTCGTAAAAGGCGACTAAGGGATAGGCTTACAAACTTGGGATTCTTTTTTTAGGCGATGGGCTAGCAACCTGTCACTATTTAGATCTCAATTTTATCATTAAGCCAAATAGCTGAACGTGGCCGAACAGTCTTTTCAAGACTGTTGGCTCTGTCTACCCCACAAGGTATAGAGACGTGACCATATGTATGTATTTAGTATGTCTAAAAACACTCGCACGTCAATCACCTTTTAATCCAAAACAAAATTAGAAATCGTTTTATCCATTTGAGAGCTAAGATGCCACAGACGGACAGACATGTCCAACTTAACTTATAACATATAACTTTTTCCGTCGGGGGTTAAAAGAGGTTTAAAGGAGGATAGACCCCCATGCTGTGGTGTTAAACAATTGGTGAATGAAGACCGAATCGCGGCGAATATACTCGAGTGATAGAGCAATGATAGAGGATATTGATAATTTTATCGAGTGTTTTTAGCTTAACCCCCGGTGCAAGATATGTGTTATAAGTAAAAGTATCGGAGGTTTATTTTAAAAACATATAGAATATTAATATAAAAACATATAGAATTAACCATTATGTTTCTAGATTTTATCAAATTTGTTTATATGAACATTTTTTTTTTATCATCCTTACTCTAATTAAACGTATTTTTCAAAACATTTCTGATAAAATAACATAAAAAATAATACATACACTGTTCGATTTATCAATTTATGTTAAAAAAAAATCCGTACCTTAGAAAACTTAAGTCCACACATAAGTCTTTTTGCTTACACATCACAAAATAGTTAATTTTTATAATAATATCTCACACACTACATACACACTCACATTTGAAAACAATCACTGACTTTTTAAATCACAATATTAAAATTATGCAAGTTTCGCATCAAATAATTTTACTGCAAACTTATCGCTTTTATGCGCATGTATCCACGATAAATTTTATAAAAAAAGAAAACTGTTTTGTTTTAATAATTCTTTTTTCCGGAAACTTTAGTATTTATGCCATTCGTTTTTCTATGATGTAAAAATGGTCTGTTCTTAAACCACTATATCAAAATTAAAAACAAAACTATAACCCTATGTAAACAAACACTAAATCGAAGTTATTTTTTAAAGTAAACCCGCGTAATTTTGAAAAAAGAACTTCTTTTTTTTTAGTTTTTTAACATTCACATAATGAGTGCTCTTGACGAATAGTCGTTAACTAATCGTGAAATTAACTCGGTGAGGTCGCTCCATTGTGCATTGTCGCCCTTTTAGGGCTCTGAATCGATGTCAACGTAATCGATTAGTTTGGTAACGATTTCGTAATGCTCATTGTTATTTGCAATAACTTTTTAACAGCTTACTTATTAAAATTCTTAGCGAATATGATCAAAAATGCATTTTGGATGAATAAGGCTCTTCGTTTCATCCTTATTTTTCTGTCAAAACTTTACGGTGGTTAAGGAGATGGTTAAGTTTATCACTGGCGATATCATGAAATTTTTTTTGTTGTGTGTCTCTTGAGCAGGGCAGGTGACGAAAAAACAGTTAATATAGATGTTAATAATATAAGTAGATAGGTACACTCTTGAATAAATTAGGTGTTAATTATATACGAGTATACCCATGCATATACACATTGACTACTCACCGAGAATGGAGATCTCTCCCTAACAAAATCTCCGACAACTTTAATGGTATCCATTATCACGCATTCACTGTATACACATCACTTTATATTTCTTTATTGCAAAAAAAAAACTAAAATATTTTAGGACGACTCACTTTAGAAAATATAAATTTATTCATAGATTCATTAAAACTGCAATATAAATATGTTATATTTTTTATATCATAACAGTGTATACCAGGACTTCCAAAAAAAAAAAGCAAAAAAATTATGGAATGAAACTTTAAACAAAAAACTTCTAATTAAGAACAAAAATCTTTTAATAAAAAAGGCTAACATGGACATCGTCTAAGGAAAAACAACATTTAGGACTGTTTTTATATTAGCTTGTGAAAGAAAAACATCCGACAAACTCGTATATCTTCTCTTACATAAAACCCTACCGTTCGGAAAGGAGGGTTATGTATGTGTCCTAAATCTTTGAATTGGATGGATTAGACTAAGAACTGATAAAACAAAAAAACTTAAATCACAAAATCACCTAGCCGTAAGGAACGCGATCACCTTCTCACACAGAATAAACACAGATTTTGAGAACACTCGCATTGCAAGATAGTTATTGCGAAAGTGCCCAGAATAGTACCCACTCAAATGCTATTATTGGCGCGAAAAAGTGACACTTTTCTCAGAGCCGACGCTTTTACGTCACGCTTAATTTTATGGTTCACTTTTTAAATGTAAATAGATATCATCACGTCTTTATGCAGCGGGTAGACGGAGCCTCATGATAAGCACGTATTGGCGTAATAGTATAGGGTTCAATGCGATAGTGAAGAAACAAGGTGAGGAAGCTTAAAAATAGTTTATCCCTTGCGGGGTAGACAGCGCCAACAGTTTTGAAAAAACAGAAAGGCCACGTTGCTGTTAAAGGAGCAATATTTGTTTATATACCGATCTATATTTATATAATTTATAATTTACGCATGGATGTCGCAAAATGCTTCTAAGGGATAGACTAGATAACTATAGAATTTTCTTTAAGGCGATGTCCTGTCACTATTTGAATCTCAATTCCATCATTAGTCCATGCGAGAACGGCTGGCTCTCTCAGCCCCTTATAAAAAACGTGATTATATGTGTTATGTTGTAAGTATTCCAAATTCTACGATCTGAACTGTACCCCATGACAGGTATAAACATACAAATCGTCACGTTGCAATGATGTTATAGCCATTTGGAGTGATTCCAATGTGGCGTTTCATGGAAACAATGTTACTTTTGCGACGCTGACATCATTCTCATGTTGAGATAATAAACTCATAATAACTGCATGCAAATTTCTGTTAATGATAAATTGATAAAGTGAAGGCTAATAAACTTTGGATTACTCTATAGTCGATGGGCTAGCAACCACTGTCACTGTTTGAATCTCAATTCCATCATTAAGCCATACAGCCGAATGTGGCCCTTCAGTCTTTTCTAAACAGTTGGCTCCGTCTACCTCACAAGGGATATAGACGTGATTATATGTATGTATGCACCTACTTTGGGCAGCGTTAAAGTAACCTAATCATGTAAGAGTGTCAGTTCTGTACTATTCTAAATTCTGTGACAATACTCCCAATTTATCCACTAACTTCCCGCACCATATGGGAAGCGGAAATTTCCTAGGTGTTCCCAGAAGGACATCACTAGCCTATGGAAAAATATTTAAAGCCAGGGTAAAGGTTTTAAAGGAAACCTTATATAACTATCGATTAGGCGTTGAGGAGTTTAAATTTTTTTTTTATAAAAACACTCACAAACATTTAATGGAATCTAACACAAATTTTTTAAGCAATATAGATATTAAAAGATAAATTGAAAACAACACTATCACGAACTATAATAATATTTACGATATCGAGACTTCGACCGATACGATAGATTTTAAAATTGGAACTGGCGCTTACCGTATGCGCTTGCGTCGATGGTTCATATTCATAGTCTAAACCTGAAGTCTAACCTTGACATTGACAATAAAGATGGCGGAAATTACAATCTCATGTGTTGATTGATGTCTGTTTGCTTATGGCTTCAACAAGGTGAAACTTTATGACATTTATCTTTGGAATTTATCTCATAATTTTTATTATGTGCTTGTAACTTGATTGAGCCTTGCTTGGTGCTAGAGTAAATATTAATATACGTTACTATCTAATAACTAACTACTTTAGATGTACGGAGCACGTTTCAGTGGCGCAAATCTAATAGTTTCTTCCTCCTCGTAATTTGTTAAACTAATTTTCTCGGACGGATCGGAATCCTCAATCTGTAAATTTTGCGAATGATACACTAAAACCTACATTTAAAATCTTTATACTAATAATTTAAAAAACATAAAAAATATACATTTTGATAAACAAATGCCATCCGGACTTTTGAATCAAGATCAAAAAAACCCAGCACCCAATCCAAATTTGGAATGAGTTCATTTAAGAAGATGGCCAAAGATGTATAATGTACATTCATACATAAAGTCACGCCTCTTTCCCGGAGGTGTAGGCAGATACTACATCTTTTTACTTGCCACGATCCCTGCAAAATTATTTCGCTTCATCCACATTCATAACTCTCTTCATGCAAGCTCGTCGATTTCGGGTGACCTGACCTTTCACCGGGACGTCACCGATTTGATCAAGGTACATTCGTCTTGACCTTCCTATTCGACGGTAAAATGTTAACGATCAAATATTTATATTAATTAGACCGAGGCTCCTTATCGGGACATTTAGGTCCAGACCAGAATCATTCCGAAACTAGACTATAGATGCGACCGCGCCTAATTACGATCATTACAAGTGATCCACACAGTAATTAGCATGTAGGACAAGCTTCCCGCATGTTTGTCTATGCTTCTCTTTCTATCATTTATCTTTGATTATAGCTGTCTCTGTCTTCTCAGCTGTGGTCGATTTGAAACACTGGATTTTGAACAGTTTTCGTAGATAAAAAAAACAGACTTCGAAAAAAATCTATTTTAACAAACTTTTAAATATACATACATACATATAATCACATCTATATCCCTTACAGGGTAGACAGAGCCAACACTCTAAAAATACTGATAGACCACGATCAGCGGTTTGGCTTACTGATAGAAGTGTGATTCATATAAAGATACAGTTTGCTAGCCCTTCGCCTAAAAGAAGAATCCCAAGTTTATAAGCCTATCCCTTAGTCGCTTTTTACGACATCCGTGGGTAAGACAAAGAGTGGTCCTATTCTTTCTTCTATTGTTGCCGAGAACCACACGGCAGTTTAACTTTTAAATTTAGAGGGAACAATTGAAAATTATCAATAAACACTAACTTCTGCCTGGTTTCTTTGCCTTCGTGAGAATTCCCGAAATTCGTGTTTATATAAATAAACTGATACATCCGTAAGAAATCATCTCAATCATAGAAAAGAAAAATAAATGGCGTACGCTGCAGCGCTCGCATAAAATAATCGTTTATCGCAAATCCCACACACAACATTTTTTATAAATAAAGCGTGAAGGGGTACTCAACAAACCAACAAATATACAAATTCACTTTCGCATTTTTAATATTAGACTGTGTATATATGACTAATATCTATGGCACGGCACGGTTACATCATGACAGAGAATAGAATATTGATAACATATACATATTGAGGAACACGTTTTGTATTTAGGTTTGTTTTGTTTTGTGCCGTGTGGTTACCGGCACCAATAAAAAGAAGAAAAAAAAAGAATAGGACCACTCTAACTCTTTCCCATGGATGTCGTAAAAGGCGACTAAGGAACGGGATTATAGACTTGGGTGTTCTTTTAGGCGATGGGCTAGCAACCTGTCACTATTTGTTACTATTCTACGTTCGTCACTGCATAACACTACTTTTTGCGGAAAGTCGAGTAAAAACAAGTCTAGTTCCGGCCAGCTAGCGCGCTGCGACCGCGCACACGGGGCCCTAAGAAATCGTGACCTGGATAAGGTCAAACGAAATAGCTAACGGAACCACTACCAGTTCACCATAAATCTTCAAGTCTTGATTTATATTTAAAATATTTATCGATGTTCGTATCCGAAGTTTCAACATAGCTTTTGAATGCAACATATGAGGAATGAGGAATACCAAATAATGGGATTTTTTCTCATAGTATATTCCCAATGGTGCGACTCAAAATAAGTTTACTGGCATGCATAAACTTAAATTATAGAGTAGACAAACACTCGATTAATTACTTTTTATAATAGATTTAAATTCACCTAGAAATGAAAAGAATAGAAAAGGGTATGTTAAGATGGTTTGGTCATGTGGAGTGGATGAATGAAAGCAGGTTGACTAAACAGATATACAAGGAGAGTGTGGAGGAAAAGGTCGGAGTGGGAAGACCTAGACGAACGTATCTTGATCAAATTAAGGACGTCCTGGCAAAGGATAAGGTCAAGACTACCCGAAACCGCCGAGCTGGCATGAAGAGAGTTATGAATGTGGATGAAACGAAAGAAGTATGCAGAGATCGTGGCAAGTGGAAAGATGTAGTCTCTGCCTACACCTCCGGGAAAAGGGCGTGATTTTATGTATGTATGCGTTTCAACTCAAGTTGGTAAGCAAGATGAGGCCTATGGTGGTGCAAGCTCAAACAATGCCTATTTACTACGTACATATGGTCACGTCTATATCCCTTGTGGGGAAGACAGAGCCAACAGTCTTGAAAAGACTGATCGGCCACGTTCAGCTATTTGGCTTAATAATAGAATTGAGATCCAAATACTGACAGGTTGCTAGCCCATCGCCTAAAATAAGAATCTCAAGTTTGTAAGCCTATCTCTTAGTCGCCATTTACGACATCCATTGGAAAGAGATGAATGAATGAATGAATGAATAAATTTATTTGCAGGCAAACACGGTAAAAAATACATAGTAGGACAAAAGTATGTCTAGGTTTAACCGAGCAAGCGTGTTGCACCAATAGTTGGCATGCAAATGTTGAAGTCAATAATGTCTAGGTATTAAAATAAATTACAAATACGATAAAAATTACGTCAATAGTTACAATAATAAAAAAGCATTAATTAAAATTATTTGGAATTATTTTGAATTATTTGGTGGCGCTATATGTCAGAACTTAAAACTAAAAAACTCATTAATATTATAAAAGCAATTATTGATAAGTATAGTGTGGAGTTGTTTTTTAAATTTAGACATTGGCAGTTACCTTATGTTTTCGGACAAATGGTTATATATCCTTATTGCCATGTTATAACTGTTCATTTTGAATGATTTCGTTGTATGAGGCTGGAAAGCCAGTCGGTTTGGGTATCTTAGTCCAGAAGGATACGATATTTTTTTAAATAATTGTATGTTATTCTTTACAAATATGCAGATGTCCAATATATACATAGAAGTCAATGTCAATATTTTTAATTTTTTAAATAATGGTCTACAGCTATCTAATGGTTTGGCACCACATAAGGCTCTAACACATTTTTTCTGTATTAGGAAAACATCATCGACATTAACAGAATTTCCCCAAATGACTAGTCCATACCGCAGAGCCGAGCAAACATGACCGTGGTAAACAAGGAGTGCTGTATCTTGACCACAAGTAATTCTTAACCGATATAGAGCGTAAACAAAACGGTTTAATCTTTGGCTTAAGTATTCAACATGCTCTTTCCACGATAAATGTTTGTCAAGCATAATGCCCAAAAACTTTGTCGAAACACACTCCTTAATTAGGTTGCCATTGTACGCTATGGACAGGTTCTGAGGTCTACCATTCTTATTTATATATTGTAAGTAAGTTGTTTTAGATAAGTTTACATATAGGTTATTATCTTCCAGACATTTTACTATTTTGCATATACATACATACATACATAAAATCACGCCTCTTTCCCGGAGGGGTAGGCAGAGACTACCTCTTTCCACTTGCCACGATCTCTGCATACTTCTTTCGCTTCGTCCACATTCATAACTCTCTTCATACAAGCTCGGCGGTTTCGGGTACTTTTGACCTGACCCTTTACCAGGACGTCCTTAATTTGATCAAGATACGTTCGTCTAGGTCTTCCCACTCCGACCTTTCCCTCCACACTCTCCTTGTATATCTGCTTAGTCAACCTGCTTTCATTCATCCTCTCCACATGACCGAACCATCTTAACATACCCTTTTCTATTCCTGTAACTACATCTTCTTTCACATCACAACATTCCCTTATCACGCTGTTCCTTATCCTGTCACTCAATTTCACACCCATCATACTCCTTAACGCTCTCATTTCCACTGCATTTATTCTGCTTTCATGCTTCTTTTGCCATACCCAACTTTCACTCCCATATAGTATCCCTATTTTGCATATAGTGTCATTAATTTCTTTCTCATAATTACAATCTGCTCTCTTGTGAAAAACAATAGTTAGGTCATCAGCAAACAGTATACATGGATAAGATGTGATTGTTGGCAACTCATTTATGTAGAGAATAAACAGGAGAGGCCCGAGTACACTGCCTTGAGGTACACCTACTTTATTTGTTGTAATTGATGATCGGAAAACTTTAAACTCTAAATCGCCATTGAAATTATTAACCTCTTAAAATTATTAACACATTGGGTTCTTGCATCAAGGTAAACCTCTGATACCATATCGCTCAAGTTTCGCTAATAGAGTTTCATGACATACGAAATCAAAGGCGCGTGTCATGTCAAATTGTACGGAAGTTACTGGGACTCTAATATCCATATTATTAGCAATTTGCTTTACAAAGGAAAAGCAAGCAGTTGTTGTAGATCCTCCCCTCCGGAAGCCATGTTGTTCAGGTCTTATAATTTGAAATTTTTCGAGAAATGAAGTTAATAAAATAAGTTAGATGGAGTGGTCCTATTCTTTTTTGTATTGGTGCCGGGAACCACACGGCACAATGTCTATTTATTTTTTCGAGTAAACAGTATATAATGCCTATTTACTGTTTACTCGAAAATCCCTAAGTTATATGTATGTATCGGGAAAGAGAGACGAGACGGGGACTTGACCAAAGGTGTAAAATTGCAGGAATAGAAAGGACGCCAAATCTATCAAGTAATTCAGATTTCTGCTCATTCATTCATTCAGTCAACCTTTGCAAATCTGACAATAGATTTCTACTGGTCAATAGTTCAGACGAGGCCGCCGTACATTTTGGGTAAGTTATTAGCATTATACTACTGACCTTCGATTTAAGGTTGCTTGAATATTTGAAGACGTTTTAATGTCACAAAGTTACTTATTAAATCGGACGTGGCATTTCAGTCTTTTCTGTGGCTGTTGGCTGTCTACCCCGTTAAGGACGAAGACGTGGCGTATGTGTATAAGTTAGTTATCTATTTAATTTTCACCACCAGAACCACAAGAGTGAAAGGCCACATTCAGCTCGGCTTTATGATGGAATTATAATTCAAATAGTGACAGGTTTCTAGCCCATCGCCTACAAGAGGAATCCCATGTTTATAAGCCTGTCCCTTAGTCGCCTTTTATAACACCGTGGGAAAGATATGAAGTGGTTCTATACTAAAGTGGCGGAAACCACACGGCATATTAATATATACATACACTCATAAATACAAACACACATACATACTACAAAATATACATACATACCAAGAAATGTATCATTTATTTTTTTGTGCAATTAAGACTTTACAAACAAACATACATACACACATAAATACATTCATACGAAATGCATGTCAAACTGAGAACCACTTTTTATAGCGGCTAATGACTACACTTTTTAATTCTTTTGAGCTTGTTTATGACTCAAATTGTTTAATGCAGAGATAAACACTCCTACGCATAGCAGGTGAGCTAAACAGTCGGCACTGACCTAAGTGATGTCACAATGATATCATCTTAGCATACAGATCGATTCTATTACAGAAATTTCATCACTCAAATTCACCTTCAAAATTTTTATTCATTATTATTGGACACTTCATATCGCTTAATAATTGTCATATCTTTTGGTTTAACAACATTGGTTGACGTCAAATAAATTACTTGAAACTAAGTTTACCGCCGCTTACAAAGCCTGTAAACTTAGTTTCAAGCCTGTCTGTCTGTCTGTCTGTGCAGAAGCAACAGCTTCTTCTGCACAGACGCTTTGTAACTTCACAACTAACACATACTTGGAATAGAAATGTGAAAAGTAATGTCTTGGCGTGATTAAACGCCTAGTGGTGTTAAGTCACATCCAGTGCAATCTGAGCACTGTATTGTACCAAAAAAAATGAGTTCTGGACCAACACGATGAAGTGACAGGAATTTAAGAAATAGGTATCACAGATAAATAATAAATAAATAAATACCAAAGTGCCGTGTGGTTCCCGGCACCAATACAAAAAAGAATAGGACCTCTCCATCTCTTTCCCATGGATGTCGTAAAAGGCGACTAAGGGATAGGCTTACAAACATGGGATTCTTTTTTAGGCGATGGGCTAGCAACCTATCACTATTTGAATCTCAATTCTATCATTAAGCCAAATAGCTGAACGCGGCCATTCAGTCTTTTCAAGACTGTTGGCTCTGTCTAGCCCACAGAGGATATAGACATGACCATATGTATGTATGTATGTAGTATGTATACCAAACTTGTGTGTCGAGATATTTATATAGAACACTATAAGATAGATTACTTTGAGCAAGATCCATATGAAATAGTATATGATAGTTACCTAGATCAAATTAAGAACGTCCTGGCAGAAGGTCACGTCAAAAGTAGTCGAAACCGCCGAGCTTGCATGAAGAGAGTTATGAATGTGGATGAAGCGAAAGAAGTATGCAGAGATCGTGGCAAGTGGAAAGATGTAGTCTCTGCCTGCCGCTCCGGGATAAGGCGTGAATATATGTTTGTATATAGATACCATGCGTTGGTTTCCAAGATTTTCCTGGACGTGGGTTGAAAAGACCTCGAAACGTGTCGTGATGTAGCCAAATGCATCGTGATCAAAGGGAATGACTCACTTTTTAAATATAATCAGCGTCACTGTCCAAAAAAGTTAGTAGCTACACCACCGATTGCTTATCAAAGTATTAATTTAATTCTTCATATGCCTAATTCAGCGTGTTAATTGTTAATATTGATCGCGATAGTTAAATGACCTATATGATGAAAACGACTGCTAATTCCTATAGCTTTACAGACTTTATTCCCTCTTGCCAGGACTTCAAAGAGAACAACATCGCAAAACAATGAAGAAGACTCATCAATCCAGAAGACTGAAAATCAAGATGTCTTTCTCGTGTTTTTAACAGTCTTTAAATAAAATTCAAAAGTGAATGTCCTATTTCTCACCTTTTTTTGACGCCACGTTTCCCTCCTTTTTAGTCTAGGAACTGTTCCTGCTCCACTTTTACTAGGATGCATTTTCACTCACACAAGCACTACCTATCACTCATTAATTTAAAAAAAACTGTTACATAGTTCACTTTGGTCTAGAAAATATTGAAAAAAGCCACATCATTTAAAAACACTGGCACATAAGAAAAAAAAACTAAAACCAAAACCATAAATACATTCGAATAATGATTAAAAAAATACGTGCGACAGTTTAAAAGGCGCGAAATGTACTGAAATATTTCAGGATTCTCGAGTTTTATCGGAATTACAATCAGTGGATACTAGATAGCTATACGATAAGAAGTTATTTGAATGAATGTGCACTTAAGATTGATAAGATCTATACATATGCGTCCTCGACTACCCAATAAATAAAGTTAGTGACGAATTGTTTACTTTTAGTCACTCTTTTTAAGTCTATTATTATACATACTAACAAAATAAAATGGTTGTTTTAAAAATATATTTTCCACCATTTTATTTTCATATTTAGCTCTAAAATAAATTATTTCTTTTTTAAATTACGCGTAGCTTAAAGTGCCGTGTGGTTTAAGGCACATAAAAGAAGGACAACTCAATCTTCTTCCCGCAAATGGATGAGACGACTAAGGGAACAAGCACGAAAGTGCTTAATCTCTACTAAGTGAAAATAAGTGCAAGGGTTACATTTCCTAACAGGGGTTCACTTGAGGCAGGCGACTACTCCTAAAAACTAAAGTCAAACAAAAGTATCGAAGGAAATAAGTATGTAACAACTGTATGTAAGCGTGTGTTTTTTACCATACATAAAACGTTACATCGACAAATATCTACTTTTATATCCTAACAATTTAAGCCTTTAGTAAAAAAAAAACATGTTAATGGAACGAAATAGACGGACTTTATTCTTTATTTTTGTTATGATTTATGTCACCGTGCCCTGTAGTCTAGACACCAAGGAAAATGATCCATTTGCACGAATACGGTCCAATCTAGGTTAGCCTACCCTATAGACTGGGC
Organism: Amyelois transitella; assembly: GCF_032362555.1. Taxonomy (NCBI): domain Eukaryota; kingdom Metazoa; phylum Arthropoda; class Insecta; order Lepidoptera; family Pyralidae; genus Amyelois; species Amyelois transitella. The sequence goes on from NC_083533.1 coordinate 2,683,893, forward strand.
CAAGGAGATGAGCGGGAGTCGCTTCATGCAAAAACTCGACTTACCCACTCCTGGATCGAATCGAATTCCTCCGCAAAAAGAGCTTATTAGTTTCTTAACCTACGTATTTTCTATTTATTTTTCACATTAAAACTACATTTAAACACTACCTTTCATATTTTCAGTGCTTTATAAAGTTTTTCATTTATTAAAATAAATCTTTTAATATACATAAGAAAATACAGTTACAAAATCTGCTTTAGATATTACGTCACACAGACACGCAGCACAAAATTATTAATTCATGAATAAAAACAATCTTTTGAAATCACTGAAAAAAAAACTGGACAGGACAGGCCTTTTCCTTTAAAAAAAAGACACAATTAGCCAATTGGAGGTCTCCTCTCAAGTAGAGGATGAGTTCAAAATAAAACTCACCACATATCCAAGGTTTTTCCTCACTTCGTTCAAGAACATCAGTTGCTGCGCACAGGTTTTCATAATTCCTGAAATTCGCGTCCAATTTGGACTATCGAAAGTGGGCACAACCAAAAACCGACTGACTTATTACCTCGTATTGTAATTACGCAATTCTACTCCTATTGTGCTGTAAGTTTAGTAAACATTCTTTCACGCACAATAATTGCAAAAATAGAATGACATCATAAATTTGTGATAGTACAATAATGCTCAACAGATGGTCTTACGGTAAGGGTAAACATCGTGAGGAATCCTACACATTCGGACAAGTTAATGTGTAACCCAACATGGTATAGATTCCTTTTCCCCCAATGGAGGTATGGAGATTTGAAACCATTCACTAACTTTAATATTTAATGGTCTATCTCCTATTATGATCCAATATGAGTTAGATCCTCCTGTTAATGCAACAGAAGTCAGACGGGAGTCGCTTTATGCCAAAAACCTAGCTCAAAACCAATCGAGGATCGTTGTCACACGAGACAAACCCCAGGGGGAAAAGAAGGGTACTATTTGGCCGACGGCGCTAGCCTGATGATAAATGGAACTTGGAAATCGCAAAGAAGATAGATAGGTCTCTATAGTAACTACATATTTCCAATGAACATAATACGCTGCTTACTTCTTTAGCATTAAACATTCATCGACTAAGGACACTCCTGATTTTTTTTATCCGTCTAAGTCTTCCCTTTGAAAATCCCCATTCATACGCGGATTATACATTTGTTAAGTTAACCTGCTATCATTCATCTAAATAAAGGGAATGCTGTAGTATTTCTGTCACAATATCTTCTTTCACATCGCAATGGTCTAAATCAATTCAGAAATTTCTAACAATGAATAATTCCGTAAAAACATTTGTGTAAACATAAATTTAACGAGAAGCATTATGATATATTAATTCGTTACGCCATAATAAACAATTAAACCCAAGGTACGTACCACATATCGAACACAATATCGTAACCTTTTCCAAAGCGAGAACCCCATCGAAATCGATCCAGTCGAAATTATCACATTTTCAAGTCACGGATACCAAAAAAAAAAATATAACATTTTATGGAAAAAAATTAATGTCCATAATTTTTTTTAAGACTAATTATTTTAGGGAACTACTCTTAATTCTGTGTATTTTTTGGAACTTGAGTAAATTTACAATGAACGCACTAAATAAAACATAGTTAAAGTGAAACAGTAGTTACAATACCGATAGTTTTCGTACTAAAAGTGTAACAGTTAGGGACAGTGCCATTTTTAATGCAAACATCACGTTACTCTGTACCGTTGGCAAAAAAAATACATATTTATACTAGACAACCAACGGGGCTATTATGACACGTTCGACGAAATTTTTAAACTATAGCTGTCCTGTTTTACGCCGTTTACCGACGGCGAAACAGCGAGTTTATCGCGCGACAAATATGTCTACGCGCGTGCCATGTTAAGCCCGCAGAACATAAGTTGGCCCAACACGGCGGTGATTATGTGCAAGTTGTAAGTGCCGTGTGGTTCCCGGCACCAATACAAAAAAGAATAGGACCACTCCATCTCTTTCCCATGGATGTCGTAAAAGGCGACTAAGGGATAGGCTTATAAAATTGCGATCCTTTTTTTAGGCAATGGGCTAGCAACCTATCACTATTTGGATCTCAATTCCATCATTAAGCCGAGCAGCTGAACGTGGCCATTCAGTCTTTTCGAGACTATTGGCTCTTTCTACCCCGTAGTAGATATAGACGTGACTATAACATTTATTCAAATATTATCAATTTAAGAGTACCAAAAACTTGCATGAAGAGAGTTATGAATGTGGATGAAGCGAAGGAAGTATGCAGAGATCGTGGCAAGTGGAAAGATGAAGTCGCAGCCTACCCCTCCGGGAAAAAGGCGTGATTTTATTATGACTGTTGGCTCCGTCTGTCCCGTAAAGGATAAAGACGTGATTATATGCATGTTAATCTTATAAAGCATTGCATTGGTGCCGAAGCAACTTCTGAACGTAAGCGGCAAAAAAATTGAGATAATATATATGTTAGGAAGTCTAGGAAAATACTAAGAGAGAATATTCAAAAATTTCCCACGGGAACGGGAATTGAAGCGCATTAGGAACTTTTAGTGGGGCGTGAATATCCCAAAATGCCTACGGGAACGGAGATTAAAAGAGAATGTGCCTTTACATAGGTGGAGCTACTGATAAAATGTAGTCAAATATAAATTTTGTAATTAAATAATAATCTGTATTGAAGTAAACTTTTTTTCTGACCATACCTTTATCTTTCAATGTCACACTTGTGTAGTGTGAGTGTGACCTAGATAAACATACGTTATGGCGCTTAAATCACATACCTCGAACACTACAAGATCTTAAAAATCCATACTTTTTGTACTAACTAATTATAGATGTGAAAGTAACTTTTTCTGTTTGTCTGTCACGCTTTCACGCCTAAACCACTGAATCGATATTGATAAAATTTGATACAGGGGTAGCGTTAGAATATAAGCTACTTTTTATTGTGATATAGAAACAACACGGACGAAGTTGTGGGCAAAAGCTAGTTTAAAATACTTAATTGTACTTACAAAGCCGCTCTTTGCTTTCTCATGGCGGGACATTTTTCTTTTGTTAACATCCAGGTGGACCATTCTGGAAAAGATTAAAAAACATAATTATAAACAAATATCAGAAGATTTGATTACTTTATAGAAAATATTATTACTTTAGACCTTTTATTAGTACTTTGGACCACTCTCACATACACACTCATATTTGCACACACACATACCTTACAAATTATATAATAAGTATTACATTTTGAAAATTTTTATTAGAAAATTTAGAATGAATCAAGAACTAATAACTGATCTAAAAACTAAAAAAGTTGTGCAAAAATTCCTGAATATAAAATAAATTTTGTTCTTTGGACTCAGGAAGGTAACAATTGTACAGTTGGAATTGTATGAGATAATTGTATAGGCTTATTAGATTATACTAACATTTTTATAATCATTTAGGAAAAGTATAATGTTAGTGGGATTTTGTACATGAACAAAACCTTTCAAAATCTGAATGTTTTAAATGAAATTCTATAATCCCAATTCGAATAAAACAAGCCAGTGAAGCGTGATAAAGTTCATTCACAATTTGTTTTATCAGCCATCCGAAGGTCGCTACCATTTGATGAAAACATTTAGGTCAAAAAGTAAACTTTTCTCGCATCTACAATACTAGTAGCTAAAAGTTCATCAAAGAATCCAGAAAATATAGCCAGAAGTAACTGGATATTCACACATTGTGAATGCAAAGATGCCCAAATTGCTGTAAACGGCCGCACCCGGCCACAATTTACCCTTTTTACAACATAAATCGCAAAAACATGGGTTCGGTCGTCTAACGACCATCATAACCTAACAAACTCTTCCATATCACTGTGTTATCAAACAAATATGTGCAGATAAGATAAGAGGTATACTTTACCACTGAAAACGCTTTAAATTAATCCAAAATATTTTCACAAACATCACTTTTTTGATAAAAACATGATAGATAACACAAACAACGGACAAATATCACACACATAGGCACAACTAGTGACGTCATTCGACGTTTATTTGATTGACATCGTTGACATCTTGTTAAATCATAATCAAGTAATGTTGCCATACGAACCAGAATTAATTGTGATATTCGATCGATTAAATATTACAAAATCGTTCACAAAACAAAGATGAATTATTTGATTATTATTATTATTTTTCTTACCTGTAGTTTTAGTTTACCGTAGTTTTTAAGTAAATTATTTTATGAATTTAAAAATAAATTCTGTTATATTGTTCACAAACATATTCATCGTCATCGTCTGGACCCGAAATCTGGACTATTTAAAAAGAGAGGCTAACCACACACGACGTATTTTAACATTTGTCGAAGTTAAGTTTCAGAACCATTTTTGACCGTTAATGAATCCTCAGTAAGTAATAATTTCAATTCAAGCAGTTTTTTTCTTTTTTCTTAGATTTATAATAAAATGCTGTCCATCAAACTACTATTTGAAACTTCAAAAATATACTTCTGTTCTGAAAATATTGATTTCCTTTTGTTTTATTTATCAATTCCCATTCCATCACCTTTCAAGGAAAACATCTTTTTCAATGTAAAAAATTAAACAGTTTTTCATACCGTTATTTTATTCGAACTAAATCATGGAGAAACCAGAGCAGCCGAAGAAGTGTTTCTGTGCTAGATGCTTTTTGCCAATTTGTCCAGAGGATAAGGTGAACATAGATGGCCAAAGTTTTCATAGACTTTGCAGTACATGCTGTAAGTATTGAGCATACCCAACATATTTTGATTCAAATCCTTGTCCATTGTTAGATTTGAATTGTGAATCCCCTTCTTAGCCATATAAGCCAAGATACCTGCCTTTACAATTTTATAAGACAGTTTCAAAAGACAAATATTCCTTCTTTTCAGGCATATGCCGAACAATCCCAACATCTCTGAAGATGTTCTATGGCCATGTATTTTGCACGGAGTGCTTCAACACTCATGTCCTGACGAGGTTCAGGGGGGAGAATCCTCGCATCCACTCCAACAGCTGGTGGATGCAATGGGCGCCTGGTGCCAAGCCTCAGCCTCAAGCGAAGGAAGCTGGGAGCGAGAAGAAAGAAGGTAAGGATTTTTGTTTATTTTTATTCACAATATGTTTAAAATAAATGCCTGTGCCTGTAATAGGCTAGTCAATCTCTTTCGCGTGGATATTGAGTGTTTATGCTCATTATTAGATTTTATGCAAGATGAACATATTCGTACTTGTGATTCTGATAAAATCATAAGCGGTAACATACTTTCTTAAATTTATTACAATCGTAGGTAAAATATAACATCGTGATTAATTATAGATAAAGTGCAACAAGGAACACTAACCGTGTGGTTCCCGGCACCAATACAAAAAAGAATAGGACCACTCCATCTCTTTCCCATGGATGTCGTAAAAGGCGACTAAGGGATAGGCTTACAGACTTGGGATTCTTTTTTAGGCGATGGGCTAGCAACCTGTCACTATATGAATCTCAATTCTATCATTAAGCCAACGTGGCCATTCAGTCTTTTCAAGACTGTTGGCTCTGTCTACCCCGCAAGGGATATAGACGTGACCATATGTATGTATGTATGTAGGAACACTAAATAAAAGTTGTTCTTTCACCAAAGCACCTTTCGAAAGCTTCAACAGGGTAGCTTGTAAATGATAACCTGAAGGGTTGGTAGGATAGTACGTAGTTTCTTCACTGACTGTAAGCCGAACTTTCTATCCTGTAAAATAATCAACATTTTTGAAACAGAAATGAAAGGTCCGCAGAAAGCCGAGGAGGTGCCGGAGGAAGCGCCCAAGAGGTGCACCTGTGCCCGATGCCTCCAAGCGGTGGAAGAGAGTAGCAGGGTCCTGATCGACAACCAGAGTTTCCATCCACAGTGTGCTAAATGCTGTGAGTTTAGATTTACATACATATTATATTTATCTCTTACGGGAAAGACGGTCTACAATCTGGAAAAAATTTAAAGGCCACTTTCATCTGAATGACTTAATGATGAAATCGAAATTCAAATAGTTACAAATTGCTAGCCCATGGCCTGAAAGAAGAATCCCTACTTCATAAGCTTTTCCCTTGATTGACTTTTACTATCTACACGAGAAGGGAAGAAAATGGTACGCAGTCTTCAAGAAGGGTGAAGCCAGTAAGATTCTATGTCTCATGCACATTTTAATCGTGTGTTTAAAATCTCAGTTCGCCTTAACCAAGTCGAGAAAGATACTTCTGACTGCTGTAGCATACTATAGGCATCTTTTCCCCTGGGCATTATCCGACTAAAACACACATTTGAGTTTATTTATGACTGAGCTTGCCTTTACCATTTTGATAAACTGTCATTATTCCTCAAATTTCTTGCTATTTTCCAGACTTCTGCCACAAGGTGCCCGCAACGAAAGTGAAGATCTACTACGGCCAGGTATTCTGCGAAGACTGTTTCAACCGCTACGTGCTGAGCCACAACAAGGACAATCCCACTGAATTCTTTAGGTGACTTCTAGCTCTTAATACCAATAACTATCAAAGCATTCTTCATCAAATTATTTCAATCATCAGTTTTAGCTTTTTAATACTGTAGTCTATGATAGGTGTTATAATGTAGAACTCTGTCATTATATCTGTCCTGCCTGTTTGGCTATTTGCAATGTTTTACGGCTGGCCCATTTTGATGAAGTTTGTGTGAATATAGTTAATTATTCAATGTCAAACAAAGGTTTTACTTTTCAGGAAATTCCCACAACAACGCTAGCTTGTATGTGCATACATATATTTCATTTAACATTGTTTCAGGACATGTTTCGAACAATGGCAAAACAACGCGCATTTCGCTGATAACATGAGGGAGTTCATGAGCGGCGGCAACAAGGACAGCACCCCGTTCGTGTTCATGATGCAGCCGCAGCAGTTCTGCCGGTGTGGCGCGACGCCGCCCGCTCACGATAACGTGTCAGCTGAACATAAGAAATGTATGTTTGTCTTTAATATTTTTTCTCAAGTTTTATCTTCTGAAATGTTTTTTTTTTAAACTTCATTTATTATTTTATTTGGGAGAAAGGTTATGTAGGGATTCTTCTATAAGCGATGGGCAGCCAAACTAACTTAATTGTATTGAATTTGTTCGAGACCCCTACTTGTACTGTTCCATGTGGGATAAAGACTTAATTAATTACATGTATAGATTACAAGGAATGATGGAAAATGCTACCGGACATAAACTGCGCAGACCCTGCCAGATTTATAGCACAAGTTTTTGTAACATTACAAATTTTCTTATAGGTGCGTAAAATGGTGAAAAATTTTCAGCTGCCACACCAGCCACTGTGTCCATAGAAGAAGGCTCCAACGTTTGTCGGGATCTTTCCTTCGAGAACAGAACAGAAGTGTCTGATATTCCCGAGTCGTGCGCAGCGATGGAGGACTCTCACGACAGCTTGGGTGTGGCCGCAGCGGAAAAAATCGAAAAGCTGACGAAATATTTACACGAGAGACGCGTTACAAACAAAAGCACGAAAAAATGGAAAAATTTTGAATACGATCAAATTTCTGCGACTTCCGATCAGTCGTTTTATGCGTGGATTGATTTTCAGAATCCCAAAACGGCCGGTGTTCGGTCGGATTGTCCAAAGTGTTTGTGGCAGTGTGGTCCAATTTACGTAAACGGTGATATTTTTCAAAAAGAAGTTTGTTGTGAAGAAAATTGAGATTTGAATAAAATGTGGTGTTCAATAAATTTGTTTTCTTTTATATTATTTTTCTTTCTCTTGACGCTTGTCTCGATTATATCATAACTCTGGACAGAAGTCCTTTTTACACGTAGCGACTTCCGTCTGACCTCTGCACTCTGTTAGAAGTGAACCGTATGGATCCCTTTAGATTCACTGTCTCTGTAAAAAGACCGTAGTTAAATGATGCAAGTATAGATCCCCGTAGGTTATTGTATTAGGTTGGTAATGTACATACCTTATGCACTTTGTTATATATTATTCCGTTCCGTTATATAGACCGTGGCATTTTTATGTTATTGCCTATGGTCACTGTGCTAGTCCTCGACCATGTGCAATAAAGGCCTCAATCTGTTCCATGCGGGACAAACACGTAATTACATGTACAGATTACAAGGTATTACGGTACTAACCGTCTACAATAATCACGCCTCCTATCCAATATCCTTTGCGGGGTAGACAGAGGCCACAGTCTAGAAAATTGTGGTTTAATGATGAAATTGAGAATTAGTATCAGGTTACTAACCTTTCACCTACAAAAAGCATCCCAAGCTTATTTAGCCCTTCCCTTAATCGCCTTTTACGACATCGAGTTTATTTTTAAATCGACGAAGACAGAAAACCTCGGACATGTAAGTGGCAACACTAAATTAAACGTCGAAACGAAATATCACCAAAGAAACGAGTCAACGACCGACTTACAGGCGTGGCCTAATAGTAATAATATGTTTTTAACTAATAGTAAAGTTTAATAAGTTAATTATTTAGTTGTAGTGATTACTAATTGTAATCAAAAGTATGAACCACCATTTCTAGTGCCGGCGTGCGATTTAATGTGATTAAAAGTGCGGGCAAGATCGCTTCTGAAAAAGGCGTCGTCTTCGTTGTAATATTGTTTATTTTGAAACGGAACAATGTACGGAAGAAAGACTCCTTCCACTTACCGCTCCACGCCTTCTGTATACTCTCATTACACGGGAAAGTAAGTTGTTTGTGTACTTGTATCAAAATTTGCCATTAAGATGAAGGCATATCCAAATCCTCACATCGGATTTCTACACAAATTCTCCATTTCAAGTCTACAAAGACTAAGCAAATTCATACAATGTTCATGTTTTTGAATAATTAGATTGTTTTCTTATTAATTAATCATTTTAAAGTACTTATTTACTATTTCAAACATGAATATGATTAAATCCAGTTCATTTTATGTTTATTTAACTCTTTAATGAATGCTTGTGAGAGATCTAGTAATACATGCGAGAGTTTCATTACAGATCAACCACAAACCTTCGGTCCACTAAATCGGTGCGGTCTTTGCATGTGCCATGGTACCAGAAACCATTACTCCACGATGCGTTCTTCCTGGATCTGCAAAGAGGATCGCTGCTCACCGGATTCATATCACTTGTAAGCTTATTATTGAATTTTGTAGTTTTTGTTTAATATATATTCTTCCATAGATATCAAGTGGATCAGGCCTGTTTGTCTGTTTAGTTATTAACCTTACAAAGTGAAAGGCTAATGTATTACTGCTGTGTGGTTCCCGGCACCAATACAAAAAAGAATAGGACCACTCCATCTCTTTCCCTTGGATGTCGTAAAAGACGACTAAGGGATAGGCTTACAAACTTGGGATTCTTTTTTAGGCGATGAGCTAGCAACCTGTCACTATATGAATCTCAATTCTATCATTAAGCCAAATAGCTGAATGTGGCCATTCAGTCTTTTCAAGACTGTTGGCCCTGTCTACCCCGCAAGGGCTATAGACGTGACCACATGTATGTATGAAAGGCTAATTAACTTGGGATTGCTCTTGTAAGTGATGGATAAGCAGATTCTACTCACTATTTGAATCTCAATTCCATCATTTAGCCATACAGCTGAATGTGAATTCTTTAAGACTGACACGTCTACCCGCAAAGGGGCATAGACGTGATTATATGTATTAAAAAAATATATTATTTGACATTTAATTTGTTTTACACATACATGTAAAACAAAGGTAAAATCTGAATATAGTTAGTTACCTACAGCTCATTTTTAATCAACTTGTAATTGTTTTATTGGAGTTTGTGTCATTAAGGTCCAGGTAAGGATGATTAGACATAATTAAAAAAATCATAGAATAACAACAATCTTTATTAGACTAGTTTTATAATTTTTTAAGAGAGCTGGGTTTAGTTTAAACATGAGATTTGATTTTTTTTAATTTATATTCCAGAATGCATTATGTTAAAGAGATTTAATAATTTACCGGCCAAATCGTAACCAATAGTTTCTCGTTGCAGTTCATAGCGCTGTTCACGTTCGCACAGAGCATCTTCGACCTGTACTGCCTGGGCATGGCCACGCCCGGCTCTGTGCACTACGGCTACTACGTCATCAGCTTTCAGTTCGTCTACGTGGGAAGTACACCAGGTAAGGTCATACGGACATCTTAGTGTATTGACAAATAAATTAAACAAATTAAAAAAATATATATTTTTAAAAACAATGTATTGCCCAGCGAAAAACTATTGCTGTCCCGTTTCACGTCGTAATAGAAAGAGAAACAGCGATATTTTCTCGCGCGATATAAACGGCGTCGCTCGTTACATGCTATGGGAGCTGGACTTCCACCAGACTTTGTAATCAGAAAGAATAAAGATTAATAGTTTATTTAGTTTGCCTAAGACACAGAATACCTACTTATTAATAATGCGAAAGTAACTGTCTCTCTGTTACGCTTTCACATATAAACCTGAACTGATGAAACTGAACCGATTCTGACGAAATTTGGTACAGAGACAGAATTGACCTTGAGGAAGAACAAAGATTACGAAGAACGAACTAAAAAAAGAACGCGGACCAAGAAGCAAACAAAAGCTTTTATTTAATAAAAATACAATTTTTTGCTAATGAAATTGTTTATGTTTTTTTCCAGTTCGCAATGTCCTGATTGTGTTTTCACTGTTCTCATGGATTGGATCGGTGGCTGTTCTCATCACTAGTATTATTCTCATCAATGCTTTGCGGAAGGTAAATAAATAAATATCCGGTTAGTTTTAAAGATATGTAGTAACTTTTTCTTACTCTACCATATTTTCACTACCAAATTGATTATTGATTTCCTTTTAAATTGCACTAAAGTAGAAAAATCACATACTTATTCCTTAATCTTCAATTTGTTTCTAACTAAATCTATTTACTTGCCACTTCATTACGTAATTCTTTTGTGTCATTCATATTCATCAATCTTTTCATGTACTCTCACTGTAAAAAATCATAAAAAAGATAGTTACCCTTGTCACGTTGTGACCCTTTAACGCTTAATCTACTAAACGGTTTTTGATGAAATTAAGTACATGGGCAGAATAAAACCAGCCCCCGTAGCATGGCACGTGCGATGCTGTTTTTATAGCGTGAAAAACTATCGCTGTTTCGCTTTTTATCATGATTTGAAACGGGACAGCGATAGTTTAACGCGCGATAATAACTGCGTCGCTTGTGCCATGCTTCGGGAGCTGGTATGGCAAGGATATTTATTCTGATATTCCCAAGAGAGAGTAGTCCCGGGACACAGCTAGTATAACTATATTTAGAACTTCATCATTTTCATCTAAGTAGGTACTTCTCAAAGTTGTTTGCACATCACTAAACATCTCATTGTCATTCACACATGCCGCTATTTTAGCTTGTACAGCAAAACAAGAATAAGGTATGTTTGTTATTATGTGTATATCTATACTAATATTATAAAGCTGAAGAGTTTGTTTGTTTGTTTGAACGCGCAGTATCTACTGGTTCGAATTGAAAAATTCTTTTGCGTTGAATAGACCATTTATCAAGGAAGGCTTTAGGCTATATAACATTACTTTGCAACTTTTAGGAAAGAAATAATGGACAAAGTGACAAGACAAGAAAAAAAAACGGGGAAAATTATTATTCATCCTTGAAGGCTTCAATGATGCCCAAAATAACTATTCCACGCGGAAGAAGTCGCGGGTACTTTATGTTACATAAGTGTTTATTATTTTGTGTAAGAACGTCGGTGGTCGAATCGGTAAGGTGCCTGGTCAAAATGTGGTTGTTATGTACAATAGTTTGATAACTAACCGATCCTCTTACGGTGAGGGAAAACATCGTGAGGAAACCTGCACATTCAGGCAATTGGATGTGTAATATTTAAGTATATTAAAGTAATTTATAGTTTAAAAAAAAATGTTAAGGGTAAACCATAATTAAGGGTCCTTATCACTATAAATAAAGGGGTATGAAAAATAGATTTTGGCCCATTATCAGACCCCTATATGCTCACAAAGTTTCATGAGAATCAGTCAAGCTGTTTTGCAGGAGTACGGGAACGAACATTGTGACACGAGAATTTTATATCAATTTTTATGATGTATGGAAAATAATGAATACTTTCTTCCCGTCTCAGGAACACGAGAAACGCATAGTACCATGGTTGTACACGTTCGGCGTGTTCACTTCATTCCGCCTCGTGGCGTTCATATTCGCCGCCATTGTGAACGACATGATATTCGGCTACAACATAGTGATGTGCCTGTGCTGGATCGTGTTCGTCGTGATCGGCGCTTACGGCTGGCTGCTGGTGTACAGCTTGTATCTGGAGCTGGCCGACTTGACCAAACTGGAGGACTTGGCGCATTTGAGGGTGAGTCACCTAAGCCTAAAAAGGTCGCCCCTTTATTGATTTGGAAACCAGTTATTAAATACTACTGCACAGGCTGATAAAGCAGAATGCATACATCAAGTGAGTATTGGATTGCTGATGTCAGATTGACATTGACAGATAGAAACGTCATATTGACTATAGCGGTAATTGTGAACGACATGATATTCGGCTACAACATAGTGATGTGCCTGTGCTGGATCGTGTTCGTCGTGATCGGCGCTTACGGCTGGCTGCTGGTGTACAGCTTGTATCTGGAGCTGGCCGACTTGACCAAACTGGAGGACTTGGCGCATTTGAGGGTGAGTCTTATGCAGATGCAATAATTATTATAAGATTAATCAGGTGGCAGAAGTATGGAAATAGTAATGACACCTAAGCATAAAAAGGCCGCTTCTTTAGTGATTTGGTAACCAGTTACTAAATCTGCCTGTGGCTGTGATTTGGCTGAAAGCACTGGCTGATAAAGCAGAATGCATACATCAAGTGAGTGTTGGATTGCTGATGTCAGATAGAAACGTCATATTGACTAAATAATATAGTGATGTGCCTGTGCATTAATTATGATAATTTAATATTAATTATTATAACATTAATCAGGCAATCTGTCACTACATATTTGAATCTCATTTCTATCAATAAGCCTAACAGCTGAATAAAAATGAAAGACTGACTGGCCACTGTCTAAAAGGAAACAAACTTATGACTCATTTCACGCGCTACTGATGTATATATTTTTTCTATTTCATGTTATGAATTTTTCTTTTATATTACAGATGGGCACAATGGCGTCATTAAACGCGTCTCTGGCGGGCTCCAGGCCGACGACGCCCCACAGCACGGTGTCCACGATGCCGGCCTCGCAGATCTGATGCCCGGGCCCCGGGCGCGGGAGCCCCGACAACGAACCGGACGAGGCGATGCCGCTGGCTGAAGGCAGTTTGGAGACACCGGTTTAGTTTTGGGAAACATTATATAATTTTTTTTAACTATCAGTTTAACTCATGCGCACACGACGCCTCATTGAACAGTAAAACTTTAATGTTTATACATACATAAATCATTCTGGCAAATGGTCAGGTAAGAAGTACTCAAAACCAAAGGGTTGCATGAAGAGAGTTATGAATGTGGATGAAGCGAAAGAAGTTTGCAGGGATCGTGGCAAGTGGAAAGATATAGTCTGCCTATCTCTCCAGGAAAGAGGTGATTTATGTATGTATATAAATAAATCATGCCTACCACCCACGTCATCCTATTCATTTGCCATGATCCAGCATAATTATTTTGTTTCATCAATATTTTCATGCAATGACGGTTTAGGACCTTATCGACCTGATCTTTCCACCAGAATGTCTCCGATTTCTTTATAGTCTATAGGATTTACTTCAGACCATATAATTTCGTATTATTTTAAAAATAGCTTTAACTGACTTGTCTACGCCCCCTAACATATAGTAAATACATATTTGTAAGACATTATTCTATATCTATACATATATACGGAATTTGTCTGTGTAACCAGCAACATCGTCATATCACACATATTAAATAGCGGAACCCGGGCTCTAAAGTAATACCGCTTAGGATATAACCGGGATTGGAACACACAAAAAAAAAAGACTTTAAAAAAATACTATACTTATTAGGAAAAAAAAGATAATGACAGAAAGTGCCATTTTTTATCTGTCCACCGTTTTACTTTAAAAAAATATATATTCTTATATATTTATAAATTGAGAACCTCTTCTTATTTTAATTCGGTTAATAAAGAGACGAAAAAAAAAAACAATTTTTACGTTGACATTAAACAAAAGAGGATAAACAAAAAGAGTGAGAATCTATACAACATTTAAAAAAAAATTATAATAAAAGATATTTTCCTATATGCCCTTATTTGTTATTGTAAGTCCGTCCAATTTATTTACCATTTAGTTCTTTATTATAGTTTAGGTTTAATTAAGTAAGAAAAATTAGTAATTTTTAATATCTAAGTTCATGTTTGACAAAATATTATTGTATTCTTTTTCAACCTAAAGTTTTGGAGTAAATTTTTCTAATACTGTGTTATTCTGGCGTTCTATTTGTTTCATTTTTTTTTTCAAATTAACTTATTTTTTTATAAATGTATTGAATTTTTTTAACTTATTTATACTGCACCTAATATACTGCCACGAATATGTTAATTAATAGAATTAAGTCGAACTTTGCATTTTCTAGATAAGTGTGAAAAGTTGAGTGTTAAGAATAATTAAAGGAATTGATACCTGTGGCGCAGTGGTTAACTCGCCAGGCAGTCCCTCTGGTGACTTGGGTTTGATTCCAAGTGCAGTTAATTTTTAACTTTGTTTTATAGACTTTGGCTGCTGTACTGAATGAGTTCATTAATTAATGTATAATCGAATCCACGATAAAATCATAATGTTGCCCGTTAGATTTATGTTTGCGGTTAAATTTTCCCATTCCCAGGAAACTCCATCTCAGTCTTATTTTTAATTTACACAACAAATTTAGTTTATTTAAATAAATTTAAAATTGTTGCATTTGTGCCTTTAGAGTGCCTAAGAATATTTTGAGAATCTCAGAACTTTTACTATAATCGTAATTATATTATTATAACATGTGTATAACTGTCTATTGACACTAGAAGTATGTCTTTTTTGATAATTTCACAATAAAGTTATATTTAACAGAAAAAATATTTAATATAGTGAAGAAAAAAAACTGTTAAAAACAACAGTGATTTGTCTACAGTGCTGTATGTAACAATAATAACAAAACTAATCTTTGTTCTAATTTAGTAACTATTTATTCATACGAAAATCATTCACGTTTTGTACAATAGGTACAATATCTTAATTTTAAGAAGAAACAAATCGAATATTATTCCTTTTCACAAAGAAAATTCGAGAAAAATGTATCACTTATATTCTATAATCAATTTATTTTATTTAAATTTTATTGACCCTTAAAGCTGATGGTTTTTCTTTTATTTACAAAATTATGCAATATCTGTTTGTAGTGCAATAAAAATATTATAAAGAATTTGTGTTTCAAACTTTGAAAATATATAAACTTTATTTATTTTATTTAAAATTTCCATCTCGGATGCTTTGTAATGAATAACAATGGATGTTATAGTAATTATATCAAAGAAATTATTTGGTGTAAATATTAATCAATATTATTAATTATAATTTGGTGTAATTTTAAGTATGTGTAATGTATTGTTAATGTACTAAAGGACTGTAATTGTACTGAATAATTGTAAATGAACCGTCCACTATATTTTTTTCTGCAATAAATGTTTGCAAATTATAATTTTTTTTTTTATGTATACTCTTTGTTGAGAAGCCACTTCTGACCAACTTCTATTTAAATGGGGGAAAATGTATATCTGTATGTAACTGATTCACACTTTTTCGTATTTCATAAAAATTGTCTTTTGAGTTCCTTGCTAGTTTTAACTTTATTGTTCAAGGGCGAGCTGTTATTAGATTACACACTTGAGTGAAGTCGCGGGCAAAAGCGTAATAAGACAGAGAGAGAGGCAGAAATTCGGTCATGATGGGTGCAACCTATTTATATTTATGTCTAAGGCTAAGCTAGTAAATATATACAGGACGAATCACCAGATTGAACGTAGTTTTCATCATTGGGTTTTAGTGATGAACATAAGTAAAACACAAAAATATTGAAATAGATTTTATCAAACATATTCACAGGTATAGGTACATTTTACAAACATACATCTTTATATAATATCATGTAGTCACCTTGACAAATTCTTTGAGGTATTAACGATCCCAAGCTCAAATACTAATAGATATATATACATACATTGATATATAAACTTTATTAGGTATTACGCACTCCTTAGTCTGAGAATATTAATTCCAAGGAATTTCTATAACATATCTTCTAAAAACGATAACTTATCATATATGCAAAATTTTAATTTAAAAATAATAATTTTCATTTTATCTTCCATCATCATGTAGACTGTTAGCTCAGTCTACTCGGTAATAGGATGGAGAAGTGATTGTATGTATGAATTTTCTTAGTTTTTTACTTTCACAGCGCTTTAACACCAATCAAAAAAAAAGGTAGAGCCATTTGTGAAAAGCGTCAGCGAACTACGTTAGAACCCTATCCAAAATTTTTACCGTACATTATAAAGCTTATATTTCAATGCGGTAATATTTAAAGCGATTAGCCGAGGTAAATACTTTCTAGGTACCATGGTAAGGGAGTGAAAAAATACTTGAATTAAACTTAAATGTATATTTTAATAGTATATCTCATCCCGTGGTCTAGTGGCACGAATCCCAACATCAGGATTATGAAATAAGACTATTATTTTTCACTCCCATAATCTCCATGCAGATAGATTTGTTGCACAGACGCCAGATTTTTGGACTGTGGATTGAACAGTATTAATTACCCGAAGTCAAATATGAGTCGCTTTTCTTTGGAATTACTCACGGGAGCGAGGCCCCGAGCGAAAGTCAATTTTTTAGGCAGAACAGCCATTTTTTAGAGAACCACAACACAATGGAAAAATAAAATAGCCTGGCCCTGTAACTACTAGACATAATAATACAACATTATTTTCTACAATTCTAGCCTACAATGCGTAGAGTACAAAAATAAATTGAGAATAATCAATGATATCTCTTCAACAAGAATAATAACAAAGTATCATTATTATCACACCACATTGATCTAACAAAAAATACGAAGAACATTTTATTTCATTGGCATGAAAAAAAATAGCCATATTCGAAAGTATATTTGTACACGAGAACATAAAAATGTAATGTTTTTGTTAAACTACTTTTATGTTCAAATAAGAGACCATAATATTTTATGTTGCACAATAAAGAGGTAACAACAGAAGTTATACTTTTTGTATTAAAAATAATTGTGACCACAATTGATCGATGTGAAAAATGAACGAAAAATATTTATTATTGTTTTATTAAAAATGAATTTTAACCAAAGAGTGATTATATATGAAGAGCTCACATAACTCGATACCTATAGATTAAAGGCATAACAAGGTTTTTAAATCTATTAATTTTACTAAAAGTTATAAACTCATAGCAATATAATATATACATACATACTACATACATAAAATCACGCCTCTTTCCCGGAGGGGTAGGCAGAGACTACCTCTTTCCACTTTCCACGATCTCTGCATACTTCTTTCGCTTCGTCCACATTCATAACTCTCTTCATACAAGCTCGGCGGTTTCGGGTACTTTTGACCTGACCCTTAATATAATATATGTATATAATAAATGCGAGAATTCACTGCCCGAACCAAGAAATTCTTGGACCTTATACCATTTGGTTAAAAGCTATAATAAAATATACCTACCTGCCCTTCCATTCAAAATTAAAGGTAAGATAAAATTTTATTGTAAAACAAAATTTTCAATAGACAATTTCAAAAATTGACTAATACGCAAATAAATATAATACAAATTTCAGCATTTACTAAAACATCAGGGCTTTATTAAAATATTTTCGTACATTATATTAATATGAAGTAGACACAAAATGTACATATTTTGCAAAGAAGTACGAACTTTCAAAACAATTTAAAGAAATTGAAATTAATTAAATTTTAGACTCAATTGGGATAGAAAAATATTTATAATTTCATCATTGAAAAAAAAACAACTAAATTCTCTTTAGTGATTCGTCTTCGAAGTCTAGATGGCGCCACATCCTGAAAAAATATTATTTAGTTACTGTAAAAAAAATGGCGGTTTATTTTTCTTGCCGTAATCTTGGCAAACCCAAGGTAAATTTAGATGTAAGTGTATTTTGAATGTCAAAAATGATTCTTTCGCTTTATTTTTATCTTTTAAATCTAATTTATTTCATTTTTAACCCTTATAAAAATATCCACAACCTTTGCTGGGGAGGTTCCCCTGCAAAGGTTGCAGATATCAGATGGGAGTCGCTTCGTGTTTAAACCTGACCACCCAATCCAGGATTCATGGTCAAGAGGTGCGCAAAGGTGAGGATGTAGCCGGAACTGACGCCAGGAGAGATACAAATGATCACCTACCCTGGCTGCCAAGCCCACTTCCTCACGACCCTGTCGTAAAGGCCGATACCGGAATCCATGACATGAACACATATAATAATGTAGCCAAGTCGCCTTCGAATCTTGTGCCTATTTGTTGTCTACCCCGTAACAGATAGAGATGTGATACAAATGGTCACCTACCCTAGCTATCGAGCCCGTGGTGCTTCCTCTTGATCCTGGCGTAAGGGCCGATATCGGGATCCATCACGAAGTCGTACAACACTGAAGACCAGCTGTGATGCTGTGGCAGGTCGTCGTAGAACTCCGACGCTATTCTCTTCACCTGAAAGATGAGAAGTAATGGTTACATTCAGACATTGATGTCGTAAAAGGCGACTAAGGGATAGGCTGATAAACTTGGGATTCTTCTTATTTTAAGGGCTAGCAACATGAGTCTTTTTGAATCTCATCACTCAGTCATATAACATATTTCAATTATATACTGAACTATATAATTGAACGCGACTTTTTGCTCTGTCTACCTCGTCAGGTATAAAGACGTGATTATATATGTGTATGCACATTTAGACAAAATTTATTCTAATCTTTTTTCCCCTGATTTTAATCTGACGAGAAGATAGAATGGTCCCTTTAACATAACATATATTTGTTCACGGTTCTGAAATGAAATAGTGTTCAACAAATAAAAAAAAATCAAATCAAATTATTATAAATACCGATATGTTACATACATTTAAATCTAAATCATGGACGAATGCACATTGTCTACATTAAAAGTAATGATTTCAATACGAATAGGTATATCGTGTGGAGGGAAACGTCAGAGTGGGAAGACCTAGACGAACGTATCTTGATCAAATTAAGGACGTCCTGGTAAAGGGTCAGGTCAAAACTACCCGAAACCGCCGAGCTTGCATGAAGAGAGTTATGAATATGGATGAAGCGAAGAAAGTACCTATGCAGAAATCGTGGCAAGTGGAAAGTGGTAGTCTCTGCCTGTTCCTCCGGGAAAGAGGCGTGATTTTATGTATGTATGTATAGGTATATCGTCATACATACATACATACATATGATCACGTCTTTATCCCTTACGGGGTAGACAGAGCCAACAGTCTTGAAAAGACTGATAGGCCGCGTTCAGCTGTTTGGCTCTATGATAGAATTGAGATTCAAATAGTGACGGGTTGCTAGCCCATCGCCTAAAAGAAGAATCCCATGTGTATAAACCTATCCCTTAGTCGCCTTTTACAACATCCATGGGAACGAGATGGAGTGGTCCTATCCTTTTTTTTTTATTGGTGCCGGGAACCACACGGCACTATATATCGTCAAATTAAAAATATTTGTAAATCACCTCAGGCAACCTTCTCCCGGGTACAGCGGGGAAATCGTGATGTTCATTATGATAGCCCACATTGAATGTGATCCAATTCAGGGGGCCGTAGTAGGAATATGTCTCGAATCCTTTGCGAAACATATAGTGCTCCGATATGAAGTGGCCTGAAACGGAAATGCATAAAGTTAAAATCCTATGCGATATGGTAACACTATAACATTACATTACTTATAGTCACGCTTATACTCCATCTCTTTCCCATGGAGTGCCGTGTGGTTCCCGGCACCAATACAAAAAAAGATTAGGACCACTCCATCTCTTTCCCATGGATGTCGTAAAAGGCGACTAAGGAATAGGCTTACAAACTTGGGATTCTTTTTTAGGCGATGGGCTAGCAACCTGTCACGATTTGAATCTCAATCCTAGCCAAATAGCTGAACGTGGCCTATCAGTCTTTACAAGACTGTAGGCTCTGTCTACGTATTTGACATAAAGACAGAATTGAGATTTTTTGGTTCCCGGCACAAATAAAAAAAAGAATAGGACCACATCGTTTCATTCCCATGGATGTCGTAAAAGGCGACTAAGGGATAAGCTATAAGCCTAACTTGAGATTCTTCTTGTAGGCGATGGGCCAACAACCTGTCTCTATTTGAATCTCCATTCCATTATAAAGCCTTAGCTGCTAAACGTAACCTTTCAGTTTTTTTCAAGACGGTTGGCTCTGTCTACCCCGCAAGGGAAATAGACGTAACTATATGTATTTGCGTACAAATAAAAACTAATACCTGCTACAGGATGCACTCCCATCGCCATCAATGAACCAAGTACTAGATAAGCGAGCACCTTCCAACCTGAAATATAATTAAACACGTTATTTTTTTACATACATACATACATAAAATCACGCCTCTTTCCCGGAGGGGTAGGCAGAGACTACCTATTTCCACTTGCCACGATCTCTGCACACTTCCTTCGCTTCATCCACATTCATAACTCTCTTCATATTTTTTCATTAGTTCATAGTTATTTTCTTTCATATAAAAATATTTATTTTCAGAAAATTTAACATTTGACAGGTTTATCTCTACTCAAAAATTTTAAATCGTATCACGACTATATTTCCACACAAAATTTAATTAAACAAGTTGGAACATGATTGGAGTTAACTAAATATTATGTAGTTTATAGCTGTGCCCGCGACTTTGTCCGTGTGAAATTGTTATTTTGGGCATCAAGGGTGAATAATTTTCCCCGTTTTTTTTTCACATTTTCCATTATTCTTCACTCCTAAAAGTTACAGCGTGATGTTATATAGCCTAAAGCCTTCCTCGATAAATGGTCTATTCAACACAAAAATAAAATTCAATTCGAACCACTAGTTCCTGAGATTAGCGCGTTCAAACAAACAAACAAACTCTTCAGCTTTATAATATCAAGTATAGATGAGAAACTTACCGAAAATTTTAACGACTAGGGCGTCGAAGAACAGCTGTATGACAGCATTCACCAGCTCCAGCGGTGTAGGGGGCTTCGGTCTTACCACCAGAGGGCGCACTGTTCCACATTATCAAAATACATTTATATGTTTAACAAACAAACTTTTTATCATGATCTTTTAGTAGCACTGTGTGGTTCACGGCACTAGTATAAAAAAAGAATAGGACAGCTCCATCTCTTTCCTGTATGTCGTGAAAAACGACTTAGGGATATGCTTATAAACTTGGAATTCCTTTTTTGGGCAATTGGCTAGCCAGCTGTCACTATTTGAATTTCAATTCTATCATTAAGCCAAACAGCTGAACGTGGCCTGTCAGTATTTTACAGACTGTTATTACATACTAGCTGTGCCCGCGACTTCGTCCGCGTGGTATAGTTATTTTGGGCATCATTGAAGCCCTCAAGGATGAATAGTTTTCCCCGTTTTTTTTTTCACATTTTCCATTATTTCTTGGCTCCTAATAGTTGCAGCGTGATGTTACGAGTATATAGCCTAAAGCCTTCCTCGATAAATGGTCTATTACGCAAAAAGAGTTTTTCATTTCGAACCAGTACTTCCTGAGATTAGCGCCTTCAAACAAACAAACCCTTCAGCTTTATAATATTAAGTATAGATATTTGTGCGAATATGAATGAAGCGAAGGAAGTATGCAGAGATCGTGACTAGTTGAAAGAGGTAGTCTCTGCCCACACCTCCAGGAAACAGGCGTGATTTTATGTATGTATGTATGTTTATTTGTGCGAAGCCAGGCGGGTCGCATGTAACCTAAAACACTGACCTGTATAAAACAACGGTTGCAAAAACAACCACAGCAGCTTTCCGCCTGTGGTGTTGAACAGCTTCGCTTCTATTAGGGTGGGGAGGTCAGTGTCTATCACCTCGTCGCCTTGGTACTGCAAGCGTAAATACGATTGATTGTTTAAAAGGCGATTAAGGGATAGGCTTGTGAACTCGGGATGTGGGGAGGTCAGTGTCTATCACCTCGTCGCCTTGGTACTGCAAGCGAAAATTAATACGATTAATTGTTTTAAAGGCGACTAAGGGATAGGCTTGTAAACTTGGGATTCTTCTTCTAGCTGCCTGTCTCTATTTGAAACTCAATTCTATCATTAAGCTAAACAGCTTAACGTGGCATAACAGTCTTTTCAAGAATGTTGGCTCTGTTTTCCTCGCAGGGAATATAGACGTACGTATGTATTTGTTTAAAAAGAACTCAATAAATTAGTATGTGTGAGTGAAACGGATTAAAACTTTAAATAGTACACAAACAACTTCATTATAGGTATTAAAGATAATATTACGTCTATATCTCGTACGGAGTAGACAGAGCCAACATTCACGAGAAGACTTGAAGGCCACGGCCAAATGTTCAGCTTATACATACATACATACATAAAATCACGCCTCTTTCCCGGAGGGGTAGGCAGGGACTACCTCTTTCCACTTGCCACGATCTCTGCATACTTCCTTCGCTTCATCCACATTTATAACTCTCATGCAAGCTCGGTGATTTCGGTTACTTTTGACCAGACCCTTTACCAGGACGTCCTTAATTTGATCAAGATACGTTCGTCTAGGTCTTCCCACTCCGACCTTTCCCTCCACGCTCTCCTTATAATATGTTATAGCTTATAATATGTTGAGTATAGTAAAAAATAATAATATTTCTTTATTTGCATAAACATGGTAAGTACAATTTGCTGTTACATTTTACAAGTATCACATGTCTGCCTTTGCGGCATGTAAAAAATATTTGTAAGACGCTGTATGCAGTCATAATGAAGGTTGCTATAATACTATAATAGTAGATATTTACCCGATGATGTTCCAAATGGTACTTTTTGAAGCTGATCGACACTGGCAACCCTATTGGGAGGTTCGCGAAGAATCCGAACAGCCTGTTGTGGAACGGCCGGTTGTGGCCGAACGCCAGGTTATGAGCTATCTCGTGGATTGCTGCAATAGAGTAAATTGTTATATTCATCGTCTACTTATTACATAATTATACTAATATTATAAAAGTTTGTTTGTTTGTTTGAATGCGCTAATCTCAGGAACTACTGGTTCGAATTGAAAAATTCTTTTTTCGTTGAATAGAACATTTATCGAGGAAGGCTATAGTGGAAGCTAGTGTGGTTCCCGGCACCAATACAAAAAAGAATAGGACCACTCCATCTCTTTCCCATGGATGTCGTAAAAGGCGACTAAGGGATAGGCTTACAAACTTAGTATTCTTTTTAAGGCGATGGGCTAGCACTGTCACTATTTGAATCTCAATTCTGTCTTTAAGCTGAACGTGGCCTATCAGTTTTTACAAGACTGTTGGCTCTGTCTACCCCGCAAGGGATATAGACGTGATTATATGTAGTATGTACATAGATAAAATTTCAAATTAGGTTCAGTAACTGGTTGAGAAATAAGAAAAAAAAAACATGTTCGTATAAAGAGTAAAGAGTTTGTACCTACAAATAATAATCTCAAACATAAGGTGGTTTTAACAACTCTACACATTACTCCGTATTCCGATAAGTTATCGTTATCGATTATTAAACATAATATATGTATTGTTGTGAATTATCGTATCGTGAATCGTTAAAGTATTGATAATATTTTATGGAATGTTTTCAAAATATGTGCAGGTTCTTAAACGCAAAATTGTATAAATGAAAGTCAAGAGCACCCGAAATCGCCGAGCTTGCATGAAGAGAGTTATGAATGTGGATGAAGCGAAGGAAGTATGCAGAGATCGTGGCAAGTGGAAAGAGGCAGTCTCTGCCTACCCCTCCGGGAAAGAGGCGTGATTTTATGTATGTATGTAAAAATGATCGAGTGTAACAAGTATTATTATAAAGTTTGTCAGGATGTGGGTTGGTAACTCTTTTACGCAAAAACTACTGGTACTACTACATAATATATATATAATCACGTCTATATAATTTTCGGGGTAGATAGAGCCAACAGTGTTGAAGAGACTACAACACTACGTTCACCTGCATCGCTTTATGATGGAACTGAGATTCGTTTAGTGACAGGTTGCTAGTCCATCGCCTATGTAAAAGAGGAACTACATGCAAAGGAAAGATGTCCTAGTCTCAAGTGACGTAAACCACAAGGTTTTTTCGCATTTATAATATTAGTGGAAAGTAGGATAAGAGATGGATATCAGTCATAGATTATTCTTTGTAGCATTACTTATGTAATTTCACATTTGAATAAATACTTATACATAATATTAGTATCTCTCACAGCTCGGAAAAATCTAGTCGCTTATTATTTAGGAGTTATTGATCGTATACCTTGAAAGTGAAGACCAAGGTTACACATACAGTCATCACTTAAACATACATATATGACACATTATAATAGTGTATACAGTATATCTACTTGAATTTGTAGGTATGTCTTTGACATAACAACTAGTTAAATAAATAGATAAATATATACGGGTCAAATTACACAGATTGAGTTAGCCTCGAATTAAGTTCGAGACTTGTGTTACGAGATACTAACTCAACGATACTACATTTTATAATACATACATCCAAGACCCGGGCCAATCAGAAAAAGTTCGTTTCTCATCATGTCCTGGCCGGGATTCGAACCCGGGACCTCCGATCACAAAGAAGCGTACTACCGCTGCTCCACAGAGGCCGGCTAAATACTGTTACTATGTACTAGGTACTCTTACTACATACATATGTTAAGGAAAAGTTTCATTTTATATGATAAATTTTATTCCGCAGATTATGTTAGTTGTTGCCGTGTGGTTTCCGGAATGAGGAAAACAATAGGACCACTCCGTTTCGTTCTAATGGTTTTAGTAAAGGCGACTAAGGGATAGGCTTGTAAACTTGGGCTTCTCCTTTTAGGCGATGGACTTGCAACTACTTGAATCTCATTTCAATCGTTAAGCCAAACAGCTGATTGTGGCCTATCAGTCTTTTCAAGACTGTTGACTCTGTCTACCCCGCAAGGGATATAGATGTGATTATTATATATGCGTTTAAAGCGACATAAGTAATTGCTTATCCCTGAGCCACATTTACAGATAGGCCTCGTTTCTGTATACCCCGCAAGGGATATAGACGTGGTTATATGTATGTATATATGTTGTAAGACTCGGGACTAAGCACTTTTGTCGTGCAATAATCAAAGCACGGACTAACTTTCACTGTTATCAGGTTTGCAGAAGAGAAACTGGAGTCAATTTTTGAGTTAATCACACTTGGATCATGATTATTGGCGGACCTTGGACTCTTCCCCTGAAAATTTTTTAACTGGTAAAAAGCTTATTGAAAAATTTTTAGTTAACGTTTATCTTGTCTATGTTTTTGTAAACCAAAATTTCTTAGTTAATATTTATCTATATCGTTATCATATGTATCTCTTAACTGTTTGAATTTTTCTTATATGGTCTTCGTATGTACACTGTTTGAATTGTAGTGTGTCGATCGTAAACTTATAATTTTATTACTATGTATAGTTTTACTACAATTTGTTATGTGTATTTAAATAAATAAATAAATGAATGACGCAAACGGGACAAGCACCAGGTTATAGATGACCAACTAAACTATTTTACTAATCGCTCACAGATTTCCAGGGTCAAAAATAAACCATGACAAACGAAGACTCCTGTACGCACAGTCTCTGTGGCGCAGCAGTATACACAAGTCTGTGACACCGGGAGTCCCGGGTTCGAATCCCGGCCAGGGCGTGACGAGAAAAGAACTTTTTTTGGATCAGAAAGCGACTTGCCCAGCATGAGACAAAGTTTAACCATTTGATAGTCCCCAAGATTTGAGACAATGGTTGATGATTTGATAATCCCATACCCAGCATCAGAGAGTGGTTGATGACGCCGCCGAAGCAGTACGCGAGGAGCAGCATCGCCGGCCAGCTGAGATGCTGGACGACGGGCAGCATGGCGAACTGGGTGAACACCATGGCAGTCACCACCCATTTGAACAGCGGGTCGTAGCCGAAGAGCTGTTTGATTTCCGGGTATTTTTCTGTAACGAACGATTTTTTACATCATTTTTTTGTATGTACAAGAATGAAGGTTGTCGGAACCAATAAAAAAAAGAATAGGACTCCATCTCGTTCGTAAAAGGCGACTAAGGGATAGGCTTATAAACCTGGGATTCTTTTAGGCGATGGACTAGCAACCTGTCACTGTTTGAATCTCAATTCTATCATTAAGCCAAATAGCTGAACGTGGCCATTCAGTCTTTTCAAGACTGTTAGCTCTGTCTACCCCGCAAGGGATATAGACGTGACTATATGTATGTATTTATCTTCCTTTTTCATTTTCAATGCAAAATGGGGCACTAAACAGCCATTGCTTACACGAAATATAATTATTGCCAATTTACTTGCTAGTGAACGGTGTTAAAAGCTAATTATAGATACTAATTTCAGTTACACGATAACAGTATGCATGAATACGTGACCACGCAAACGTATACATACCTTAAAGTCACAGGTGTTAGTCTAAAAATACCTTTATCTTATATCTATATTTTATTTATTTATTATTTATCACACATAACAGAATACAACTTAGTACATATCTATACTAATATTATAAAGCTGAAGAGTTTGTTTGTTTGAACGCGCTAATCTCAGGAACTACTGGTTCGAGTTAAAACATTCATTTTGTGCTGAATAGACAATTTATCGAGGAAGGCTTTATAACATTACGCTGCAACTATTACGAGCGAAGAAATAATGGAAAATGTGAAAAAACCTTTTTTCTTTTAAGCGGACAGGCTAGCTACCTATCACTATTTGAATCTCAATTCCATCGTAAGGCCATACAACTGAACGCGGCCTTTCAGTCATATTGAGATAGTTGGCTCTGTCTACCCCGCAAGGGATAAAGACTATATGTATGCAGAGGCGTGTGTAGACGTATTCTAGTACATACATACATACATACATATGGTCACGTCTATATCCGTTGCGGGGTAGACAGAGCCAACAGAGTTGAAAAGACTGAATGTATGTATTCTAGTTATATAGGTATATATGAATAACACAAACATTCTATGCTAACAATGGTCGGTTGTTATAACACAGTTCGTCACTTACGCGAATTCCAACTAATACAAGTATAACAAACAAATAAGAGTATTACAAACGCGAAACTTTTTTTGTTTATTTATTTATGATTTTTTTTTGTGCTGTGTGGTTCCCGGCACCAATAGAGAAAAGAATAGGACTACTCCATCTCTCTCCCATGGATGTCTTAAAAGGCGACTCAGGGGTAGGCTTATAAATAAACTTGGGATTCTTCTATTAGGCGATGGGCAAGCAACTTGTCACTATTTGAATCTCAATTCTATCTTAAAGCCAGATAGCTGAACGTGGCCTATCAGTCTTTACAAGACTGTTGGCTCTGTCTATCCCGCAAGGGAAATAGACGTGATTATATGTATGTATGTTTATGATTTTTCACAGGTTATCTGCTCAATAAATTTTCATGAAACGTGATATTCACGTTTACGTATAATTAAGAGTCTGGAGAAGGACACAGGGTACCTTTTATACCTACAAAAAACATGTATTATTTTTTCCAATTCAAAATTTTTATTCATTATTATAGGATACTTCATATCGCTTAATAATTGTCAAAACTTTTGGTTTCACAACATTGGTTGACGTCAAATAAACTACTTAAAACTAAGTGTACCTACTGCCGCTTCCAAGGCGTCAGTGCAGAAGAAGCGGCGGTAACAAACTGCACAGCAGCATTTTCCTCAACAACGTCAACTTCACAAATATCCGAACTTAGAATAGAATGTGGACGAGAGAATACCTTGTTCAAATTAATATATAGAAAAAAAAAAAATATTTTCTCAGCACCCATAATATTTTTTATTTATTTAATATTTGTTTCTGCAGGTACACAAGAGGTACCAAATCTACATATACAGTTTACTTACCTACATATGCTAACTAGAAGTACACCCGCGGTCCTGACGTCAGGATGGCGGGTGTACCTATTTTATTTAAAATCTTTACATAGAAGGAGGTAGACAGATTTTTAGGACAGGTACACTGAGGTACACATCAAGTACGTTTTTAATCCAAAACAGATATTAAAATCCGTGAGGTACACCCGCCATTCTGACAATTTGTGAAAATTTATGTTACACAAAGGTGGTTCTGTGAATCTGCGGTCGGGTCAGAGTCACATCAAAGTCATACCGGCGCCAGGTGGGCAATTCTCTGATTTCATATCCACCGAAATGATTCACAAACGTGATTAGTTTGTTAACTCTATTAGCGTTACGATTTTCGTAGTAAACCACTAGTCACTGAACTGTTAGATGCGTTAATTACTTTTTAAGGGCGGTCATATACGAGCTTTTGAGAAACGATCACATATAGAGATTCGACAGATATAATTTTTTTTTTTTTTTTTTTATAAAAAAAAGTGTGTGATGTTTTGTATCTCTGTCTCAAATTGACACCTGATATATTATCAGTTTTCTAATTTTTCTGTAGATTGACTGGTAGTATGCTATTATTTATTTATTCTTTATCCACTCCATCTGTTACCCATGGATGTCGTAAAAGGCGACTAAGGCATAGGCTTATTAACTTGGGATTCTTCCTTTAGACGATGGGCTAGCAACCTCACTATTTGAATCTTCAATTCTATCATTATGACAAACAGCTGAACGTGGCCTATCAGTCTTTTCAAGATTGTTGGCTCTGCCTACCCCGCATGGGATATAGACGTGATTATATGTATGTATATGTTTTCTTAACGAGAACAAATGTGATAATGTAAAGATACCAACAACTTGTCGAATCTCGATTATACTTCAAGAATAAATCGCTCGTATGCGGCAACCCTTATACAGGGTGATCGCACAAAATTCTCGAGTGACTTATTAACACCCCATGCAGGTACATGAAGCATCTTAAATTTCAAATTTCAACGAAAACATTCATAATACTCCCGCTGCAAAGGTATAAGATGGTGCAGTCCTGTTCATAAATTCCATTTTATAAACTACACGGCATATAAATGTACTCATTCAAAGCTTCGCCCGCGTGAATTTTTTTTTTAAATAAATATATACGGTACAAATTACACAGATCGAGTTAGCCTCGAATTAAGTTCGAGACTTGTGTAACGAGATACTAACTCGACTATATTTTATAATAATAAATATTTATATAGACAAACATCCAAGACCAAGGCTAATCAGAAAAGTTATTTTCTCATTTCTCAACTCTTCAGCTTTATAATATAAGTATAGATAATAACAGTTTGGCCGTCGCTCATAGTCTGAGACACACGTGACATGTAAATCAAGTGTTGAATCATTCACATGTTTCAATGATGGTTTCCATTTAAATTACGGCCAAGTGCGAGTCGTTAGGTCATATTTTTTTAACTGACTGTTGGCCGCGACTTCGTCCGGCTTAAAACAATAAAAAATGGTGACCGGATATGGGGAGTGGAGAGCCAAAAGTCAAAAAAAGACATATATTAAGTATACATATATAAGTATGATTGCTTATATAAGATTAATTTTCATTAAACCTCACAATAATATATTACTAAATCATGGGAATAACATAATAAGTAATAATTTATGGAGGTTTACGGCGGACAAGATGCTGGCAACAGCTTGTTGCGAACTCCTCTTTTTAAAGAACCATAAAGTATTTAAATACATATACTTATATATAATTGAAAAAAAAAGTAAAAACAAAAAAAAATATTTTAATTATTGCAGCATATTTTCTATACAACTAGTGTTCTGTACATATATGTGTTTAGACACACACATAAATAATGCCAATTGACAAAATTATATTATAAGGTTGATGACTGACTTGTTGATGGCAAATTTCAATGACAATTTATGACATATATATTTGTTATAATGTATAAATGTTTAATATTCATTCAAAATACGACAGAGAAAAAAAGATACATATGTAGTAGAAACATACATTATGAATATGTTGAGCAAAGGCGGACTTATCGCTGAGCAATCACTTCCAGCCATTAAGAATTGAAATAGATTTTAAGACTAAATAGTTTCGCCATACAAACTGTAGTATGACAAACGTTGAGCGCCGCTCACAACGTTGGCGGCTCGCTCCTAATTGTTACTAATTAATGGGCTTGACTAGTTAGGGACAGACACGAACGACTTTGAAATACCGTTTTACTAATTTGGTTTGTGTCAAAATATCGGCTCATAAACACTGACCCGACGACTGTACGCAATATTCGCCAATTGTTATGTAATATTTGTTCTTTCAATGTTGACTGGAAGAGATCCTTTTGGGACAAGTCTGCCATTTTGCTAAAAACTAGGGAAAAATTACATTACATACATCATAATAATCTTATGATTCAGCGCTATGGCGACTTGGAATTTTACTAATTGATTTGAAAAAAAAATAGAAATGATGTGGTAGCAAAAAAAAACTAAGTTCAACATATATACATATATAGTCACGTTTATATCCCTTGCGGGGTAGACAGAGCCAACAGTCTTCATAACACTGATAGGCCACATGTCGCTGTTTGGCTTAACGATAGAATTGTGATTCAAATAGTGACAGGTTGCTAGCACATCGGCTAAAAGAACCCCAAGTTAAATCCCAATACAGTTCAATTCAAGTCAAAATTTTTTATATTAGTATTGGGACATTTCAAACATCACTTTTAATCATCAGCTACTTCTTTTCCCGTGTAAAAGTTAATCAAGGAAGAGGCAAACAAACATCGGATTCTTCTTGTAGACGATAGACTAGCAACTTATTTGAATCTCACCTCCATTATAATGCCACACCTACAACAGAATGTGGCCTTTCAGTCTTTTTTATCATGTTATAGATCAGTACCTATTTGTGAAGAAAAAAAGTATAACAAAAGCATACACGGTATTATTAACAGTAATAAAAGCTAAAAACATGGTAGGTAAGTTTGTCAGTTAATCACGAATGGCTTTAAAATTCCGTGCACCAACCGCCTTTCCACAGATTAAATTGTTTATAGTGATAAGATGTCTAGGTAAATGTTTGTAGTAGTTTTACTACTCCATCAGTAAAGATGTGAAAGATTATAAAAGAAGTATCACAAATTTCTTTTTTTTAACATAGAACTTCGCGAAACCCTTAATGCACCCATAGACCGAAGAAACTACATGTCCGATTTCAAATTTCGAGATCTTGTCACTTAGTCACCTAACGGAAGAGTTATATGGTGTGTGTTTTTAATATAATTTCAATAACCCATTTTTTGAATTGATGCTGTGTAGAAGCAGTTACCCATAGGTACTAATATGTATAATACACCGTCATCATAACATCAAATGCCTTACTTATACTAGCTTACTTACTCCATCTTTAGCCGAATAGCTGAATGTGGTCTTCTAGTCTATTCAAGACTATTGGCTCTGTCTACAACGCAATGTATGTATGTACGTTATACTAACTTATTAGCATCCTAGTAAATGTTTACTAAAAGTGCCTCTTTATAAGGTACTCTTAAATTTGACCTCCAAAACTAATGATGACATCTGGTAAGGTTTAGAAACAAAAAAAAGATATTTAGAGTTGACAGCTCGTGACCTGCTTTTCCTTACGAAGGTCACAGCACAGAACCTTAACCGAAGTTGACCTGCATGCACATTTTTTATTCATTAAACTAGGAGTCTAGGGAGGCATAGTGTAATGAGCAAATACTAAAAGAAAATATTTATATGTATAGTAAAAAAAGAATATAAAAAAAAAGCAGTTCATACAACAAATCTCTGGAACTACTGGACGGATTTAATTTTTAATAGTTATAACCAGAGGACGCTCGCGGTTCCGCCCGCATAAAACGAAAACTCAGCATAATTCCCGTTCCCGCGGGAATTTCGGGAAATCCTCTCTTATATGCATCCATTTAGACAGAACCAACAGTCTTGAAAAAACTGAAAGGCCATGTGGCTATGTCAGCTATATGGCTTTATGATGAAAATTTATTGTGACAGGTTGCTAGCCCATCGCCTACAAGATAAATCCCAAGTTGAGAAGCCTATCCCTTAGTCGCGTTTTACAGCATCCATGGGAAAGATAGTGGTCTTAATCTAAAGTTCCAAACCACACAGCACAAAGCAATTAAACATGTCGATAATTGATTATATTTGATAAGAAAATGTATTATTTGTGGTATAAATAGGTACTAAAAAATTTATTGCTACAATAAAATTTGTTACAATCTTACATATACATAGTTAAAAGAGTGTAAAACATTTCTTTAGAGAAGTGATAAATAAATCCATACAAGTGAAAGTGTGTTTGTTTGTTACCTCTTCACCCGTTATCTATTGAACCAATATTCTTGAAATTTGTCATAGATTTTACTTAGAGTCTGGAGAAGGGCATAGGATATACTGTTAATCCCGGTAAAAACAAAAGTTTCCATGGGATTAGTGAAAAGCTCGTGTTCTTTTGTAGATGGTGTTTAATTCGCGAGTCTAGGTGGGGCTAACTATATACATTAACTATATACATATTACATATGGTCACGTCTATAGTCCAATAGTCTTGAAAAGACTGAACGGCCACGTTCAGCTATTTGGCTTAATGATAGAGTTGAGATTCAAATAGTGACAGGTTGCTAGGCCATTGCATAAAAAAGAATCCCAAGTAAGCCTATCCCTTAGTCGCCTTTTATGACATCCATGGGAAAGAGATGGTCCTATTATTTTTTGTATTGGTGCCGGGAACCACTATTCAAACTATATACACAGCAGAAACTATATGTATATAAGATATAGTTTGTGCTGTGTGGTTTCTGGCTCTATGGAATAGAGCAACTCCATATCTTACCCATGGCTGTGGTAAAAGGCGACTGAGTAATAGGATTATTAACTTGGGATTCCCCTTGTAGGCAATGTTAGGTAGGTAAGGCTAGCAATCTGTCACTGTTTATCATAAAGCCATACAGCTGAATGCAGCCATTCAGTTATTTCAAGACTGTTGGCTCTGTCCACCCTGCAAGGGATATAGACGTGATTATATGTAATGTATGTATTTTAGTAAGAGCCTACACTATTAGGTACATTTAGGGTTAATGTCATAGTTGTACTCCAGGTTTTATTAGTTTGTACTGGATATAAAGTATTTTATACATAATTTATACATAAACACACAATCACGTCTTTATTCATTACGGGGTAGACATAGTCAACAGTATCGAACTGAAAGGCCACATTCAGCTGTATGGCTTATTGAGACGGTATCAAACTTTGGACCTGCGACAGTGAAAGCGTATCAATCAAGCTCAATAAAATACGAAAACAAGAACAGATACAAAAACATTGTTCAAATACCAATGATAAAATAAATATTGATAAAAGCACTGCATGTTTTACCTAATCTGTTTAAATATACGTGACGTAATATACTTACCTAAAATAATTTTACGGCGTGAAGCGTGCGGTTCTTCGGTGTATACCCATTCGAAGTCGGTTCTAGACACTTTTGCACCCATATTTCACAGATGTGATGTCCGATTTAGACGAACATAATCAACACAACAGTATCAAAGAAATGTTATAAACATAAGCGAAAATAACGAGAAATCAAGATTCGGCGCTTAAAATTAAATTATCACTACTCAATCAAGTCGCCCACTTTTACTGAATGACAGTTATCTACTAAAATCAAAACTAAAATCTAAATTCATTTCTCTGGTCTGGAAGTTTTTTGACATTGACAATGACATAGACAAGATAGACATAGCCGCGGTTGTAGCAATGTAAATAATGAGCCATAGTCGTGCCCTTATGAATGAGATATAATGGGTCGGTTACATGAGGCCATTTTTCGAGCCATTCCATTAAGACAATCCAATATGCCAATCCAACAGCCTTCTTAGCATGAGACGTGCCTGTGCATTGAGGTGTGGGGTCATGGCTTGCCACTCAGATTCTTTGTCCAAGGTTTGTCATGGTCTAGTTTCGCCAAGAACCCAAGATATAAGAGGGAAGCTATAATTTATATATGTAATCATATTTTGTCGCAACCTATATTAATATCTTTCCGCACAAATATCGAGTGAACACACACGCAGCTATAATTTATCTCTCCGTGACGTCACCAAGCTATAATTTTGAACTAAATAACTTATGCCAATTAAATTTCTTTGTTTGTTACCTCTTCACAGTTACACCACTGAACCGATGTCTACAAAATTTTGTATAAATATAGTAATCGACTACTGAAAATAATGTTTTTGATGAATTCTGATCACATACCGGCTAATCCTTTTAATCGACACTTAGCGAGTAATTGCAAGAAAGAAGTAATTCATTCGTTTCGTTTAGATGTGAATTACTACTATGCTGTAAGACCTTTGCATTGTGAATATACGACAATTTTGTTCATAGTGTAATATAATCTACTTCTAAAGCCCTTTTATTTGATAATAATACATTCTATTAATAAAGAGAAAAAAATTGTATTTTTGTATGTTTGTAACGAATAAACTCAAAATCTACTGGGCAGATTTTCACGAAATGTGGCACAGATTTTGAATAGACCTTCGGGAGTGACATCTTTCTACTTTTACTTTTACTCAACTATCGGTAGTGGACTATAGATCGGCAACGCTAAAAGTAGTACTTTGTCAAAGTCACACGCAATGTTTCTGTACACGTCCAGCTGCAATGTTTTGAAAATTATTTTCACGATTTAAAGCCCACCTTTATGATATATATTACAACAACGAGTGTGACGTCTTTGAAAAAAAAAATGTCTATGATTTATTTCAATGTTGGTAAAACATTAATATTCCCCAAAATTTTGTAAATATGCGCGGCACCCGCGGCTCTGCCCGCATGAAAATACCCCATGTAATCCTAGACATTAGGTCTTAAATTTTCATTATATATGTACTAAGGCAATTATTTTACGTTATTAGCATCACTTATCCGTGAGCGTGCAACGTAAAGTTAGTCATCCATGACTGAAACATGCTTTGACTTTAATAGCTTTCGTCCTATGCCATAGGAATTACCAAAAAAATAGTTCATGTTTTTTGCAAGATGTTAAATACTACAATTATAATTATAGCTGCATGTGTAGTCAGAAGACATTTGTAAATAAATATTATTATATCTTGTAAATATAAGATGTTACAGCTATATATAATATAGCTAGGTGTGGAGTGTGGGTGACATACCATAAGATTCCTATTACACTATCCGTTATTCAGCAAGTGATATTAAAACTGTCTGAGAATCTAACTAGACTACTCACTATTACAATAGTATGAAAAACCTCCTAGTAGGAGCTGATGACCTCGATTTTATCTTTAATTTATTCAATTTAAGTTTTAAGACTAAGACAGTCTTATTATTGAATAGTCTAATAACGGCTTAAGTTAGACGAATTGGGTATCGTCAATTCTGAACTGGCAACATTAATACCATACACTTCAACGACTGTCAGATTACGAGTCTTTCCAAAGTTTGTGTTTGATCATGGCGGTGGGTAAAAATAAAGGCCTATCGAAAGGCGGCAAGAAGGGTGTTAAGAAGAAGATGTAAGTTTGCAATATGGTCATAATATATTGGGTAAATCATTATACTTTCGATTTATCATTTATAGAATCCTTGTTTATTTGTGATCGCCACGATAAATGTAGATAAGACTGAGCGATCTCGTGTCTTAGATCTTTTTTAATGTTTGTATATTTGTGGATATTATACAAGTTCTGTGACAGGCAAACCCTTATTTGGAATCAGTGGTTAAAAGTATTGTGCTAGGAATTGCATTGCTACAAAATTCTTCGAGATATGAGACGAACAAATTAAGGTTAACTTCAAGTAATTTTTCAGTGTTGATCCCTTCACAAGAAAAGACTGGTATGATGTCAAGGCACCGTCCATGTTCACCAAGAGACAGGTGGGAACCACCCTCGTCAACCGTACCCAGGTGAGTTTGTTTATATGTTTGGTTAAAAAAATAACCTAAAACTTAGTGTATTTTATAACCTACCATAGTAAACAATTAAAGAATTGTTTCTTTTTGCAATTAGCAAATTATATTTCCTTACTCTAAAGAAAGTCCAAATATCAACCACTACTGTTATCCATCGTGATTCAATATCTCAGTTCGCTATCATTTTCACACGAACATTACTTTCTCTTTTATTTTTGAAAGATACATTAAGTTTTGGAAAAATATTACAAATTTTTGGGCTTTTGATTTACCCAATAGGGCCGTAAACACGTGAAAACGAAATTTTGTCTAGAATTTAGTTTACAGTAACTTGTATTAAAACTTTTGAGTGTATAAGAGTAAATAAAAAAAACTAAATGATGACACACCTAGCTCGCAATGAAACAGATCTGATGAAAACTTCTGTTCCCTTTTGATTTATCACTGACAATATACATGCAAACACTTTGTTTTTTCACATAGTAACTGTGAGTCTAAAAAGGTAATTTATCTTAGGGTACGAAAATCGCTTCGGAGGGGCTGAAAGGCAGAGTGTTTGAAGTATCGCTGGCTGATCTTCAAGCTGACACTGATGCTGAAAGGTATGCTTCTTTTTCCATCTAGCTTTAACCCTGGTTACATCCTCACTTCTATGGAGAAGTGTCTGGGTCACACCTATGATGATGAAAAAAGGTTTTTAGATGAATTCACTCTCATCTGACTTCTGCAACCTTTGTGCAAGGAAAAATGTGTTATGGGCAGGCTACTTAAACTGCATAAATTTATGTTATGAAAGTTGTATTTTGTATGTTTGACCTTTACCTAAAACAACTATTTAATTTCAACATAACTTTCCCAAAACTATCTCTATTTAGCTTTTTATTATGACTTGAAATGGGAGGAAGATAGTTTTCTGTACGATAAAAACTGTGTGGCGCGTGCCATTCTATGGGGGCAGGCATATAGCAATATTACACATAATTAAAAAAAAAATACCCTGCAGTCCAGCTATATGATGCACCATTTTGGTCTCCATATCGTTACAAACTGCAGATATTACTGCTGCCACATAATATTGTGCCTGCATACACTTGTGTAGGCCTTTTATGTCGTTGCTACAGTTTTGTGAGCACCATGTGCTTTTTGCCAGGGAAAAATGTGACTCCTCCATTTCTTGGATATGTCCATTAGCCCTAACAGTTAATAATAAATAAATAATTGTTTATTTATTTTTAGCTTTTAACAACTAGTGTTAGAACAATTTGATAACAGTCTTGTTCCATAGAAACTAAATCTTTTGGAGTAGATATAAATTGATGCTTTTGGTCACAATATGTTGACCACACTTTTACTGAAGTAATAATCACAAAAAAATAGTTTCATCCTACACAAACACCTACATTGTTGAACTATTAATTGTAGGTCTTTCCGCAAGTTCCGGCTTATCGCTGAGGACGTGCAGGGCCGCAATGTCCTGTGCAATTTCCATGGCATGGACCTCACCACTGACAAGCTCAGGTAATGTAACTTATTCTCTTGTCAATTTCCTAGTATCTATCCTAGTTTTGTTCCTGTTTCAAATGTTGGAAAGGGGTTGCTGGGAAGGGTATAAATATCTATCTATCTATAAATAAACACACATAACAATAATAAACATATATTTATAAATAAACACAGGTAACTTAACTATTTTATCTCAGACATTTCAAAGAATGATCCATCCATCATTATAATGATCCATGGTCACATTGTTACATGATTTGGAACATTATTATAATTATAAATAGTATAATATACATGAAAGTTTGAAATCAGTTATAGGTCTATATCTATTAATGCTACCATTGAAAAGCTCCGATCAGGTCACTAGTATTAGTATAGATAAGCCGTTTCTAATGCCAGGTCTGCAGTCCAGCTATATGTTGAGCCCACATGGTCTTCATATCGTTTCAAACTGCACATATTGACGCTGTCACATGATGTAGTGCCTCTGTGTGTGTACATATACGCCTTTCATGTCATTGCTACATTCATTATCTGAGCTTTCTGCTCGCTATATTAGCTAGTTATGCTGTTTTTTATGAGCTATGATTACATTAAGACTGCATCTTATTAGTCAAAAGTGATAAAGTAAATGTCACACATCACTGTGAACCTTTTTCGTTCTTAAAACCTGTCTGCTGTTGAATGGAGCAGATTTACTTACTGTAGGAATTTGTTTGTGGCCTACTAAAAAGACCTGCTTGTACAGATTTTGTGCTACATTACAATTATAATATTAAAAATTATTGCCTGTAGGTTTCATTCAAAACATAACTTTAATTTGATATAATCAGATTCAGAATAGCCGAAGAATAATAATTCGCAGTTACTGTTTAGTGGGTTATTCACTAATTATCGTTACTTGCCAACAGATGGATGGTAAAGAAATGGCAGACCCTAGTCGAGGCCAACATTGATGTTAAGACCACGGACGGGTACCTCCTTCGCGTGTTCTGCATCGGATTCACCAATAAGGACACGTTGAGCCAAAGGAAGACCTGCTATGCCCAGCACACTCAGGTAAATTGATTTATCTCTGCGTGTTCCCGCTCGCACCCTCAACAGAAGTGTTTCGGGGCCCGGGGTCCACTTTCCGACTTTTCCGGTTTTCGGCGTCCTCGGAGTTCAGTCCGTTAGGCTCACATCATACATACATAAAATCACGCCTCTTTCCCGGAGGGGTAGGCAGGGACTACCTCTTTCCACTTGCCACGATCTCTGCATACTTCCTTCGCTTCATCCACATTCTCTTTGCTCACATCATCTTTTGCAATATCATCTTTTCTTCGAAACTTAAATGATTGGGAAATAAACTACATTTATATTAGTAAGTTGTGATACAATTATGCCAGGCATAGTGATGTCATTATTTTTAAACTGTAACAGTAATAGAAATGTTTATGGTCAAATTAGTATTCAATTTTTTACGAAATACGACGCGACAAGGTCTTTAAAAAAAAGCTAGGAAAAGCATGTTGTTTTTTAAGTATTTTTAATTATTTATTAATTTAAATATTTTATTCAACCCACAGGTGCGAGCCATCAGGAAGAAGATGTGCGAGATCATCACCCGTGACGTGACCAACTCTGAGCTGCGCGAGGTGGTCAACAAGCTGATCCCGGACTCCATCGCTAAAGACATTGAGAAGGCCTGCCACGGCATCTACCCTCTCAGGGATGTTTGCATCAGAAAGGTGAGTTTGGTTAAATGAGTTTGATAATTTTCCTGCTGTACCGATTTGTATGTAAACCCCGTCTTGGGCAAGACTGACTTTGTTTTGGTATTTTTTTGCCACCTACTTGTAACAGCATATTTAGTCATATTCTGGAAATTCCCTTGTTAAGAAGTGCCCCTTTAATACATATGCACATTCTGCAATATGTAATTTTTTTCATTTGTCAGTCCATTTAAACTTGCTTATAACCTCCAAATAAAGAATTGTAGGTATATACTTTGTATCCCACTCCTATTTTTTTAAATGATGACACACCTAGCTCGCAATGACACATACATGATGAAAACTCATGTTCCCTTTTGATTTACCGCTGATGGTCCCCACACTTGACTTGACAACCTCTTTTCTAGATCATGTGCTGACAGTTTATGCCTATTTCCAGGTGAAAGTGCTGAAGAGGCCGAGGTTTGAGATCTCTAAACTGATGGAGTTGCACGGGGAGGGAGGCGGCGGTAAACGCGGGGAAGTCGGGGACAAGTCGGAGCGTCCCGAGGGGTATGAACCGCCCGTGCAAGAGAGCGTATAAGTTTAATAAAATGTAAAAGGAATTTCTGTGTTTTATTTTCTTTCATTTGTTTTTTATGTTATATATGTCACCGGAAAGAACATAATATGTTTATAAACTTTCTAGGAAATTTAACTTTCGTAAGATTCTAAACGAGAAATGAACAATCTATTTAATTGTACTATTTTACGTTCATATTCCCGTAAATTTATAATACACGTAAACATATATATATATATAAATATAATATTGATAATTTACCAAACTTGCGCGTGTAAGTAAAAATCAAACGACATACGCGCTCTGATTGGTTGAAACCGTCAGCTATTCCGTCTCTCTGATATTGATAGCAACCAATTAAGTCTCTACGGAGCATAAATGTTACGGGTGATAATTTTGTAGTTACTGAGTAAAAATAAAATTCAAACAATCTTTTATTCTTTACAGAACACGTAGAGAGCTTACAATTGATCTTTCTTACAAAAATTCAACCTTAAAATCTATATTTACAAATAAAATTAAGCATCTGATATTCAAAAATATGTTTACAAACTTTCAATTGGCTTTTGTAAAAAATAGAAGTATTTCAAACAACACGAATTTTAAAATATTTACATAATTTTGTATTTTTGCACAAATAACTTCACGCAGAACACAACTGAAACTAGGTATAAAAATAATAAGGCAGTTGTCGCTTACTTATTGACTGTTCCAGTGAAAGTGTTTTTGTTCAAGAAAGTACTTATAATATACAATACATACTAAAAAAAATATGCATACCTTCTACTTAATTGAATAATCCATACCAAATTTTGCAAGCCAACATACATACATATAGTCACGTCTATATCCCTTACGGGGTAGGCAGAGCCAATAGTCCCGAAAAGACTGAATGGCCACGTTCAGCTGCTCGGCTTAATGATGGAAAAATTACATAAATTCTCTCAATATACATGCTTTTAATTAAAAATATTGCCTACATAATGAAATGAACAAAATCTTTAAGGCGAAGTATGCGGTATTACTCTAAGTACATACTTACGATTATATATTTTTAAATTACCAATAGGATAAAAATCACTGGCAAGACCAAAAGTTCTAGCTTTTCTTTCTTTTTTTATGTTATACTTAGTTTATTAGCCTTATGATAATCTCAGGTATTAAATTACCTCTTGGTACGGGGGATCTCCGTGTACCAAGAGTTCATGTGTGAAAAACCAGGGTTGCCAACATTTGTCTTCGTTATTTGTCCATATTCATACAAAAAAAGCGATTAAGCGTTTTAGCTGTAAATCCTCACAGGCAATGACAAACTTTCAAATTACTTACACAATTATTTATTTTATTATTAAAAAAAATTAAATTATTAGATCTCGTCACTACATTAAGGGAATGTTTTGTTAAATAGTATTTTAAGCACCTATAAGATTCATTTACCACTAAGATTAAGATCTAGAATGTCTGTCCGAGGGAATTTCAAATCTGATAAAGGGAAATCCTAATAATCTTACTAAATGTACTGTTTAATTCTATAACTTGTTCTTGAGCTTTTTAATGACATTGTACAGAGTCTTTTAGGCCTGAATTTGTCACAGACAGACAGTTTCATTTTTTATTAAAGGTGTACCTAATAGGGATTATGTCTACACTTCTTTTTCACTTCACTCACATGAAATAGCTTTCAAAACCGCTTGCATACTTACACGGAGTCTCATTTCAGTTTTTAAAGAGCAACAAATAAATAATTATGACATTAAATAAAATATGTAGATACTCTTACTAACTAAAGCGGATCAATTTTTCAATCAGTAGGCAGAATCGCCAAGCCTTATATTTTTTTCATATTGAATCATTTAAAATAACTTTTTTTTTAACATAACAATATAACATATAATATTGACAAACCAACTCTTTTAACCGACAAATTTTAAAGGAAATCGTACTTTACTCGAAATGTATGTTACCTTTACTAAGTACTAGGTACTCTCTTTGACTTCAAGTATAGGTACCTACGAGTGCCTACTTGGTGTAAAAAACGTCAAGGTATTCATTTGCTTAGTATTTATCGCCACGCTGATTTCAAACTTAGAACAGTTTTCTTTTCATTTATTTTTTAAAAATATGTATCTATTTTGGCGGGAACAAAAAAAGGCAGAGACTCCCGAGAAGTCAAGCGAATCAGTTGTCACTTTAAAATCACTCCAACATCTAACAAATTAGACTTAAATTACGAAAACTGCGCTTTTTCCGTCGGTACTTTCAACGTTGCACACGGCTTCGGCCGCCTCCCAAAGAGAAGCATTAATAGACAAATGGCGGAGACTACTAAAGCCACTACGCAAGTGACAGTTAGTCCTAATTGGACCGCGGCGGTTGAGTATGTGCCGTGATAGATGAGCGAGCGAAGACTTTCTGGTAGCTCGTCCAGGCTCTGGAATTAAAAAAGTTAAAATTTAATAGTTATGAAAGTCAAAATGAATATTTTCATAAAATTACTGCGTAGATAGAAATGTTTCACTGAATTTTCAAGAACAATTTAAACTACGAACACTAGTACTACTTATTACATAACCATCTCATTCTGATTGGGTATCTTTAGAGACGTATCGAAAACCATCAATATAGGTAGGTAATAGATGAGAGATTTCGAATCATTGGAAAATACATACACTCAAGATTAATAAGCCTATCCCTTAGTCGCCTTTTACGAAATTCATGAGAAAGATACGGAGTGGTTCTATTTGATAGTGCTGGAAACTAAAATACCTTAGGTAAAATACCTTACCATTTCTATCCAGGCGACTGGTAGGATGATGCCTTGTTTCAGGAACCCGAGAGAGGTGAACATACCGGTTTTTCTCACTTGAAAGTTGATTTGAAGGCTGGAAATAAGGAACAGATACGATTAATGTAGAGAACACCAACGTAACGAAGGAATTTAGGAGAAGTTTCATAGATCAGCAAAATTGTAAAATTTCCACATTCCATACTAGGTAACATAGGGATTTTTAAAAGCGATTAGATTTGTGTTTTGTTTATAATTAATAAAATCGAAAATCACAAAACAAATAAACTTATTATATATGTTACAGTTAAAACTAGTTTTTAGTTGGAACGCGTTTTCCCTAGTTAGAGCTAGTTTTAACTAAATGCCTTTGTTAAAACTAGAATTAACAATGCTCAAAATTAAACATCAGTTAAAACTAGTTCTTACTAGATAGACAACACGCGTTTTTCCGAAGAGAGCCAGTTAAAACTGTTCTGACCAAGGTCAAAAAGGTGTCCCTGCAAGAAAAAAGGTAGCCTTTGTTACACAAAGTGCCACGATAGTTTGTCTTGTAATAACAAGTAGATCCTCATCCTTTTTATAAATTTAAGATTGTTTAATTTTTATATTGTATGACAGAGTTGAGAGGACTGAATTGTGGTCAGCACTTTCTATGCCGTGTGGTTCCCGGCACCAATACAAAAAAGAATATTTATCACATTTAAAAAAATATTTATCACATCTTCGCATAAGGTGGTGGTAAATGAGTGGTTTAAGACACTCATTCCTCTCAACTCTGTCATACATTATAAAAATTAAACAATCTTAAATTTATAAAAATGAGGATCTACTTGTTATTACAAGACAAACTATCCTGGCACTTTGAGTTAGAAAGGCAACCATTTTTATTGCAGAGACACCTTTTTGACCTTGGTCGGTACAGTTTTAACTGGCTCTCTTCCGAAAAACGCGTGTTGTCTAGTAAGAACTAGTTTTAACTGATATTTAATTTTGAGCATTAGTTAATTCTAGTTTTAACAAAGGCATTTAGTAAACACTAGTTCGAACTAGGGAAAACGCGTTCTAACTAAAAACTAGTTTTAACTGTAACATATATAAGTATAAATATTATTTTATTAAAAGTTTATGGTAATTTAATATAATAGTTTTTTAATTCTACTTAATCCCCTATATACAAAATAAAATAGGTAAATAATGTAACAGATCCGTGAGAAAAGTAACGGATACAGATACCGATCTTAATTGTCCCTCGGATATCCGCGGATACGGATATCCGGAACATCACTAGTACATACCTGGATTTTCCATTGAGTGACAGTCCCAGCGTCGGATGGATATCGAGGTAAGAGTCGTGGAGCACCGGGTCGGGGCGGAGCCCTAAGATCTCCTCTCGAAGCTGAGGGTCGCCCAGGTAGAAGTGGGGGAATGAGACCATGGCTGGGGCACCTGCAAACATTTAT
This sequence comes from Amyelois transitella, assembly GCF_032362555.1. NCBI lineage: Eukaryota > Metazoa > Arthropoda > Insecta > Lepidoptera > Pyralidae > Amyelois > Amyelois transitella. Next base: position 2,728,248 of record NC_083533.1, read on the forward strand.
TTTTTTGTCACGTCTTGTGTGCCGTGAGGTTCCCGGCAATTTGCAAAAGGACCACTTCATATCTTTCCCATGGATGTCGTTAAAGGCGACTAAGGGAAATGCTTATAAACATGGGATTCTTCTTGTAGGCGATGGGCATGATGTTGCAACCTGTCACTATTTCAATCTTGATTCTATCACTACGCCAGTTTGGCTGAACGTGGCCTTTCAGTTTTTCAAGACTGTTGGCTCTGTCTACCCCGCAAGGGATATAGATGGGACTATATGTATGTATGTTTGTGCAGAATAAATTGTTGGTTTCAAAGCTTAAAGGCTCGCTTCTAATGTAACTACCTGACCTACCTGAAGATCGCGTATGACTTTGAAGAGAGATATATATACCTGGTATCCATATGTCAGGGCATTACCGGGACAAACGTTAGTACGCTAATGTCGAACTTATGACTATTGTTAACTCTGACGTACCCATAGTACAAGCCGTCACGTTGATAACTCCTCTCGGGGGACAAGTGGCGGTGTCAATCTCGCAGTAGCACTGGTTCTGAGGGTTGTGTTCTGGGTCGTCGAAGACGTCTAAGGGAAGCCGGTACCTCAAGAGTGGGATGCCGTCCACCTGAACAAAATGGGTACTTTATAAAATAACTAGCTGTGCCCGCGACTTCGTCCGCGTGGAATAGTTATTTTGGGCAACATTGAAGCCCTCAAGGATGAATAATTTTTCCCGTTTTTTTCACATTCTCCATTATTTCTTCGCTCCTAATAGTTGCGTGATGTAACATAGCCTAAGGCCTTCCTCCATAAATGGTCTATTCAACAAAAAACTAATTTTTCATTTCGAACCAGTAGTTCCTGAGATTAGCACGTTCAAACAAACAAACTCTTCAGCTTTATAATATTAGTATTTTAGTAAGTTATGTTATCCCACTGCTGCCACCATAAATTCTAGCGCTTCTTATACTTTCGATATAGGTTGGTATATACAAAACAAAAATGATTGCAGCAGATTGCCTACGGGAGTGAAATCTAAGACAAAGCTTCAAATTAACCTTCATTTTGCAATGGGTAGTATAAAGTCTTGTAATAAATTAGTGTATTGCCTGTGTATTATTAACAAAGTCACGTCATTTTACATCAAACATGGCGGGGCGTCAAATTTGGCGGGCTTTTTGAAAGTTTGCTTTAATTATTGGTTTTATAACTCACTTCAATGTCCTTGTCATAAATGTACGGCAGCCTTCTACACAGGTTGGGCATGAAGACGTGAAGAGTCCTGTTTCTGTCCAGCTGGGAAGGCGGAAAGATGGATCCGTCGGAGCCTTCTATGCTGGAAGGGAAAAAGCAGCCTTATTGGAAGTGTTTAGAAGGCAGAGGGGTTTTCTCTGTAGCTTCAAGTTTTCTAAAACGTGGGTACGTAATATTTGCTTATGTATACATTTATTTCTTGTGGAATAGACAGAGCCAACAGTCTTAGAAAGAATTAAAGGCCACGTTCAGCTCTTTGGCTTGATAATTTAATTGAGATTTAAATAATGACCGGTTCATCACTTGCCCATAACTTACAAGAAGAATCCCAAGTTTATCAGCCTATTCGTTTCGTTTCGTTTCTCATTCACTCAAAAACTACGAGACGGATTTTGATAAAATTTGGAACTTTAACTTATTCCAGTACATATCGTAACAGGCGACCAAAGAGAACCTTCGAACGTTACGTCTTCGGACGTTACGACATGAGGATTATACAATCTGTGTTCATTTATATGCAATTTCACACCGCTTTCTCTCATACATACATACATATGGTCACGTCTATATCCCTGCGGGGTAGACAGTGACTTTTTCTCATAGAGGGTTACAATTTTAAAGCGCCAGCAATATAGGCCATTGATAATCTCCCTTCAATGAATATAGAATAACATTTATACCTACTTACTTAATTACCAGAGGGCATAAGTTTATCACAATAAGATAACTGTTGTGCACGTTTAAACGGGAATCACGTATGTTTCTTGGAAATATGTTATTTTGTTATGTAAATTATGTTTTTTTTAACATACATATGGACACGTCTATATCCCTTGCGAGGTAGACAGATCCAACAGTCTTTGAAAATACTGAATGGCCACGTTCAGCTATTTGGCTTAATGATAGAATTGAGATTCAAATAGTGACAGGTTGCTAGTCCTCAGTCGCCTTTTACGACATCCATGGGAAAGAGATGGAGTGGTCCTATTCTTTTTTGTATTGGTGCCGGGAACCACACGCAACGCACACACATCTCCGCCGTTAAAGGCGTCTAAGGGATATGCTTATAAACTTTGGATTCTACTTTAAGGCGATAGGCTATCATCCTGTTACTATGTATTCGAATCTAAATTCTGTTACTAAATAGTTGAACGTGGCCCTTTCAGTCTTTTGTAGACTTTGGGTCTGTTTACCCCGCATGGGATATAGACGTTATATATAGGTATGTATGTTCTTCTTTTAGGCGATGGGCTAGCAACCTGTCACTATATGAATCGCTGAACCTGGCTCTTTAGTCTTTTCAAGAATCAATAGTCTTAAGAGCCAACGCTTTGTCTATCCCGTAAGTGATAAAGACGTGATTATATGTATGGTTACAGTTGACTCCGGCCTGCTCTCGGCAACATGATGATAAAGAATAACATACCTGTTGCATTCGGGACTTCCCCAGAAATTGAGGTGGTCCTCCCCCTCCAGCTTTTCAATGAGGTTCATCTTGTCTTTGTCCACCTCACCCGTGTTTATGGTCATTCTGTCTGATAGGGTGTCGTTTTTCTAAAGAGAAGAGAACATAGGACTTGTGAGTATTATGTTTAGTAGTTACCTAATTACAGGAACAAAATCCGAGTAGGTTTAGATAACTTTACATAAAAAGTGATTTTTGAAATGTCCCATAAAGGGAAAAAATTGAATTTGAATACCTATAGAGACTTATACATTAGATACCTATAGTTTTGCAGCGTGCGTTTATTTATATCAGCCTACGTTTTTACATGAAACGATTCCCGTCTGACCTCCGTCACATTTGAAGGAGTAACCATTGAATCTTTCATCTAGCCAATATTTTACCTCGAAGAAGTAATGTGTTCTAGTTCAATAGAATTTGGTGGCAAAAAATAGCAAATGTTAGAATATAATAAAATAGAATCTTTATTTGCTTCTGATAAGGGTTTACAAAAGATGTGAAAAAGAATAATACATATTTCCTCCTGATCATCCATTAATTATAGCATTCAAATATTAAGTAGACATAACAAAGGCATTAAAACATTGACTTATATATTACTTGCACTTATATGTAACCTCTTGCAATCAATCTGGTGATATTACACAATCTTTACAGCTTTTTTTTATATTTAATCTGTTACTCAGTGATACATAGGTCTCCATTTATCTGATAGGTTAGGTAGCTGCTATCAAAATTCTCTAATCGGAGAGTATTCCTGACTGCATATTTAAATTTATTAATCTTAAATCTGTAGACCTAAGGATACAGTGATACATTAAGGTGCTACATATGAGTAAAATATGCGCTGAAAATATTATAAGTAAAATATTTATAGAATTGATTTTGGGACTTTTCATCGCAACACTCGAATGTAATTTTATTCTTGATCGCCTCCTACGATTGACCATAGCCAAAAATTATCCATAAAATGACTCCCTGGAGAAAACCTGAGTTCCTATCTATATCCGCGCTCCAGAATTCAGAAAAAGGTATGAGGTCAGGTTATTAAAAAGGAGTTGACGGGTGCTGACCTCTGAATCAGAAGGAGTTCGATTCCGGTCAGGTCATGATGGAAAATAAACTTTTTCTGATTAACCTGGGTTTTGAATGTTTATCTATATAAATATTTAGTATTAAATATAGTATCGTTGAGTTGGTATCTCGTGACACAAATCTCAAACATACTTCAAGGCTTACTCAATCTGTGTAATCTGTCCTGTATATAATTATCTCACCGTAGCTAGGAGTCCAAATTGCTTGAATTTCAATTTGCCCTGAAGACTGAGTATCAGTTTGGTGGAATCTATGATGGTGTCTTCATAACCCCACAGGAATCTGTAGAAATTAAAGTCATTAAATTATATGTGCTAATACTATATACATATAATAACTATACTATTTATAGCCAAAAAGCTGAACGTGGCTTTTCAGTTTTTCATGACTGTTGGCTCTGTCTAACCCGCAACGAATATAGACGTGACTATATGTATGTATGAGGTAAAATCTGCACGGGAAGAGAAGCAGTTGGCGCACACTATGTTTATTCTTCGCAATCAGGCCAGCACGGAAGCTCGCCCTATGCCCTATACTCGCCTTTTACGACATCCAAGACAAAGACATGGAGTCAGTAAGCTAACCAATTCATGAGTTCTGTCTAACCCGTAAGGTATGAAGTCGTGATTGTATGTATGTATGTATGAATTGCGACTAAGCGACCAGTTCTCCCCGCCTGTTGACATTTCATCAAGTAAATTACTAACTGTTTGCGACGTTACTACTTTTTCTAATTGTCGATCTAGAATGTACTATTAATCTTAGAGTGGTATTCCATTAATGAAATAGCTTTGTTACAATTTCTACGTACATGATACGTCAAAACATTACAAGCGTAAGTACAGTATCTACTACCTGTACCTACCTACCAAGTTTATAAGTCGCTAAGATAAAATTCGATGGCACAGATTAGTGCAACCTACAGACGAATCAAACCGCGAGAAAACTCAACAAAATGACGATCCTAGCACGTTCAACTTAAAATAAAAAAAAAAATATCCTGCTATCTCGCTCACATTAGTAAATAGCGGACAGTTCATGTTCGCGGGTTTAAATGTCGCGCTCTGAACGGCTTAAATATATTTTCGCGCCATAAAAAAAAAACAAAGTAACTATCTGAAAAAACTTAAATTTGAATAAAGTGTTTGTTAAGCGAGCGCGATCGCTATTTCACTTTTTATTATGACGTGAAACAGGACAGCGATAGTTTTATGCGCTTTAACAACGGCGTCGTAAATATAAATAATAAAATAAATAAATATATACGGGACAAATTACACTGATTGAGTTAGCCTCGAAGTAAGTTCGAAACTTGTGTTACGAGATACTAACTCAACGATACTATATTTTATAATAAATACTTATATAGATAAACATCCAAGACCCAGGACAATCAGAAAAAGTTCTTTTCTCATCATGCCTTGACCGGGATTCGAACCCGGGACCTCCGGTGTCACAGACAAGCGTACTACCGCTGAGCCACAGAGGCCGTCGTGCTTACCATGCTTTCATTCATCTCTTACAGATCACTAACCATAGATAAGAATATTTTCTGTCACTAACCACCATCATATTAAATATGTGATATAGAAAAAAATCTTTGATAATTCATGTTTTTCGTAATTCTGAGCATTATACCTGTTTTTTTTTTAATTTATTTTCAAAATTGGATACAAGCTATCACTTGTTGACGTCACATCACTGAAATCTAATTATAACTACTACCGCTTCCAAAGCGCATGTGTAGAAGAAACGGCGGAACAAACTATACTGCAGCATTTTCGCCACACGTCAATTTACAAATTGTTTACATTAAAAAACATAAATTAATGTAAAGAAGTTATGAATGTGGATGAAGCGAAGGAAGTATGCAGAGATCGTGGCAAGTGGAAAGAGGTAGTGTCTGCCTACCCCTCCGGGAAAGAGGCGTGATTTTATCTATGTATGTATGTATTAATGTAAACACCTGTGGACCGGGAGCCTGATGAAAGCGTCCTTGTTCTGCACGAAGTTGAGAGCTGTCTGCAAGGAGAATTCCTGGAAACGGTTCAGATCCATATCCTTGGCTTTTGAAATTACACCCTGTAACAAGAGAATGGTTAAATATTTGGAATGATTTCTCCGCAATATGTGACAAAACAAAGTGCCGTGTGGTTGCCGGCACCAATAAAAAAAGAATAGGACCACTCCATCTCATTTCCCATGGATGTCGTACAAGGCGACTAACGGATAGGCTTATAAGCTTAGGTTTCTTATTTTAGGCGATTGGCTAGAAACCTGTCACTATTTGAATCTCAATTCTATCATAAACCCAAACAGCTGAACTTGGCCTATCAGTCTCTTTAAGGCTGTTGGCTCTGTCTACCCCGCACGGGATATAGACGTGACTATAAAAATGAATGAATGAATGAAAATAAAAATCAGAAATTAACATTAATCAACTCAATATTTTGAAAATTCATGTTCCTTGTTTACTGTGTCATTTCATGACTGTGATTAGCAATGACTCTTTTCTCTGTTATAATAGTATAGAATAGAGTTATTTTCAAAATTGGATACAAGGTATCACTTATTGACGTCAAATCTAATTGTAACTACTACCACTTCCAAAGCGCATGTGTAGAAGAAGCGGCGGAACAAACTACACTACAGCCTGTTAGTTGATTCTTACTGTGCAGAAGAACGTCGTGAGGAAACCTCTACATTAATTCAGTGCCTCGTGTATAAACATAACTCCACAGAGACTCACTTCTCTGTCTCTCAACCAAGAATCACGTCAGAAGGTAGCTGATGGTAGGAATTTAGAAGAAATTCTGGACTCACAAGTAGTGGTAAGTTGGGTACGACGACTTGGTCAAAATGCGCCCCCGAGGTCAATTCAGGCATATACCTGAAGTAGTTCCTCTCTTGGAAGCTGAGTTGGTCTCCTTCGAAGTCTATGTTCACACGTTCCAGTTGTTGTCTGAAAAAAAACAACATACATACATATACACAATCACGTCTATATCCTATGCCGGGCAGACAGAGTCTTGAAAAGGCTGATAGGTCACGTTCAGCTGGTTGGCATTAAGATTGAAATAGTAGGTACAGGTTGCTAGCTTATCGCCTAAAATAAGAATCTCATGCTCAAAGATGATTACAAACTAAAATTTAGTTTACAAATTGTACAGTCCCTGCATAGCATCAACATGCGGGAGTGTGCCCAGAAGGCTGGCAGCATTGCCAATTTGCATGGCAATGCTGATTCCCTGAGCCAGATAATTTCCAGCCCTCCGGTCACGAGATACCTCAGAACAACTTTTTCGACAATTGTCGAAAAAGCTGATGGGCAGATGGGCCCCACGGTCCCAGAGTTTCCACCCCAAAAGGTTCAAAATATATAGGTATTACGGATACCTGCATATTTGCGCCTTTTAAGTTTATATATAGTTCAGTTGCCTGTTCAGTGTTTCTCCGTGTTAAGCAACCGTGTAACATTGAAATACTTCAATAAAACTAGTAATTTAGAATTAAATTCTTATGTAAAGTTGTTTTTTATATTGTTTGTCGGTAACAAAGAAATTGATTAATAATTTACATTGTTCCATTGTGATGTAATGAGGCGAATTACAAAAATTAGCTGCATTGATGCTTGCTCAACTTGATGATTGATCTAATTCGAAAATTACATCGCTATTTGTCTACCTTTTATAACGAGTAGTTTGTTTTTTATTTTTTGTAATTATGCATTACTTAGTATAAGGATCAGTTCACATCTAAGCTGGTCAATCTGTGTTATCTGTACTGTATATATTTATATTTATTTACATGTAGTGATCATGAGCTATAGAACAGCTGAGAATGTAACCGGAAATTATTGCACTATTTAAAGAGATAAGACACGTTCATTTCATATCGATATGTTCGAATCGCAATCATGTAAGTAACATATATAAATCCATATACTGGGCATTCTATGAAATTATATACCCATAATATATCTTCAATGTACAATGTCCCAATTCAATTAAGTATTTTTTGCCAAACCGTGTCATGAATCTGTGGATCTCCTTTTCTTAAAAGTGACAAGTGTTGTAAACCTCATTAAACGAGCAATTTATATACATACATATAATTCATTGAAATTTGAAATACTTATACGTAGATGCCAAAAAATAAATTGAACTGGGTCCCAGATCTGGGATAATTCTATTTTTCTATATTTTCACTCAAAATAACAATAGTTTCACTCTACCTATATAACCCATGGCTTTTAAACAAGGGATTCTTTATATGCGTTGGACTAGCAACCTGTCACTACTTGAATCTCAATTCAGTCTCGTTTCAGTCTTTTCAAGACTGTTGGCTCTGTTTAGCCCGCAAGAAATGTATGTGCTCGTAATTAAAAAAAAATCACATAAAATGGTAAATAAAATTTCGGAGTACACTGTTCGGTCGTCCCGGCCCGGTATTATTAAAAAAAAAGATATGACAACCCTTTTGAAATTTGAAAAACAGACAGGTAATGTTACAAGCATCGACTAATTATAGCTCTATTTATATAATAAATTTATCGATCATTTTTTTATTTACGTAACATACATACATATGGTCACGCCTATATCCCTTGCGGGGTAGACAGTGCCAACAGTCTTGAAAAGACTGGATGGCCACGTTCAGCTATTTGGCTTAATGATAGAATTAAGATTCAAGTAACAGGTTGCTAACACATCGCCAAAAAAAATCCCGAGTTTGTAAACCTATCTCTTAGTCGCCTTTTACGACGTCCATGGGGGAAAGAGATGGAGTGGTCCTATTCTTTTTTGTATATGGCCATAATAATTTCTCTATCAAATTAATTTGTGGTTAATTCCGTCACCATCAACATGCTCTAATTATAACTTAACTATTTCAGCAACGTGCTTCGTCAAAACGAGACAATTAATTATCAGATAAAAAAAGTCGGCAAAAAAATAACAAAAGGCCGTGTCGGGGTCGTCACGTTTGACCATTTTAAATTTATATTATGTATAGGCCACGAGGAACGACCAATCTTGAAATTTATAGAAGCCAACACCCAAATATTGAAGATATAAGTTATTACAAGTAAATTTTATGATTTCAACCGATATTTTTACCCCACGAGGTCCCATATCAGTATTGATAACGGCCAAAATTACTGTTTTATGATAACTATAAAACAAAATGAGGATATTGCATTCCATTCTAAGTACCACAGAATTATTAGTAATACATAATGTATTTATCTATCTTTTTTTAGGCGATGGGCTAGGGGCCAGGGGCCTGAATGTGTAGGTATTATTAGTAATACATACATACTTACATATAATCACGTCTATATCCCTAGCGGGGTAGACAGAGCCAACAGTCTTGAGTGGACTGATAGGCCACGTTCAGCTATTTGGATTTAAGATAGAATTGAGATTCAAATAGTGACAGGGTGCTAACCCATCGCCTTAAAGACGAATCTCAAGTTTATAATAAGTCTACCTCTTAATCGCCTTTTACGACATCCGTGGGAAATAAATGGAGTGGTCCTATTCTTTTTTCTTTTGGTGCCGGGAACCACACGGCACCTATAGACACATATCTATCTGACATCGTATTTTTTAAATATTGCGTCATTCATTTTATAAAAATAAGCCTTTATTTGGCAAGTGATATTCTTTTGTTGTTGTTTTTCCATGTTGAATGTTTGATAATAATTATACAATTGTTTATATTAATTATAAAAATGTAGGATCTGTTGTATCTTTTGACAAAACATGTCGTTCACCTTTTTTTTCTTTATTATTATTTCATGAATAAATTGATTCCACCTTGACCCGGTGTGAAAGCTTTTAATTAATTAAAGAGCTGATAAAAAAAATAAAACAATTATTGATCAATTAAAGGTTTATGTAAATAATTAAGATATGTATAATGTAAGATAAGTGGAAAGATGTAGTCTCTGCCTATTCCTCTGGGAAAAGGCGTAATATGTATGTACATAGGTACATACAAAAAATCACGCCTCTTTCCCGGAGGGGTAGGCAGAGACTACCTCTTTCCACTTGCCACGATCTCTGCATACTTCCTTCGCTTCATCCACATTCTTAACTCTCTTCATGCAAGCTCGGCGGTTTCGGGTAAGCCGTTGCCATATATGTATGTAGGTATGTATATATATTTATAGATGGTTTAATTTATTCTGTTCTACCTTAGGCAGTGTAGGTAACAAATTAATTAGGTACATACTTTTGTGATGTTTTCTGAATGAAATTACACCAGTAATAACTAATTGTTTTTCAACCTACTACCTAAACTTCTAATTATACACTGTAAGAATCGCATCAAATTTCTTTTATCCAATTGTATAAAATAAACTTAATTGTGCTTTTTATTTCTACTACGATATTTTTTTTCCTTAAATTATTATAACTTAATAAATTATTACTTTTGCCCGGGACTATGGTCTCGTTAGAATTTCTTTAAAAAAAGTAGGCGTACGTCAGCTTGACGTACGGTCATAATCATAAAGGACAACATAGTTTTTTTTTATTTATTCTTTACTAATATTTTATGTAGATTAGCAAAGATGTACAGATAGATTCTACTTATATTTTATTTAATTAATATGTCTGTTTATCATGCGTTAGGTAAGTAACAAGTTAATTGCCAGGCGCCGCCCGGATCAGAGGAATAACTTTAGATAGCATAGTGCACATTATTATCTACAATTCTTATCTCAATACATAATGTAGGCGATATTACCGAAAATAACTGGAGATAAAACGTTGAGATTTTTAGCCGACATTGAAATTGGGGTGTTTCTTGCAAGTCATGTTTGAATTATTTTTTTACATGATTTAGATATAATTAAAACGTAGCTTTGTTTACATAAAAAAGTAGATCTGGTATCGCTCGCGTGAATTCAGCCATTGCCATTATCAAGAAACACCTAGAAAAAGTAATGAATTCAACGCCAACTACGAAAATCGTCGAATTTAACGTCACCTACAGAAAGGATAACCTCCATCTACAAATCCTTAAAAATGTCGTTGATACTTTAATACTAGCGACCAGCTTTGGTTTTGCACGGGTAGCATTTGTATGTAGATATAAACCTCCCTCAGAAAACCTTCTTTTCAACATTTCAATCAGAAATAAAATCTGTCCACATCTTACCGATATTAGCGCAACATACAAACATATAAAATAGGGAACTCAGCTTATAAACTTGGGATTCTTCTTTTAGGCGATGTGCTAGCAACCTGTCACAATTTGAATCTCAATTCTATCTAGCCAAATAGCTGCACGTGGCCTATCAGTCTTTTCAAGACTGTTGGCTCTGTCTACCCCGCAAGGGACATAGTCGTGATTAGGTAAGTATATGTATGTACTTTGTATGTATGAACTTAACTTTATAAAATATAAAAAGAGAGTATAAAATACTTACGCATACACATACGGCCCGACTTCTTCCACGGTGAGTTTCTCATCGAAGCCGTCCCTCACTCGTTCCCAGTTGGTATAGTTGAAAAGCCTCACTTTCATCAGCGGTTGGACGTTAGGCCGCCGCCATATTGAAAAGGCCAACGAGTTGTTTCTGATCACCATGTTCTGGGCAAAGAATGGTGTAGATAAAATATATTTAAATTACGAGGCTGGACCTCTTCATATTGAAGTTGAGTTACTGGCCAGTTAAAAAAAATGTTTTAGTCAATAAATACAATGCGTATTGTAATGTAACCATAAACTAAAACATTCTTCACAAGTTGGTATTTGGAAAATATCTTTGACGAGGGAAAATTAAATTAATAATTATGACATTTTTACACAGGATTTTTAGGAGGGAAACCAAACGGTATGGTGTATGTGCTGTTCTGTAAGTAGGTAAATATCTATTGATTTTCAATTTTCCTTTGTCAAAGGTATTTTCCAAATACTTACTTGTGTTTTAGAGTAATAGTGTTAAAAAAAATTTAAGACTTTAGTCCATGGTTATATTACAATACATAAAAAATAAATACAAATACTTATTACAGGAAAAAAAAGAATATAAGTTCAAGATGTATATCAGATGATTAAAAGATATATTCATGATACATTGAAATGATTTAAACACTCTTCGTGATTCTTTAATATAAAAGTATAATTTTAAAGTAGGTATCACTCAAAATATATAGTCACGTACGGAGGAGGACATAGGAAACTTATGCCGAAAACTAGTTTGTTTATTATGTAAGATTTACTCACAGATAATATGGCATCGTTGATGGCATTTGTGAAGCAGAAGAAAATAGTGCCAATGAGACTTAACACGAAGATTGCAGACAGTAGGGTGACCACTGAAACAAAGTGACATACATAATTTAAACATTTTCAAACTTGAATTCTTTGCCGTGTAGTTCCCGGGACCAATACAAAAAAGAATAGGACCACTCTATCTCTTTCCCATGGATGTCGTAGAGGCGACTAAGGGATAGGCTTACAAACTTGGGATTCTTTTTTAGGCTATAGGCTAGCAACCTGTCACTATTTGAATCTCAATTCTACCATTAAGCCAAATAGCTGAACGTGGCCATTCAGTCTTTTCAAGACTGTTTGTTGGGTCTGTCTACCCCGCAATGGATATAGACATGACCATATGTATGTATGTATGTTGAATTCTTTACTCAAGTCACACCCTGTTCGTAGTCTTAATACGTAAAGTACTTACTTTCTTTTTTGGACCTGATCGTAAACAGTTTCTAAAGATTTGTCTAAAATGCTGATCTGGTAGTCAAGAGATTCAATTCCATCTTAACGTGGTCTTCGTAAGGAACTTTAATCGTAACCAAACTGGCTACGTGCCATATAAATATATGCACTAATCTCGAACAGTTATGGACAGATTTTGTTTCTGTTCGAAATGTTGGAAAGACGGTATTCTGAAGAAGTTTTATAATCTCTCCGTGCACATTTTGCCTTAAATTCTCAATAACGAACTACGGAGATGACTTCAGGTTACATGATGATTTATTTAATGACCGTTTGTCTAATGATGACGTCGCTAGATATTAATGACGAGGAATTAAACACATTGTTGCGTAACTCTTGTCTGATCACGATTGTGTTCTACAATTATTTAGTAGCTAGCAACTGTATTGAATATTATTTATTACATACTAGCTGTTTCTCGCGACTCTGTCCGCAATTATCTCTTTAAATGTTACATCAATGTCTTAGCTATATTACAAAGTTTCATGTAAAAAATCGTTCAGTAGTTTTTACAAACTTTGCATTTTATTTCCTATGGAAATTTTCAGAAGAAAGAAGCCTCATATTATTTAACTGTGTGCCGAATTTTATTTGTTACAAACAAAAAATCATATCTTGTCTTTTTAAGTATATTTATTAAAATAATGGATATGAATTAGAATCTCGGGTTTTCCACTGATGCCATGTGCAGTATTACTATTTTTATACGAGTAATTTACACCGATTTAGGTACACCTTTCAATTACACCTGCGCAAAAGCAAGCAGAAGTCTAATTTTTGTTTGGCGCGAATTTGAACGGTTGACCAATCAGAGCGTGCTATTTGAACCCGCGAACTGAACGTGTCCATAGTGACAACTATTGTACTATATTTTGGTTATTGGATTTTAAATCTAATAAGCTCGTAAAAAGGTCGTTATTTTATTGAGTTTTCATTCAAGGACAGGAATCAAGGAAAAAGTAAGAATAGAACTTAATCTTAAACTTAAACTTGATAGTTCAATGGCACTACTTTTTACAAGAGAAAATTTGCAAAATGCAATATTTGATAAATGCGTAACTTGTTCTGCATCGTCCCGTATTTCCGAAATTGGTGATTTTATTGTCTTTGATTGTTAAGGAGACATCTAAACGTGGTGTACCTACTTTACCGATGACTTCTGTGTTATATAATATAGCAATGAATGTTTTTCTTACAACAACCGCCTTAGGAATGTGTCATGTTCTATGGACGCAAATTGACGATAATTAAACATAATATTATTGTAAAATTTTGTATGTTGGAGACTGTGATAGGTTCTATATCATTATAGTTAGTAAGTTGCGTAGATCTTTCTTATCGGAGTGACCCCTGATATGTGATAAGACCCAGACAGTTTTCTTACGTTGGTTATATGTATTAGATTTCGTAATTAAAGTTAGCAGTTCATGTGTTCATTCAAGGAAACATAGTATATAATAATATAATCACGTCTTTATCTCTTACGAGGTAGACAGAGACAACAGCCTCGTAAAGAAAAAGGGCCACGTCTAGTTACGATGGAATTGAGTTTCAAATAGAGGCAGGTTGCTGGCCCATCGCCTAAAAACCAATCTCAAGTTTATGAGCCATTCCTTTAATTGACTTTTACAGTCTGCACGGGAAGAGATGCAGCTGACACACACTATGTTTTCATCGAATTCAGGCCAAGCTTGTAAGCAACCTGTTATACTATGTAACTATAGCAATATATAACAGGAATTTCGGAATAAAAAGTTCCCTATGTGTCATTAAATAGGGAACTTTTTATCCCAAAAGTGCCACGGTAGCGAAGCCCCGGGGCATAGATAGTATGTATATATACTATTCTTCATCTGTTCTTACCCATCTTCTCCTTTTGATGATATAAATATAAATAAAAATATACAGGACAAATTACACATATTAAGTTAGCCTCGTAGTAAGTTTGAGACTTGTGTTACGAAATACTTACTCAACGATACTATATTTTATAATAAATACTTATAATAGATAAACATCCAAGACCCAGGCCAATCAGAAAAAGTTCTTTTCTCATTAGGCCGGGATTCGAACCCGGGACCTCCGGTGTAACAGACAAGCGTACTACCGCTGCGCCACAGAGGCCGTCCAGGCCGATATGTTTATCAAAAATGCAAAAGGCGGCGTTATCGCAAAACATAGCACTCTTTCGCTCAGTTGTCGAGGAAAAAACTCTAGATAAGTAACATTTCTGCAGTTCAATGTCTTATATAAAATACACTTATCAAGTTATCTTCTTAACGTTAACTACTTTTCAATAATTAACTATCTATATTCATTGAAGTACAAACAAAATGGTACGATCTCTTATCGTCGTCGGCACGATACGCGGCGCTAAATGTCACTTTTAACTATAATTTTGTTTATTATATGTGTCTACAAAAACATTCAACTGTATAGATATTGAAATTTTGATACTTGTAAATGAAAACAATAATTAAAATATTAAAAAAAAAACACGACTGTCCACGATATATACCTACCTACATAGATTTGTGAGTAGGTACTTTAGATACCGCGAATATAGTAAGAAAATATTGCTTCCAAATCGTTTTACAAAGGCCTATTCTTTAATTTCATCGTAAAAAGCTCTTATTGAAAAATTTAAATTTAAAAATTCCAGACTCAAATTAAAATTCCCTTTAAAAAGTAAGAAGTAATTGTAGAACCACAATCTTAAGAAACACGTAGCGTCACGATACTACAATTCATACAAGTATATTTATTAAAAAAGTCACTTATGAGAAGTCAAACAAAAAGTTAAGGTTATTTACTACAAATTGTAACAAAACAGGAAAAACGGGAAAGAATCTGCGGGCGAAAGCTAGTGTTATGTAACAATATGTCACAGGTCAATAGCTTCTCTTTGTGTGAAAATTGTTTGATAATTTGCTATCAATTTCATCCGGTACATTCTAACCGTATAAATAACTATGCTACCAGAGTTTTATTTCTGGTATTTATACTTAGGTAATCTATACATATAATAAAACAGTAAAAATATTTCGTCTGTACATTTAGTATTTTGACTGAAATGGATAGAGTGCCCCTCTATCCATCTTAGAATAAATAATAAAAAGCAAAAATTTTGTTTTTGAATTTTTTGTCTGTCTGCCTGTATGTATGATCACGCTTATCTCCCAAAGTAGGTACTGAACCGATTTACTTAAAACTTTCACCAAATGCTTTGTTTAACTCAGAAAAACATCTGTTTCATCAAAATCGGTTCACTAAAAAAATGAACTCAAGGCATGAGTTTGCCTGCAAATAAGTTTACGCGGAAAAAATCGAAATTTACACGGACGAAGTCGCGGGCAACAGCTAGTACTTCTATATGTATGTATGTTGAGCCTTTTCCTCTAGCCCTTAGAAAGGCAAGCTCGACGCCATCTTTATCGCGCGAAAAACTATCGCTCTTTATTTTGACATGAAACGGGTCGGCGATAGTTTTCGCGCGATAATAACGGCGTCGCGCGCGCCATGCTACGGAGACATCCTCACCAGTCTAGAGAAGGCCTTGTCTGCGCCTTTTAATCATAACATTAACTTGGGTATGTATGTCAGGTTTTTACACGAAGCGACTCCCGTCTGACCTCCGCAACCTTTACAGGGGAGCCTAACTCATGTTGGATAATGGTTTAGCTGCACCAGAAGAATGTGACTCTACTCTTTATAAGTAGGTACATGCATATATACATACATATGGTCACGTCTATATCCCTTGCGGGGTAGACAGAGCCAACAGTCTTGAAAAGACTGACTGGCCAAGTTCAGCTATTTGGCTTAACGATAGAATTGAGATTCAAATAGTGGCAGGTTGCTAGGCCGTCGCCTAAAAGAGAATCACAAGTTTGTAAGCCTATCCCTTTGTCGCCTTTTACGACATCCATGGGAAAAGGATGGAGTGATCCTATTCTTTTTTGTATTGGTCCCGAGAACCACACGGCACGGTAAATAAAGGAAAAAGAAAATAACTGCTATTTTTTCTAC
This sequence comes from Amyelois transitella, assembly GCF_032362555.1. NCBI lineage: Eukaryota > Metazoa > Arthropoda > Insecta > Lepidoptera > Pyralidae > Amyelois > Amyelois transitella. Next base: position 2,744,821 of record NC_083533.1, read on the forward strand.
AATCTTTTCGACTAACATACTCAATGCTACCTAAACTTAGGGTAAACTTTTCTAAACAAACCTGCATTCGGTTCCCAGCTGAGCTATCCGTTTCATTTTAGTAGGTATAACATATTTGTTTCATTGAAAATTATTTTGAACTTAATAATATTTTACGTCTGATAGCGAATGATATTTTTAGTTGAAATATTTCCTATATACATACACATGTCCTAAAAAGATACATAATCACGTCTATATCCTTTGCGGAGTAGTCAAAGCTTTGAAAAAACTGAAAGGCCACGTTCAGCTGATGTAATTGAAATTTAAATAGCAATATTATGTAGTTACAAATAAAACCTAAAATTAATAATTATTATTTAGTGCCTTTAGATATAGGTAAATCGTTTCGTTTATGGTAAAATTATGTATTTTGGTAAAATGGAGATGGTTTATTTTACAGACAATGAAGTTAATTTTATGTATATATAAAACATACATAAAAGCATAACTACTCACCAACATTCGTAACATAATGTTACTTCTACATTCTTATAAAGGCAATTCAATGAAACTTTATTTAAAAAAAATTATTAAATACAAACGAATTATGAATAGGTATCTAAATTTCATCATTAAGCCATACAGCTGAACGTGGCATAGCATTTTCAAAAGACTGTTGTATATATGTCTAACTCGTAAATGATAAAGACGTGATCATATTTAATACATTATTTAAGTATTAAGTATGTAACAGTTTATTTGTAAAAGTTTGTTGCTGTTTCAAAACCATTTAAATGTTAATTATATTAAGTAGTATTTTATACTTTTTATACATTTTTAGTCTGTAGTTTAGAATAGTTTTTTTTTATTATTAAATAATATTAGTTGTATTTTTAATAATAGGTTTAGATTAGAAATGTCATTTTCTCGGTTCACAATTTGTAAACATTCTTTGTTGATGAAAATAAAATAATTTAAATGTAAGTAACGTTATACTTAGTAACTTAATAATAATTATTACTACTTAATGATAAATGATAAATAGTGATAGTACCTAGATGAGAAATTTAAACGCGAACAAAGTCGCTGGCGGACGCTTAGTTGATTCTTCTTTGGTGCCCTACCTACAAGATAACCTCACCAAAACAGATTTTTATGAGTATCTTATCTCGCTACGATGTTAATATAGGACCAACGCAATAACTAAATTGGGATTGCGCAGAAGTACTTAGTCATTTTTAACCTACGTCTAAAAAGGAGTTTATCAGTTTACTGAAACCTAGATTCAAACATACCTTTATTTTATTGGTGCCGTGAACCATACGGCACCAAAAAGAAAAGGACCACTCCATCTCTTTCCTATGGATGTCATAAAAGGCGACTAAGGGATAGGCTTACGAACATGCAACTGTTTTTTCTTCGCTACCCGACCAGCTTAGAAGCTAGCACTGGATCAATGTGAGCCTATTACCTAGTCACCTCTTACGACATCCATGGAAAGGAGAAAAGTTTTTCTATCAGATTTATGTTACTACCTACATGTTAGATTTAAATTACAGTTCATTACAAAATATTTCCATTTTAAGAAAAGTATCTTTTTATATAACGAATTGTAATACATACATATGGTCACGTCTATATCCCTTGTGGGGTAGACAGAGCCAACAGTCTTGAAAAGACTGATAAGCCACGCTCAGCTCAGCAGAATTATGTAATCAAATATTGCTTTATTGTGTAAATTCAACCATCTTGTAGTTTCAAAGCATCTTATCAGAAGTGATAGTAACTTAATAATACTAACAATATAACAAGAATGCCCATTATTATTAAGTTCAGTGGAACTGACTCCTAATGTGATATAACAATCACTAAATTAAGTAGTGATATGATAATTATGCGAATAAGTAGTACGAGGTATTAGGTATGTATCGATATTCATATTGTAGAGACTAGTTTTTAGCGCGGGACTTCGTTGTGTGGGAATTATTAGAAATACACTAAAAATATAAGTTGTTCGCAGCGTACTTACCCTCGCGAACACATGTGATTTTTGCAAAATTATGAATATCTCAAAAAACAAGTCAACCGATTTTGATGATCGAACGATTGTAAAAATTCTATATCTATATCTGAAATGTATGTAGCAACTCTACATACATTTCAGATTTATCGAAATCAGACCTAAGTTTTGAAAGTTATTGCGTTACATGCATTCATACATACAAAAATAATGTTTTCGCCAAGTTGACTCAGACCAGTTCGCTTCGCTCGCTCGAGGAATAAGAAATCATTCAAAATATTATAACAAAAAACAAATGAGGGTTACATTTTTTTTTAATTATCTTCTTGGTAAGGAAATACATAAAAAAGTAAACTTTTTTTCTAATTAGGACACCAATTATTTTTGTATGTGTAAGTATATTTTATGAGTCTGATCGCTACTCTGTTTACAATGTTTTTATATCTCTTTTTTATTGATTATAAAAATGTTTATAAGTTAAGTTTACTTAAGTATACCTATTTGTCTGGAAAGAAAATGTCAAGAGTCGACCTCAATCGAAAATGGAAATAACTGGTTGAGAAAATATAATAGGTAAGTAGATATCTCAAACTCTTTTAATTTTGTGTTTAGGTTGGTACACTTTATCGCACCACCAACTTAAAGTTTTTTCTGTTTGGTCAGCTGGTTGAGTGGTAGAGAATGCCAAACGGCATTAAGTCCGCCTTTTGTACATTTTTGTTTTGTGCAATAAAGTTTTAAATAAATATATAAATACACCTTCAAACCCATCCATCAAACTATTGGTACCGTCTCGGAAACCCTGTTTTATTTATTATCTAGACTTGATATTTTTATTTTTAAGATATTCAATGATTAATAACTCCTAATAATTCAAATATTTATTAATAATTGAATTCGATTTCTTGGTCTTATTTTCTCAAATTATAGAAACAAATGTCAATCATTGGTACTTGTCGGTCAATAGCGCCATTTCGTTAATCAAGAATTATATTTTTTTTAAGATTACAGCTAGCAGAAAATAAGTTCAGTTTGAATACACCATAGATAGTATTTGCTTTAGATTATGGCGAAAAGTGAACGACACGCTTGCATGGAAAAAATAATGAATATTGTACAAGTAAAATATTATTTCACTTGATCAGGAAACTCGTGATGATTTTATGTACGAAATTTAAATATCCATCTCTTTTCGATTAATGTCGTAACAGGTGACTAAGAGATAGGAAAAAGCTTGGGATTCTTCTTCTGGGCGATGAGCTAGCAACCTGTCATTATTTCAATCTCAATTTCGTCATTAAACGATACAGCTGAACGTGGCCTTTCAGTCTTTGCGTGACTGTTGGCTCTGTCTACTCCATAAGGGATAAAGAGTATATATATACATATATATTTTTTAGAAATTATGTTTATATCTAGGTACCTATATAAATTTTATAAAGCCGAAGAGTTTGTTTGTTTGTTTGAACGCGCTATCTAAGGAACTGTGGTTCGAATTGAAAAATTACTTTTGTGTTGAATAGATAACATCACGCTGCAACTATAAGAAGCAAAGAAATAATGGAAAACGTTAAAAAAAAAACGGAGAAAATTATTCATCCTTGAGGGCTTCAATGATGCCCAAAATAACTATTCCACGCGGACGAAGTCGCGGGCACAGCTTGTATTAATAGATAAGTTAAGATAGACATATAAAGCGGTCAGTGGACAACAGCTCCATTTGAAATGGAGCAGACAATTGATATGTTTTGACAAATTACAACATCAATGCGTCTTCATTAGTTCTTGTGATTGTAAGCATTGTCACAGTTTAAAGTCCTTTTGTTTGCCAATAAAGAAGTTGTATTTACGGTAAGAAGCAATGTGACCTTACTTTTTTATTACCTGTTTTTGTTAAACATACATACATATTGTCTCGTTTATATCCCTTGCGGGGTAGGGAGAGTTAACAGTTTTCAAAAGACTGTATGGCTTAATGATGAAATTGATTTTATTCAAATATTGACAGGTTGCTAGCTCATCACAAGAATCCTAAGTGTATAAGTCTTTCGTTAGTCGCCTTTTACGACATCCATGGGAAGATATGGAGTGGTTCTATTCCATAAGTGTCGGAAACCAGACGGCACTTTTTCTTGTTTAAGTTTAAAAGTAATTAAAAAATTCTTCGTATCATTTATTCATAATACATACATACATAAAATCACGCCTCTTTCCCGGAGAGCAGAGACTACCTCTTTCCACTTGCCACGATCTCTGCATATTTCCTTCGCTTCATCCACATTCATAACTCTCTTCATGCAAGCTCGGCGGTTTCGGGTACTTTTGACCTGACCCTTTACCAGGACGATTCATTATAATTTTTTCAAATAGGTAACCAATATACACAGTGTCACAGACAAGCGTACTACCGCTGCGCCACAGAGGCCGTCAAAGTTGTCGTGGGATTTGCGATAAATCTGTACCTATTCTTTTGTAAGTGGCGCTAAATCCGGCGCTAGTTCGTCGAAGCGGCGGTTAAAAATTAGTATCCTATAAAGAGGATTCTAATGAGCAAATAAGTTCACAGGGATCCTCTGGGGGGTTAGGTTAAAGGATTCAGGGTGACAACCAGATTCCAACGACGTACCCTGATGTACTAATATTGTACTATTGTACGTTGTACTATACATGGTCACCACCTTAGTGCTTGTAGTCCCAAAAAGTGCGCACCCTTTCGTATACCCTAACCGAAAAGTCTCTGCCTACACCACCAAGTCTAAATCCAATAGCTGTTTTGTAATTTGTTATGTTTATTTTTATGCGCAATAAAGAGTATACAAGTAAACAAACCAAGAAGCGTTATTTTATGTATGTATGTTCCTTGGGGGAAGGTGGATCTCGTCAAAGACAATGATAAATTAAAAATGTTATTACATACGGGTTAATAGATCGATAAGCCAATAACAAAAACAAGACATAAGATACATCTACAATCCATCGCGTAAAAGAAGAATCTCAAGTTTATAATCCTTACCCTTGACTGCACACACTATGTTTTTGTTTTAAGCATGTGAGGCTTGAATTAGATGATTGTGCGCCTATTCCCTTAGTCGCCTTTCACGACACCCACGGGAAAGAGATACGAGTGGTCCTATTCCAAACTGGCGGCAACCACACGGCGCTGCCAAACAAATTTATTTTGTTAAAAATAATTTAGAGGGTACTTACAAAAATAGTATTTCCTGTCCGATTGTCTACCCCAGCAGAGTACCGACCACTGACTTTTAACACCAGCGCACGAGAACTGGGCCCGTCCACAGCCAGCGCACCCTTGGAGTCCCGCCAGAATAGTGTCTTCCCTGATCAGAATCTTCCCGACCCCCTGAGCTGGTATCACCACGACTTTTTCGTCTTTCGGCAGCATCAGGGCTGTGGAAGGCACGTTTTCTAAATTCAAATGACTCATTGTGGCGACCGGTCCGTGCAACGGTCACTGGGAGACTGACTTATCGTTTGTTATCAAAGCAGATGATTTTTAATGGGCGCAAGTGGGTGTAGATTGGGCGAGTTGGGGTGGCTGGCGAGTCTGGACATGTTTGATACTTAAAGACATTTAATCACGTCTTGTTCTCTTACGATGGAGACAGTTCCAGCAGTCTCGAAAACATGCTCCATCGTTTTCAGTATTTAGTTTCGATATTAAAATTAATAATTTTAATATTTATAACTTTCCTATTTATTTATATTTTCTTCCTTTCTTTCTTTGCTCAAACCAACAACAAATATAGGAAACTCGCCCCAAAACTAGTACTTACATCTCCTCCACGTGTGGATTCGCTAAGCTCACCTATGGTTCTGGCAGAATCATCAGCGTCGCATTGTCTACACCTTGTCTACATTATGCTGAGTCAGGACTATTTCACTGTCCATTCTTGTTGGTGGTACATTCATACACCAATGTGTTTGTGCAATCACAAATACACATTTTACTTTTATTATGATTATGATAGTGAATAAAACTTTCATCTTTCTAGCAACTTCTTCATCTTCTTAGCATCTATCTTCTTTATTGTCATTAACTACAAACGGAACCTGGGTTAGACATATAAGGGAACATATGTTAGTAAGTCAGGTTTCCAAACGAATTGAGTTTTGTTAACGTCCGCAACCTTGCAGGGAAACTTGATATTTTTTGACATTATAGATGTACATAAGGTATCATAACGATTTTTCTTAGTTAGCATCAGTTAGCTATCAGGCTGGTAAAATAATTCAGGAAATATACATGTAGCGAAAGAAATATGCAAGAATCGTGACAGATAACATAATTTTATGTATATAACCTAACTCAGAAAGATACGAACTTTTGCATTACGCTTTTTTATTCGGATACTTTAACCGCTCGAACAACAGCTGCGGGCGATTTGCACAGCTGGCAAAGCTGTAAGTACTTCAATAAATAAAAAAAACTCTCTAAAGCTCACCTTTGGAACAAAGATACGCCTAAATTCTAAAGATTTCTTTCCATTTTAAAATCATGATTAATAATTGTGCTACAACACTCGTTCACTCCACTCGCTCGCTATACTCGACCAGTATAAAACTAGATTCGAAGTAACATACTCGTTGTAATAAGATGCGTGCGAATTATACTTAAATGTCGAGTAGGTAATACTTAACTGTTTGAGACAGTAGGTAATTAAATTTTTTGCATGATGGTCTTACAAGTTTGTACCTAGGTACTTATTTAGAACCACTGACGTAAGAGTATGAGGTGCTCCACAAATCAAGATGAAATCCATATTTATGTAGCGTTGACTTAATAAATATGGATCAATCTTTTTTTTGGAATATTATTAATGTCAAATCAATTTGAAATAAGGTTTTTAAAAAAATATTAATGGCAGCTAGAATGAAGGATAATATAAAGCAGAAACTATCAAAATAAACAGTTCCAAGATTTTGTTATTAGATGATGATTATTCTTTCTGTTTAAAGAGAATTGAAAGGTTATACCTACTTCCGATCCTGAGATCTGATGAAACTTGAAAAATCTTCCCTAGGATTCCCTTCTCTAGACATATTTTCAAGCTTTTCCGATATTTTCACCTTGTTGTCATTACGTTACCTTTACCTTCGTATTAAAAAAAAAATATACCTACAGACTATATCCCTTGCGGGGTAGACAGAGCTAACAGTCTTGAAAAGACTGAAAAGCCACGTTCAGCTGTTGGGTTAATGATAGAATTGAGACAGGGTGCTAGCCCATCGCTTAAAAAAAGAATCCCAAGTATATAAGCCTATCCCTTAGTCGCCTTTTACGACATCCATGGGAACGAGATGGAGTGGTCCTATTCTTTTTTTTACTAGTACCGTGAACCACACGGCACCTAATAATAAAAAAAAATATAATATATATGTATAATGATATATTTTTTGTGCGGACCTTATATAACGGTTTCTCCCTAGAAGTAGTTAAAAACAGCCGACTGCATGTTTATCACACAGTCACGTTTTCAACGAATCTGACTTCAGTCTGACTGACTGACTTTCAGTCCATCCATTTAATTTTCTCCCGCCAAAGGTCTATATCCTTTGAGTATCGACTTAATTATAAATAAAATCCGCACACATGTGACATGTAGTTTGCAGTTCTCCAAGTTAATCTCAAACGAGAGACTGAGACGATACACATACATACATATAATCACGACTATATGCCCTTGCGGGGTAGACAGAGCCAACAGTTCAAGTTGCGTAAGGTTCCCTTGCAAAAGTTGCGGAGGTCAGACGGGAGTCCCTTCGTGTAAAAACCTGACTTACAATTTCATTTTCAAATACTTACATACATACATACATACATATAATCACGTCTATATCCCTTGCGGGGTAGACAGAACCTACAGTCATAAAAAAGACTGCAAGGCCGCGTTCAGCTGTTTGGCTTAGTGATAGAACTGAGATTTTTATTTTCACGTATAAATACATAATTACATATTTAAATAGATACATACAGAAACAAATACAACTGTAGATATATAAGACTGTAGGTTCTGTCTACTCCGCAAGGGATATATGTATGTATGTAGATAATCAAAAAAGGTTTAAGTAATCTATAAGTTAATAACCTTATTTTAAATTTAGTATGAACATCTGATCAAATGTTTGGCCGACCTACTAACACCATGTCATTGTAATCAGTCTTTGTCTATAATATCGCAACTTTTTAAAAATACACTTTTTTTTTACTAGATTGTCTTTTGTTTTTGTTTGCGTATTGAAGTAAGTCAGTTTCTGTTTTTTGTTTTTTTACGTCGTCTTATGCTTATCATTACAAACATTTCTTATTCGTATTTAGTTAATAAGTAGGTACTTTCGTCTAGTGAAAACGCCATAATCTAGTCATGTAAGCAAATTCAAAGGTTTTAAAGAAAAGTCAAAATTGGGATTCTTTTTTTATCTCGGATATTAGAGTTTTACCTACATGTGAAATTAATGGGTACACTCTTCTCCAGGATATTATTCAACCAGGACAAACGGCCATATGGGGGTAATACTTCATAAAGTATAGTAATTATGATTACTAATGATAAAGGATAAAGACTAAGGGATAGGCTTCTTAACTTGGGATTCTCCTCATAGGCGATGGGCTAGCAACCTGTCACTATTTGAATCTCAATTCTATCGTTAAGCCAAATAGCTGATAGTGACCTGTCAGTTTTTAAAGACGGCTCGCTCTGTCTACCTCGCAAGGGATATAGACGTGATTGTATGAATAAATGCAATTAATGATTACTAATGATACTTCAGAATATAAAATAAATAAAGCTTTTTGGCTTAATGAATAAGATTCAAATAGTGACAGGTTGCTAGCCCATCGCCAAAAAATAATCCCAAGTTTGTAAGCCTATTCCTTAGTCGCCTTTTACGACATCCATGGGAAAGAGATGAAGTGGTCCTATTGTTTTTTGTATTGGTGCCGGGAACCACACGGCACTTAGAAACGTGAGTGTTTAGTTTCATGTTTATTGTAAAGCAAAATATTGTACGAGCTGAGATAAACAAATATATATAATCACTAATGCTTCCTCTGAGGGTTCATTCACGATTTTTTTTATCTGTCGTATGATTTGGGTATTCTGTGTCGTAATACTGCATTCGATGCTACCATTAATAGGTTTCTGTTGGCGTTTCTGTGGATACTTACGGGGCAGACAGAGCCGACCGTCTTGAAAGGATTGAAGCCGTATGGCTTAAATATGGAATTGAGATTCAAATAGTAACATCTCTTAGTCGACTTTTACGACTTCTTCTACCTCCTGGCTTCAGTCCCGGTTGCATCTTCGCACTCTCACATTTGAGAGGAGCCCGGGGTATGCCTTACACCATGGATCCTAGATTGGGTAGGTAAGTCTGGTTTTTATACAAAGCGACTCCCGTCTGACCTCCGCAACCTTTGCAGAGAAACCTAACCCGTATTGGATACATCCAGTTGCCTGAATGTGCAGGTTTCCTCACGATGTTTTCCCTCACCTTAAGAGCTTCGGTTAGTATCCAAACTAATGTTTAACTTTAAAAATTGGCCGCTGTGGGTTTCGAACCTGTGCTTTTGTGCCACACGCATTTTAACCAGGCATCTTACCTATTCGACCATCGACAATCTCACTTTTACTACATTCATGGGAAAGTAATAAAGTAGTCCTAGAGAGAAGAAGATAGAAGGTAAAATGCCAGGACAGTGTAAAATATTTTTTTATTTAACGATAAACACTAATAAAGTACATTTTACCAAATAACTATCACATGTAGGTATAGATTTGGAATTTTACTTTGTAATAAAAGTTAATTAGTTGATTTCTAAATGTGTTATCTGGCAACTTTTTTTTTCGAAATAAGTACGTAATCATTTTGTAAACAAATAGATGATAATAAATTATAAATCAGTGCCAACTGATGAGTTTATTTACTTATTCAACACGTGTGCATATATATTAAACAAGGTTTTAATTTTTTTTTTCATACAAACTTTAACACGCTTTTTGACCCCTTTTGGGGCTGAAATTCGAAAAATCCTTTCCTATGTTTATAGATCCATCTCTTCCTAATGGATGTCGTACATAGTCAACTAAAGAATATGCTTATAAATTTGGGATTCTGTATGTAGGCGATGAGCTAACAACTATTTGAATCTCATTTCTATCAGTAAGCCAAACAGCTGAACGTAGTCTTTCAGTGTTTTCGAGACTGATAATTCTGTCTACCCTGTAAGGGATAAAGACGTGTGTATGTATGTTACATGAAATGAAGAGTGAAGTGCTGCCAACGATCATTCGAGTGTTTATTGGTCAATATGCAAATGTATTATGCATGAGTTCACCGCTCCAATTTTGTGAAGATGTGGAACAATTGAATGATAAGTATTTGTTTCCTGCTCAACTATATGACTTGGTCGTTTTACCCAACATATCCCTAACTCACCTCTGAGTGTTACCTTAGCTAAAGGCCTCCTAAAACCAGATACCTAACTTTATTTTCACCACGCAAGGTGTTTTCTGTTAGGGATCGAAATGACAAATAAAATGTTCAAAACATCTAAGGCATAATACAAAATCAGCGTAATGCTATAATAGTAATAAATTCGTTGAGTTATGACCTTTTTGTATTGCTGCAATTCACATCCTTATTAATTTGTTTTTAATAGACGTACATTGAAAATTGTGTGTAGCAGATCATATTATAAATGAATTACTCGTATCTTAGTATCTATCTTAAAGAGTATAAGGGCTAACTAAAGGAAACATCTTAATTGTTATGTGACACTTTACTCATTTTCACCACTGAAAATGATTTTTTACTAAGGGACACCCTGAATGCTGCTTTGGTGACACTTAAAACTCAGGAATCGTTGGTGAAAACGGCTGTAAATGTCTTGTAAATATTTCTAACATAGTTGAATATGATGTAAAGTTTCGGTCAAGTGTCAAGCAGATTCGCGCCAAGGTTCAATCCATTCTCGCAGTGTAGCTTAGTGTTAACCGCATGTTTTGTTATGTCATTGCTCAAAATTCAGATTTAAAAAAAAAATAACAGTTTCATATTCTTTAAGATTGAATGTTTTTTTTTTAAATTTAATATCCGTCATAGGTCAGAGATGATGAAAATGGTGAAATACCAAATGTTATTTTTTTTAAGTAAACAATTGGCATCGAATGCGTTGTCGTTTATCAGAACACCCAAAGTTTTGATGGCATCCGAGTGACCTATCTTATCGACCCTTTGTAGCGCGGTCACTAATTGTGACATTTAGTGATGAATGATAAACTGAACGACGGATTTTAAAATCTACAAATGTAGAATATCTTTATTTAGATGGCAGAAGCTGGTTTGAGATAGGATAGTATAGTGGGCGAATGTCCCGCCCTACAATACTTTATGTTGAAGGCGGAAAGCCTAGACGCACATGCCTTGACCAAATCAAGGTCAGTAAAAGTAAGCTTAACTGACGATCTTGCATGAATAATGTGTATGAAGCGAAATAAGTTCGCAGGGATAGGGTAAGTGCAAAGATGTAGCCTCTGCCTACCTTTCCGATAAGTGGCGTGATCCTATGTAAGGTTTCTTATAAATTACACGATCTAAACTTTCATCGCTTCGGTACATAAGTATATAAGTTTTTAATGATATGGTGACCGTATTGGGTAAGTAGTTTATAGTGTGGAAGTTAGAAGAATTAAACCGCCAATGACCAGATACAATGACATATTTTTACCAGGTTACTGGTTTTTCCCCGTATTAAAATACACACTGATGCTTTGATGATGATAATTTTCTCTTTTCGATGAAATAAAACTCATAAAAATTAAGGTTATCTCTATTAATGACACTGCAATGACGTCAAGTAAGTTTGGGGCTACGAAATTTAATTATAACTACGTCTGTGGATGGTGATGCAAAGCTAAGAAATAAGAAATTATCTTCCTATTTATTTATGTACACAAAATTATATACAGGAGCATCCAATACAGTAATTCTAGTACAAAGGTGCTACTTATTTCAAAATAAATCTCTTCCAGTAGACCCGTGAGAGGAGAGATGAATTTTGGAGCGGTATGGCGTGTGCATATTTGTGATATCACAATAATAATTTAGACGGCCTATGTGGCGCAGCGGTATTACACTAGTCTGGATACACTAAAGGTTCAAGTCCCGGCCAGGGCATGATGAGAAACGAACGTTTTCTTATTGGCCTGGGTCTTGAATGATCTATACAAGTATTTCTTTTTATAAAATATAGTATCGTCGAGTCAATATCCGTAACACAAGCTTTGAAATTACTCCGAGGCTAACTCAGTCTGTGTAATTTGTCCCGTATGTAAGTATTTATTTAAAATTATCTAAGGGTTAGACCAAGTTTTCCTTTCTTGTCCTTGTAAGTTCTACCAATCAGTTTAAGGACGTTGTTAGATTTAATTAACATTCTTACTCTATTACTAGTTGTAAAAAGGCAAAAATTAAAAAGCCCGTGTTAATACATTATTTTCTTTATGATTTCAAATTAATTAAACAATTCATTAACTCTCCAAAGAGGTTTGTAAGTCAAAATTTACGAAACTCTCTGATGAGGATCTTGGGGTGAACCTGTGACCACGGTCTTGGAATGGGTAAGTCGTTAGTCACAAGTTTTGATACGACGCTACACCTGTCTGACCTCAGTAACTATTGAACTACTCATATAAGCTGTAGGCAACGTTTGCCATGGTTTTGTTACTGATTTATGTCAAAATAATTTTTATTTGTAAAAGCTTCTCAATTTTTATGTTCATAATATAATTATTTTTAAACCGAATATTTTCTCCTCTTTTCTCCTTCTTTCTTCTGTAGGAATTTAATAAACTTTATTAACTATACTTCCTACATAAGCTTATGGTTACACATCCGTTTGCCTGAATGTGCAGATTTCCTCACGAGAAACTTGATTACTCTCTGGGCGTTAGACCATCGGTTGACAGTTAAACTAACTCAGAAAAGACTTATTGACCGAAATAGGATTTAAACTTCTACATAACGTTTTTCCGATTTTTTTTAACCGAAGTTCCATGATGCTAATTTATGTTTTTTATTAAAAAACCTAGTCTTGTTTTTGTTTATTTTGTTACACTTTTCGATTATTATTATTGCCTTAACAATTATTTTGTGCGTTTAAAATAAATTAACTTATTTATTACACTTTGGGTCGCGTGGCCGCCGCCGTAAACTTTTTATTTACTTATGTATAAGTAAATATATATTTTTTTATTTTGCTAAGATTTTGTACTGAAACTCCAGTTAACGCCAATTAAGTTATATCTCGCGATAATATTGACCTCTGACTGTTGATAATGTGATAACGACATCAATTTGTTATTTCCTACATAAGTATATAAGTATAAACTGTCTATCTGATTATATCGTCTTCGGGACTAAACTGCGCATTTTTTTTTATATATTTTTGTTAAACAACGTTGCTTCATCTCTTTGCCACAGGTTCAAATCCCATCTCGGCCATACCAATGACTATTTCATAAAGATGTAATCGATGTTTTTACGGTCAGGGAAAATAACGTGAGAAAACCTGCACATTCAGGCAACTGGATGTGTTACATACATACATACATACATTGGTCACGTCTATATCCCTTGCGGGGTAGACAGAGCCAACAGTCTTGAAAAGACTGAATGGCCACGTTCAGCTATTTGGCTTAATGATAGAACTGAGATTCAAATAGTGACAGGTTGCTAGCCCATCGCCTAGAAAATAATCCCAAGTTTGTAAGCCTATCCCTTAGTCGCCTTTTACGACATCCATGGGAAAGAGATGGAGTGGTCCTATTCTTTTTCGTAATGGTGCCGGGAACCACACGGCAATAATTCTTCCAAGTTTTCTTTGATAGGCAGAGACTACAGAACACAGGGATTGCATGTCTGTAATCTCTGCGTCCTAGTCAGAGACTGTGGTAGAAACTGCAGCTGTAGTTACTCTTTATGAAAGCTCAAAGGTTTTGGGTACTCTTGACCAGACCTTTTGACAGGACGTCCCTGGTTTATAAAGGTACGTCTACACAATCTATTAAAATTTATAATTAAAATACAAAAATACAGTAACAATAATTTAATTTCACAAAAACAAATGAGTATTACAACTAACAACCCTTTATAGTAAAATAATACATACTTACAATCTAATCTTTCCAGAATTGCCTAGACACAAAATTCACACTCTTTACTTACAAATAAACATACTTTTATCAGCCTTAGGTATCCCACTGACCTTCATTTTTACAATTTGATCTCGGAAATTAGGACTACCTACTTATTTAATTTTTAAACCATGATCTAATAAGGGTGCCGTGTGGTTTCCGGCACCAATACAAAAAAGAATGGGACCACTCCATCTCTTTCCCATGGATGTCGTAAAAGGCGACTAAGGGGTAGGCTTATAAACTTGGGATTCTTCTTTTAGGCGATGGGTTAGCAACCTGTCACTATTTGAATCTCAATTCTATCTTAAAGCCAAATAGCTGAACGTGGCCTGTCAGTATTAACAAGACTGTTGGCTCTGTCTACCCCGCAATTGATATAGACGTGATCATATGTATGTATATGTATCTAATAAGGGTTATGTTTCCTTGCAAAGGTTGCGGAGTCGCTTCGTGTGAAAATCTGACTCTCTGCTGTTGCGTATTGTTAATTCTTTACAATCTAGGATCATAGTTACAAGACGGACCCGGGCTTCTTTATTCTCTAGAATTAAATGATTGATATTATGTATTTTTTATCAATTACCTACCTATTATAATACACTTACCTTTGGACCTTACTAACTCTTGAGAAAATTACAAATACTTACCTACCAATAAATTTACGTACCACAAATCAAGAGAGATTTAGCTATTCGGCGGATATTAATTTATTTACTTACATATAATAACGCCTCTTTCCCAAAGGGGATAGGCAGGGCCTATTTCCACATACAAGAATGAAATTTTTTGAATTTTTTTACCAGAACGTCCCAAAGATTAATTTATACAAAGGTTTAAAGAATTTATTTCTCTAAACTTTCTCAGAACATGCTCGCCTAGGCCTTTCCCTTAACGTTCCTTTTAACATAATATTCATATCACATCCGTGGTAGACAGAGGCCATTTACGTAGTTACTATAAAAATATAGTTCTGAATACTACTTACCTATATGTATATGGTATTTTATAATATTGCAAACTTATAAGTATGTGTAGAAATTGAACATACAATAATTATATTCTTAACCTATTTTGACGAGTGCGTTAAATAATGTTAAATAACTAAAAATAACCTGGATATATCTGAGATTAGGTTTTGCTCGGGATTTTTTTTCTTTTGGAATCACGTCAAATTCCAGAATAATTTCAGTTGTGCGTTAAAATAACGTCAATCACTATTTCCTTAGGTAAAGAATAAATAACTTTACTTACATCTACATATATATGAGATTCGATACTAAGCGTCATAAAAGTAACCAAAAAAATGGTTTCATTTCCAACAGCATCCCAAGGGACTTACTATTTACCTTAAAAGACGGTACTTTCCAAGTAAATTTAATTCTTTACACCGCCATCTATTGTTACGTATTGGTAATTATTTACAACGCCATCTGTTCCAAACTCTAGTAGTTCCGTGCGCAACGGATAGATGTCGCTATCAGTGGGTGATTTGAGGTGAGGACGGCCGTTGAGAGACCGCCACGTGGGCGTCGAGGCCGTCTGACGCCCTTGACGTGCGACGCAGCCAAGGGCCTGGTTGTCTTTCTGCAAATCAGGTATGAATGGACACCATTCTTTAACTTTTAGCTAGAAACTAGCTAAGTGTATGTCGGCTATTTCGTGAGAGAAGGGCTAAACATAATGCAAGCCAAGTTTGCCTGCTGATTGAACATGATCTATAAGTGACGTTAACAGAAAGAGTTCCTTTACCGGTAAATGTCCAATATATTATATATTGGACATCTACCATACTTACATCAAATGAAGCTATAAAGATGATGAGTTACTAATGAAATTTATACACACATTATTTTCATTCGCCGTCGTCTTCATCATCGGCGTTTACACTCGGCAAATAGCTTTATCCTCTCCTCTCTTCTCATAAATTTCAAAGCCATCAGTTAAGTATACAAACCTCCAGCATTTTCACTCTTCTGCGTGATCAGTTGTCTATACTCAGTGGACAGTCTTCTCCTCCCATGCTCGTATTTAGCCTCTTTAGCTAGCAGAGCCTCTCTTTGCATCTGAGTACGAAGCTCGCTTGGTACGTCCGGTATGAACAGCTGCATCAGACCAGTTAGGCCGAACACTACGTGCTGTGGAAGACAAGGGCCAACATACATACATACATACATAAAATCACGCCTCTTTCCCGGAGGGGTACGCAGAGACTACCTCTTTCCACTTGCCACGATCTCTGCATACTTCCTTCGCTTCATCCACATTCATAACTGTCTTCATGCAAGCTCGGCGGTTTCGGGTACTCTTGACCTGACCCTTTACCAGGACGTCCTTAATTTGATCAAGATACGTTCGTCAAGGGCCAAATTAGAACAAACATAAATTGATCTGAAAGGTCTATTACATGGAATATGGTTAAACGACGGAATTGAGTTTCAAATAATGACAGGTTGCTAGTCCATCGCCTTCAAGAAGAATCCCAAGTTTATTTGCATGTCCTTTAGTCACCTTTTACAAGAGAGATGAAGTGGTCCTATTCTAAAGTGCGGTGAACCGCACGGCACCACAGCACCCAAATCTAACACGTGAGAGATTGCTTCAGAGACCAGCCTTCACTCTTAATAAATACTTATATAGATAAACATCCAAGACCCAGGCCAATCAGAGAAAGTTCGTTTCTCATTATGCCCTGGCCGGGATTCGAACCCGGGACCTCCGGTGACACAGACAAGCGCACTACCGCCGCGCCACAGAGGCCGTCAAATTATGCCAATAATTCATAGAACTCACCTCAAAAACAACGACAAAGGCCAGTCTAGCCGCGAACACGTGCCAGTAGTGTGGTGATAGACCGTAGGGGTCATTATGGTCTGGTGGGTTGCGGTACCCGCGGTACGCGCACGTGGGCGGGTCCACCTCGTTCTCGTCCGCGCCCCAGTCTTCGCGATAATCCGATGTGTTGAACACTAGAATGTCATTAATGGAGTCTATGTGATATGATCGAGTTTCACTTTCATGCTTGTTATGAAAGCAGGTTGAAGGGAAATATACAAATGGAGTGGGAATGAGACTGGTGGAGCGGGAAGGCCAAGACGAACGTACTTTGTCCAATAGGAGACGTTCTGGCAAAAGGTCGGGTCAAAAGTAACTGAAAACGACGAGCTTGCATGAAGAGAGCTATGAATGTGGATGAAGCAAAAGAAGTATGCAGGGATCGTTGTAAGTTGAAAGATGTAGTCTATCCTACGGCTCTAGGAAAGACGCGTGATTTATGTTTGTATGTTGTTATGAAATCGTCACTGTCTTGCACAGACAGTGATTTTATGTAGTGGAAGGCTGTGTCTTTTATCTGTAGACGGAGCCAACAGTCTTGAAAAGACTGAAAGGCCACGTTCAGCTGTATGGCTTTATGATGGAATTGAGATTCAAATAGTGACAGGTTGCTAGCTCGTCGCCTACAAGAGGAATCCCAAGTTTATAAGCATATCCCTTAGTCGCCTTTCACGACATCCATGTGAAAGATATGGAGTGTTTCTTTTCTAAAATGTAAGTCCACACGGCAAAACAAGCAAGCTTGCCAAAATCTTGAACAGACTGACAGACAATTTCACAAAGTACTGTTCTCGCAGAATTACAACCCACGGATTTCTGAAACGGATGTTATATTTAAAATGAGAAACTTTAAGTCAAAACTATATTCTCTGGATTAAAGAAACTATGGATCAGATGGTGAGCATAAATTAAACTTACACGACAATGAGTGGTCGATGTACCCAGCCAGGGTATTGTCCGGGGAGTAGACATATTTGTACACCATGCGTGGAATGAAGTCGCTAGTGTACGCTATCACGAACGCCTGGAACATTTGATATTTATGCTATAGTTTTTAAAAATACATATAGGCCGTTTCAAATTAAAAAAAAGAAAACAATAATGTTGTTCTATGATTTTATTTTTACAGAATTTGGTACAGAAATGAACTAGACCGCAAGGAGAAACATACTGTCTTTTTATTCAATATTGGATTACGGATTTCTCTTCCATCTCACCTGATGGTATGTGACGATGAAGACGAAGATGTTACATGCCTATCCAAGAGATACCCAATTATACTACCTTATGAATGTTAGCGGACAGTACTTGTCTGGGAATAAAGATGCAGGCATTACATTCCCATGAGAGCGAATACTTGGGAAATATAAACGTTGAAAGCTGACTTACATTGGAAACCACAGCGGCGTATGTGATGCCTCGTAAGATGCCGTACCTGAAAAAAACAAACAATATTCGTATCAATATCATTATCGCCCTCATCATTTTATATCTTCCATATGATAGTTAAACTTTAATCTAAACTAGTATCATATCTATGATATTGTCAAAACTCGCTAACAGATGGCGCTGATTATAAAAACTAGAAGTCGTCAAGTTCCGATACTAGATGGCGCTATAAATAAACAACGTTATATCTGAAGTACCCACATAAAGAGCCATATCACATTTTTAACGGCACAGTGCTGCCCACGTGTGAAATAAATAATTATATCTAAAACAAAGACCAAAATCTATACATGTTTTACATTATAATATTACAAGCCATTTATTGGGCCAAAATTAAATTAGCTGTTATCTAAGCGATTAAAACGCAAAAATTGACCACTTATCAAATTGCTTTTAGGTATTTATTACCTAGAAATTTAACGTAGAACATTAATAATTTTCCTCTTTCTTTTAAATATAACGATAAATTTCAAATGAGGGCAGCACTGCGCCGTTTGAAAATGGTTCTTGATAACAACCAATACGAACCAAGCGCCAATATCTTCAACCCTCTCAGCCAATGGGCGTCGTGCTTGCGTCACCATCTTGTAAGCGTCCAGTCTTATCTCCGCGATGTTGTTCAGGAGCGCGAACAATGGTGCTAAAGGGAAAGCCGCCACGAATAGTGTCACGAATCCGTATTGGAGGACTGAAAATTGTAAAAATATATTTACTGGGTATCTACTATGTCAGCATACAGGAATCTATAGGCACCTTTAGCCTAGGTAGGGATTGTAGGTAATGTCTAGTAATATTGAAATAAACCAGTAGGAAAAAAAAATAGGACTGCTTCATATCTTTTCCATGGAGGACGTAAAAGGCGACTAAAGGACAGGCTTATAAACTTGGGATCCTACTTTTAGGCGTACGTGAATAATAAGAAATAGGACTGAAGAGAGAAAAAAGGCATTACAATAGAATAGAATAGATTGATTTTCAAAATTGGATACAAGATATGATACATATCACTTATGACGTCACATCACTTAAATCTAATTATAGCTACTACCGCTTCCAAAGCGCATGTGTAGAAGAAGCGGCGGAACAAACTAGACTGCAGCATTTTCATCGGACGTCAATATACAAATATAGATCATTGTTAAGTATATTAAAGAAAGATTTAGTGGCTAGTTGTAAATAAGGTTATTTCTTCGCAAAGTTTGCGTCATCCTTGAGGGCTTCAATGATGCCCAAAATAAATGTTCCACGCGGACGAAGTCGCGGACACTGCTAGTTTCAACTAAAAGGACAAATAATAAGTATACTTATGGGTAAGAAATAAAGAAGTTACTTATAGACTACAAACGTGGTCATAGAACATTCTGGACAACTCACTCATCTCCAGGTACTCGTCGAACAGCGCCAGGCGGCCGGGGTCCTGCAGGTGGTAGTCGCGCTCCCACGCCATGTGCGGCTTGCTGAGGTCGCGGGTCACGGCGCGGTGGGAGCGCTGCCGCCACCAGTTGTAGAACTTTCTGGATTGGACACACGGTGTTTGAAAGGTCGCAGGTTCTTTGAGAGTGTGGGGGGAGCGATGATGATGATGAACACGCCACCAAAGGGATGATCTTACGCCAGGCTTGTGATGCCTAGGTCTACCTCGCAAGAGGTGATTTTATGTATGTAAATATGACAAAATAATATTTATAAAGATGAAGTTTATTACAAAATTTAAGATCAAGCCGAAAACACACATGTATATACGGGTATCCGAGCTCTATAGACAAACGGTAAAAGGATCATGATGATAAGGCCATAGACAATAGGTAAGGATTTTATTAAAAACAGTACAAAAGTCAAGCCACTAAAACTCGAACAAATTATAATGTAAGACTATAGACGTAGAAAAAAGTTGGACAGAGTGTCGCTTGAAGAAAAGTGAAGCATCGTTATGGCAGAAAACTTGCCATTATGCGACAATCTATGACGTAATGTCGGCCGATTGTCACACTATTGATGAGAGCGTGTGGGTACATACAATGGACATACTATTCAAAATTCAAAATTATTATTCATTATTATAGGATACTTCATATCGCTTAATAATTGTCAAAACTTTTAAATTTCACAACATTGGTTGACGTCAAATAAATTACTCAAAAACTAAGTTTACATTTTATTGGTGCTTCATTTTGCCGTACAGCGAAACACCGTCCGCCTTTTTTTCCACGTTTAAGTGTACCTATCTCAATTCTATCATAATGCCAAACAGCTGAATGTGGCCCATCAGTCTTTTCAAGACTGTTGGCTCAGCCGTGTGGCTCCCGGCACCAATACAAAAAAGAATAGGACCACTCCATCTCTTTCCCATGGATGTCGTAAAAGGCGACGAAGGGGTAGGCTTATAAACTTGGGATTCTTCTTTTAGGCGATGGTCTAACAACCTGTCACTATTTGAATCTCAATCCTATCTTAAAGCCAAATAGCTGAACGTGGCCTATGAGTCTTTACAACACTGTTGGCTCAGTCTGCCCCGCAAGGAATATAGACGTGATTATATGTATGTTGGCTCTGTCTACCCCGTAAGGGATATATACGTGATCATATGTATGTATGTATGTTATGTGTATGACGTCCACGATTACACACGTACGTACGGGTATCCGAGCTCCATGAAGTTGTTGAAGCTCTGCTTTCCGATCATGATGATGGCCAGCTGGATGCACAGCTCCGACAGGCAGCCGGCGGGGTCGCAGATGTCGCCTTTCAGCTTGAAGAACTCCGACTTGCGGGCTTGGTCGTCCCCCGGGTAGTCGTAGAAACGACCCTAGGAATTCATACATTCATACAGATGGTCACGTCTATGTCAATTGCCGGGTAGACAGAGCGAACACTCTTGAATAGACTGAATGGCCATTGGCCACGTTCAACTATTTGGCTTAATGATAGAATTGAGAAATTCAGATAAATAAATTATTATATATTTTTTTTAATACGGGAAAAATTACGCAGATTGAATTAGCCTCGAAGTAAGTTCGAGACTTGTGTTGCGAGATACTAACTCAACGATACTATATTTTATAATAAATAATTATATAAACCCAGGCCACTCATACAGTGTTCGTTTATCATCATGCTCTGGCTGGGATTTGAACCGGGATCTACTGTGTCACAGATAGGTAGATAGATAGATACTCCTTATTGGACATGAATTGACAACCGTAAATATAATAGGTTGTATTTATTGTCAGGTCAAAAGTACCCGAAACCGCCGAGCTTTTATGAAGAGAGTTATGAATGTGGATGAAGCGAAGGAAGTATGCAGAGATCGTGGCTAGTGGAAAGAGGTAGTCTCTGCCTACCCCACCGGGAAAGAGGCGTGATTTTATGTATGTATGTATGTATTTATTGCCCCAATCCGTGCAATCTTTGTAATCGCGATTAGGCTCTTCGCTGCTATTGGCCGAGCGCATCATTTCTTCGCTACGATTAACATAATCATAATCATGTATTCCTTAAATATGGTTACAATATAGGTCTTAAGTATTCAATTACATTTGATTGATGACAATTTATGTGTGACATTAGTGATGTCGCCACAAATCAGACAGTGTACAAACCTTAAAGAACGCGATGTAGATGAGTGAAGAGTAGAAGTTCATGAACTCAAAGAAGAAGATCTTGAAGGTGTACGAGTCCTCGTACTCCGTCTGAGTCCGAGGGTTCTCCATGTTGGTCAGGTACACCGCCACTTTTGCGTATATCTGGAAACCAAAGATGCGAATGTGCAGTCAAAGAATTGTTTAAGAAAATCCACATATTATCCGTACAAATTAAAATTTTATACCTGCCGCGTGGTTTCCGGCACCAAATAAAACTAGGTACGCTTAAAGGTGCGTTGACAGAATTATTCAAGAAAATCCACATACTATCCGTACATATTCAAATGTATTTGCCGTGTGATTTCCGGCACACTACATATCATCGCCGAGAATGTCACAGGCTAATAAACTCTGGATTCTTCTTGTAGTCGATGGGCTAGCAACCTGTCACTATTTGATGGAATGGAATAGAGATTCAAATAGTGACAGGGTGCTAGCCCATCGCCTGTATGAGGAATCCCATGTTTATAAGCGTGTCCCTCAGTCGCCTTTCACGACATTCACGGGATGATATAAAGTGGCTCTATTCTAAAGTGGTGTATCATTAATCTATCTATCATATTGTGGTCTCAAACCCCTCGACACATTCTTTGATGTTTGTAGCGGGAGCCATGATTCGGCTCGACCGCTACCAAAGGTAGGATCATCCACCAGGCTGGTGTGACGCCTGGGGAACCGCGCGACAGACGACGTCGTGTCGGAGGTTGTATATATGCTCCAATCCGTGAAATCTTTGTATGCGCGATTTAGATTCTTAACTGCTATTGGCTGAGCGCGTCATTTTTTTCGCTTCGCTTGACAGTTGTTGTGTGACATTTATAAACATCTAGATGCCAAAGTAGATCTCGAAAGTACCTACATTGCACAACATTTAATTGATTCTTACCCTGGTCAAAATCATAATGATTGTCAAGTTGATGAGCGCAGCTGTCATGGACGTGAAGATTTTGGCGTGTCTCTTCAAGAAGAAGCCGCTGCCGCCGTAGATGACTGACACCATGGAGATCCTGTAAATGATGGTGCCCAGCACGGCGCCCATCACGATCGTGATCTGGAAAGAAATGAAGAAGAGCAGTTTATAATTTCAACATATATGTAATCACGTCTTTAGCCGTGCCGTGTGGTTCCCGGCATCAATAAGTGCCGTGTGGTTACAGGCATCAATAGAAAAAAGAATAGGACCACCGCATCAATTCTTACAAACTTGGGATTCTTTTTTAGGCGATGGGCTAGCAACCTGTCACTATTTGAATCTCAATTCTATCATTAAGCCATACAGCTGAACGTGGCCATTCAGTCTTTTCAAGACTGTTGGCTCTGTCTACCCCGCAAGGGATATAGACGTGGCCATATGTATGTATGTATTATAGGTTGTTTTCACCATGAACAGAACAGCTGAGCTGGTAGCCACGTATCGCATAGTCTTCTGCCAGGCGGGCAGGTAGGGCTCCTTCTCTCTCGTCACCGGGTTGGTTCTGAATGTCTTCACTGATGTCTCGAACTCCGGCCGGGGATCTTCATCCTGAGAAAGGGTATTAATTAGCCACATTGCATTTCTGATCCCGATGTAAAAGCACTTGAATATACGTAGAGACGACGAACACATGCTCCTTTGATTTCTAGCAAATAAACCTATGAAGAACAAGAAATTGAAAAATCCGCTACGCTAATCGGCTGGCCTATTCATTTCTATTTGAGAGATCAGAATTTTGAAATTAAATACATACATACATACATAAAATCCACCTCTTTCCACTTGCCACGATCTCTGCAGACTTCCTTCGCTTCATCCACATTCATAACTCTCTTCATTTCGACGGCCTCTGTGGCTCAGCGGTACTACGCTTGTCTGTGACACCGGAGGTCCCGGGTTCGAATCCCGGTCAGGGCATGATGAGAAAAGAACTTTTTCTGATTGTCTTGGGTCTTGGATGTTTATCTATATAAGTATTTATTATAAAATATAGTATCGTTGAGTTAGTATCTCGTAACACAAGTTTAGAACTTACTTCGAGGCTAACTCAATCAGTGTAATTTGTCCCGTATATATTTATTTATTATTTATTTATATTCATGGAAGCTTGGCGGTTTCGGGTACTCTTGACCCGACCCTTTACCAGGACGTCCTTAATTTGATCAAGATACGTTGAAATTAAATATTTGCAAATTAAAAGCATTTTACCTGATCCACACCGCCCAAGTCCCACTCCCACCTGAGAATAGATTGCTTCCGTTTCCAAAGCTCCAGAAATGTTGTCGCTGAAATAACAATGTTCATTGTTTGGTGAAAAACCTATATAAAAACAAAACTGATTTCGCTTTTTACATAAAAATTTACATAAATGCCTTGTTGTTGTACATAAACCATTTGGTTTCTGGCACATTAGAATAGAACCACTCCATATCTTTCCCACGGATGCCGTAAAAGGCGACTAAGAGATAGGCTTATAAACTTCGAATTCCTCTTGTAAGCGATGGGCTAGCAACCTGTCACTATTTGAATCCAATCCCATCATAAAGCCATACAGCTGAATGTGACTTCAGTCTTGTCTTCTAGAGTCTTCAAGACTGTTGGCCCTGTCTACCCCGCAAGGGATACAGACATGATTATATTTATGTTTAATAGCGCCTATGCATCTGCTAGGGTGGGTCTAAGTGTTCTAAAGTTTGTTTGTAATGTTCGAAGTTCCGCACAAATTAAGTTCATCAAAATGTCTCGAAGGAGGTCGCATCCAGCGTATACCCGCAACTTTCTTAAAATCATCAGATCATCCAGTAGGTGATATCCCTTTTGCTTAGGTGCGCTTGCCGGCGGGTGGTCGATATTTTTACTCGTTAGAACTTTTTGTCCCATCGGCCATTAATTCAACACGCTGTGAGCCTTAACTTGGCTTTATGCCACTTAAATGAACTCATCCTCTTGACCAATGTTTGATCTTGTAGGAATTTTAAGAAAAATAGCCTACGTTTTACCACAGATAGTTAAACATACTATGGCAACTTGCGAATTATGTCAAGAAAAGAACGATTAACAAAATAAATATAAATTGGATGCTATTTATACAATTCACTAAGAGTTTTCCATTAAGAGACAGGACCGTATTCTATGGGCCGGACTCAGCAGAAACTTAAATACGACATAATGAACAAAAAATAAAAAAACTTTTAATATTAAAATTTTAAACTTAACCTAATACCCGCTACAATACAAACTCGGTCCAGCCACGCGTGCCTTTTTACGGGGGCAGCGGTTTAACCTTGAAAGTTTCACAGAATTTTGGATGGTATGACCAGTACAGAAAACTAAACACCATTATAGTGATTATGAGAACGAAAATCTTACCCCAAAACGACATGAAGATAGCAAAGAACACAGTGGCTGGGTTATCGAAGAGGTACGTTAGTTTGGCGAAGAGACAGGAGTCGGAGAGGCTCTGGTACTGGCAGGCTTTGTCGCAGAGCGGGCACAGAGTCGTGTTGCCCGGCCCGCGGAGGTCACAGATCTCCTTGCTGGAAATCATATAGTCCGAGTTGAGAACCGCCTCTTTTTCGAAGTAAATTCAGAAATAGATGGCTTAATAGAAAGCAAGGTCGATAAGCCACCTCGGTACAGGAAGGTAGATAGAGCTTCTTCTTAGTTTATTAGTTTGTTTGTTTGTAATATCTTTATTGCATAGAAACACAGTAACAAGAAAATAGTACCTACATAGTTATAAAAGAAACAAATCACTTGCAATATATGAATAAACTTATTAATAAAAAAACATAAATAAACTAAGATATTGACAGACGTTCGGTCTAGGTGCTCAACTGGATAGAAACTTAAACATAGTTTGAATACTAACTTGCACATTCAAGCAACTGGATGTGTAACCATGATCGATCCAATTCGGGTTAGAATCCTCAGCAAAGTTTGCGGATGACAGATGGGGGTCGCTGCGTGTAAAAACCTGTCTCACACAATTCAGGATCTATAGTCACATGCATACCCCTGGCTCTTCTCCAGAGAAGTCAGGGGACTCCAGGACTTAAGGTAGGAGGATGAAGATAGAGTTGCTACTTCTTCCGTCAGACGTCGATCTCAGATACATCCTCACGGTGCGTGTGGTGCGTCTTTTGACCAAGATTCTGTTCTACACGAATCCTCTCCCGTTTGATCGCCGAAACCGTTGTAGGGAAATCTAATCCGACCTTTGATGCGTACAGGCCCCCCTTGGTATTACATAAAAAAATATATATTAAAAGAATGCGGCAACACACTGAGACTGGAACCTAAAAAAACTACTAAAAAACCGGACTAAGTGAAGAGATAAGTGTCGGAAAGTTGGACTGTTCCTGAAGCACACTTCTGAATTCCAAAGATGGGAGGGACAAGAGGTAAATGCATTCAAATTCTGATGACCCACCTCGGTATATTATCCTCAGATTCCATGCTAGCCAATCCATACAAGAAGCACAGGGTGCCGACGATGGCGGGGGCGTACAGCATTTTCGTGTAGAACCCCAGCCAGCAGAAATATAACCCGATCTTGTCTCCGAAATACCGCCGAATGAGCCATAGGGGCTGCTTCTTGTACCACTTGGAGGGACGAGCCCATTCTAAATAGAGGAGCTGGAATAAATAATTTTAAATTCAATTTGTGGACTGGGTGGAATTTTCTCAATGGATTTCGGAAGAACGTCAACCTACGACAAGACAGCTTTTGAATTCTATAAACTAAGTATTTATAACACAAAATAGCATCGTTGAGCTAGTATCTCGTAACACAAGTCACAAACTCATTTCGAGACTAACTCAATCAGTGTAATCTGTCCCATATATATTTTTTATTGGATGGTAAAATTCTGCCTTTGTAAGAAAGGGGAGGCTTTTGTCGCCAATATACGTAGAAAACCGGAAAGAGAGAAGAGGCACCTGGTGAAATTATACTATACCCATCTTTTCTGAGTAGCTTATCATCAGGTCATTAAGGCAACTATGTGAACAACCATGATCCTGATGATGAAATTTCAATAACTATAATGGAGACCATAGATTCTTTAAGGTCACCATACAGATATTGAAATTCCAACGAGTGCAGTTCAGTTACCTGACATAAGTACCTATTTCTTGATGGATTCATTTGAAGACTTAGGCTTAGACAAGGTTAGCGGATTAGTGCTAGACTCTCTAGCAGCCCTCCGCAAAAAGTTGTTTTTGTTACGTGTGACAGATTTCAGAGATATATTTTTTACAAACTGACCCTTCTATCAGTAACTGTTCCGTCAGAGAGGTCCACATCGTATCTCCCCTCGTGGAGAGGGAAGCAGGCCAAGTAAGTCCCGTCATTGAGGAGTCGACGGATTCCCATCTGGAAAAATGATAAGGCTATAGGCATCAGGGTCGTTGGTAGATGTGCTTAAGGGAAATATTAAATAATTAAGTATTGAAACTTTGGTGACTCGTAAATGAGGGATCAGATTTCAAAACCCACTGTGTCTATATAATAACGCCTTTTTTAGGCCATCAACTGACGTTCAAAATTATGTGGATATGTAACTCAGAGAACTTGTAACTCTTCGGTACCTACAATTGGATAGCTAGTGCGGTATTCCAACCTTATTTGCTGAATCATTTTATCACCGAGGCTATACGAGTATTCATTCAATGTATAAAAATGTTGCCTTTGTTTAAGTTACCTTGGTTTCAGTATTATCGTATCGTGCTCTCAGCAAGATCTGCATGACTAGAAGACTTCTTTGTGCTGGCGAGAACTGAGTATGTCTGTCTTTGACCAAAAACCTAAAAAAGTATATAAATATTGGATAAAATCATAGTTATATAGGTACTTACGTAGGTCTCTACAATTTTTGAAATGAATGGATTATTCTGTGTATTAATTTTGCTGAGTAGATGCATGATTCAGAGCTTAAATCAATTTACTTCTTTAGAGACAGACCACTCCATATCTTGCCAAAAAAAGGCTAATAAACTTGATATTCATCTTGTAGGCGATGGGCTAGCAACACATCATTATTTGAATCTCGATTCCATTATAAAGCCATAAAGCTGAACGTGGCCTTCAGTCTACTCCGCGAGGGACATAGATGTGATTTTAAGTACGTATGGAGAAACGTGAAAATGGGAGAAAGAGAGAGAGAGATAGATGACACTACATCCGCTACTACTTACTGTTCTTCCCTCCTGACTCCTCTCTGGTCGGTGGCAGTATAGAAAGATGGTTCGGGTTCGATCCTGCTATGTTCATACTCGTACAGCTGTTTCCATCGCCGCCGCCATTTTGAATGCCATCGTTTGTCTCTCTCTGCTTGTTTTTCGTCGCTCTGTTGCGGAACATTTTAATATATTTGTTACTAGAGGCCGCGTGGAATCAATTCCGCGGGAACTACGGGATAAAAAGTAGCCTATATGTTATTCTGGGTCTTCAGCTACCTACATATCAAATTTCATCGTAATCGGTTCAGTAGTTTTTGCGTGAAAGTGTAACAAACATCCATACTGACATCCTGACATACTCACAAACTTTCGCATTTATAATATTAGTAGGATTGGAACATAAAAGCCCACGTCTATTTTCAACTTGTAAAACTAGTCCAAATAAAGATTTCCTTTATTTATGAATTTTTAAATTATCACTCATCTCTATTACTTTACTAAAACGCCACAAGTTATGAAACTGTCCATCTCGCTTTTTGTCGGGTGACCTAACTAACAGTTGACTTCTATAATATGCTTACATCTAATCTCTCAAATCTAAACTAATATTATAAAGCTGAAGAGTTTGTTTGTTTGTTTGAATTAGCGCGTTCAGTCTCAGTTATTACTGGTTCGAATTGAAAAATTCTTGTTGCGTTAAATAGGCTATTTAAAGGCTTTAGGCTATATAACATCACGCTGCAACTATACGGAGCAAAGAAATAATGGAAAATGTGAAAAAAAACAGCGAAAATTATTAATCCTTGAAAGCTTCAATGATACCCAAAATAACTATTCCACGCGGAAGAAGTTGAGGGCACAGCTAGTAAATCATAACACCACGTTTTTGGGTATTCGTGTGTAAGGTATTAGTAATATAAATGAGACGTGGTTTAGACATGCAGAATACCGTTGCATGAGTAATTGATTTGTTCGGTCTGATGAACTATTCGTTCCATTTACCTAACGTGAATTTCAACAAGCGATTATTGCACGGATTTTATAAGTTATCTCGAATGAAACTTGAATATTTTTCAGACAATTTAAGTCACTTGGGGTCCAACTGATTTGGTTCAGAAACCGATTAACAGATAATATCGTGACAAGTGGAAAGATATTACTCTGTCTACCCCGTTCGTAAGAGGCGTGGTGCATCGCATATCCATTCGTTTTGAAAGAAAGAAATAATTGCAGCATAAAATACAAGTAAACATAGTTAACTTATTGTAACTTTTATGCTACCAAAAACATGACATGACATGGTCATTACACAAAGCTGCGAACTTTTTTTAGAGAATTCTAAGTACCTTTATTGTTTACCTTTCGTTTTAGATAATTCTAAGTACTTTCCTACAACTTTATTTGTCCATACTACCACATTTAATTTTGTATCTCCCTATAATTTATATTGATATTTTATAATAGAGGAGAAGGTGGTATTGTGGCCCCCTACTTTGTTTTTGAGGCTTTATAAAAAAAGTAAAGTACCTGGAAACTTGAAACATACTTTATAGGGTTCTTTAATCATTTGTTTATGCATATTTAACTATGGAATAAATAAAACTCGTACCGGATAATCAGAAATACTATTTATTCTTAAGTAATCAAATTTGGCATAATGAGATCAAGTGATGGTTATGTGGCACCCTGGGGGGTCATATTTAATGTATTGCACAATTGAAACCTAACGGCAAAAATCACAAATATAATAGTCGCCTTCTGGACCTGCACAGGCTGTATGAGCCCATAATTCGCAACTCTGACACTGTATCCATTGCTCTCTCTATTCAAATGTGAGCTGTCATCACCGGAATCGGTATTTTCTGCTCCACTGTCAGAGCTACTGCTGGATGTAACATCTCTCTGGCGCTGACCAGCTTGGCTAGTGCCTCCTCCACCGCGATCACGCTGACACCATCTCCGCGAGGACGTCCTCGTCCACGCGCTCGTCCTCGAGTCTCTGCTAAGCGCAAAGATTCAGTCAGTTGATTTTTGTAAGATGATGATGTAATTACTTTTGCTGTTGTCGTCTTTCTACCACGATTAGAAGTCCAGCGAACGTTTTAACAGCTTTTTTATATCCCATGAGCTTATTCCTCACTGCATCAACTGCATTTTTTGATTTCTTCTGGGTCCCACGTTTTTGTTTCTTCCTCGAAGATGGAGATAAAACGCTTTGTCTAGGCATCTGAAAGAGAAACAAAAATAAGAAATTGATAAATTGGTCTTACATGTAATGTGACCCCCGGGACCACAATACAACCAATGTGAGGGGGTCGCATTATAAATATTGATATTATCAAAACAAACATACCTAACATATTTATAAAATGCTTAAATTTCATAATTACCTTTGAAATCCCGCAGAAGAATGTTTAATGAATATAACGTGCAAACACAAAAACACAAATTCGATAGTTTTAAATTTTTACGCAATTAAAATCACAGCAGTTAAAAAGTTTTCTCACAAACGTGTTTCGACTGATTCAAATGACGGATGAACGAAGCGAAATCTGACGGATTTGATGGGTGCTAAATATTGCTGTCACAACTAGCATTTAGTTCCACCAAAAATATGCGAGATAGCATTATAAGAAAGTATTAATATCAATGGGGGCCAAAATACATGCGGGTGCCACAATTGCACCTTTTCCTCTATGTATCCTATATATTGAATGTCAAAGCCTCCATACTAGGTTTCACTGCAAATAAGCGCATTGTGTTATCTCATCATACACATACATACGCTGAGCGGAAACCCTTTTGGTCGCATCATATTATTTTTTGTATTATGGACAATGTAATGTCACTTTTTTCGCGCCAAATAAATATTTTTCTATTTTTTCATTCCATTTTTTAAGTCAAGGGAAATATTAATTTAACAATCTTTCACATTTTAATCACAATTCCATCATTAAGCCATTCAGCATAATGTTGCCGTTGATAAATATGTACGTGATAACATGTACGTAGGTGCCTATGTCTATTAAAAATCTTACCCAAGCTCTGACAGAAATGGTGATGAACCTCTTCGTGGGTAGTTTCATGCCGATCACCTCAGCCAGCCTCATCTCCGTCTTCCAGGGTATGTGGATCTTCAGGAACCAGGTCTTCTCGTCGAAAGACAAGCATTTGTTCTCTAGTTCCAGTTCTAAACCCTCTTTGATTAGGCTCTCCTGTGAAGAAAAACATATACGGGTCATATAAAAAACCGGCCAAGTGCGAGTCGGACTCAAGCGCGAAAGGTTCCATACCATCACGTTTGTAACTCAAATATTTTTTTTATATTCACGTTTCAGTTTACGGTTTTTATAACAACGCCATCTAGCGCAAATTGGTAGAACTACACCGCGGTAAATACATACCACGTTGAATGTCCACTCCTTATAAGTTCAGTCAAAAGTACCCGAAACCGCCGAGCTTGCATGAAGAGAGTTATGAATGTGGATGAAGCGAAGGAAGTATGCAGAGATCGTGGCAAGTGGAATGAAGTAGTCTCTGCCTACCCCTCGGGTGATTTTATGTATGTATGTATAAGTTCAGACAAATTAATAAGATGGCGCTGTGGAGAGATAAATACGTTTGTTGTATGGGAGTTTTACTGGAACTCCCTCCAATTAAGTACCTACAAAAAGCTTAACCTATTGCATAGTGTACGCTTTTAGACAAAAAAGCCAGTGAAGGTAGCACACACGCACAGAACGCCGCCATCTTGGTTCAACTTGCGTGTCATGTCAACGTACCTGAAACGTCCTCCTGTGGTCTCTCTTCTTGGCCTCAGCCTCAGTCATAACCCCGTAGTCTTCCTCTTCGTAAGCCAACACCATGTCTATGCGTCGTCTGCCGTCACGAAACATCAAGGATTCAGGTTCGAGACCCTGGATCAAAGAAGGATGCTTTAAACAGGGTACAAGTGCCGTGTGGTTCCCAGCACCAATGGTAAAAGAATAAAACCACTCCGTATCCCATGGATGTCGTTAATGGCGACTAAGGGATAAGCTTATAAACTTGTCATTCTTTTTTTAGGCGACGAGCTAGCAATCTGTCACTATTTGAATCTCAATTCTATCATTAAGCCAAATAGCTGAACGTGGTCTTTCAGTCTTTCCATGGCTGGTGGCTCTGTCTACCCTACTAGCGATATAGACGTGATTAAATGTATGTATGCACAGCTATAGATGTTGGAAACCTACCTCAGGATTGGTCTCGCCAATGTTTTCATCTTTCTCGTCTGGGTAACGCGGCAGTGAAGGTTTCCTGTCGTCTTTTTGTGGGTAGTCCGACGACTTGCTTTCTGATTTGGACTGTTGAAAAAGAATTTTGTTTAAATTAGCTCACATCGTAATGATCAACTTGACCAGATGCGAAAAATTAATTAAGTTCTTCTAATGACAACAGAAACTCATCAACGACACGATTCGTCAAAAAAAAATACAATACCAGCAACATTCTTCGTTAAAAAATTACAGCAATCCACAACATGTTTCGTCAAAAGTGCACAAAGAAACGTGCTCTTCCCAGAAATTGTAGAACTTTCATGGTCTTATGATTCATCTCACCTGAAAGCTGGGCAGTGGCGTCCCTGGCAAGGCTGGAGCCGTAGGCGCCTCCTTAAATTTGGGGGAGAACGCTCCAGCAGCCGAGGTCACATTCCTCACGAAACGCCAGCCTCGGGAGAGTCTCCGGTCTTCGGAACTGTCCGAATGGATGGACTTGATGTCGTCACGAAGATGGATCTGCAAGGAGTAAAATTTATTAATTACTGTGGGACATTTCAAATCACTTAATAATTGTCTTTTGTTTTAGTTTCACAACATTGGTTGACGTCAAATAAACTACTTAAATCTAAGTTTACCCCCGCTTCCAAAGCGTCAGTGCAGAAGAAGCGACAACAAACTGCACTGCAGCGTATTCTTCAATAACGTCAACTTCACAATTATCCAAACTTAGAATAGAAATGTGGACGAGAGATTAGATTTTGAAAGTTTTGACTAGTAACAGATTGGAGGGCGAGGTTTTTGCATTGTTGGTCTTAAAGGTTTCATAAAAAGCTGTTAGGAGAAGCATCAAGCCCTCGCCTAAAAACGTCCCGCTGTAATTTTTTATTTATTATACTCTTCAGGCACACTATCTCTTAGGTCTTAGACAAAAAAAATAATGTTTCATAGACAGATATGACAAAACTGTACAGTGTGGTTCCCATTGAAAATAGAACCACTCAATCTCTTTATCGTAGAAGGCAGGAAGAAATGCTTATTATTGCATTTCATCTAGTAACAATTATGTTCCAAGCTGGGATATATTCCTGTGGTTTTAATGATCATAATTTTGCAAGGACTTGTGTAAAATGACTTAATCGCAAAGTAAAATAGCCTGTTTGTGTATTTTCTTTTTAATAAAAAGACCACAAGAAATGGACTTTACAAGATTTTTTGTCAAAAAAACAAAAACTCCTAACTACAATGCTCTAAACCGTAGGACCACAATACCCTCAAAATTACTAATTAACCATTTCTAAAGGCGCATTCTCACAGAAACATCACATCTTCAAATTCGCATCTTTCGTTATCGCCGCTATGAGAGCACACTTACTACAATACAAGAAAAAGATACATTTTCCTAATAAACTAAGCATCATCTAACATCAATTGGCAAGCTAAAAGAATATAAATATAAACGGGACAAATTACACGGATTGAGCTAGTCTCGAAGTAAGTTCGAGACTTGTGTTACGAGATACTAACTCAACGATACTATATTTTAATAACAAATACTTATATAATAAAACATCCAAGACCCAGGCCAATCAGAAAGTTCTTTTCTCGTCATGCCCTGACCGGGATTCGAACCCGAGACCTCCGGTGTCACAGACAAGCGTACTACCGCTGCGCCACAGAGGCCGTCAAGCCAACACAACACAAACCACTGATCGGCACTCAAATCGATCTACATACATACATATGGTCACGTCTATATCCCCTGCGGGGTTGACAGAGCCAACAGGCTTGAAAAGACTGAATGGCCACGTTCAGCTATTTGGCTTAATGATGGAATTGAAATTCAAATAGTGACAGGTTGCTAGCCCATCGCCTAACTAAGAACCCCAAGTTTGTAAGCCTACCCCTTAGTCGTCTTTTACTACATCCATGAGAAAGAGATGGAGTGGTCCTATTCTGTTTGTATTGGTGCCGGGAACCACACGGCAAATCGGTCTACTTAGATACTAATACACCCCTTGTGGTGCTGCTTTGCTTTGTGTGACACAACATCAACTACTTACAATTAATAATAAGTACCTTTTTCTCGGACGAGTCTAACATGGGCTCGCTCTGAAACATTATTGAATTTATCTAAATATACAGTCACTACATATTGTTTAGTCCCCCTCCTTTCTCTGTCTGTATGTACGAGCTAATCTCGGAAAATGTTAATCGGATTTTATTCCTGTTTGAAATGCTCGAAAAAGGGGTTTCTGTGGAAGGTTTATATCTATAAATGAAGGCGGGGCGGGTCGCTAGTGTTTTATATATCTAGAAGGTAAAGGTTAGCCTAGCATGGCCCAAGATAGCTGCTTTTAATTACTGTAAATAGTTAGTAATCAGAAGGTCAAATATGTTAAAAAAAAAGAAACCAATAGTGTGTCGATATAGTCTCAGTGACATAGTGTTTATTCCTACTACCTTACCTACTCCCTACGCAGAGATCGTGGCAAGTGAAAAGATGGAGTCTCTGCCTACCCCTCCGGGAAATAGGCGTGAGTTTATGTATGTATGTATGTACCATACCTTTTCTGGTACACTGTAGTGTATTTAGTAGATAGTAGTACCGTGTGGTTCCCGGTACCAACGAAGATGATTGAATTGTGATTCAAATTGTGACAGGTTGCTAGTCCGTCGCCTAAAAGAAGAATCCCAAGTTTATAAGCCTATCCCTTAAACGCCTTTTACGACACCCACGGGAAAGAAATGAAGTGGTCCTATTCTTCTTTTTATTGGTGCCGGGAACCACACGGCACAAATTGTAATTGTTACAATAAAAAAACCTAATCATCACTTTACTCTCTCATTACCCAAAAAGTCCCTTGAAATTAATTATCCTCTTGAATTACGTATGGGCTTAACAATAAATTGAATTAAATTTCCATCGATCGATGAAAACTAGTTATCGACACACGCCCTACTCATTTTAGTGGTCACATACACTTTACCAATATTTAGGTAGATATTTCTGTCAAATACACAACTGCCCACATATAGTATTGACGTATACCATGGGTAATTATATAAGTATAGTTACATAAGTATAGTCAATTATTCCCAAAGTTGTTTTTTCTAAGGTGCCGTGTGTTTCCCGGCACCAATAGAAAAGAGTATAGATCCAATCCATCTCTTTCCCGTGGATGTCGTAAAAGGCGATTAAGGGATAGGCTTATTAACTTGCGATTCTTACTTTAGGCTGTGGGCTAGCAACCTGTCACTAGCCACACACCCACACCTCTGTGGCGCAGCGTACTACCGCTGTCCGTCGCCGGCCGTCAATGGATCAGTATGGATGTTTGTTACTCTTTCACGCAAAAACTACTCAATCGATTACGATGAAATTTGGTATGTAGGTAGCTGAAGACCCAGAATAACATACAGGCTACTTTTTATCCCGGAGTTCCCGCGGGATAGATAGGGTTTCAATGCGGGTGAAGTCGCGGGCGGCCTCTAGTTATTTATAATTTGGAACATATGTATAAGGACTACATGAAAATTAAAACCTTCTATCTATCTATTTTGCGGGCAGAACAGTATAAAAAAAGACCTTGGTGACGGATAAGTTAAAACTCTGTCAGCTGTGAACTTAAAGGTCGCTAATGGTCATAGACCATTAGTTATACTTATTCATTGTTTTAAAATTACTAAGTATAGGTACCATAGAAATTTATGGAAGGAGGTGACAAACAATGATAGTAAT
Source organism: Amyelois transitella (assembly GCF_032362555.1). NCBI lineage: Eukaryota > Metazoa > Arthropoda > Insecta > Lepidoptera > Pyralidae > Amyelois > Amyelois transitella. The sequence goes on from NC_083533.1 coordinate 2,781,118, forward strand.
ATGTTTACCACCGCGTAACAAAGAAACAGCAATTGAGATAGTACAGCTTGCTAGCCCAGCGTCTAAAACAAAAATCTAAGTTTTACATATTATTATTTATTTATATTTTATACCCGTGTGGTTCCCGGCACCAATGAAAAAAAGAATAGGACCACTCTATCTCTTTCCCATGGACTTCGTAAAAGGCGACTATGGGCTATCCCTTAGTCGCATTTACGAAGTCCATGGAGCTTATAAGCTTGGGTTTCTTCTTTTAGGCGATGGGCTAGCAACCTGTCACTATTTGAATCTCAATTCTATCATTAGGCACAACAGCTCATCGTGGCCTGTAAGACTTTTAAGATTGCTGGCTCTGTCTATGAAATCTTACGTGAAAAAGCTTATATTTTTGCTTTTTTTAGAGGGTTATTTGACAAATTACCTAAGTACCTAGTTGGTATCCTATATATATCCAATTGTCATCTCCATGTCAAATCAGCTCAGTGAATAGGCGTGTAATCTGAACTTGCACGTGCTATGACGTCATAATTATGGGAAATAGAGATAATTGCTGTAGGCTGTCTCATTAGATTATACCTAGGCAAACCTAGATAGATAGACTCTTTATTGCAGCATAAGAAAAAGAAAAACAGAAAAAAATACAGTAAGTGTATTTTATAGCTTACTAATAGAAGATTTTTCTTCTAACTAAAAGAAAATAGAGTGTCGGTGGACGAATCGGTAAGGTGATCGGTTAAAATGCGCAGAAAGGCATAGGTTCGAATCCCACCACGGCCGTGTACCAATGACTATTTTCGAAGTTAATAAATAAATATATACGCGACAAATTACACAAATTGAGTTAGCCTCGAAGTAAGTTCGAGACTTGTGTTACGCGATACTAACTCAACGATACTATATTTTATAATAAATACTTATATAGATAAACATCCAAGACCCAGGCCAATCAGAGAAAGTTTTTTTCTCATCATGCCCTGGCCGGGATTCGAACCCGGGACCTCCGGTGACACAGACAAGCGTACTACCGCTGCGCCACAGTGGCCGTCAAAAGTTATGTACATTGGTATGAAAACTAATCGATGCTCTTACGATGAGGAAAAACATCGAGAGGAGACCTGCACATTCAGGCAACTGGATGTGTAACCATGGTCCAATACTAGTTAGGTTCCCCTGCAAAAGTTGCGGAGGTCAGATGGGAGTCGCTTCGTGTAAACCTGACTCACCCAATCCAGGATCCATGGTCAAGGACATACCTACCCCGGACTCCTCTGCAGAGTGGTGATGATGCAAATGGGACTAAAGCCAGGAGGAAGAAGTTCTAAATAGAGATTCTCCTGCTGCTTCTTATACACACGTGTTTTGGAAGCGGTAAGAGATTCAATTGTAAGTTGTCTTGACGTCATTAAATGAAACTTTGTATCCTATTTTGAAAGTAAATCTATGTACTTCTATTTCAAACGCCAATTGATGCAATATTTAAATCAGACAATTGAAATATCAGGAGGAAGTTGTCATTTCGATAATCTGAATTAGTTATTCATCACTTTAGGACGTCTGAATTAAGTCAAGCAAGTGTAGCTAGTATAGTCCTATTAATATTATAAATGCGAAAGTTTGTGAGTATGTCAGTGTGGATGTTTGTAACTCTTGAACCGACTACGATGCAATTTGGTATGTAGGTAGCTGAAGACGCAGAATAACATATAGGCTACTTTTTTCCTGGAGTTCCCGCGAGATTGATAGGATTTCCATGCGGAGGAAGTCGCGGGCGGCATCTAATACTTCATTTATCTAAAATTGCGCAGGTTACAAATAATTATGGTTTAAATCTTGTGGATTTTGATCATCCAGGTGATTTGCCATCAGGTGATTACAGGAAACAAAAAAATGTGGAATTAAATCTTGTTGATATTGATCATCTGGGTGATTTTCCATCAGGTGATTTCAGGACACAAACATTTGGAATTAGATCAAAGTGGAATAAACTCAGACGGCGGTAGGCAAGAGACGATTTAATCGGAATAATTCCTGAATTATTAAGATTCCTATATGGCAGGCCGACAAAATTTTGCTTCTTAATTTATCACGACATACTTACATGATGTTGAATGAGATGACAATATGAATACGCTATGTTAAGAGAGAGATGCTGTGTGGTTCCCGGCACCAGTATAAAAAAGAATAGGACCACTCCATCTCTTTCCCATGGATGTCGTAAAAGGCGACTAAGGGATAGGCTTACAAACTTGGCATTCTTTTTTAGGCGATGGGCTAGCAACCTGTCACTATTTGAATCTCAATTCTATCATTTCGCCAAATACCTGAACGTGGCCATTCAATCTTTTCAAGACTGTTGGCTCTGTCTAACCCGCAAGGGATATAGACGTGACCATGTGTATGTGAAGAGAAAAAAGGTGCACGTGCAAAAGCTAGTAAGTACCTACGTAATAATTCCCTAACCAACCTTATTAGCAGGACTTTCCATGATGTCAGCCAGGGAGGTCCCGAAGGCGGCGTCAGCGTTGATGCTGTCCGCCGACTTCCACGGCACCCGGGTGTGCAGGGGCGTGGCCGGTAACGCTGATTCGTGGCTCCGGCGGCGTTGGGTGCTCTGCTGAAAGATTTTTTGAGGTTAACTGTTTTGAAACTACATTTCTTTATGCCGTGTAGTACCCGGCGCCAATATAAAAAAGGATAGGACCCACTACGTCTCATTTCCGATGGATGTCTTAAGACGCGACTAAAGGAAAGGTATATAAACTTGGAATTCTTATTTTGGTACAAACTAAACAACAAATTTCTCTTGGTTGCGATCATCTTTGTGGATAAAAAAGGAAAAAGAATCTTTCTGATCTGGTAATAGAAAGAAAAGTCTTACAAGCTTCTCTTGCGTGACGGACAGACAATGACTATTTGAGCAAAATACGGTGATACAGGTGTGTCCAATCTCAGAAGTGAATTATGTGATAAAAAGAGACTTAAAGCGAGACTGACTATCATTGATATATGTATACTTTAAGATAAGATCTTTATAATGTATTCTGTGGCGAAAACTATACGCCAAAAGTCACAAAATAAAAAAAATAATCACGCGACGCTATTAGTCAAAAACAGCGAAAAACCTAAATCGCGCAAGCAAAGATTTCACGGATTGGAGCTATATTATACAATCTCCGACACAACATCGTGGAGCCGCGGTTCCCCAGGCATAACATCTAGCCTGGCATAAGATCATCCCTTTGGTGGCGGTCGAGCCGAATCATCGCTCCCGCTACATACGCCAAGAGCAAAGCCTTTAACAAAATCTATACAGATATCCTGAAGCTTTATTATCTCTGATTATTAAAAAACACAACCAAACGACAAATAAAGCTAAAGATTCTTGGGAAGTTTCACTTCAGTAACTATACTTTCGACGAAATGAACGTACGTAAAAAATAATGAAGCGTCATGTTCGCAGATACACTCGCATCTTATGATAAAACGGATAAAAGGTAGTAAGCTCGGTTAACGTGTTCGAAGCGTATCTATACTAATATTATAAAGCTGAAGAGTTTGTTTGTTTGTTTGAACGCGCTAATCTCAGGAACTACTGGTTTGAATTGAAAAATTCTTTTTGCGTTGAATAGATCATTTATCGAGGCAGGCTTTAGCTATCTAACATCTCGCTGCAACTATAAGGAGCAAAGAAATAATGGAATATGTGAAAAAAACGGGGAAAATTATTCATCCTTGAGGGCTTCAATGATGCCCAAAATAACTATTCCACGCGGACGAAGTCGCGGGCAAAGCTAGTTCAAATTATAAACAAACAGTTAGACTTGAGGTACAGGTCAGAGTCTTACAAGGTCATCTTGCGTGTCGGAGAGACTCAGCTCGGTGCGCGTGGTGGAGGTGGAGCTGTCCAGGGCATGCCACACGCTGTCGTGCGCCACCCCGGCTGTGGGGGGCTCCGAGCACGTGCCATCTGCAATTAAGTGGGGAAAGATTAGGTTTTGATCATCACATTACTTACTTAAGAATGGGACCATTTGATTCTCGTGGAATAGTAAAAAATATATATACTTGTGTGCCGTGTGGTTCCCGGCACCAATACAAAAAAGAATAGGACCACTCCATCTCTTTCCCATGGATGTCGTAAAATGCGACTCAGGCGATGGGCTAGCAACCTGTCACTATTTGAATCTCAATTCTATCATTAAGCCAAATAGCTGAACGTGGCCATTCAGTCCTTTCAAGACTGTTGGCTCTGTCTACCCCGCAAGGGATATAGAAGTGAACATATGTATGTATGTATGTATGTATATATACTTATTTTAACCTTGTGCAATAGCCATAGAAGCCTTTGACTGGTTCATTTGACGATTTGTTTTGTGTTTTTATTATCTGACAGTGTCAAGAAGATTCTCATTGCAGCGATTGGTTTTTGTGAGTTCCAGAAGTCTTACGTTTTTATAAAGAGGAAAGACATATAAGAAAACTTGGTGAACTTCGCATTAATAAGTCGATTTTTGCCCAATAATCAAGTTACCTGATCTGGCTGAAAAAGTTATTATTCCATATTTTCAGAAGGCGTCCAACTGTTGGGCCTTAACATTCGTGGTCTATCCCCCGAAGTCAGGGATAGTCGCTCAGTGTACAACTTTGTTACCTCGTAAAATTAACTGTGTTAAAGAATAGACCCTATAATCTGTACTGGAAATGAGAGCGTTAAGGAGTATGTTGGGTGTGAAATTGAGTGACCGGATAAGGAACAGCGTGATAAGGGAATGTTGTGATGTGAAAGAAGATGTAGTTACAGGAATAGAAAAGGGTGTGTTGAGATGGTTCGGTCATGAGGAGAGGATGAATGAAAACAGGTTGACTATGCAGATATACATGGAGAGTGTGGAGGGAAAGGTCGGAGTGGGAAGACCTAGACGAACATATCTTGATCAAATTAAGGACGTCCTGGTAAAGGGTCAGGTCAAAAGTACCCGAAACCGCCGAGCTTGCATGAAGAGAGTTATGAATGTGGATTTTTCAAATTAAGCTAGAGAAAATCAAATTACCTCTGTACCCCCCCTTCCTTCTCCCATCATCGCTGTTCCTCCTCGATGATGCTTCACTCTGACTCTGGCTCAGTCTATTCCTCTCACTTTCGTACGACACTCTGTCCAGAACGGAGTGATGTTTGTCCAGTGTTGGCCCCAATTTCAGACCTTGGCCATACTTCTCCAAACCTTGGCCGAGCTTCTCCAGCTGGTTGAATGTGCGCGGCACCCGGTACGTGAGCTTGGAGACTGATTTTTTTATGTCCTCTTCATATCCATTTTCCATGGCTATTCTGTTGACAAAAAAATACAAAAAAGATATGAATAAATTAGACCACTCACAAGGAATTGCTTCTTGATGTATTATTTTGATTCTTTATATATTTATTTTTCGTATTGGTGCCCGGCACCAATACAAAAAAGAATAGAACCACTCCAGGTAAAAGGCGACTAAGTGATAGGCTTACAAACTTGGGATTCTTTTTTAGGCGATGGGCTAGCAACCTGTCTTTATTTGAATCTCAATTCTACGAGTGTCATTAAGCTAAATAGCTGAACGCGGCCATTTAGTCTTTTCAAGACTTTCGGCTCTGTCTATCCCGCAAGGGACATAGACGTGACCATATGTATGTATGTAAGTATTTATATCCTCAACTCTCTGTAGAGGAGCCTGGTTTGCGCTTTTTGGCCATGATTCTAGTTTGGGTTGGGTAAGGTCAACCCCATCAGGAGAACCTTACCCATATCCACCATACCATACCCTTGGGTTATGGCAAGAGCGCAGAACGAGATAACATACATATAGTCACGTCTATATCTCTTGCGCAGTAGAAGAAGCCAACAGTCTTGAAAGACAGAAAGGCCACGTTCAGCTGTGAATTGAATTGAGATTGTAGTGACAGGTTGCTAGCCCATCGCCTACAAGAGGAATCCCAAGTCTATAAGACTATGCCTAAATCACCTTTTACGACATCCGTGGGAAATATATGAAGATTTTCTATTCTAAAGTTCCGGCAACTACACGGCACAGTATAGCTAACTTAAAATAGTGAAGTGCTCAAAAATCGTAACCAAATATTTTTGAGTACGTCCATCGATATTACATACCTATGTATTTCAAACCCTTCCGCTAACGGAACCAAAAATATAACCCCGCATACGTCATTACTCGGACAATGATGATAGGAGGTCATTCGTCCATAACTCATTATATTGATCGGTTAGTATGGTGTAATAGAGGTAGGATGTCTTTTGTACATGGAACGCGCATTTACATCCTACTAATAAAATGCGAAAGTTTGTGAGTAGGTTAGTATGGATGTTTGTTACTCTTTCACGCAAAAACTACTGAACCGACTACCATGAAATTTTATATGTAGGTAGCTGAAGACCCAGAATAACATATAGGTTACTTTTTATCCCGGAGTTCCCGCTGGATTGATTCCACGCGGACGAAGTAGCGGGCGGCCTCTAGTTATAAATAAAAACCCGATAACTGAAAATTTTAATTCTAGGTGCCGTGTGGTACCCGGCACCATAGAATAGCATCTACTCTATGGATGTCATAACAGGAGACTAAGGAATGATGATAGCGATGGGCCAGCAATCTCTTACTACTTGATTCTCAATTCTCACAGCTGAACGTAATGTAATCTTTCAATAGATATACATTACAATAAAAAATCATACAGCAAACATTTTAAAACAAATTAATTTCCAAAAAGGTAAGATAGAAAATATTACTTATTTTGTTTTAATTTTTTTATTCCTACTTAAAGTACCAGAAAGCTATTATGACTTTTCAGTTTATATCTCGCTTTAGATCTAAATGCGTGCTCTATATAGAATGAAAATCCAATGTTGCTCTAACTATATTGTCCATAGAATTTAGGTCAGATTACTTGAATCCTCAAAATTTATTAATATTTTAAGTAGGTATTTTTAGTAACATACAAGGGATCTTGTAAATCGCGTTACTTGTTTAAAGACATAAGAGATCGTGAACACGCTTACCTTTTTTTTATATATCTTTATTGCATAGAAATTTACACAGTAACAAGAAAATAGTACAACTTAATTGGTAATTTACTAAGTTTATTAATAGTAAGACACCGCTTTGAATGAGCAGAGTCTTATACAAATTTTAATGGGTCCATCTTATAAACGCATCTTCTACCTCCTGGCTGTAGCTCCGGTTGCATCCTCACCACTCTGGAGAGGAGTCCGGAGTACCTCTTTGGTCATGGATTGAGTGAATTAGGTTTTTACACGACGCGACTCCCGTCTGACCTCCGCAACCTTTGCAATAATTGCTCTAACCTAATTAGAATAGAATAGATTTATTTTCAAAACTAGCTGTGCCTGCGACTCCGTCCGCGTGGCATAGTTATATTGGATACAAGTTATCACTTATTGACGTCACACACTTAAATCCAATTATAACTACTACCGCTTCCAAAGCGCATGTGTAGAAGAAGCGGCGGAACAAACTACACTACAGCATTTTCACGGACGTCAATATACAAATATAGATCTCTTAAATCGAAATCATGGACGAATGCACATTGTCTACATTAAACGTCCACGTCCATATCATGAACTCAAGTACCCCAAATTAAATACAACAAATGACCTTTCCCCAGGGAATTTGCGACTCCCTCCACAACCTTGGCTGGTGAATTAGCGCAAGGAAAGCACCCCACACACGGCCAGTCCCACGATGGGCGCGTGAATTATTAAAACGAATCGATAACCCACCAACTGTCCGTACAAATAGGTTATTTCGAATACTAAATGTTGGTTTTTTTCCAACGATTTCTAAATGTGATACGGTCATGAACTTTACACACACTGTTAACCCTTTGCGGATTTAGCGGGAATTTTTTTTAAATATGTTAATATTTTTATATGTTAAAGCTATTACGCGTAGATTGATTAGGTACAAACCTGAAACTGAAATTTGTCATATTTATGTCCCTTGGGAAGCATACAGTACATAACATACAAATAAATCAGTCAATCAATACAATCTTGAAAAAACTGATAGGCCACATTCAGCTATTAAGCTCAATGCATTATAGGTTATACTAGCTGTGCCCGCGACTTCGTCCGCGTGGTATATTTTGGGCATCATTGAAGCCCTCAAGGATGAATAATTTTCCCCGTTTTTTTTTCACATTTTCCATTATTTCATCGATCTTAATAGTTGCAGCGTGATATTATATAGCCTAAAGCCCTCCTCGAAAAATGGTCTATTCAATGCAAAAAGAAAATTTTCAATTCGTACCAGTAATTCCTAAGATTAGCGCGTTCAAAAAAACAAACTAACTAACTAACTCTTCAGTCTTAATATTAGTATAGATTAGTTAGTATTGAGACATCGAAATCTCAAAATATACATACATACATACATAAAATCACGCCTCTTTCCCGGAGGGGTAGGCAGAGACTACCTCTTTCCACTTGCCACGATCTCTGCATACTTCTTTCGCTTCTTCTTTATCTCAAAATATCGAAATTATAAATCACTCAATGACTAGCCACTCCCTTGATTGACGTTTACAATACATTTTAATACTTACACTGTAGTTAGTTACAGCATTAACGACGTACGATCGCGTTCATATCTGCAGTCATAGTTTTAAAATTCTTACGGGTTAAAATAGCGTGCACTGTGGTTCCAGTAGATACACACACACATGCATATTTAAAAAGAATAAATATTCCATCAAATGAATACGGTCTTTAATACCAATGATTACTAAGTAAAACAGTTTATTATTCTATGACATATAACATAACAAAACAGAAAGAGACGGTAATCAACGATGGCCGAACTGGGCCCGATAATTGTCGATCGAGATATCATCGTCTCTCATTATTTGCATAAGATTTGCCTATAGAGGGAAACCTGCGACTGCCAGACTTATGTCAATTCGATAAGGTTGAAAGTTTGTCTGCACACGTCCCTAACATAGGTAGTGGTTCCTTTGAAAGTTAGTGGGTAGCAATTTTATTACTTCGTGTGAGCAAGTGAGATCTAAGATACCTATATTAGATAATCTCGCTTGCTCACACTCGCTTGTTCTAGTTACTAGCGTTACTTGGATTCCGAAGTTATTCAAGGATTTTTTTTGTCTATTTAAAAAAAAAATTGTGTTACTGACAATTTTTAATGTTTCAAGGTGCCATTTGAACTAAGTAACTGACTGACTAACTAACTAACTGATATCTAAGAATTACAATACCCGTGTCTTCAAACACGGAAATCAGCAAGAAATATTAAACAAGAGGGATCAAAATAAAACATTCAATAATTAAAATTAGTAAATTTTATTGAAACAGTTTACCTATAGTTTTGTTTACATATCGATGATTATATAAAGCTATACATACAGCATATTACACTAATTATATCATCTACTTATCTCCTGTTATTAAGGTTACAGCTTAATTATTCGTTTTCATAAAGAAAAGATATTGAAGCTGTCCTTAAAATACTATCTAATTAGTGGTTTTAATATAAACTGGCAGAACCTTTCACGCACTATATGGACTCGATGCACAGGGCAGTTGTCTTGCACAAATGATATTGTTGGCATATCATCAATCGGATAAATATACCGCACAGTTGGTAACATGGTTTCTTCCAGCACTTGCACATAATGAGCAGCTGTAGCGCGTCCTGCTATCCACACCTATTCCCCAGGTCCAGCAGCACTCATCCAGCCCCACATATTTACAGATATGCGTCCAGACTCCAATCCCAATGTTTGGCCCAATATTTTTTCTTCATACCGAGTTGCATTTCTTCGCCATAAATGAAGCCTACCGTGTTGCGATGACGTAAACGAACTTTTCGTCCGTAAATATTGCTTTTTTCCAGTCAAAATCCAAATACTGCCGAGCAAATTCTAAATGTTTTTGCTTATTTATTTCGGATAAATACGGCTTTCTTGCTGGCTGTCTGTGGTGTAGTCCCTCACGGTGCAATCTCGACGAACAGTAACCACTGATGTGTCGAACTGTTCCGCAAATGTTCTGGTCGGTATGAAGCCATTATTTTCGTACTGTTCCACCATGGATCTCCGCTGTGTGGCGTGTCGCTGTGTTGATAAGCGGACGACGGCCGCTGCGCGGCGACTTTTACTTACACTACCCTCTTCTTGATGGCGCGTTACCCAACGCTTTACCGCTTGTTGTTTATTGTGTTATTTGTGTGAATGTGTGAGTGACAGCGGTGAGTGCAAGCTATAAAGTTTTGCGAACTATGACTGCAATTATGAACGCGACCGTACATATGGATTTTCTCAAAACACGACCAATCAATGGCTATAAATCCAGATACTTCATGCCAATAACAAGTGTACTTTAAACTTTGATGTGAGTTACAATAACAGACGTGTGTTCACGTTTATCACATTCACATCTGTCCGACATTTTACGATCTAGACGTTATAATTAACTGGACTGCTGGCTCTGTCTACCCCGTAAATTAATTTTTTTTAGGTTTTTCAGGCTTATATTATAAGCCTCCTTTCCTATTATTATGTATAGGAGACGTAATTATTAAACGTTATAAAATAATAATTGGGCCGTGTGGTTCCCGGCACCAATAGAAAAAAAAATAGGACCACTCCATCTCTTTCCCATAACTGTCGCAAGAGATTTTTTTAGGCGATGGGCTAGCAACCTGTTACTAATTGAATCTCAATTCTATCATTAAGTCAAATAGCTGAACGTGGCCATTCAGTCTTTTCAAGACTGTTGGCTCTGTCCACCCCGGGAGGGATATAGACGTGACCATATGTATGTATGTATGTGTGTTAACTAAATGCTCTAGAGTCGCTAGAATATTTTTATGGCAGGATATGCCTTGTTTTCAGTTATTATTCTGAATACTTCAATTAGCCTATCGGAAGATCATTACAACTACATTTATAAGTAGTTTGTTACCGTAATTATTGGTTACCAAATTCATACATACATATAATCACGTCTTTGTCGGTCGCGGGGTAGACAGAGCCAACAATCTTGAAAAGATTGGCTTAGTTATAGAACTGATATTCAAATAATAAGTTGCTACCCCATCGCCTAAAAGAAGAATCCCAAGTTTATAAGCCTATGCCTTAGTCGCCTTTTATGACATCCGTGGGAACGAGACGAAGTGGTCCTATTCTTTTTTTTATTTGTGCCGGGAACCGCACGGCAGTAAATTTTGTTTTCTGGCATGTAATAGCATTGTATTTGAAAAAAGTGGGCCTTACAGGATTTTGCAAACTTAAAAGTTAACACCTACTATACTTCCATTTCAACATTTTTCCTTTTTCGGAAGGAGTAAATAATGTTTTTAACCTAATTTAAATTTGGATGTCGTAAAAGGTGACTAACAGGACAGGCTTTAAACTTGGGATTCCCCTTGTAGGCGAGGGAATAACAACCTGTAGCTATTTGAATCTCAATTTCATCATAAAGCTATACATTTATACTTTGCCTGTCAGTCTTTTCAAGACTGTTGGCTCTGCCTACCCCTCAAGGGATATAGACGTGACTATATGAATGTATATATGGAATTTGGCACCGAGGGTCCCCCAATTCGCGGTAATTCGATGCGTATTGCAAATTCATTTGACCTTTGCCTTCAAATAGTGATGTGCACTTCCCGGTAACTTTCCTAAATCGATAAAAGAGGTAGTGACGTCTCGTAACGAGTTTTATCGATTAAACTGAGACCATGGACAGACAACCAGCGCATCCGGACGCAAATTATAGTGCATTCCATGACCTTTATGTAACTGCATGAGAATAATTGAAAATGCAATGACGATACAACGTTTCTTTTCACAAATTATGGATGACTCGCTTTTACTTGCAGCTTCGCTCGCGTGAATTTAGCACCATCTACAAAAAGCGATGAATTTAGCCATTTTTTCAAAAGATTCCCACAGGAAATATAGTTATTTTTTACTGGAATGAAAGGTCCTTCTCCAGACTCTTAATTATATAAATATATGCAAAAATAAGTAGATAACCCGCGAATAGGTTACAAACAAACAAACTCACTTTCGCATTTAAAATATTAGTTCGGTTAGATTAACGATTAAGGGGGTTGTGCCGTGTGGTATAGGAACTATTGAATCTAGATCAATCACGTCTCAATTTCGTCCACGGGAATAAAAGGAAAAGGCACGTGTTATAATTTTAATTGAGTCATACATACATACATATGGTCACGTCTATATCCCTTGCGGGGTAGACAGAGCCAACAGTCTTGAAAAGACTGAATGGCTACGTTCAGCTATTTGGCTTAATGATAGAATTGAGATGGATTGAGTCACTTTGTCTAAAAATTGAGATTGTCGACCGCAACTAACTTCAAGACTTTGTTGAAGTAGTTATAGGTACCGAACTCATGAAATAATCTTACCACATTGAGATTCGAACCTGGTTTTGTGACGAAGACGCTTTTTTAAGCCGGAGACATTAACCACTCGATCACTTACGCTGTAAGTAGGTCAGCATGCATAACATCTTGATTGATAACTTGATCGCAATTGTTTGTACCGTAATAATTACCGTTCCAATTCTGTCTAACCGTAGAAAGTGATAAATAATTCTCTTAAGTGATGAAAATATGTTTAATTTTCTCCACGCTGTTATTATACGCCTACGCGTGAGGTGGGGCGCCACTTACAGCGAGTTTTGAGCCACGAACACATCCCTTCAAGGGACAAGTCTGCCATTGCTAGTGATTTATTTTTCTATATAATATTTCTTGTTACTATGTAAATTACATACAGTTACAGAAAACACTTACACCGCGCTTTTTCCCCGAAGGGTAGACAGAGACAACGTGAAACAAACATTCTGGACTAAAAATAAATATGAATTAACTCTATCATTACGGTAGGCATAGCAGATAAGGAGGAACAAACTAATACACTGATTATTTTGTTCCGCTTTTGTTTAAATTTATTTGCATTTGTAACTTTAATAAAAGCTAAAAGGAAATACAAAAAATCTTTTCTCATTGTTATTTAGATTAAGTACTTAAATGCACAATTTGTTAAAACGTATGTACCTACCTAGATTGTTTGTTCTTGTGATAAAGATATATATACATACTATACTTTATACATATATACTATACTTAAAACTAAACTTCAACAACAAGTTGAGTAAAATGTACCCACTTAACGAATAAATATTTTTTTATAAATTTTTTTTAAATTATTAAACTGAAACCACTAACACTAGGACCCCACCCGACCATACCGTATATTAAATACTTATGATTCTGAAACCTTCTTTCCAAGCAGCGTGGGTGGACCATCCTAAATACAGACCATTATTTATAAATATATTAGTTAACGCCTACGTGCTCGCTTGAAGGATAACGAAACTAGCATTTTGTCGACGCTTCGCTTGTTTGATAATTAAGGGACAAATGTCATAATCTTTTATTTAAAATTCTCGTGTCACAATGTTCGTTTCCGTACTCCTCCAAAACGGCTTGACCGATTCTCATGAAATTTCATGAGCATTTTGAGTTGGTCTGAGAATCGGCCTATTGGTGCCGGGAACCACACGGCACCTTAAAACACAAAGTTAAAAAAATTAACAGAGCGTTGGTGATCGCAACGGTAAGGTTTTAAAAATTGTTTGATCGTAAAGTGGACTGCCTCAATACCTCAACCATGTACCACTCTTTTCTGAGTTACGAACATTAGTTTGAGTGCTAACAAAAACATCGTGAGGAAACCTGCATTCATATTTCTATATTGTTAAATCGTGTCTATTTCATAGGCCGAAAGCGTAGGGCCCATTCGTAGCACCTCGTAGCAATTCGTAGCATTCGTAGTGTTTCGTAGACTTTGTGCCTATAGACTTTATTTTGGTGAATATAAAATGTTTTTTATAATAAACTAGCTGTGCCCGCGACTTCGTCCGCGTGGAATAGTTGCAGCGTGATGTTATATAGCCTAAAGCCTTCCTCGATAAATGGTATATTCAACGCAAAAATAATTTTTCGATTCGTTTTCAGATTCAATTTCAGGAGTTCTTGAGATTAGCGCGTTCAAACAAACAAACAATAAAACAAACAAACAATAAAACAAACAAACTCTTCAGCTTTATAATATTAGTATATCTTTTGAATGTATAAATGAAGATACATATTTGAAGATTTGAAGATTTAGAGGAAATGAGCGATATTGAAGATGGATGGAAGGAATTTAAAGAAAGAATTGTGAAAGTAGCTGTTGAAGTGTGTGGTGTAAGTAGAAGAAGGAAAGGAAAAAATCACAAAAATGCGTGGATGAGTAAAGATGTGCAAGAACTTGTGCGATTAAAGAAGAAAGCATGGCTGGATTTGTTAGCAGCAAAAGCTAACTTAAGAATGCAAGAGGTTATAGATGAAGATGTGAATGAAGCACGTAAGGAATATAAGAAAATGAAAGATTTGGTTAAGAAAGCTGTGATTAGAAAGAAAGAAGAGTATAAAGAGGATTTTGATAAAAGGCTATCAGAAGACTTTCAGTCAAATCTGAAAGTATTCTGGAAATCCGTAAGGTCAGCCCGAGGAAATACTATAACCAGAGAGCTGACTAGGATCAGATGCCAGGATGGTAGCGTTGTGAAAGGAGAAGAATGTGTACTAAAGATATGGAAGGACTATTTTGAAAGTTTATTTGAAAAAAAGGAAGGAAATAAGAAAGATTTCTGCTATAGCGAAGAAAAGAGAATGAGATGGAAGGCGAAATTGAAATGTTCGAAATTGTGGAAGCACTTAAGAGTATGAAAGCGGGAAAGGCTGCTGGGTGTGATAGAGTGTCGGTCGAGATGCTTAAAGCAGGAAAAGGCGTAGTAGCTAGTCAGTTGTACTGCCTTTTCAATTTGTGTTGGAGAAGCGGCCGAGTACCAAAAGATTGGTGTAAGGCTGTTATCGTGCCACTTTACAAAGGAAAAGGGTCACAGCTGGACTGCAAAAATTATCGTGGTATAAGCCTGCTTAGCGTCGTCGGCAAATTGTATGCTAAGGTATTGATTAATAGAGTCAGGAATGAAACTGATGACAAAATATGGGATGCTCAAGCGGGATTTCGAAAGGGAATGGGATGTACTGATCAGGTCTTTTCCTTGCGGTGCATAGCCGAAAAGTTTTTGGCCAAGAGTCAAAAAGTCTATTGCACATTCGTAGATCTGGAAAAGGCCTATGACAGAGTTGAGAGGAATGAATTGTGGTCAGCACTTTCTATGCATGGGGTGAGCAGTCTCTTAATACGAGCACTGAAATCCTTATATGAGGATTCGAGTGCTTGTGTCAGGATAAACGGAGCGCACACTGAGTGGTTTAAGATTGAGAAAGGCGTTAGGCAAGGATGTGTTGCGTCACCGTGGCTGTTCAACCTATTTATGGATAGCTGTTTGACAGATTTGAAAGAGTCTAAAAGTGGATTAAGGATGAATGAGTTACTCGTCAAATGTCTGCTCTATGCCGACGATCAGGTTATACTGGCGTCATCAGCGGAGGAGTTACAGGAGATGGTAAACTGTATGCATGAAGCTTTAAAAGAGAAAGGAATGAAAGTGAACGTAAGTAAAACTAAAACACTGGTTTTTGAAATGGAGAAAGAAATGACAGCATGTAATATCTTGATTGGAGGAGAAAAAGTGGAGCAAGTGAAAGAGTTTGTATATCTAGGATCAAAGTTTACATCAGATGGCAAGTATGATAGTGATATTGAAAGGAGAGTGAACGCGGGGAACATTGTGAATGGAGCTTTGCATGCCTTTATGAGCAGTCAGAAACTATCCAAAAAGGCTCGACTGGCTGTGCACAGGGGCGTGTTGGTCCCGACATTAATGTATGGGAGTGAAAGTTGGGTATGGCAAAAGAAGCATGAAAGCAGAATAAATGCAGTGGAAATGAGAGCGTTAAGGAGTATGATGGGTGTGAAATTGAGTGACAGGATAAGGAACAGCGTGATAAGGGAATGTTGTGATGTGAAAGAAGATGTAGTTACAGGAATAGAAAAGGGTATGTTAAGATGGTTCGGTCATGTGGAGAGGATGAATGAAAGCAGGTTGACTAAGCAGATATACAAGGAGAGTGTGGAGGGAAAGGTCGGAGTGGGAAGACCTAGACGAACGTATCTTGATCAAATTAAGGACGTCCTGGTAAAGGGTCTCAAAAGTACCCGAAACCGCCGAGCTTGTATGAAGAGAGTTATGAATGTGGACGAAGCGAAAGAAGTATGCAGAGATCGTGGCAAGTGGAAAGAGGTAGTCTCTGCCTACCCCTCCGGGAAAGAGGCGTGATTTTATGTATGTATGTATGTATGTATAAATTATTATTATTTTTCGTTTCGAATCTTCTTCTTTCTCCTTGACGTCCCAGTGTCATCCTCACCTTTCTGGAGAAGAGCCCAGAGTGCGCCTTTACGACCATGACCCTGGATTGGGTGAGTCAAGTTTTGACACGAAGCGACTCCCATCTGACATTCGCAACCTTTGCAGGGGAACCTGACTCATATTGCATCATGGTTGACCTGGAGGCCTGAAATACAGGTCTAACCTAGTTAAGGCTCTAGTCCACCTCCCAATATAAATTTAATTTTGTATATTGGTATGTTGTGGAAAAATAAATCTTTTTTCATTTCATTTTCATTTTTTATTCATTTCATGGTTACACATCCAGTTTTCAGTTATCGTACGTGCAGGTTTCCTCATGATGTTTTCCCTTACCGTAAGACCTTTACTCTTACTTGAGCTTGCATGAAGAGAGTTATGAATGTGGATGAAGCGAAGTAAGTATGCAGAGATCGTGGCAAGTGGAAATATGTAGTCTCTGCCTACCCCTCCGGGAAAAAGGCGTGATTTTATGCGTCATTTATCAACCACATGGCGTTTATCGTGCCGGAACTTTAGTAAAGACCAATATCTTTACCATGAATGCCGTACAAGGCGACTAAGGTAACAAGCACACATCCAGAGCAGCTTTTGTCATGATCTTATAAGGTTCAATGGTGCAAAGATTGCGGAAGTCAGACCCTAGCATCCCATCGGAGCGTTAAGGATGTACATACATACAAACATACATATAATCACATCTATATCCCTTGGGAGAATGTAACTAGGATTTACACCAGGTGGAAGAAGAAGATATGTTTTAGGTGTTCGTCACGGTGAAACGATTAAAGTGATTGCATTGTTTAAAATAAACAAATCTATACGGGACAAATTACACAGATTGAGTTAGCCTCGAAGTAAGTTCGAGACTTGTGTTACGAGATACTAACTCAACGATACTATATTTTATAATGAATACTTATATACATAACCATTCAAGAGCCAGGCCAATCAGAAAAAGTTGTTTTCTCATCAGGCCCTGACCGGGATTCGAACCTGGGACCTCCGCTCCGGTGTCACAGACAAGCGTACTACCGCTGCGCCACAAAGGCCGTCAAAATTAGTGGAATTCCTTTGAGAGAAAGAATGATCGAATGAATAGGTACATCGATTGTATAACGTGGATTGTCTGAGTGGTTGTACATTTTTGTATGATGATAAAATTCATGATTGTTTGTTGTATACGTATATTGTTTTGGTTTTCAGCTATTGTGGTAATGCTTGCTCTGAATCAGATATTTCTTTTTTCAATATGGTCATTATGGAAAATTTTATTTTTTTAATATTTTTTCTTCCCTTATTTTCTGTCTCTTTTTAGTGAGAACTAAAGCCTCGCGAAAACTTTTAATTTTACAATTCTCAATCTCATATCTCAAAAACTACTTGAACGATTTGGATGCTCTATGAATCTAAAAATTCTATTGACAGAAACTAGATATAGGTACTTTCAAATTCATTCACTTCCAATTCGCTACTTCTTATAACATCTAACTTTAAAATAAACCCTTAACAATCAATTTTACTTATTACGGGTGACTTGAAAAATTGTGTGTGCCTACTACTTCTGTTCCCGTATAGATTGTAAAAGTATATCAAGGGAAAAGCTTACATTGGCTTTTTTAAGCCTTTCAGCTAAACATGGCTTTGCAGGTGTTTTGTCTATTGACTTTCTCAAACTCTTCAGGTTATGTTATCTATAAATATTTAACTTCCAAGCTTACAACCGCGGTCTCTTTTTTATCCAAAAATCTACACGATATTATTCAACAATGATAATATGTGATAATATACCTATTTGGCTGCATGATAAATTTATCCAACATTAAATTCTTAAACCTCGATTATAAAAGAGTTACAAGGTAAAAGCAATTATTCCCTAACGCTATATTAAACATACAAAATACATGTAATTTTAACTTACATGAATCGATCACAGCCATTTAGAATAAAAACAAAAACCTACACGATCACATCCTTCACTAAGTAATTAAATGGCACTTATTTTTTTTCTATACACCACTTAACTTAATTGAAAAAAATAAATTGTCTATACGCAAGATTTTCCCGCGCGACATCACAATGAAAACGCGCGTTTCCGCTGGCATTCGATTTTCAAATAATTCATCCAAGATGGCCGCGGTATGGCCTGTAATGAGCCAGTGATGGTTATGCATCGATAAAGCATTTATCGAAAATGTTTAAATAAATCGAATATCTATTCTAAAGTGCCGTGTGGTTTCCGCTGCTTTAGTATAGAACCACTCCATATTTTTCCTATGGATGTCGTAAAAGGCGACTAACGGATACGTTTTTAAACTTGAGATTCCTCTTATAGGCGATGAGTTTTAGTACCCTTGTTACTATTCAATCTCAATTCCATCATAAAGCCATACAGCTCAACGTAGCCTTTCAGTCTTTTAAGACTGTTAGCTATGTCTACCCCGCAAGGGGTCAATACGGGTCTGTATGTAAATAGAATAAAATTCAGGCTTTTTTGACATACTTTAATTGTTTATAGTCAGGTCACTGATTAGTAATTACATCTCACTCATCCATCCATATTCGTAATAAACACTGCCAAGCAAAAATCTAGATAAATAGTAAAGTTGGAGTCTATGTATGTCCACTTTAACCAGAGGATTCAACCAACATTACTCCAGTATTTTTAAATGTCAATACAAACAGTCATAAATCAGGCTGTCACTGACAGGAAAAAAATATTTTAGCATGAACTTAAAATCGTCGACTATTTCACATCACTAACTTAACCGCTGCAAGTACATACGTGTGACGCGCTTATTACCGACGTCAATTTGTATCATGTACTTATCAACTACCTGTGTCACATTAAGGGTGATTTTGGGACTTCAATCAATCAATTTTTTTTGTTATTCAATATTTGATTAGGCCTTCGTCTTCCATCTCACCTAATAGTGAGTCTGAAACTATGCTCTGACGGTATAGTTTGGCCTTCTTGCAATTCGAAAACATAATTCTTCGTTTCCGGGCGTTCAGATACATACATACATACATTTAATCACGTCTATATCTATTTCCCTTGGGGTAGACAGGGCCAACAGTCTTGAAAAACTGATAGGCCATGTTCAGCTATTTGGCATTATGATAGAATTGAGATTTTAATTGTGTCAGGTTGCTAATTCATCGCCTAAAAGTAGAATCCGAAGTTTATAAGCCCATCCCTTACACGCCCTTTACGATATCCATGGGAACGAAATAGAGTGGTCCTATTCTTGTTTTTATTAGTTCCGGGAACTAATAAAATAACCACACGGCATGTTTAGATAGATAAATCAACTTTTGATTAGTGCACCAAAAAAATCATCTGTAAGTAGGTATATAAAAAACAGGGTTTGTAAGAGTATGTACAAATCTCAACCTACATGCATCATTTTTGACCCATTCGTTGACAGAATGGACTCTACTTTTCCGTCGACATACCTACATAATAATCACGTTATCCCTTACAGAATAGACAGATCTAAAAGCCTCGCAAAGACTGAAAGGCCACGTTCAGCCGCATGACTAAATAATGGAAATGATATTCAAATAGTGTCAGGCCGCCATCCCAGTACCTAAATGAAGGTAACTTCAACTTTTTCTTTGATTGACTTTTACGATCTGCACGAGAATAAAAGCATAAATACGCACACTAACTACTTAAATATGCTTTTTGTTCGCTATCAAAGAAAAAATGGAAGTTTACATTAGATGAATTACATCCATGTGAAATGGATGGAGTTGTCCTAGGTAGTCTGAAGTGCCGGAAACCACACGGCACTATTTATGTATTGATTATCCATTGAAATCAATTATTTATTGATCTGCTAGGAAAAAATAAACATATTATTTTCCAGCTGCTTCTTCCCACGCAGACTGTAAAGGTCAAACAAGGGACAGTTATAACCTTTGGTGGGATACTCAACTTCATTAAAAGCCTTTGATATTTTATTACTATTGACTGTGTCCACCCCGTAATAGATAAAGACCTTGATGAGTGTGCCTTAATCACCTCTTTCAATTGTAATGTATCAATTAGATTTCTAAAGTTGTTAAGTTTTAAAATTGCTACAACTTGCTACAACGTTAGTTTATTTATGTTCACAAGAAAAAATAAAATGACACACGCAAATTATTAAAAATTTCCCACATGACGCCAACATATAAATGTGTACTTTGATGACGTTATTGCTCTAGCAGTAGACACACAGATTAATAATTCACTGTGCCCGAAAATAGAGGGAATAATAATAGCAACTTCTATATTTGGTCACACCTGCACTAATGGTTAATTTATGTGATGAAGTCATGGGGTGGACAAAGCCTTGGTCATAGCGCGGGGCACGTTAGTAAGTTACGTCGGGATATTAAAATTTATGAGGAACGAACGAACAAAAAAATCAAAAGGAACTTTTGTTTTTTCATATATATTGTCGGAAAGGGTCATATTGTAAGCTTTCGTATTCTGTATTCAGTTGAATATTATAATCTATTCAAATATCAATTACCTTTCAAATTAATTATGTACATACCTTTTTTGAAATCGGTTAAAAGCTGAATAATTTATCAGTATAATTTTTTGGCCTTAACCCATTCATGCAAAAAAAACATGAATCGGTGAATCTGACAGTGACAGATGTCATTTCCAGTTGTCACGAAGTAATTTTTCAGGATCAAAAATACAATCCAGCTTTCGGCCTGAAAATGGCCTCAATTATGAATGTTTTGTTACGAAAATCAGCCAATTTAAGCGCCAGCAAGACCCTGCTTAATAATTTACCAGCAGTTTATAATGTGAAGTAAGTAAATCGTAGAAAAAAATCATTTTCAATAATATTATGATTCCAGTTACGTAATGCTATATTTGGCATTGTTTTCGGTCATTATTTACCACAATATATGTTTCAAAATATAAAGAACTATGCTATCCTTGAAAAACATGTATTCAGAACCCTCATTCTACATCAAATCGTTAAAGGGAGACGAATAACCTCAAACACAAATTGACGTTTGTTTTGGACTGTCCCAAACTTAAGAATGTACGAAATAAAGTCACATCCATGTAATTATAACTGAGTATCATTAACGGATTAATCTAAAATTATTAAGTAATTTACATAAAAAAAAATCATACACATAATTGTACCTTCATGTGCCTGAAAAAATGTGTTAACAGTTAGCTTTGTCCATCAACTTCGCAGTTTGTGTATGGCAAAAATACGGGATCCACTATTAGAAAAACATTTTTTCAGTTCACTTGTTAAACATAGTGTGAAATTAAAAAGTAATATTCAATTTCAACTCAACTGTATGAAAACCTTCAAAACTACTTGACTATTTTTGATGAAATTCAGCAGAAAGATAAGTACTTCAGGAGCTGTTACACATCATCTTATACCTCCTTTTTTTCTTAAAATTCCCAAGTGAGTTACATACACATAATCACGTCTATATCCCTTATGTGATAGACAGAGTCAGAAGTCTCGCTATGTCAAGCCACATCTAGCTGTAAAGCTTAATCATAATTAACTTACACAGAGTTCTGAGAACTGCACATGGTGTAAGACTAGGTGAAATAAAAGTCAATATTACAAATGTACAATTTAATTTTATTGTGCCGTGTGGTTTCCGGCACCAATACAAAAAAGAATAGGACCACTCCATCTCTTTCCCGTGGATGTCGTAAAAGGCGACTAAGGGATAGGCTAACAAACTTGGGATTCTTTTTTAGGCGATGGGCTAGCAACCTGTCACTATTGGAATCTCAATTCTATCATTAAGCCAAATAGCTGAATGTGGCCATTCAGTCTTTTCAAGACTGTTGGCTCTGTCTACCCCGCAAGGGATAAAGACGTGACCATATGTATGTATGTACAATTTAATTGTTTCAGTTCAAACCGCAAGGGCCACAGATGGATGCCGGATGCGGAGTACGTCAAGCAGTTCGAGGGCGTCGTCATATTCCCGGACGATGTCACCTCCATGATAAAACATCTGCCCTATAACAGTGAGTTTTTATAATGTGCACAATACTGGCTTTAGATTAAGCTAGCAACCTTTCACTACTTGAATCTCAAATCCATCATTAAGTCATACAACTGAACATGGTCTTTCAGTCTTTTCAAGATTGTTGGTTCTGTCTACCCTGCAAGGTGTTTAGACGTGACTATATATGTATATGTATGTGGCGACATCTCTACGCCACTTGTCACAACATCAAATCACACAACAACTGTCAATAATCGCGAAGAAATTGACGCGCTCAGCCAATAGCAGCGAAGTATCTAAATCGCGATTTCAAAGATTTCATGGATTGGAGCATAAATACAACCTCCGACACAACATCGTCTGTCGCGTGGTTCCCCAGGCATAACACCTAGCCTGGCGGAAGATCTTCCCTTTGGTGGCGGTCGAGCCGAATCATCGCTCCCGCTACATGTATGTTATGTATGAAACAAGAGAAGTATACAGGAATAGTGACAATTGGAAGAAACAGGAAACACAGCATTTGTTTTTTTAAAATCCAAACTAAAAATTTTAATAATAAATATTTACGGGACAAATTACACAGATTCAGTTAGCCTCGAGGTAAGTTCGAAACTTGTGTTACGAGATACTAACTCAACGGTACTACATTTTATAATAAATACTTATACAGATAAACATCCAAGACCCAGGCCAATCAGAGAAAGTTCGTTCCTCATCATGCCCTGACTGGGCTTCGAACCCGGGACCTCCGGTGTCACAGACAAGCGTATTACCACTGCGCCACAGAGACCCAAAAGAGTGAACTAATAAACAAAATTACAGGTGTGGTGCCGCCGGCTCAGAAGCAGGTGCGCAACATGATCCTGAACTTCGGGCCGCAGCACCCGACCGCCCACGGGGTGCTCCGTCTAGTGTTGGAGCTCGACGGAGAGGTACATACATACATACATATGGTCCCGTCTATATCCCTTGCGGGGTAGACAGAGCCAACAGGCTTGAAAAGACTGAATGGCCACATTCAGCTATTTGGCTTAATGATAGAATTGAGATTCAAAGAGTGACAGGTTGCTAGCACATCGCCTAGAAAAGAATCCCAAGTTTGTAAGCCTTACTAGAGGTAGCCTACGGAGAGGTACATACATAAAATCACGCCTCTTTCCCGGAGGTGTAGGCAGAGACTACCTCTTTCCACTTGCCACGATCTCTGCACACTTCCTTCGCTTCATCCACATTCATAACTCTCTTCATGCAAGCTCGGCGGTTTCGGGTACTTTTGACCTGACCCTTTATCAGGACGTCCTTAATTTGATCAAGATACGTATGATATAAGATATTATATCAAGATATGGAGAGGTAATTATCTAATTTGCACTCTTGATCCGGTTTTTTAGGACAATGTTGGCATGATTGCAAATTGTTATTTGACCGAAATATTCTATTGAAATAATTAGTATTAAATTGCAAATATTATTATGTTATTAAATTTGATGATAGTATACAATAATAACTATCAACTTCTAAATGCTAACATACATACGTAAGTCAAGTAAGTCAAATATAAAACAAATTTTAAACTTAACCTAATAATACCCACTACAGTTATAACAGTGAAACAACTTTAAGCAAACTCTATTATAAAGTTTACTGAATTTTACAGACAGTCCGCGCCGCGGACCCCCACATAGGCCTCCTGCACCGAGGCACGGAGAAATTGATAGAATACAAGACATACACCCAGGCTTTGCCCTACTTCGACCGCTTGGACTACGTCTCCATGATGTGCAACGAGCAGTGCTACAGCCTGGCCGTGGAGAAGCTGCTCAACATCGATATACCTGTGAGAGCGAAATATATACGCAGTGAGTATACAAACATATGTTCACGTCTATATCCCTTGCGGGGTGGACAGAGCCAACAGATGGCCACGTTCAGCTATTTTAGTCCATGATGTGCAATGAGCAGTGCTACAGTCTGGCCGTGGAGAAGCTGCTCAACATCGATATACCGATGAGAGCTAAATATATACGCAGTGAGTATACATATTGTATGAGAAAGAAAGAAAGAAAAATCGTTTATTTGGTACATTAACAAAATATAAATTGGAATCAGTGAATATTGAACTTTTTGTACATACATACATATGGTCACGTCTATATACCTTGCGGGGTGGACAGAGCCAACAGTCTTGTAAAGACCGAATGGCCACGTTCAGCTATTTGGCTTGATGATACAATTGAGACTCAAACAGTGACAGGTTGCTAGCCTCGCCAACGCCTAAAATAAGAATCCCAAGTTTAAAAGGTGCCGTGTGGTTCCCGGCACCAATACAAAAAAGAATAGGACCACTCCATCTCTTTCCCATGGATGTCGTAAAAGGCGACTAAGGGATAGGCTTACAAACTTGAGATTCTGTTTTTAGGCGATAAGCTAGCAACTTGTCACTATTCGAATCTCAATTCTATCTTAAAGCGAAATAGCTGAACGTGGCCTATCAGTCCGCTCAGGACTGTTGGCTCTGTCTACCCCGCAAGGGATATAGACGTGATTATATGTATGTATGTATGTATGTTTAAAAGCCTTACCCTTAGCCGCCTCTTACGTCATCTACGGTAAATGAAACGGAGTGGTGCTATTCTTTTTTTTTTATAGTATTGGTGCTGGGCACCACACGGCACTTAATTCACTTAATTATTTTAAGTTTCAAATCATCTAATCAACGTTATTCTTTCAACTTTCAAATCGTCTTCCGTTTCCGCTCCCCAGCGCTGTTCGCTGAGATCACGCGCATCCTGAACCACATAATGGCGATCGGCACTCACGCGCTGGACATCGGCGCCTTGACCCCCTTCTTCTGGCTGTTCGAGGAGAGGGAGAAGATGATGGAGTTCTACGAGAGAGTGAGCGGCGCGCGCATGCACGCCGCCTATATACGGCCGGGGGGGGTCGCTTTGGTGAGATCACTTGTCGGAAAGCATATGTTATGTGTATATATATATATATATATATATATATATATATATATGGTCACGTCCTGTATATGTATATGGTCACGTCTATGTCCCTTGCGGGTTGGACAGAATCACTTGTCTGAAAGCATGTGTTGTGTGTACCTACATATATACATACATCCACATTCATTATGTAAGCAAAGGAAGTGTGCAGAGATCGTGGCAAGTTGAAAGAGGTAGTCTTGTCCACCCCGCAAGGGACAAAGACTTGACCATATACATATACAGGGTGACATTTAAAACAACTGCATCCTTTTGAACAAAGACCCATGCTTCTGAGCCGTTTGAGCCTATATTTATTTAAATTAAACGACATCATTTTCACATTTAAAAAACCCTCAAAAACTACGTCGCTTTAATGAGATCTCTTGTCTGAAAGCATATTGTGTGTACATATATTAATTCCCGACAATAATGTATGGAAGTGAAAGTGCCGTGTGGTTCCCGGCACCAATGGAAAAAAGAATAGGACCACTCCATTTCTCTCCAATGGATGTCGTAAAAGGCGACTAAGGGGTACGCTTATAAAATTGGGATACTTCTTTTAGGCGATGGGCTAGCAACCTGTCACTATTTGAATCTCAATTCTATCTTAAAGCCAAATAGCTGAACGTGGCCTATCAGTCTTTAAAAGACTGTTGGCTCTGTCTACCCGGCAAGGGATATAGACGTGACCATATGTATGTATGGGAGTGAAAGTTGGGTATGGCAAAAGAAGCACGAAAGCAGAATAAATGCAGTGGAAATGAGAGCGTTAAGGAGTATGATGGGTGTGATGAAATTGAATGACCGGATAAGGAACAGCGTGATAAGGGAATGTTGTGATGTGAAAGAAGATGTAGTTACAGGAATAGAAAAGGGTATGTTGAGATCTGAACGGCCACTATTGGTCTTTCGAGACTGTTAGCTCTGTCTACCCCGTAAGGGATAAAGACGTGATTATATGTATGTATGTAAATTAAATGAAAGGGTGAGGGGAGGGGGCTAAATTTTTTGGATTTTACTTCTTAAACAGAGTCACAGAAAAAAAAGCTAATCTTTCATCATGTTCCAGGACATGCCTCTCGGCCTGATGGACGATATTTACGAGTTCTCGTCCAAATTCGCGGAGAGGATCGACGAGGTGGAAGACGTGTTGACCACCAACCGGCTCTGGGTGCAGAGGACCAAGGATATTGGGATCGTCACAGCTCAGGACGCATTGAATTACGGATTCAGGTGAGACATTTGAAAGGAGAATCTCACTTTTTAATTTACAATAATAGTTTTTTTTTTACATGTTAAAATTTATACTAATATTATAAAGCTGAAGAGTTTGTTTGTTTGTTTGTTTGAACGCGCTACTACTTGTTTTAATTGAAAAAATATTTTTTTCTTGAATTTTCTCGGACATTTATCGAAGAAGGCTTTAGGCTATGTAAGTTTTCTGATTGGTCGGGGTCTTGGATGTTTATATATATATATATAAGTATTTATTATAAAATATATAGTATCGTTGTGTTAGTATCTCGTAACACAAGTCTCGAACTTACTTCGAGGCTAACTCAATCTGTGTAATTTGTTCCGTATATATTTATTTATTATTATATTGTAGATACATATCCATCTCTTTCCCATGGATGTCGTAAAAGGCGACTAAGGGATAGGCTTATAAACTTGGTATTCTTCTTTTAGGCGATGGGCTGGCATCCTGTCACTATTTGAATCTCAATTCTATCATTAAGCCAAATAGCTGAACGTGGCCATTCAGTCTTTTCAAGACTGTTGGCTCTGTCTACCCCGCATGGGATATAGACGTGACCAATATGTATGTAGGTATTTAGATATATATATTTACATACATACATACATACATATCATCACGTCAATATCCCTAACGGGGTAGACAGAGCCAACAGTCTTGAAAAGACTGAAAGGCCACGTTCAGCTATTTGGCTTAATGATAGAATTGAGATTCAAATAGTGACAGGTTGCTAGCCCATCGCCTAAAAGAAGAATCCCAAGTTTGTAAGCCTATCCCTTAGTCGCCTTTTACGACATCCATGGGAAAGAGACGGAGTGGTCCTATTCTTTTTTGTATTGGTGCCGGGAATCACACGGGAAATATATATATATATACATACATATATTTATTTATAATATTCGCAGCGGCGTGATGCTCCGCGGTTCCGGCATCAAGTGGGACCTGCGCAAGACTCAGCCGTACGATGCGTACGCGCACGTGGAGTTCGACGTGCCCATCGGCACCAACGGCGACTGTTACGATAGGTGACTATAATACACTCTTTTTTTGAATAGAATACATTTATTTTCAAAATTGGATACAAGGTATCACTTGTTGACGTCACACAACTTAAATCTAATTATAACTACTGCCGCTTCCAAAGCGCGTGTGTAGAAGAAGCGGCGGAACAAACTACACTGCAGCGTTTTCATCGGACGTCAATTTACTAATATAGATCTCTTAAATCTAAATCGAGGACGAATGCACATTGTCTACGTTAAAAAACGTGAATGATGTTTGACGTGACAACGTCTTATAATTCGATTGAGCCGGCTGCACGCACGAAAAAACATGACTCATGCGGCGTTACCTCGCTCTGAGGCGTTCCATGTGAGGCTTGAAGTGCAAGCGAGAGCGCGGAACGAGCGACAAAGAGGCACAATCGGCCTTCGCGTTCGGCAGCGTACACCTCCTTCTCTATATACATACAAATCTATATTAAACAAATGAAATTAAATTTTTCTTTTCAAAAATGCTACCATTCCATCAGTATTTTCTTAAGCCGTTGTCACGTTCAACTGTCGTCAGTGAACCGACTTTAGAGACAACCGATTTTTTTAGGAAAAGAAGTCCATATTGAATATTATTCAATCTTCTTCTTGGCTATTTCTTAGTCCCGGTTGCATCCTCACCACTCTGGAGTGGAGCCCGGGGTATGCCTTAAATTCAAATTTTTAGATTAATAGATATTAGATAGATTATTAGACTTTAGGACCATAAAGAAACCACTTAAGTTACCTTTGTTCACTTTCTGAAAATACATAGTCACGCAACCTCTTTGAAATAAACAACAATTATAGGTTAAAACTGGCCACTGGCCAATAAAGCGAATTGGCCAGTGGCCAGTTCATTCATAACGCTCTCTCTCTCGAGAGAGAGAGAGAGAGTTATGAATGTGGATGAAGCGAAGGAAGTATGCAGAGATCGTGGCAAGTGGACAGATGTAGTCTCCGCCTACACCTCCGGGAAAGAGGCGTGATTTTATGTATATATATATAATAATATATAATATATGTAATTCTCCCTCCAAGATATCTGTGCCGCGCGGAGGAGATGCGTCAGTCTCTGCGCATCATCGAGCAGTGCCTGAACAAGATGCCGGCCGGGGAGGTCAAGACTGACGACGCCAAGCTGACCCCGCCCTCCAGGGAGGAGATGAAGGTATAGATAGGAAACACATACATACATATAGCGGGGTAGACAGGGTCTTGGAAATACAAAGGCCACGCTGTTTGGGTTAATTTGAAAAAAAAATTGAGATTCGGAGATGAAAGTATATATACTACACACATCCATACATATAGCGGGGTAGACAGGGTCTTGAAAGTACAAAGGCCACGCTGTTTGGCTTAATTTGAAAAAAAAAATTGAGATTCGGAGATGAAGGTATATATACTACACACATACATACATATAGCGGGGTAGACAGGGTCTTGGAAATACAAAGGCCACGCTGTTTGGGTTAATTTGAAAAAAAAATTGAGATTCAAAATGTATGAAAGTAGATATATATTGTAGTAATTCTACCTGTCCCGGCAAATGTTGTTTTGAAAAATAAATATTTTTTAAGTAATTTCTAGTTTTAAAAAATGTTAAGGGTTGACAACTTTTATCACTAAGGGGTATGAAAAATAGATGTTGGCCGATTCTCAGACCTACTCAATATGCTCACAAATTTCATGAGAATCGGTCAAGCCGTTTCGGTGGAATACGGGAACGAACATTGTGACACGAGAATTTTATATAAAAGATTGATAAGATACGATACAACGATGTTTCTCCGCAGATGTTTTATTAGGAATTCGTAAATAACAGTTAAAAACGGAACCCCATTACAAACCTCAGCTGTCAGCCTGTCTATGAGTCACTTATTTGGAATTTTGGTAACAGAAAAAAGTTACAAAGCTTTTAAAACAGCTTATAGCCTCAACCTTTCGAATATTTTCGCGCCATACATATAAATACTTGCGGCGTAGACAGAGCCAACAGTTGAGTGAAAGGTCACGGTCAGCTGTATGGCTTAATGATAGAATTAAGATTTAAATATTGACAGGTTGCTATCCCATCGCCCACATGAAGAATCTCAAGTTTATTAGCCCATCTCTCGGTCGCCTTTTACGACATCCATTTTGTTTCGTAAGTCTATATACATACATATGATCACGTCTTTATCCCTAGCGGGGTAGACAGAGCCACCAGTCTTGAAAAGACTGATAGGCCACGCTCAGCTGTTTGGCTTAGGTAATGATAGAATTGTGATTCAAATAGTGACAGGTCGCTAGCCCATCGCCTAAAAGAGGAATCCCAAGTTTATAAGCCTATCCCTTAGTCGCCTTTAACGACATCCGTGGGAAAGAGATGTAGTGGTCCTATTCTTTTTTGAAATGGTGCCCGGGAACCGCACGGCACAAGTTTCGTAAGTCTCTCATATTTATTTTCTGTTTCGCAGACATCAATGGAGGCGCTGATCCATCATTTCAAGCTATTCACCCAGGGTTACCAGGTGCCCCCCGGTTCTACGTATACCGCTGTGGAGGCGCCTAAAGGGGAGTTCGGAATTTATTTGGTCTCTGATGGAGGATCAAAACCTTACAGGTAACTTTATACTCCCTGCGTAACTCTCTATACTATATACTTCCTACTAGCTGTGCCCGCGACTTCTTCCGCGTGGAATAGTTATTGAAGCCCTCAAGGGTGAATAATTTTCCCCGGTTTTTTCATATATTCCTAAAGCCTTCCTCGATAAATGGTCTATTCAACGCAAAAAGAATTTTTCAATTCGAACCAGTAGTTCCTGAGATTAGCGCGTTCAAACAAACAAACTCTTCAGCTTTATTATATTAGTATAGATAATATTATGGTACAATTATACCGTGTGCAGTGTGGTTCCCGGCACCGATAAAAAAAAAGAATAGGACCACTCCATCTCGTTCCCATTCATGTCAGAAAAGGCGACTAAAAGATAAGCTTATTAACTTGGGATTATTTTTTAGGCGATGGGCTAGCAACCTGTCACTATTTGAATCTCAATTCTATCATAAAGCCAAACGTGGCCTATCAGTCTTTTCAAGACTGTTGGATCTGTCTACCCCGCAAGGGATGTGATGCGGGAGATGTGACTATATGTATGTATTGAACAAAAGATAGCATCTACTGGCTGTTGTATTTAAATTAATTTCATACATACATACATACATACATAAAATCACGCCTCTTTCCCGGAGGGCACCTCTTTCCACTTGCCACGATCTCTGCATACTTCCTTCGCTTCATCCACATTCATAACTCTCTTCATGCAAGCTCGGCGGTTTCGGGTACTCTTGAGCTGACCCTTTACCAGGACGTCTTTAATTTGATCAAGATATGTTCGTCTAGGTCTTCCCACTCCGACCTTTCCCTCCACACTCTCCTTGTATATCTGCTTAGTCAACCTGCTTTCATTTAAATTAATTTCAGATGTAAAATAAAGGCGCCCGGATTCGCCCACTTGGCCGCTTTAGAGAAGATCGGCAGGAACTCCATGTTGGCCGACATCGTAGCGATTATAGGAACCTTGGATGTCGTCTTCGGGGAGATCGACCGATAATGATGATGTTCAGCCAATCGTGTAGCGCGAGAGATGTGGTTTATGAGGTAAATGAATATTTTTTTATCCTTTCTTTTTCTTTCTTTCGTAATTCTCAAAACAAAATTGTTTTTTTTTAATGCTGGATATCAGTGCCGTGTCTTCCACTCCATCTCTTTCATATGAATGTCGTAAAAGTCGACTAAAGGATATGCTTATATAATTGGGTTTTTCTTTTAGGCGATGGGCTAGCAACCTGTCACTATTTGAATCTCAATTCTATCTAATGATAGAATTGAATTGCCAAAAAGCTGAATATGGCTGTTCAGTCTATTGGTGACTTTTGGCTCTGTCTACCCCGGGGGGGTTATATACGTGATTATATATTATTATTTTATTTGGGGTTTTATTTCATTCCTCTTCCATCTTTTTCTATATTTGAAAATAAACTGATTGTAATGAATTGACAACACCAAATGGTTGCAATTTTATGAAGGTAGACAGTCTGAATTGAATTGAATGTTGAGAATGATTGAATATCAATTCCATTATTAAGTCATACAGCTAAACGTGCCCTTTCAGTATTTTCGAAACTATTGGCTCGGTCTACCCCGTAAGGGAAGAAAACATGATTATATGTATGTATACATGACTGTATAAAATGCTTTTAATTAACTATAAGACACAAAACAGTTTTGATAAACTTATTGACCGATGTTAACACACCTTTATTAAATTTTTTTTTCAGATTGGTGTTCTGCAGAAAAAAATTCAAGGCCAGATTGAAATGGAATAAATAATATCTCTCACACTATACACAAAATATTTATAAGCGCAACGTCTGATGAGTAGATAATTGTACATTTTTACTAAGTTATTTTCCATTTTGTTCACACGCTGGTCGGTTTATAAATAAATACTTGCATAAAATCTTCGTTTTCATTCAACAATAACATGGAATGATTTGAAATGTATTGTTAAAATCATGTTGAATGCAGAAAAGTATTTAACACATTGAAATATTAGCAATAAATGGTTATAAATGGATCATTTTTGTTTTATTTTTTGATTTGCTTAATTTTCGTGAAGTTTATATTACAGTGGGTCGCATAGAAAATGACATATCGTATTTATAGCGCTATACTTTTCTAAGAGAGAATGAAATCGTTATGAGTATGCCACTATTTGGATTTCAAATATTTCAAGTCATACAGCTGAACCAGGACCTTTCAGTTTTTGTGAGACTGTTGGCTCTGTCTACCCCGAAAAGGATACAAATGTGATTATATGTATGTATATTTTGAAAGTCGTAAAAAACGATTAAAGGACAAGCTTGTGCATACCACTGCGTCAAGTGGGAAAAAGTGCCACTTACTACCCTTATCTAACTTCTGGAATGTGATCGCTTTTCGAAACTTGAGAGTAATCACATAATTTATTTGTAAAATCATAGACATTTTCTAGAAAACAGTACAGTTTTAGTAAAAAAAGAATAGGACCACTCGATCTCGTTCCCATGGATGTCGTAAACGGCGTCTAAGGAATTGTCTTTTGAACTTTGTGTTCTTGTAAGCGATAGGCTAACAACCTGTCACAATTTGAATCTCAATTCCATCATGAAGCCACACAGCTGAACGTAACCTTTCAGTATTTTCGACTGTTGGCTCTGTCTACCCCGCAGAGGATATAGACGTATATGTATGTATCTATACAGGACAGATGTCCAAAGTGTCGCTTTATCTTACCGGCGTACACTACGGCACCACAGAGGCTAAATATATAAAATAAAACAATTTTTTACAAAATGAGTCTTATATTAAAAGAAATACTTCATATTATACAACACATTGAGGTTACCAAATTATTTTCACATTTCATGGCGTCAAGGTTCAAAAACATTCATTTCGGGGTTTTAGTACCCGTTACCAAGTAGCGCATTATTAATACTTAAAATATTAGTACCCACGGTTTTACAAACTAAATAGATCACTTTTACAAAGTCACAATCGCATTTACAAAAAAGAAATGTATACCTTGAAATTTCCGCGTGGTCACCATCACTTTCTGTATAACGCCATCTAGTGAATATATGTGGGTTTATAGCAGGAGTGGACATGCAACGTGGTATGGAGTCCGTGGTATGAAGCTCAGAATGCAATTAAAGATACGATTTAAGAGGAGAAATAATGTAATTAGTATGAAGACAGATTTTCAGAGTATTCAAAATGAAATATTAAAATTAAATCACTTTTTATTGCGCACAAATATAACACACACACATAGAAATCTAAATTATATACTCCTTAAACTGGGTTGGTACGGACACATCATGAGAAGAGAGGAAGGTCATGTTACTAAAAAAGCCTTAAATATGGAAGTGAAAGGTTCAAGAAATAGGGGAAGACCGAAAAAGAGATGGATGGACGGCGTAAGGGATAGTATGAGGAGAGAGGGAGTGACCAGTGAGATGGCAATTGACAGAAGTAATTGGAAAAAACTAACATACTGTGCCGACCCCACGTCGAAAGTGGGAAAAGGTAACGACGAAGAAGACTAGCTTTTGCCCGCGGATTCGCCAACGTGATTGTCGACTTGTCACAAAGTTTTAACTTTCACCTCCCATTTTAGTATTAAGTGGGTATGATTTTTAAGTATCCTATATAAGAATGAGAGAGGGGTTTTAACAATATCCATACCAAATTTCATTCGAATCGGTCCAGCGGTTTAGCTGTGAAAGCGAACAGAGTTTCGCATTTATAAGTAAGGGATACTATTCAGATTTTTATAAAGAATACATAAAATATTGATGTGTAAATTACAAAATTCTCTTCCACACATCATATCAATAATACGAGGAGACAATATTTTAATTTTCATTCGTAACGCAATAAAAAGTATGTAGTAGTTAAATACTAAAGGCTACTTTTATTTATAGAAATTCCCAAAAGACCATCCGCTTTAAACCGTTCTTATTTCTGCGTCTAGCAAGTTCTATCGACAACTATATCGATATGACAACTATAACTATTTGACAACTATTAACTATTTGACAACTATTAACTATTTGACAACTATTAACTATTTGACAACTATATCTACTTGACCCTCTTCTGCTGCCTCTGCCGATAGATGTCGTTGAGAGGCGGGGCCACGCCGAGGTCATCGTCATCGGAATCCTCGCCAGCTTTCCTTCTGCGAGCCTGGAAATGTTTATTTTATATATTTTTTAATGAGTTTTACTTCATTCGGTTTGGTAGTAAGCAAGATGAGACTTTAATTTGGTCCAAACAAACTCATATTATGCCTATTCACTCTTGCCTTGATTCCCAAGTTATATGTTTTATACATATATTTATTATAATTATATGTATGTAACCTACCTAACCTATGTTATTTAAACCGCCGAGCTTGCATGAAGAGAGTTATGAATGTGGATGAAGCAAAGGAAATATGCAGAGATCGTGGCAAGTGGAAAGAGGTAGTCTCTGCCTACCCCTCCGGGAAAGAGGCGTGATTTTATGTATGTATGTATGTTACATACATACCGTGTAGTGCCGTGTAGTTTCCGGCACCAATACAAAAAAGGATAGATATATAAAGTCAACAGGTATATATTTTTCTAATCAATTGAGGCATTCATTCCGATTATATTTTCCCTAGGGACAAGTTATATAAGAGGTTACGGAGTCAGACGGGAGTGGTGTAAAAACCTGACTCCCCCAATCCAATATCCATGGTCAAAGGCACCCCGAGCTCCTCTCCAGAGTGGTGAGGATGCAACCGGGACTAAAGCCAGGAGGAGGTGGGAGAGTTATATAAAATTATTATTAACACACAAATACCTTATTGCCGTGTGGTTCCCGGCACCAATATAAAAAAGAATAGGACCACTCCATCTCTTTCCCATGGATGTCGTAAAAGACGACTACGGGATAAGCTTACAAACTTGGGTTTCTTTTTTAGGGGATGGGCAGCAACCTGTCACTATTTGAATCTCAATTCTATCATTAAGCCAAAGAGCTGAATGTGGCCATTCAGTCTTTTCAAGGCTGTTGGCTCTGTCTAGGGCAAGGGATATAGACGTGACGATATGTATGTATGTACCTTATTGGAAACGGTGGTGATTCCCTCATCGTCCACGATCCAATGCACGGAGCGCGCCAAATCGAACAGCTTCGTGTCGCAGCCGTTCTCTTGCGTGGGCGCAGGGGCTGAAACGAATTTACATTATTTTGAACAATAGAAAAATAAAACAATGTTTTATCATCATCTTATCATCGCCATATGAATCATTTAATCACAAATTAAAATATACAAAGAGATTGTATTTTTATTTAATAATTAATATACAAAATGATTTTCCGATTTCCAATGAATTTGAATCTCAATTCTATCATCAAGCTGAACGTGGCCTATCAGTCTTTTGAAAACTTTTGGCACTGTCTACCCCGCAAGGGATATAGACGTGACTATATGTATTTATGATAAATTATACTCAACTTTATACCACATTTAGAGTCTACTTCCCTTACAGTATTAATGTATTTTACAATAACAATAAGTATGTCGACGATGGCCACGCAACCTGTCACTATTTGAATCTCAATTCTATCATCAAGCCAAATAGCTGAACGCAGCCTATCAGTCTTTTCAAGACTTTCGACTCTGTCTAACCCGCAAGGGATATAGACGTGACTATATACGTATGCATGTTCGTGTTGCTAGACACCTGCGGTTCACATGTTCACATTTCTGGTGGTGGTCAGTTACCTGACCTGACTTGTAAATATTGATACTTACTAGACGTGACAATATACGTATGTATGTTCGAGTTGAATGTGGATGAAGCGAAGGAAGTATGCAGAGATCGTGGCAAGTGGAAAGAGGTAGCCTCTGCCTACCCCTCCGGGAAAGAGGCGTGATTTTATATATATGTATGTTCGAGTTGCTAGATACCAGTTCACATTTCTAGTGGTCAGTTACCTGACCTGACTTCTTAATACTGTCAGTAACCTGACCCGACTTCTAAACACAGCCACTCACGTTTGTCCGGCAGCGAGATCCTGTTGAACAGCTGC
Organism: Amyelois transitella; assembly: GCF_032362555.1. Taxonomy (NCBI): domain Eukaryota; kingdom Metazoa; phylum Arthropoda; class Insecta; order Lepidoptera; family Pyralidae; genus Amyelois; species Amyelois transitella. The sequence continues at coordinate 2,817,501 of NC_083533.1, forward strand.
ATCAGCCGGTCCACGGCCACGAAGGGCCCGCGGAAGCAGGCGGGCGGCGGCATCAGCGTGCACACGTGCGCCGCGCCCGGCGGCATGGGGAACGTGCCGCCTGGGGACATTACATCACTATTGTAAGTAGGTACGTCAAATTGAAAATATATATATAATAAGGCCACCCGCGATTGAAAAAATATGTATATAAATACAGACACATTACAGTTGTACATAAAATAGAAAAAATATATATAATAAGGCCACCCGCGATTGAAAAAATATACATATAAATACAGACACATTACAGTTGTACATCAAATTGGAAAAAATATGTATATAATAAGGCCACCCGCGATTGAAAAAATATACATATAAATACAGACACATTGCAGTTGTACATCAAATTGAAAAATATACATATAATACAGACACATTACAGTTGTACATCAAATAGAAAAATATACATATAATACAGACACATTACAGTTGTACATCAAATTGAAAAATATACATATAATAATACAGACACATTACAGTTGTACATCAAATTGAAAAATATATATAATAAGGCCACCCGCGATTTCGTACATCAAATTGAAAAAATATACATATAATACAGACAAATTACAATTGTACATAAAATCAAAATTGAAAAAATATACATATATAATAAAGCCACCCGCGATCTCGTACATCAATTTGAAAAAATATACATATAATAAGGCCGTGCCGTGTGCATTTTCCGATCCCGGCACCAATACAAAAAAGAATTAGACCACTCCATCTCGTTCCCATGGATGTCGAAAAAGGCGTCTAAGGGATAGGCTTACAAACTTGGCATTCTTTTTTAGGCGATGGGCCAGCAACCTGTCACTATTTGAATCTCAATTCATTAAGCCAAACAGCTGAGCGTGGCCATTCGATCTTTTCGGGACTGTTGGCTCTGTCTACCCCGCAAGGGTAACGTACCCGGTATGGGGTGCTCGCCGGGTAGCGGGTTCGATTTCGGCTTGTACGGTATCATCTGGCTCGTGTCCGGCCGCGCGATGTCTTTGTTAGGGTCGTTGTCTCTGAAACAAAAAAACATTTTTTGGTTTTTATTTTATTTTATTTATTATAATGAAAAAAAACTCGCAGCACTGTAGGAAGTATAGTCGCAGAGAATTCAAACTTAGGTACTTATATAATTTTTCTCATAATATAAGTACTTATATTATGAAAAAAGAATTATGAAAAATAATTGACAATAAAAGTTTGGTTGACTGAATGAAATCCCATTGGGGATAAGTCCGCCATAGTACATATTCTCCAAATCCAATAACTGTTTTGTAATTTGTTATGTTAATTTTTATGTGCAATAAAGAGTTTACAACAAAAAAACTAATATACAAACAAAAATAATATCTGTATTTTTTTTCTAACTAAACAAACCATGACAACCTTTGCAATGGCGTAGATAAAGAAAGTTGCTTACAGCATATCATGTCTTGATTACTAATATATGTACTTATTTTAGCTTTGAAGAGTACCTTCACCTCACTACATTTATGGTAAATTACATGAATATCGTTTCAGTAGTTTTGACGTGATAGACGTAATTACAAACTTTAAGAATAATAATCTTCACATGGAAAATCTTGAAACATAGTTAAAAGAGTTTTCGCATAAAGGTTATATTTGCTTGTAAGTATACTTACAACAATTAATTATTTTAACAAATGAAATTAAAAGAAAAATAAGTAAATAAAGAAATGCTGCTATTAAAAGATTTATGGAACCCCGTACGTACTAAGTTCAAAAAATACGTACGTACTAAGTGTATGTATGTATGTGTGTGTGTATGTATGTATGTATGTGTGTATGTATGTATGTGTGTATGTATGTGTGTATGTATGTATGTGTGTATGTATGTGTGTGTGTATGTATGTATGTATGTGTGTATGTATGTGTGTATGTATGTGTGTATGTATGTGTGCATGTATGTGTGTATGTGTGTGTATGTATGTATGTACTCACTTCTGCCCCAATATGACGGCGGCCAGTTCCGGGGACACGCCCGCCAGCGGCCCGCCCAGCGCCCACGACTTGTTGGACATACACGCCACCTGGCGACGACAATGTTAACATTATAAATTCTCAGTTTTAAACTACATTGAAATCATTCGATCACAAATTAAAATATAATTACTTAATAATTAATATACAAAATGATTGACTTTTACTTAATAATTAATATACAAAATGATTTTCCGATTTCCAATGAATTTTGAATCTCAATTGTATCATCAAGCCAAATAGCTGAACGTTTCCTATCAGTCTTTTGAAGACTTTGGCCCTGTCTACCTCGGAACATTGGAATCTGGAAAATTGTGCCCTGTGGTTCCCGGCACCAATACAAAAAAACAATAGGACCACTCGCATCTCTTTCCCATGGATGTCGTAATAGGCGACTAAGTGATAGGCTTACAAACTTGAGATTCTTTTTTAGGCGATGTGCTAGCGACCTGTCACTATTTGAATCTCAATTCTATCGTTAAGCCAAACAGCTGAACGTGGCCTATCAGTCTTTTCAAGACTGTTGGCTCTGTCTACCGCGTAAGGGATATAGACGTGACCATATGTATGTATGTATGTTGTCTAGTAAATATCCTAAAAAAAACATTTTTAAATGAGTTACAAATAAGAAAAATAACTTAATAAGCCTTGATTTTCATTCTCCTCTTTATTCCTTCTCCTAGCGTTAGTCATGGTCACATCCTCACCTTTTTGGAGTAGAGTCCAAGGTGCGTCTTCTTGTCCACGATCGTGGATTGGGTGAGTCAGGTTTTTACGAGAAGCGACTACCATCTGACCACCGCAATCTTTGCAGGGGAACCTAACCAGTATTGGATCACGTTTACACATTCATTTGCCTGAATGTGCAGGTTTCCTTGCCATGTATCCTCTCACCGTAACAACATCAGTTAGCACTCAAACTAATGGACATCACTCAGAAAAGGAGTCAATGGCCAAGGTGGAATTTGGACCTGCTCTGCGTATACATAAAAGCATTTTTAAATAGGGCACCTTATCGATTCGTCTACCGACGCTTAACAGCGCCATCTATTAGACAATAAACGAATTAATAAGTAACTGAACATCATGTAAATACGACTTACCTCCGTGTAACCGATAGATTTGAGCTCAGCAATAGTGCAAGGATAAAGATCTAAAAACTTGTATCTGTCCACAAGTTGGGCGGTTTCTTTGCCTTCAAACTCTTTGATCTGAAAATTTAAAGTTTACATTTTAACAGTGCCGTGTGGTTCCCGGCACCATTGAAAGAAAAGAATAAGACCACTCCATCTCTTTCCCATGGATGCTTTAAAAGGCGACTAAGGAATAGGCTTACAAACTTGGGATTCTTCTTTAGGCGATGGGCTAGCAACCTGTCACTATTTGAATCTCAATTCTATCATTATGCCAAATAGCTCAATATGGCCTATCAGTCTTTTGAAAACTGTTGGCCCTTTCTACCCCGCAAGGGATACAGACATGACCATATGTATGTATATATGTTACTTTTCAAAAATTAATAATTAGTTGATCGCTGATTGAGACAGTGAACGTCGCGATTATTTTTAGCGCCATCTAGTAACAGTTTTTTGTACTACAATCATACTTTTTTGATATGTTACTTTGTGAAAAGTACAGACTACAAAATAGAATCGTGGATAGCCACAGAAATATTTTAACAACTACACCACGACGTAACGTTGTCAAAATATACTTTTAGTTAAAATTAATTTTAGCGACCTTTTGCACAATCTTGTTACTTTTTATCAACCTCAAGTTTAATTTCAAAAATCCCAGTCGAGTAAATCTTTAACTGTATCTATCTTTTTCAGCACTGCTTATAAATTTATATAATAGATAGGTTTTGCCAACCACGACTCTGATAGAAGTATGCAGGGATCGTGACACGTGCAAAGATGTAATCTCTGCCTACCCCTCGGGAAAGGGGCGTTATTTTATATAGTTTTTATGTATATATATTGTAATTATTTTATTTTATATTTTGTGAAGGTATAAATATATTTATTTAGTTTAACCCCACTTAAAGTTCTCTGTCAGACCCAATGGTTGACTGGTAGATAATGCTTCTAGCATTAAGTCCGCCAATTGTGCTATACATTAATATTTTGTGCAATGAAGTTTAAATAAATAAATATATAAATATATGTCTTTGCTAAATTCCTGTAAGAGTAAATCTTTAACCGCACATACCTTTTCTAAAACCGCTTGTCTCCTCTTCTCGACCTTTACGATGGAGACCAGGTCACCAATGTTGGACTCGAACTCCAGGAACCGGTTCCATATGTCCACGGAACTGGACGGCTTCAAACTACCCGAAGATAGAACACGTTCAAACAGGACCCGCGTGTTATTGTCCTCTGAAATTGAAAGTTAACATTACATTAGTTTAAATACTAACTGATGATACTTACGGTGAGGGAAAACATCGTGAGAAAACCTGAACAGGCAACTGGATGTGTAACCATAGATCTGATACGGGTTAGGATCCCCTGCAAAGGTTGTGGAGGTCAGACGGGAGTCGCTTCGTGTACAAACCTGACTCACCTAATCCAGGATCCATGGTCAAAGGCGTACCCCGGACTCCTCTCCAGAGTGGGGAGGATGCAACCGGGACTAAAGCCATGAGGTAGAAGATCATTCAAAAATGGATCTCAACGAATTGTAATAAAAAACACAATTGTTTAATATAAAGGTCTGCTCACTAACAATGAACACATATTAATTACTAGCGACTTCGTCCGCATGGAATAGTTATTTTGGGCATCATTGAAGCCCTCAAGGATGAATAATTTTCCCCGTTCTTTTTTCACATTTTCCATTATTTCTTCGCTCCTTATAGTTGCAGCGTGATGTTATATAGCCTAAAGCTTTCCTCGATAAATGGTCTATTCAACACGAAAAGAATTTTACAATAGGCTATTACACTCTTTTTTGAAAACTGTTTTAAATCAATCCTGAGACTGTGTTATACCTATAGAATTTTTTTTTTGAAGCCGAAAAGTGCTCTAAAAACGATTTATTATTTATGATTTTGTATTTTCGCGCGAAAACGCCATCCGCCATGCTGTTTTGACTCGTGACGTCATACTTTTAGTAAACAATACGGCTCTACGTATGACTAAAGTAAAAAGATTTTTGTAATAATGAATTACAATACATATTGTTGGTGTCTTGTTCCTGGATGCAAGAATACAAGTATAAAAACACCAGAAAAATTGTGGATTCCACTGCCAAGTGATATTAAAATGAGAAACACTTGGTTGAAATTAGCAAGAAGAGATCCAAAATTTCGCCACCATCAACCTATTAATCCTCGGTAGATTTATATTGTCTGCTTTCACAAAACCGTCTTCCATGATTCTATTAAATTATTAAAGAGTAAAAACCCAAAAACGTGATAGAAATTTTAAAATTTCAAAATAAACAGAGCCTGACATCATCAATATGTTTTCGATTCGATATTTGTTTACTAAAAGTATGACGTCACGTCAGTACCCAACATGGCGGATAGCGTTTTCGACTTTTGAAGAACAGATTAAAAAAGAGGATTTTTTAAATTGAATTATAAAATCCATATTGCACTTTTATGAATAATGATCGATGTTTTTCTTTTATTTTTTACAAAATCTATAAGATACGTGCATTTTTATATTTTTTTTTACATGGTGTAAAATAGCCTATTCGAACCAGAAGTTCCTGAGATTACCGCGTTCAATCAAACACACTTCAGCTTCATAAAATTAGCATAGATTCATTATTTGGAACATTAAAAATCGGATCGCGAATCCGGCAGCTCAGAGGCTAATGTACTCATATTACCAAAAAAATAACACTTACCATTCAAATGTGACAGATAATCGATATAACACAAAACATACTCGGGTATATGCGAGAACTTCTTCAAACCGAGCTCGAATATTCTGAACGCAATGTTCTTATCTTTGGAGCAGTAATATTCCATAAGTGCCGCCGCTACGAACACATGGTAGCGAGATCTGTGGAACAAATAGACAGACATAACATAACATAACATAAAGGTGCCGTGTGGTTCCCAGCACCAATACAAAAAAGAACAGGACCACTCCATCTCGTTCCCATGGATGTCGTAAAAGGCGACTAAGGGATAGGCTTACAAACTTGGGATTCTTCTTTTAGACGACGGGCTAGCGACCTGTCACTATTTGAATCTCAATTCTATTTCATTAAGCAAAATAGCTCAATGTGGCCTATCAGTCTTTTCAAGACTGTTGGCTCTGTCTACTGTATTCCCCGCTTAGGCTCCCAAATGTTGGGGAGCCGAGACAGACAGGAGTATGTGACTCCTAGGCGTTTACCTGTACGCCCCTCACGTAAAATTCCACTTCTCTCTCCTCCACATTTACACAAAAACTATACTCGTAACATCGTTCCACCACCATATATAATAAAGAATTTGGAAATATAGATCTACTAAACACTACTCTAAAACGATTAAAACTCAGTTTTCAATCTAGTTCAACTGATAGTAATATAATTTTATAAAACACTTATACTTATATAACAAACTTAATTAACCTAACACTCTAAGCTATTCTTAGTTGATTTTGTTTACAAATTCCTGCCATGTAATTAACCCTTTTTATTATATAAGTACATCACTTTAGGGCACTATAGGTCTTTAAATTGTACTCATAGTTTATGTAAATTTCTATTTGTAAACGACTGTTTGTTGCCTAAATAAAGATAAATAAATAAAAAAATAAAATAAAGTATGTATTAGACTGAAAAAATAATACTATTATCTTACCTAGAGTCCTCTCTAGCCCTCTTGAAGACGGTCCTAGCGGACTTGATGCCTTCCGCCCGCCTCGCGAACTTCATGTACTGGACGTACGCCAGCGTGGGGTCGATGTCCTCCATGTCCAAGTAGCGGGTGTATACTTGGTGCACCTTTAATCATAATAAGATATATCGTAAACAAGCTGTGCCCGCGACTTCGTCCGCGTGGAATAGCTATTTTGGGCATCATTGAAGCCCTCAAGGATGAATAATTTTGCCTGTTTTATTTTTCAAATTTTCCATTATTTCTACGCTCCTAAAAATTGAAGCGTGATGTTATATAGTTATAGCCTAAAGCCTTGCTCGATAAATGGTCTATTCAATACAAAAATAATTTTCAATGGTTCGTACCAGTAGTTCCTGAGATTAGCGCGTTCAAACAAACAAACTCTTCAGCTTTATTATATTAGTATAGATAACTAGATTCATTCTCGCGACTTCAATCGAGTGAATTTTTTGAAATCCCTTACATATATATCATCACGTCTATATCCCTTGCGGGGTAGATGCCAAGCCAAGTCTTGATAAGACTGGACGGCCACGTTCAGCTGTTTGGCTTAACGATAGAATTAACATTGAAATTGTGACAGGTCGCTAATCCATAGCCTAAAAAAGAATCCCAAGTATGTAAACCTATCCCTTAGTCGCCTTTTACGACATCCATGGGAATGAGACGGAGTGGTGACCTATTCTATATTGTATCGGTGCCGGGTAGGTACCACACACGGCACTGTGTAAATTTCTATGCACTAAATATATTACAAACAAATAAACAAACAAACAAACAATTGACGGTCTCTGTGGCGCAGCGGTAGTACGCTTGTCTGCGACACCGGAGGTCCCGGGTTCGAATCCCGGCCAGGGTATGATGAGAAAAGAACTTTTTCTGATTGGCTGGGTCTCGGATGTTTATCTATATAAGTATTTATTATAAAATATAGTATCGTTGAGTTAGTATCTCGTAACACAAGTTTCGAACTTACTTCGAGGCTAGCTCAATCTGTGTAATTTGTCCCGTATATATTTATTTATATTTTATTTATTTATTATTAAACACAATGAGTGAGAGATAGAGAGAGAGGGAGAGAGAGAGAGAGAGAGGGAGGGAGAGAGAAAGAGAGTGAGATGACCTTGTTATAATGCAGCCTGCTCTCCTCGTAGTCGGCGTGCGCGAAGTGCAGCAGCGTGGACTGCTTCAGCGGGCCGCTGGTGGCGCGCTCGTACACGGCCGCCGCCTCGTCCGAGAACAGGCGCGCCGCGTTCGAATCCTTAGGACAAACATATAGTGATTAATAAATATTTTTGGATTCAAAAATGTAACGCCGTTCTATTGGGTACACGACTCGTTTGACATACATACGGTCACGTCTATATCCCTTGTGGGGTAAACAGAGGCAACAGTCTTGAAAATACTGATAGGCCACGTTCAGCTGGCTTAATGATAGAATTGAGATTCAAATAGTGACAGGTTGCTAGCCGATTGCCAAAAAAAAGAATCCCAAGTTTGTTAGTCGCCTTTTACGACATCCATGGGAAAGAGATGGAGTGGTCCTATTCTACAGAATCTAACCACACGGCGCAACTTTAAACTTTTAACAAATTTTAACTTAAATAAAGCAGAGAAACTTATGTATTGCTTGTGTTAAAGTTATGTAAAATGGTCTACAAACATGGCCGCCTGACGCCATACGTCAGGATGGTGTGAAAGACACCACAGACACTGTTCAATGGTGAGAAACTATACATCTTCAAATCATATACCATCGAAAAATATGGAAACTGACCACTTTCTCATACAGGACTTTATCAGAATGGTCTACAACATGGCTACTTGATGCGAGACGTCAGGATGGTGTATTATAACAACTACCAATTATTATAACTATTAAACTTAGATAAACAAAGAAACTTACCCCTTTCTCTTGTAAGAGTTTAGCGGAATGGTCTAAAAACATGGCCGCCTGATGCCACACGTCAGGATGGTGAATTAGACACATAACACAATTCAATGGCCAATATAACCTGACTACCAATTATTATAACTAATTATAACTATTAAATTCAGATAAACAAAGAAACTTACCCCTTTCTCTTGTAAGAGTTTAGCGGAATGGTCTAAAAACATGGCCGCCTGATGCCACACGTCAGGATGGTGCGCCAGACACAGCAGACACTGTTCTATGGCGAACATGACCCGGCGGGCGACCAGGGCCGTGTCTTCGGAGCGGAGAGGGTTCGATCTCTCCCACGATATGTATTTTTTCCAAAGCTCCACCTGAAAGAGATAAAAATTGTTTATATCGTATTTATTTATTTACTTATTTACTACATCGAGAATACATCGAAAATGATAAACATAAGAAACAAAATTACTAAGGTTCTGGTTATTTCAAAAGAAATCTCTTTCAGCAGACCCGAGATAGGAGACATAATTTGTTGAATATCTGGCCTTCGTGTCCATAGGTAACAGATACATTTATACAGTTATAAATGTATCTGTTTCGTGAGAAATCTGCATACAGAGACTGGTAGCATCCGCAACCATGATCCATGTGAGTTAGGTTCCCTTGCAAGGTAGCGGAGATCAGACGAGAATCATTATCCGTACTTTTCCTGTAAATTACCTGTTTCATTTCCTCCCTGTCGACGGTAGGCGGCGTCGCAGGCATGTTCCTGTTAAGGCCGCGGGTCACCGTTTCCAATTCCTTGGCAACCCGGCGTGCGTTCATGTATTCCCTGGATCTTTCCATGGCCATGCGTTCAGCTGCAAAACAAGTATGATGTAATATTAACATAACAGGTAAAGAAGTTCACAGTCTACCAGTCAAAGTCCTATACGCCATGATATTGACCATAGATTATAGTAAAAAAAAATTAGTTATTTTCAAGAGCACCCGAAATCGACGAGCTTGCATGAAGAGAGTTATGAATGTAGATGAAGCGAAGGAAGTATGCAGAGATCGTTGCAAGTGGAAAGATGTAATCTCTGCCTACCCCTCCGGGAAAGAGGCGTGATTTTATGTATGTATGTACTAGAGGCCGCCCGCGACTTCGTCCGCATGGAAACCCTATCAATCCCGCGGGGACTCTGGGATAAAAAGTAGCCTATGTGTTATTCTGGGTCTTCAGCTACCTACATACCAAATTTCATGGTAATCGGTTCATTAGTTTTTGCGTGAAAGAGTAACAAACATCCATACATCCATACAAACTGTCGCCTTTATAATAGTAGTAGGATTAACGTTATAGGTAAAGCAGTTCAAAGTCTACCACTTGAACTAAGATATTGGTTCAGCGATTTTAATTTTTTTTTTTTTTTTAAATAGTTATTTTTGTCATTTTATTTTCTATTTTCGTATGACAAATTTTGTTAATAATTATTTTATTTCGTATTTTCGTATGATAAATTTTGTTAGTAGTTAATAGTAAAGAATTTGGTAGTAAATTACACACATTCAATAATTTGTAAATCAAATTAATAAATAGATGAAGAATAATTTTCTCATTAAAAACAATCAAACATTTGATTTTAATTTAATACTACTTGTTTATTAACATACCACAATATAAAATTAAACGAAATAAAGAAAATTTATATAAATAAACACATACAAGCAAAAAATTTATGGAACATGTCATAGACATCTTTTTGAAAATTATTATTCATTTTTATTCCTCCTGGCGAAATCCTGGTTGATGTAACCAGGATCTCGAGAACCTCATCGAGAGGTGCCAGGAGTGAGTCAGATTTGTACACAAATCGATTCCCGTCTGACGAATTGGATCAAAGCTGCACCAGATAATTGTGTCTATTCCCTTAGTCACTTTTTACGACTACCACAAAAAAGAGATGGTATGGTTCAATTCTATAGTGACGACATACATAGGAAAGAGATGGTGTCGTTTGATTCAAAAGTGTCTCATTATTTATACACTTATCAATACTATACAAATAATTGATTTGTTATTTAAACATATTATATTGTCTTAACAAATAGTGATGTGCCAATGTTATCTTACCGATAATATTGTTGATGCTTTGCTCGAAAGCTATGTAGTCCTTCCACAAGGTCTCTATACCAATGATAGGTGTTATAACTGCCCTTTGATAAACCTGCAACAATAGCATGTGGAAATCGAGGAATTATCATTAAGTCATACAGATGAACGTGCCGTGTGGTTCCCGGCACCAATACAAAAAAGAATAGGACCACTCCATCTCTTTCCCATGGATGTCGTAAAAGGCGACTAAGGGATGGGCTTACAAACTTGAGATTCTTTTCTAGGCGATGGGCTAGCAACCTGTCACTATTTGAATCTCAATTCTATCATTAAGGTGTGGCGACATCTCTACGCCATTCGCCACAAACATCAAATCAAACAACTACTGTCAATCATCGCGAAGAAATTGACGCGCTCAACCAATAGCAGCGAAGAATCTAAATCGCGATTTCAGAGATTTAACGGATTGGAGCGATATATATACAACCTCCGACACAACATCGTCGGAGCCGCGGTTCCCCAGGCATAACACCTAGCCTGGCGGAAGATCTTCCCTTTGGTGGCGGTCGAGCCGAATCATCGCTCCCGCTACAAAGGCAAATAGCTGAACATGGCCATTCAGTCTTTTCAAGACTTTTGGCTGTCTACCCCGCAAGGGATATAGACGTGGCGAATATGTATGTATGAACGTGGCGTCTACCCTGTGCGGGGTAAAGACGCTTAAAAAGGCTTCAAGTAAGCAAGATGAGGTCTTAGGTGGTAACAAGCATAGCACGGTATCTTTTGATTTCACAACATTGGTTGACGTCAAATAATTTACTTAAAACTAAGTTCAATACCGCTTCCAAAGCGTCATTGCAGTACAGCGGTAACATACTGCACTGCAGCAGGCTTTCACGAGGACTTCCCCGAAATCTAATTATTATTTGACGTCAGCCAATGTTGTGAAACCAAAGAGATATGAAGTATCCCATAATGATGAATAAAATTTTTGCAATTTTAATTTTGCAAACAAAGAAGAAATGAATGACTGACTCACATACCAATGCAGCCAGAACCATTGGTTGAATTTAAACTTGGCGTGTAGGTTTTTTATGTGGTCTAGGAGTGCACTAAGAGAGAAACTCACGCAATTCCCGCAAGAACGGATATTTTGGTGATTTTTAGTTCTAATCGGGAGGAGCTGCTGCCGTCCCCCAGTCGATAATAAAGTAACTACATACATACATACATATGCCTTGAAAGGACTGAATGGCCACGTTCACCTATTTGGCTTAATGATAGAATTGAGATTCAAATAGTGACAGGTTGCTAGCCCATCGCCTAAAAAAGAATCCCAAGTTTATAAGCCTATCCCTTAGTCGCCTTTTACGACATCCATGGGAAGAGATGGAGTGGTCCTATTCTTTTTTGTATTGGTGCCGGGAACCACACGGCAAAGTAACTATACTCGTAATAATGACAATACCTTCCTGACAGCGGATATTTTCTGGTTCTCAGCGTAGCTGCCCACAGCGTCCACACTCTTCAGGAACGTCACGTAGTCGTTCCAAATCGGGTACGCGTGGATGTCCAGACCTATCTTGTCTAGTGCGAAGTCGTACGCCTGCGCCATTTTCTCTCTGAAAGATAATATTAATTTAAATAAACTTTCTTTTAAATTGAATAAAGTTTGTGTATTGTAAGAAAAACAGTTCACTGTTTAATTTAGTTCTAAAAATTCATACAACCCTTAATATAATAAATGTCTTAATATTATAAACGTGAATATATAACAGCTAAACATGGCATGTCGTACTTTCAAGACTGCTGGCTCTGTCTACCCCGCAAGGGATATAGACATGATTATATGAATGAATGTGAAATGTCTGTAACAATTCCACGACTTAAACCCGGACAGAACGATTTTGATAGTATTTTGTTTTAATATACCTACAACATATACAAATTAGTTGTCCAAAGTGAAATGTAGGTTATTTCTTGGAAATTTTCAAGAGATCAGGAAAAATAGAAAATAGGAACTGAAGCTGCTGCAAAACTTTTGTAAATAACATCTTTGATCATAGATAGATAGATAGACTCTTTATTGCACCATAGGAAAAAGACAAACAGAAAAAAAATACAGGTAATGTGGTACAAAGGCGGACTTATGGCTAAAGAAATCTCTTCCAGTCAACCTTAGGGTGGGAGGAAATTAAAATAGAAAGGCGATTGGCGCATATTTTATTATTATTTATTTTTATTTATGTACACAAAATTATATACAGGAGCATTTGATACAGTAATTGTAGTACAAAAGTGCTACTTAGGTATTTCAATAAAAAATCTCCTCCAGTAGACCCGTGAGAGGAGAAATGAATTTTGGAGCGGTATGGCGTGTGCATAAATATAAAGTACCCGAAACCGCCGAGCTTGCATAAAGAGAGTTATGAATTTGGATGAAGCGAAGGAAGTTTGCAGATATCGTGGCAAGTGGAAAGAGGTAGTCTCTGCCTACACCTCCGGGAAAGAGGCGTGATTTTATGTATGTATGTAATACATACTATGTATGCATAAATATATTAGTTTGCCTAGGCTGGGCAGAAGTCTATATTTATTTTATCTAATGATGTCAATGGTATGTAATTTAAACTTACTTGTATGTTGGCAGCATACACTTTGTCTCCTTAACATAGTTGAGGTACAATCGCCACAGTTCGATGTTTAGGATCTTCATCAGGCACCGCTGAAAGAGCTGAACAGACAAACATACATATATATTAATCGGAGGGGCAGTAAATGAAAGTTCATTAAACGCTGACTTTAATATAGATCATGACTCCGTATCGGTGGAATCCAGAAATAAAAGTACTTATATATTTTTGTATTATATATTCTGTGCCAATTTACATGAAGAAACAGAAATTGCCGTGTGGTTCCCGGCACCAATAGAAAAAAAGAATAGGACAACTCCATCTCTTTCCCATGGATGTCGTAAAACGCGACTAAGGTATAGGCTTATAAACTTGCGATTCTTCTTTTAGGCGATGGACTAGCAACCTGTCACTATTTGAATTCAACTTCAACTTATTCCTTAAGCCAAAAACTTAAACGTGGCCTATCTGTCTTTTCAAGACTGTTGGCTCTGATTTGATTATATGTATGTATTTACATGAAATCTGTCTAGAAGCCTTTTAGTAAGATCCAAGCTATGATGAGAATCTAACTAGAGGAGTTAGCGCGAGTTTTACTCGTCGAAGTTGTTAGTAACGACGAGTAAGTAATCGCGAATTTGTATGGAATTTCATTAGTGCCATCGCGTCACCACTAGATGGCGCTGATTGAATCTTTTAAATGACTAAGGACTTCGGGTTCTATTTACGAGTTAGAGGTTCCTCATTTTCTTTATTTAAAAACTATTTTGCAATTATACAAAAATTTAAATTATTGAAATAAACTTTCATATAACGAAATGAAAACACACTTTAGGTATAGATTCACAGAATTACCTACCTTTTGGCTTTTTCAATTGATTGGTTTGAATCCAGGCGACATTTTGTTCAAAATTATAATGATTAATAGTCTCCATGATGTTAAAAATTTGTTAAAAAAAATTGTTAAAAATGTTAAAAACATTGGTAATATACCAATGTTTTGCAAACTTTTCACAGCAGATTTAATTACCAAATTAAAATTTAAATGCACAAAATTTTACTCTTATATCTCTAAGATATCATAGGGCATTGTGCAGCTATTCACAAAACTTCCTTGTTCCTCTGAGTTAACCGCTCTCTTTCCTCCCAAAGATATAAAAAGAGAGAGAGTATATGTCTTATTCACGCTGGCCACTTTTATAAGTTACACTGATATACCTTCGCAAAGTGTGATTTTTGTATGGCGCGAAAATATTTGAGCGGTTCAGCCAATCAGAGCACACCATTTGAAACCACGAACTGAACTGTTCGGCTTGTATTATTAACATGAGCGAGACAGCAGGAGAAATTTTGTTTTTGGATTTCACACACTAATCCCATTTCACAAGTTTCTCACTTGGATCCCTTAAGCATATTTCTAATTTGGATTCCATACAAGCATTACTCATTTGGATCCCTAACACACATTTCTCGCTCGGACCCCATTTCTCATTCTGAACCCTTAAACAAATCTGTCTCACACTGATTTCATACTATTTGAGAACCCAGTTTTATGCTTAGTAACCTGCATAACGGATTTTATAAAAATCACGATTTATCTCGCAATCTTTTGTATAACGAGTATCTGTTAGGTTTTTCTTATGCAAGTATATACTTTTCAGAATTATTTACCTTTAAGATTGCTCACACTGTTTCGAACAAAAATTCCGAAGGACAAGTGAAACTGTTTGTAAACATAAAAGGATATTTTCAGGGATTATTACATGTCAAAAGGGAGCTTATTATGATCAGGTTGTAACTTTGTATAGCTTCACCAACTAAAATAATTTGTTACTATCAAACAACTAACTTTTTTAACCATATCCATGGATTCACTATAACAAATACAAAAACAGACTACTTCTTTGGTTTATCAGTCTTTTTAAACTTATGGTCACTTTAAAAATATGTATTTCATCAACCTTTTCATAATAAAAATCCCCTCCATCATGTCTGAACACAGCGCCCTAACCGAAAAAAAAGATAATTTTGTATCTTTCATTTTTATTCACTTATATCTAATACATGCGATTCATAGAATCCAAATGCCTTGTCATTGACTAGATTTTTCTTTTTTTACGTTTTATATCACAGATATATTTTTTTAGGTACTAAATTTAGGTTTAGACCATACTAACCTTCTCCACTTTCTCAAAGTTCCGCGCTTTCATCTGAAAAAGTGAAATAAGTTTAATTGATTGTTTTTGGAAAGGACACCTTGCAGGTAGGTAATTTATATTTTCCTTGCAGGTAGGTAATTTATATTTACTATTAATAAATAAATATATACAAGACAATTTACATACATCATTAGCCTAAAAGATAGAGATTTATGTTACAAGATTCTTACTTAATGATATTTTATTCTATAATAAATACAAACATTCAAGATGCAGGCCAATCAGGAAATGTTCATTACACATCATGCCCTGGCTAGGATTTGAAACTGAGACATACTTCATCACAAACTAAAACATTTCCGCTATACTTCAGAGGCTGCCAGTATACTTTAATAAATTGAAATTAAAGGCAAAAAATACAATATACTGTCACTTTAATGATAATTAAATGCAAACTTAGCAAATGAAACTAAATATTGTATGAAAAATTATATATGCAAGTGACATCTTTTTCTATGATTCAAACTATACCCACCTCCTGCTCAATATATATCTTCCAAAACCTTCCCGTAGTAGGGAATGCAGTAATAAGACTCTCGTACATTGAGCGCACATCATTGATCGGCCGAGTTTGGGCTTCCCGAATAAGAAGTGACCACGAGTCCACATCGTAAACATTGGCTTCCACAGCTCGTTGAGCACGACTGAGTCTTTCGTTGCCCCAGTCCTGAAAATTTTAGAATTCATTTTTTGAGTACTGCGGTCTGGGGGTTATACAAGAATGTATACATATATATAATAATCACATATATTTGTCATATTTTCTTGAGTGAAAATATAAAACACATGCCTTTTCAACATTTATGAATAGATCTACAGAGCACTATCATTATCTGTCAATAGAAGTGTTTGTTGACAGTAGATTTTATCAGTGCAGACTTTTAACAAGATGGTTTTAGATGGTGGAAACTTTTGAGGCCAAATTCGGACCCACTTCATGAATAGCCTTAAGCAACCCCTGTAGCTATTTATCAATATAATTTACGAAAAAGACCGGTTAGGTCTGTAGTCTCTTTTGTAAATTACAATCGTAGGTACATGAGAAGTCATATCACAGATATTTCTGATTGACTTAAATATTAATGATTTATACAAAGCATCTAACAGTAAGTATACTTACTTTTGGATTTTAAATTTTCAATAAGCAGACAATACATATAATTACGCAAAAACCATGAAATAGAAAGTGATTACTTACAATTTCAACATTTTCTTCAATGGCAGTAGCCATTTCTCGCTCGGTCGGCTCGACTTCAGGCTTGTTGAATTATTGACTTTACGAGGATAGGTTATTATAAAATAATACTCTAAAGGTTATAAATTTTAACACTATCTTTAAATAAAAAGATGTTTTACAAACAGTTATTTATACGCTTGATGGAAATTGTATAAAATTTTATCAATGAAATGAACACAACTCGACAAATCCTCTGCATTTGTTACACTACACTCGAACGACGACGCCGGTTTTGAACACGTTTCAGAACGTGTTAAGTTAAACCTACTCTTTGGCTTCAATCTGAGTCGCAGAGGAGACGCAAGCAAAACCACAGTAAGATAGTGTTGCCAGTTGCCGCTCAATACTACTAATAGTCCATTTATTTTGACTTATAAAAAATTGTAGCATAAGTTATTCCAGATTTTTTTTCTCTGTGCCAAATATCATCAACCTTGGTTAAAGTAAATTGTTATAAACAAAATACAAATAAAAATTACTAGGTATGTGTAATGCATATCCTAATTCTGTATTTTATCGCCAAGCAATTCTATCCACATTTTAATCCGAAATAATACTAACAATTATTAGTAATTTAAAATAAAAATTTAATAAAAAGTCGTTCTCAATATGAATCTCGTGATTATTTTTTAGTGCCACCTAATCAGAAACTTCTGTGCTAAAGTCATATATCTTAATATCATCATAACTATACCTATTGCAAACTTTCCAATCGATTTTGATACTGAATGAAGTTGATAATTAAAGAAGGCTTCCCTATGGCCCATGCTAAATTATATTAAAATTAGATCAACGGTTATCGTGTAAACATACATACATACATAAAATCACGCCTCTTTCCCGGAGGGGTAGGCAGAGACTACCTCTTTCCACTTGCCACGATCTCTGCATATTTCCTTCGCTTCATCTACATTTATAACTCTCTTCATGCAAGCTCGGCGGTTTCGAGTACTTTTGACCTGACCCTTTACCAGGACGTCCTTAATTTGATCAAAATACGTTCGTTCGTGTAACCAATTTATATACAGTACAGTACATAAATGTATTTTTCCCCAAGTTGTTTGGTAAACAAGGCAATAATGTTGTATTTTTCATAAAAATAATTAAGGTTAATTTTTTCCATGAAACAAAGCCGCAACATCTTTGTGTATCATCTACACAGATTTAAAAACATTATTTTTACATAGTAAAACACTAGCAGCTGATGTGTCTAAATCACTGCACTTGTGTTTAACTATTCTACTTTACGAAGGACTTAAGTAAGTTTTTAGTACGCTTTTATAGATTTTAGTCTAGCTAAGAGACTAGGTATCGATAATGGACTATTCAGCGGCAACACTAATAGTCATCAAACTGTCAACTCTGTCAATGTCAATGTCGGTCGTAACTCCACCATTTATATTTTTTACTGACCGCGTCTTCTATTTCTGAGCTTTTTTCACGAACACAGGGTAAATATGTTATTTTACTCCTTCTTCAAGTCATTAGTTGGAAAAGACGTGGTCGTAGAATTGAAAAACGACCTCAGTATATGTGGGACGCTTCATTCAGTCGACCAATACTTGAATATAAAATTGGCGGATATAAGCGTCATAGATTCTGATAAATATCCTCACATGCTGTCCGTGAAAAACTGTTTTATCCGTGGATCTGTGGTTCGATACGTGCAGCTGCCCGCCGATGAGGTGGATACCCAGCTACTTCAAGATGCGGCAAGAAAAGAAGCGACCGTGTCAACAAGATGAACAGAACCTCCAAATATTTCGGTTCTCACTAATGGTGTTTTTTGGACTGAGTGGGTGTAAATAATATTGTAAGAATAAGTTTCGTAATAAATTTGTGAAGTAAGTCATTTCTTTTTTATTTTCTGTTTAGGTATATTTTCACCCCAAAGTGTATTTCCACTTTGTTTTGACTTTAGCGTACAGAGCAATTGTCTTCTAGCTCCTTGGAGCTCTTTTAAAAGCAGGATAATTTAAAGTAGCGTGGATAAAGGTTAATCATTTAATGTTGAGTTACAAGTTTTCGAAAGACGTCTCAAGTGATCCTGTCTTTCAAAAGTTTAATTATCCAGAATGCATAAGTAACTTTCTCTCAATAAGAAAAGTATCAGTTGATAAACTAGATATTGTATAAAGCTCAGAAAAGTCAAAACATTACTGTATTAGCTTAATTCAGAAGAAAGCAGGAGTAATACCAAATATTTTATGTCAATAGATTTATTTTCTTAACAGAAAACCAACAGAGATCTCACGACTCAAACATAAACATCAGAATTATTCCATTGTCAATTCAAAAAGGCCTGTTGTCAAAACATTATTAGTCATAAATATTAGAATACATAGGTACTAAACAAATCTTTTTAAATGTAAAACATATATGTTGATAGGATTTGTAGAATAAATAACATATTAAACCATTACATTAGTTAAATTATTGGTTGGAGAGGGATCCCCGTCTTAGTTCAGTTGTGGCTTTGTCTTAATAGCTCAATCACCAAAATGGGACATTCTAATGTTCAGATAAAATTATCCTCATCATCTATTTGTATAAGTTAGCCGTGTATACTACTAGCCCGTGACTTTGCTCACCATGAATTTTTACCAAAAATGAAATGTAGGTGTGCATTGCCTTTTAGTGGGATCAGGGGAGGTATTTTTTTTACACCATTTTTTAAGTTGGACCAAGCCTTATAAATATGAAAAAAACTGCATTCAAATCAGAGTAATAGTTTTCATGTTTTGAGATTACAAACATACAGACAGAAATCGTAAAAATCAAGTTTTTGGCTTCTGTTGGTTTTATCATGGACCCAGGATTGGTTAAATCAGGTTTACACAAAGTGACTCCCATCTGACCTCTGCAACCTTTGCAAGTAAACCTAACCCGTATTGGATTGATCATGGTTACACATCTAGTTTCAGGGGAGACGGAAAAAATCTTGGCTTGACGTCACAAAAGATTATTTATTTGTGTCTGAGGTCTTAGAACTAAAGATGGAGTAGATTGGAAGAAGTATGAAAACGGACCCCAGGCTCGAAGCTTAGTGACAGAGGGTGCAACTGGGAACAAGACGGCCATTGTGGTGCAGCGGTGGTATGCTTGTCTGTGACACCAGGGTCCTGGATTCGAATCTTGGCCAGGGCATGACGAGAAAAGAACTTTTTCTGATTGGTCTGGGACTAAGATGTTTATTTATATAAGTTTTTATTATAAAATATAGTATCATTGAGTTAGTATCTCGTAACAGAAGTCTCGCACTTATTTCGGGGCTATCTCAATCTGTGTAATAAGTTCACAAAAAAAAATGTTGTGAGAGAGAGAGAAGCTATTGTCCGGGTTTTCAAACAACAAGCGGAAACTTTGTCAAAGGTAGCTAATCCAGATTGGATCATGTTAAAAGCTACACTTAGATAAATTTGCCTATTTCCGCCTTTTACAATATCTATGGGAAAGAGAGAACCACACGGCAGTTTTTTGATACTTTATTGACATGGAATGTGCCCTAAAGCGGAATAAACGGTTTAATGATGTAATTTAACGCCATTATGAAGAATGCCGCGTTTATAAATTTTTATCCTAGATTGATTTTTACAGTCTCTAACCCGTTTCCTTGAAAAATGGTTCGCACAAAAAGCGTGTTTACATTTAAATTAATTTTAACGACAGCAAATGTGTTGAATTAATCTTTGACCCATTGTATCAGTTTTGCCACAGAACAGTGTTAGTACAGTAGTTCAACTCTCTTCTTTTTATTAGTAAAGCTATCATAGGTCTCAGCGTTCAGTGTTTGCGTTATTTGCGGGTAATCGATATTTGAATTGCATACTTTAAAAAATGCGAAATTCTGTGTTAAGTTTTGATGAAATTTTGTTTGACTTAAATATGGTAAATTATCCCAGGTGAAACATACTACTAATGGCTACTTAGTTAGTTTAGTTCTGGAAAATTCCCATGGGAACGATGCCTCGGGTACTCGGTAGCTAGTCACTATAGATATTACATAGTATAAAGTCCCCTTCTTGTTCTCTCTGTCTGTATGAGCCTATGCGGTAATCTCGGATAGTTGTGAACAGATTTTGTTCCTGTTAGAAATATAGGAAAGAGGGTTTACTGAGAAAGGTTTATATCTGTAATGCTACTGCGTAATCGGTGCGGGTCACTAGTAAAGCGTGAAGAGTAAAATATAAGTTGTAAATTTGATATAGTTTTGAGACACTTATTATGTCACCTTTAGCACAGTCACAGAAGAAACCAACAACGTTACGACCATAGTACGACATTACCTTCTGATTTTAAACTACATCCCTCCTATTTTCTCTGAATTAATGATGTGTTCTACAATAACAACCAATTGGGATTTTTATCAACCAGTCTCAATCGGCGCCATGGCGCGCTGTGTCGTTTTGTTGGGTCTTTTACTGTTTATTTTCCTCACTAGTGCTGAATGTAGGAGGGGAGGAGGAGGACACTCTTCGGGAAGTCATTCTCACTCCCACTCAAGCTCTGGACACTCCGGAAGCAGCCACTCATATGGGAGCCATAGTTATGGTAGTGGAAGTTACGGAAGTAGCAGCTATGGACACAGCAGTCATACGAGCTTCAGTTACCCGTCGTGGTTTACAGGATCCTCGAGTTCTGGAAGTAAACCATCCACCGGAACCAACTCAGGGTCATATAGCAGTCACACGGGTTTGAGTATCCCGACCTGGTTCACATCTTCGTCAAGTTCCTCTGGGAATAGACCATCAACCGGGACAAGTTCAGGTCATAGTTACCCAGGATCGTCAGGACTATCTGGGTCTAATAAGCCAAGTTCAGTGAGTTCTGGACACAGTTACCCAGCGGCCCCAGAACTATCTGGCTCTAACAAGCCCAGTGCTGTTAGTTCTGGGAACAGTTATCCATCGTCGCCAGGACTATCTGGGTCTAATCAACCAAATGCAGTGAATTCCGGTCATAGCTACCCAGGATCGTCAGGACTCTCCGGGTCCAACAAACCAAGTGCAGTGAGTTCAGATCACAGCCTCCCAGGATCTTCGGACTTATCAGGTCAAAATTACCCCGCAACTAATGGATTAGCCGGGTCTAACAAGCCAAGTTACTCAGCAAATTTCGGACTCAGTTATCCGACATCTCCTGGACATTTTGGTGGATCAAATTTGAAACCAAGTCAACAAAGTTTTGCGAATTCACCACTCTCCTTAACGCCATTAGGGTCCGCATCAAAGCCATCAGCTCCGGCTGCCCCAAGTCTCTCAGGAAGTAATCACGGTTACCCACCATCGAAACCTGTAACACAAGTAAAGCCGTTACCAACATATTCTTCAAACCCTCCATCTAACCCAAGTTATCCATCTTCTCAATCAGGTTTATCAGGAAATAGTAAACCTAGTATTTATCAGCCTTCTGTCACATCAGCATCTGTTTCAAAACCAACTTCTAATCTATATCCGCCTTCTGCAGGAATATCAGGATCTAACTCGAAGCCTGCCTTTAACTATCCAATAAATACAGGAGCATCATCTGGTCATAGCTATCCTAACTCCCCTGGCTTATCTGGAGCTGGACATAAACCAACAATGAACAACAACCGTTACGTGCCACCATCAACAGTTGGCTCTTCTGCCCCGAAATATCAACCTCCACCATATGCTTCAAACAATTACAACACACACTATGGAACATCCGGTTCAACTCACCATCATCATCATTATTATAATAATTATTCACCTAACAATAAATACAATGACCAATATTACGTTCCAAATTACTATTCTTCTCCGCAGTACGTATACATTCAAGATTATAGAAACTCACATAGCAGATTCAACGATATTTTAACTGGCCTGGCTTTGTACAATTTAGGCAGAAGCCATAGTCATCATCACACTAATTACTATTACGATGATTACTACAGAAGAAGGTATGAAACTGCTCCTGGTTACTCTAATTCCAAACCCGAAGAAGCAGCTCAATGTTCTCTGAAAGTTAAAGAGAATAATCAAGAACAGTATCTGAAGATTCCTTGCGAAATAGTTTCTACATTCACAGATGGTGCTCAGAAAAAGCCCGTTACATCTGTTAACCAGACGTGCATTACAAAAATTGCTGTTACAAATACTACTAATGTAACTCAAATTGTAACGAATGCAAATATTACCAACAAAAATATATTAGACGCACCAATTAATATCACAACAGGAAACATTAATTTAGCTAATAAAACTCAAAATGTTATTCCGATTAATGTTTTAGTGAAAAGTGACAATAATACAAACAACTCAACAATGAATAGCCTTATCGCAGTGAATTCTACAGATAATGTACCAGTTAACGAGACAAATCAGAATACAATTTTTAATGCTCTTTCAATAAATTCTACTGGAAAAATAAACGGACCAAGTGAGAATGCTACTGTAAATTTGACGGCAATAAATTCTACTGAACATATAAATACGACTTATCAGAATGCTCCTGTAAATTTGTTGGCAGTTAATTCTACCGGACATGTACCAATTACTGAAACACAACTTAATTCTACGGGAAATTCTATTTTACCTATGACATTACCAAGAAATAGTGTACCAAGTAATTCAACAGCTAACATTTCACAAAATACTCTAAACAATATAAGTATAACAACATGCACATATGAATACAAACCTGAAACTGTTGATCCTTTGAATTTGAAAGGACCTAAATTGAATCCAAATGGTGCAGAATGTACCGTAGAAATCCGAACTAAAGATGCAGTGCTACATCAAAATGTAGATTGTGATGTGCTGCTGAGTTATTCAAAGCTTCCTGAGCCGAAAAAGAAAGAAAGTTTAATAATGCCGTCGAGGGAGAAACTAAAATCTTGGGTAGAAAAACCTCCATGGTGGATGTCAATATTCATTGCAGCTTAATTGTCGTCAATTAAAATCGATTCAGCTGTGTTGTGGTTGTAAATATAAATTGTTTTAGGCGTGTGTTTGTAGTTTTGTGGCTAGCTCAATCAGTGTTATGAGTCCGTGACATACTTTTTATTTTAGTAACTGGACAAACTCAATACTACATATCTACTGTAAATTGTGTAATGTGAGAGCTAAGGTACTTTCGATATTAAGTGGGGGTTGAAATTAAGCATTTTTTAAAATGCTTTTAATTCTGTGGATAGAGGCGCTTTGCTGACAGAAGTAAAGAACAAAATTCCCTCCATATACAAATATCTTTGGCAATATTATAGTGAAAATTCTAAATTAATATTTAAGGACAACCTTTTACTCTCCTGCGTGGGATATCAGCAAGGCGACCCACTTGGGCCAGCCATATTCAGCCTTGCAATTCACCCCATAGTTGAGTAGTTAAATTCTAAATTAAACATCTGGTATTTAGATGATGGGATCTTAGGGGGTGATTATGAGACTGTTTTGAATGATTTCCAAATTTTAACCACCAACCTTAGTAAATTGGCCTGGATCTTAATTTTTAAAAGTGTGAACTATATATTTCGGATAGCTGTAATTACAAGGAAAAAAATATTAACGATTTTAATACTTTTCCTCCTGAGATCAAAATTTTAGACAAGGATTCACTATACCTTCTTGGGTCCCCTATTTTTGATGAATCTTTTTCACATTTTATAGATAATAAAATTCAAAATTTTCAATTTGCTTCTAGTCGCCTTTTGGATATACAGTCATAGTTTGCTTTCACTATTATTCGACATTGTCTTTTCGTTCCAAATTAACAATATAATCCTCCGTGCTCTTGCCACCATTCATGTTCCAGCCGTTCTAGAACCAAACGGTCTGGCTCGGGATGATGGCAAGAGGCCGGATGGTATGACTTTGGTACCCTGGAGATTGGGGCGGCCTTTGGTGTGGGATACTACTTGTGTCGACACACTTGCGCCGTCTCATCTTCAGGGTACTAAATCTAAGGCCGGTTCTGCTGCAAATGAGGCAGAAAACCTCAAAAGGCGCAAATATGTAGGTATCGGTAATACCTATACTTTTGAACCCTTTGGGGTGGATACTCTGGGACCGTGGGGCCCATCTGCCCATCAGCTTTTCCGACAATTGTCGAAAAAGCTGATTGAGGTATCTCGTGACCGGAGGGCTGGAAATTATCTGGCTCAGAGAATCAGCATTGCCATTCAAATTGGCAATGCTGCCAGCCTTCTAGGCACACTCCCGCATGTTGATGCTATGCAGGGACTGTACAATTTATAAATTATTTTTAGTTTTTAGTCATCTGTTTTCTTTATTTTTATTAGTAGTTTTAGTTTTAAATTAATTAGTTCGTAAGTATCTTTTTTTTTCTTTTTATAAGTAGTTTTAGCTTTAGTCTTAATTTGATTTAATTATAATATTTATATAATTGTCAGCATTTTTTATATTAGTAATCCACACTAATATAAAAAAATGCCTACGAGGCAATAAATATTAACTTAGGCCTTACGTTCTTTATTCTAAACTAGCTGTGCCTGCGACTTCGTCCGCGTGGAATAGTTATTTTGGGCATCATTGAAGCCCTCAAGGGTGAATAATTTTCGCCGTGTTTTTTTTCATATTTTTCATTATTTCTTCGCTCCTAATAGTTGCAGCTAGACGTTATCCAAACATATAATAAAACTGTAATTGAACTTTGTCTGTGTTCAAACTGAACTTTGAAGATATTTAAGAAAAAAAATATATAAGGGGCCAAAACAATTTTTTTTAGAATTTTTGTCTGTCTGTCTGTCTGTCCGTCTGTGTGTCTATATGTTTGTACGCGCATCACGCAAAATCTACCGAACGGATCTGAACGAAATTCGGCACGGATTCGGCGGGCGTGGAGCGGCGAGATGCCGCGCAGGTGGCTGTGTGATGACGCGTCCGCCCTCTCGAATATCTAAGTTCTCCCACTTCAGGTCCCTGAGGATCGTCGAGTTCCTCACGTAGCGCGGGGCTCCGACGACTGCTCTGAGACTTTGGTTCTCTTAGGCTCTGAGTCTTCTCCTGTTGGTCTCAGAGCAGAATGCGTACCACGCCGGGGCCGCGTAGGTACGTGAGGCGGGATCTGACGTACGTTTGGTAGATCCCGAGCTTCGTCTTCAGGAGGAGGCTGGAGGAGAGAACTGCGTGAAGTCTCCCCCTGGCTGCCTTGGTCATGAAGCTTGCGCTCGCCTCCCACCCCTTTTCTACCCTGCCGCCGCTAGCCGCGTCGAGCGCAGCAACCGTTACGCAAAAATAATCCTTATAGCATGATTAAGTATTTACGCGCGATGGCTTGCTAGCGTATTTCATTTCATGTATAAGTTTGGTGTTTCTATACCGATTTCGATGATTCTTTTTTTATTGAATAGGTACTTATATTAACTTTTAAGAATTACGAATGAGTGTGAGTGGTATTGGTATTATAAACATCAGAGTATAGAAATATAATCAGAAATCTCCGAACTGCTAAGCTATTAGGAATTACACGTGTTATTGTGAGTCAACCATAAAAGATAGACTTATGCTGTCTTGGGATATTTCTTTAATAATTTTATGTAGAATATTTCCGTTATACACGGTTTTGCTGTATCTTTAACCATTAAGGCTGCACACGCGACGGAAGCTTAAAAAATCAAGTAACTTCTCCCGTTTTCCCAACATTTCCTTTCACTGCTTTGCTCCTAGTGATTGTAGCGTAATGAAAAGTATACTATAACCTGCTCAGGAGTATGAAGAATAACTGTACCAAGTTTCGTTAAAATCCGTCAAGTAGTTTTTGTTTCTATAAAGAACATACAGACAGACAGACAGACAGACAGACAGACAGACAGACAGACAGACAAAAATTTTACTGATTGCATTTTTGGCATCAGTATCGATCACTAATCACCCCCTGATAGTTATTTTGAAAATATATTCCATGTACAGAATTGACCTCTCTACAGATTTATTATAAGTATAGATGGAAGTGATGATCATTGTTTTTTCTTTTTAATAAATGTTAATGTTCGCATATATAGTTTTAATTTTTTTATCCAGTCGCGTTTATTTATTTATAAATTAGGTATCTTCCTCCTAGCTTCGCAGACGGTGACTGTGTGCGCTGGGATCCCTTTGCCTTATTAAGCAACAAGGACGGAATTTTATCTGGTGTACAGTCCGTTCATCATAAGTTGTCCCCTGACTTCTGAATTGGCAGCATTGTCTACGGTGTTGCCGACAGTATATGTACCATTTACCCCCTACATTTGTCTAAACATGTATTTACCCACTACAAATTAATATCGTTTTACTTGCATAATTTTAAATAAGACTTACCATCACGTCTATTTATCCGCAAAGAGGTAGGTAGAGGTGAGGAATCTCACTCACTCTTTAAATAACACACATTTATAAAACTAAGGAGGTCGTAAATGAAGACAGTTCTTAATTTAAATTATTTATTATTTTAATTTATTCTGACAGAGTAATTATGGTCTAAAGGGACGATTCCAGACAAATCACTATCACTTGTACTAACATCATCATCTGACGCATCCGAATCTGTGCTGCTATCGTTTCCTACTTCAATTAAGAAACTATCAGTAACATTGTCCATACAACCATCACGTTCATAAAATTTATCTTCTATATTTTTGACGTGTTGACACTGTTTTTGCCAATCATGGGGGGTTATAGATAAAAAAGCTTCTTCAGTTAGTTTCACAATATTCCCAGCTTCTTGTCCGACATTATTAGAAGCTACTCGTCTCTTTAAAAGGCTCCACATAAGCTCTATAGCATTTAAGTCACAGTGGTAAGGGGGCAACCTTACCACTTGATGGCCGTGACTTATAAATAATTGGTCAGCCTCATAAATTGGTGCTTCTTTGTGCTCTTTTATAATTTGATAGAGTTCTGCTTTCAACATTGTTGGTAAATATGACAATCCCTTATTTGTAATCCAATTTTGCATTTGCAGTTTTGACGAACTCATAGTAGGTGCTCTATTCACTTGTACGGTGTGATAGGGAGCATTATCCATGACGACTAAGGAGTTTGGAGGCAAATTGGGTACAAGTTTCTCTGAAAGCCACTTCATGAAATTAGTCCTGTTCATATCGTCATGGTAATCCCCGGATTTACTCTGTGATTTAAAAATCAATTGAGCATTAGGAATAAATCCTATTTCTCCACCTGCATTAACAATAATCCATCGCGTTCCAGCAGAATCATTTGTTAGTACTCCGTCCTCGCCATCTTTTTGCCAACATTTTTTCACTGCATATGATGCATGAATGTATGTTTCGTCTAAGAAAACTATTGGCCGTCCGTCTATACGATTTTTCCTCATGGTATCGATATATTTTCGTCTCCATGCAACTATGTCGTGTCTTTCCATTAAAATTTTCCGTTTCGAACCACATTTTTTGTACTGAAATCCAAGCTGTTTTAAAATTTTCCACAAAGTCGTTCGGCCCCCAACAAAATTGATGTCATTCTTTAATTCTACAAGTAATTTATTTAAGGTAGGAACAACTTTTCTTACAGTATACATTTCATGAACTTTATTTCTTATAGCGCATAAATCGAAATCATCAAGTTCCACTGTTTTACGTTTCAGACGATGTTTTCCAGGAGACTTCAGTTTTTGTGAGGTAGAGGCAGCAATTTCACCTTCTTTAGTAATTCTACTTACGGTTTTCTCCGACATTCCTGAAATAGACACATAACATTTGTATTCTTTTATAAAATTTAGTTTTTATTTAAACAGAAATAAGGAGAATATCATAACGAGATAAATTAAATTCGTTGAGATACACTACCGCTCAAAAGTATTTGGCCACCTGCACTTTTGTTAAATCCACAAACAAAAGATCTTTAAAAACATTTTTATTATATTTTATTGTTTGTATCTCACCGTAAAATACTTATCTACATTAGAAAAGGTAAACAGCTTATTGTTATTAGCCGACTCCTGGTCATAAAACCAAAATAGTGTTATTGTCGGAATTTCTTTCAATTTTCTTTGAAGTGGCAGTTTTGTTTGACTTAAGTTATTGAGGAATAAACAAATTTAAAATGTATAATAACTACTAGTAATATAATAACCTCAGTTATCTGATGTCATTTTACCAGTAAACATACTCTCCGTATCTCAACACTCAAAGTCTAATAACTTTATTTGTTATTAACTTCGAAATTTTGTTTTTTTGAAGAAAATGGGTAAAACTAAGGAACATTCTCAAGAGACAAGAGGCATAATAATCGGCCTTCATAAATCCGGTAAAAGCAATCGCGAGATTTCAAGACTGCAGAAGATACCAAGACAAACTGTGGACTACATTGTTAAGAAATTTGCGTCTGAAGGAACAGTTTGCAACAATCGTCGTCCAGGTAGACCGAGAGCTACAACTTCGAGTGAAGATTTGAATATTGTTATTAAAAGCAAACGGAATAGACGATTAACTGCACCAGAAATAGCAGCACATTTTAACATGGGGCGTGATAAACCAGTAAGTGTATCCACAGTCAAAAGAAGACTTCTTGACGCGGGACTTAAAGGATGCATAGCGGTCTCAAAACCACTTCTTAAAACCATTAATAAAAAGAAGAGACTTAATTGGGCTAGAGAACACAAGAATTGGATAACAGAAGATTGGAAAAAGGTTCTCTGGACGGACGAATCAAAATTTGAAATTTTTGGATCCAAACGAAGAGTTTTCGTACGGCGGCAATCGAACGAAAGGGTAATCGACGCTTGTACTGTGGCTTCAGTTAAACACGGTGGAGGGTCTGTGATGGTTTGGGGCTGTTTTGGTGGCTCCGCTGTTGGAGATCTTGTAAGGATAGAAGGAATCTTAAAAAAAGAAGGTTATAAAACCATCTTAGAAAATAGTGCAGTGCCTTCAGGAACCCGTTTAATTGGTCCAGGATTTGTATTTCAACATGACAATGATCCTAAGCACACGTCGAAACTATGCAAGGATTTTTTAAAAGGAAAAGAACAACAAAATGTACTGAAACTCATGATGTGGCCTCCGCAGTCCCCAGACCTAAACCCCATTGAACTATTGTGGGATCAGTTGGATAGACAAATACGAAACCGTTGTCCTACATCTCAGGAAGACTTGTGGAGAAAGTTGCAAGACGAATGGCAGAAGATATCCAAGACAACATTGGACAAATTAGTGGCTAGAATGCCGAAGCTTTGTGAGGCCGTCATTAAAAACAAAGGTGGACATATAGACGAGTCTAAAATTTAAAAACTGTATTATGTATAATGTCTTAAATATTGTTAATAAATGGTTAAAATTATTATAAAGTAGTTTCAATCATTCAAACTTTTACACAATGTATTTTACTGGGTGGCCAAATAATTTTGAGCGGTAGTGTATGTACTTTTTAAATTATTTTAGTCTATAAATTATTATTACCCATAATAGAGGCATTGGTGTCTAGAGCTGGTATCCCTGTTTTACTAACCTGTCATGGCGGCGACTCGAGATCGCACTTGATTGAGTGGAATTAACGGGGCTTGGTTTGCCTTTTCTCTCTCACAAAAGGCACGCACCTTCAACACAATCTCTCTTGCACTGCTTTTAAATGACTTCGGCATGATTAAGTCGATAATTATCAAATAATAACACAAAAACGTGGCGAACACTTCACAATACGACAAACTGACAACAACAGATTGACAAGCAATAGTGCCAACATGAGGGGAGGAAACTCAGTGGACAACTTATGGTGAACGGTCTGTACATTAAGATGGATTATGAGGGTACGTGTGAACAACAAAAAAAAACACATGCCACTGTCATACAAAAGTCAAAACAAAACTTAGGACGTTATATCCTGCTCTAAAGTTCTGATTTTGTTTATTAACTTATTTTTATTTATTTTTACTCGTTTATACAGCGATACCTAATCGATTTATACAAGACAATTTAAATTTGTGTACATTCCGCAAGTAAGTATAATGTTATTTATGGAGACTGAGGCTGGTAAAAACGTTTAGGTAGTATTATTGGTCGGGTAACTTTTTTGTGCTAATAATATAAAGCAAAGTTCAAAGTTAGATAACAACTTTCACTACATTACATAGCTAAAAATAGTCACTAAAAACTTTGCATTTTGATAAGATTTAGTATTGGTAATTTTAGTACCTAGTCGCTTTTATGTAAAAATAGTTTAAAAAATGTATTTCAAGTTTAATATTGTCTTATTTTGTGCTAGTGCGATACTCGGAAGTATTAAGAGTTTGAATTTGGAACAAGTTATAATTTTAAGCAGGCATAATGTTCGAACTCCTTTGTCTAAATATTTGCACGAAATCACGCCAAAACAATGGCCTAAATGGAAGGAAAAGAGTGGGTATTTAACCGAAAAGGGATTTAAGCTGGAAGGTTTTATGGGTGAATATTTCTCACTGTGGTTCAAAAAAGAAGGTTTAATAGCTGATTGTCCAACAGAAGATGATTTTTTTGCATATGCAAATACAAAGCAACGGACAATGGCTTCAGCTAAAGCATTTGTTTCAAAATGTTTCCCTAGTTGTGACATTAAAATACACCATTCAAATACAACAGTAGATCCAATATTTAATCCAGTGTTGCATAACAATTCAGTAATTTTTAGAGATCTTGTTATAGAACAAATGACAGAACAACTAAAACATATAAATTTAAATTTTTCTTATGATTTCTTAGAAAATATATTGGAATACAAGCATTCTTCTTTTTGCATTAAAGAACAAAAATGTAATTTAAAAACAGATATAAATAAAATAATTGACATTAAACAAGGATTTAAACCAAATTTGTCTGGTCCTTTGAAAATATCCAATTCAGCAGTTGATGCTTTTATTATGGAAAATTATGAAGATTTTGAACAAACAGCTTGGGGAAATCTAAGCACCAAAGATCAATGGTTTGCCATAATGAAATTAAGCAGAGCATTCCATAATGTAATTTTTAACACAACTTTGGTAGCTACCGACATTGCTAAACCTTTAATTAAATATATTTCAAATATATGTCATGAAAGATATCCAAAAATTACCCTCTTAATGGGGCATGATGCAAATATGTATACAGTAATGAAAGCAATGAAGTTTAAGCCTTATGGTTTAAAAAAACAATATGAAGTAACTCCAGTTGGAGGGAAAATTATGTTTGAGAAATGGAAAGATGAAAAAAATAATAGATATTTGTTGAGGATACATTATGTTTACCAGTCTACTGATCAGCTCAGGAATGGTATTGAGCTAAATTTACATAATCCTCCTCAATTCCAGATATTAGAATTAAGTGATTGTCCACTAATCAAAGAAGGTTATTGTTTATGGGATGACTTTGTAAAGTTGTTGAAAAATTTATGAAGAACAAATGTTATTTCTAACCAAAAATTATTAACATTAGTTTAAGATTGAACTTAAACAAAAGATAACTTGCAGATGTGCTATATTAATTCTGTGTACAAAGAAAATGTACTATGCGTCTGTTTGCGGCTGGGTCCATGAGTAAGTGGATCAATCAATATTGTTATTGGCATAAGTACATGAAAATTTTAAAACAACTTAAAAAACTTTTGATTCGAAAAAGTTGATTGTCTGTTAACATGAGGTGTTTAAAAGAACAGAATATTTAGCTGTATGTTTGTTTAAAAGTATATCTTAGAAAACAAAACTACTATATGAAATGTAAAATTGTTCTTAATATACTTACTAGAATTTCAAACATTTATTAAGCTCAATTTGTGCTTTTAATAAGTTTAAAATAATATTTTGTACTAATTACTATTGTAATCCATGATTTAAAATAATTGTATGTATAACCAGTTCATATTTCCATGTATATATTTATAGTTTTAATATGCAGTATTGTACTTTTTTATTATTCTTATTATAAATGTTTCAAAAGCAGAAATATATTATAAAAATTATCCTTCCCAATTCTTTTATTTTTTGTATACCTTGTTACCTCCTTACAATATGTGATGTAACAATTTTTCAACAACAGTATCCTATAAATATATATATGTATGTATATATTGTCTATGTCGTAAGAGTGGAGAAAATTGGCGGACCAAAGGCCCCAAAGCATTGCAGTAGAGCGTGTGGAAATACCCACATAAAGATGAGAGAAGAGAGAGTTGTCTGATCATGATATCTGATTAACCCAGCGGAGCCCAGAATGGATTTGTAAGAAAAATTAAGAAGAGAAATTACATTGCTCATTGTTCAAAGTTGAATGTTACATCGTTCACTTTCTTCCGAATACCTAAGCTGATTATCAAATATAAGAATGTTACGAAAATATTATCCTATTTCTGCTTTAGACACTTTGAAAAAGTGAAATTAGAAAAGTCAAATTATAAAATAAGAAAAAAATTATAACTTCTTGTGTTGGTTATGATTGTATGGGCGGAGAACAAATTGAAATGGCGAACAATCGCAAAACACGTACCGACTCGTACTTGACCGTTTTCCGTAACATTACCAATTATGATATCTATCTGATAAGGCACGCTTGCATTCATGATTACGCATCTGTAACCTGATCCTCGAACAGACATAGGGGGCGTATAAGAGACGCCCCTTTATCACCCAGATGAACCACAACAGCTATCCCGTAGTCTAGTTTCCTTATGGAATCCAACCAGGCCATACATGGGCCATGTCTCGACTGTTAACTGTCTTATTCCTTACCTCCTGGGTCTCGCACATCGAATGCAACTATGATGATCGAGCCAGAATAAGGACTTCAAACGGAAATCTCTACCTCGAACCGGCTAGGGGCAAGAATATATATTTGCGCACCAATGGACCCCAGTCCAGTATCTTCCTTGGCGATACCAACCTGATCAACGTGACTTCTGGTCGAAGCGGGCCTTATCTACCGGCAGGCAATAACGTGGAGACATTACCATTACCAAACGACATACTTCGACGACTGCAAGAGTTAGAAAGTCGTAATTTTGTGTCGCAAGATGATCTCATGAGAAACATTTCTGCATTGTCGCTAAGAGTTAGCAGACTGTCCACGAGGCTCAACCGCTTGCAACGCCAGATTGACGGCTGGACCGGAGAACAGTGTCAGATCCACACGTGCCAACATGGCGGCACCTGTCTTAATTTACTCGGGGACTTCCACTGCCTCTGCCCGTCAAATTGGGAAGGGAGAAACTGCGAAATAGATGTCAAGGAGTGTCGTATTTATGCCGGTACCGATTTGGGATGTCAAAACGGAGCAAACTGTATGGAAAAACCAGGAAGTTACGAATGTCAGTGTCGACCGGGATGGTTCGGAACACATTGTACTAAAAGGAAATTGGATTGTTCCGGAGGTAATGCTGAGATGTGCGGGCACGGTACATGTGTGCCTGTGAGTTCAGGTGATGGCATCAAGTGTATTTGTGACCAGGGGTGGACCACAAACGGTACCGTTGCGTGTTTGACGGATGTAAACGAATGCGATACTAGTTTAGGCCCGCGATGCTCAGTTAATCCGAAGGTGAAATGTATCAACTTACCCGGATCTTTTACATGTGAACAATGTCCTGCGGGATATCAAGGAGACGGATATGTCTGCTACGATATAGATGAATGCGCGACTAACAACGGCGGCTGCAGTTTAATGGTGTCATGTCATAATACAATTGGGTCCCGCATATGTGGCGCTTGTCCTCCTGGTTATATCGGCGATGGCATCACGTGTACCTGGAGGGGCTCCTGCAGCATCGATCACGGGGGTTGTCATCCGTCTGCTCGTTGTGTTGAAAATTCTGGTGTCGGGGGCGGTGTACAATGCGAATGTCCTCCACGTATGGACGGCGACGGCGTGGGTCTGCACGGTTGTTACGTATCCACGGAAAATAGCACTATGAGTTGTGAAAACGATCCTTGTGGCCCTCATGGTCGATGTCATATGCTTCGACACGGTTACACATGCTTCTGTTTACGAGGTTTCACCGGTGCACATTGCGATGTCCAAGCCGAAGGTTGTGCCACTAACCCATGCAAGAACGGAGGTGTATGTCGACCTGATGAAACGACGGCGCAAGGATTCAGATGCGAATGTACTTCACAATACACGGGAAATCTCTGTCAAGAACGCTCGCACTGCGGAAGCATTCTGCGTGCTGAAGAAGGAAGTTTAGTTTATCCATTGACAAATACAACATACGCCCGCAACTCCAAGTGTGCTTGGATCATTCGAACAGTACCAGAGAAAGTGATAAATGTAACATTCAGTAGATTTAACTTGGAACGATCGCCTGACTGTAATTTTGACTTCTTACAAATCCACGACGGTCGGAGCACAGCCGACCCCTTGATAGGGAGATTTTGTGGTACAAATCCACCGAACGGAGGTAATATTGTATCAAGTCAACACAATTTGTACCTATGGTTCCTGTCGAACAGCGTTGCTGGTCGGGACGGCTTTTCTCTCCATTGGCACAGTGTGGCACCAGTCTGTGGCGGTGAGGTTAACGCCACTGTACACGGCGCGATCAGCTCGCCTGGATCTCCAGGTAAGTATCCTCCAAATAGAGACTGTTATTGGCATTTGCAGACGACTCTTGGTAAGAGAATACAATTGCACTTCTTCCAATTAGATTTAGAAACTCACGATAATTGTAGCTTTGACTATTTAGCCATTTACGATGGAGATAATGAAGGCAAATTGTTAGAGAAATATTGTAGTTCAATCCAACCTGCTCCTGTCCAATCAACTGGTCCAGAAATGGTTATTCATTTTCATTCTGACGCTCACAGTTCCGGAAAAGGTTTTCAAATAACTTACGCCCCTGTGGATGGGGTCCCGGGCTGTGGGGGTTTCTTTAGCGCGGACAGAGGAGAGATCACATCACCTTCATACGATGGTTCATATTTGAATAATTTGTTATGCGAGTACAAAATACGCACAGGTCCGGGCACCCAAATTCAATTGGACTTTACCTTGTTCGATTTAGAACGTTCTAGAAATTGCAAACGTGATTATTTAAAAATTTATGATGGTACATCTACTGAGTCTCCTATCATGGGAACATTTTGCGGTAAATTAGATAGAAAAATTACACTAAATTCGACTTCGAATAACGTATTTATGTTATTTAGAACGGATCGGTCTTTTGGTAGAGATGGATTTAAAATAAATTATAAAGTTATATGCAACTACTTACTGCGTGGTGACAGTGGTGTAATCAAATCGCCAGGATACCCTTTCACTTATCCCGAGAACAGAATGTGCGAGTATGTAATTGAGACATCTCCCGGGAAAGCTATACAACTCACTTTCCAAGACTTTGACATAGAGGGCGATAGACAATGTGTCTTTGATAAAGTTGAGGTAAGAGATGGCTTCAACAGAAATGCTTCACTTTTAGGAGTATACTGTGGAAGCGCAATCCCTCCTACTCAAACTTCGTCTCATAATATTATGTACGTAAGATTTAGTTCAGATATGAGCCAATCCGGTGGCGGGTTTTATGCAAATTTCACAACAATTAACGTCAAATGTGGAGGAATATACAGGGATCCAGCAGGTACCATTAGCTACCCCTCAACTGATGGTCAATATCAAAATGACGAGAAATGCACGTGGCTGATACTGGCGCCTGCAGGAAAGTACATCAAGCTGACATGGAATAGATTTGCAATTGAAAATACACATTCATGTAATGCGGATTACTTAGAGCTCATTATTACAGAAGAAGATGATAAGAAAAATTCACTTGGAAAATATTGTGGTATCAAGGCACCGCCGACCTTAACCATTACGAGTAACAATGTTATGTTAAAGTTTGTATCAGATAATTCTGTAAAATTAGCTGGGTTCTCTGTGACATATACATTTTTAGAGTCTAAAGATACTTGTGGTGGAAACTACGTACAAAATCATGGAGTACTCTATTCTCCAGGCTGGCCAGATAGATATGGCAGGAATCTCGACTGTGTTTGGGTAATCAAAGTTACACCAGGCCAACAAATTAAACTCAATATTTCTCATTTTGATGTCGAAGATAAAAATTATAGAACTGGTATCTGTGACGACTTCCTGCAATTGAGAAACGGCCCATCAGCGACCTCTCCCTTGATCGGTGAATACTGTGGTCAATTTAAATCAAAAATTATTACTGCTGTTGCCAACTCTATGTACTTACGTTTTCATTCCGACTTTATGATCGGTGGAAGAGGCTTTAAAGTTGAATGGGATAGCACAATCACCGGATGTGGGGGCACATTTACTAGCTCCACTGGTTCCATTTCGTCTCCTAATTATCCAGAAAACTATAACGAAAATTCGGAATGTTTTTACAGGATAGTCACAAATCAAGGATCAAGAATATCTTTAACATTTTCATTTATCGAATTAGAATATCTTTGTGATGATTACGTGGAAATATATGACGGTCGAGACCCTGAATCTCCTAAATTAGGCCGATTCTGCAAAGTGGCCCAAAACAAAGTCATCGAAACATCTAGCAACATTGCATTCATAAAATTCAAATCCGATTTCTTATTGACGGGTAAAGGATTTTTGCTTAATTATCATACTATATGTAATAATAATGTCACTGGTACGTATGGTGTTATAGAAAGCTTAAATTTTCCAAATTATTACCCCGAACTCAACTGTTCATGGACGATAAACGTGCCAAAGGGTAACAAAATTAACATAACATTTACTAATTTTGATCTAAGAACAAATCGATTCTACTATTATTCTTTCAGGAGACTTGATCCCGGTTCAACAAATTCCCAAAGACATCTAAGTAATGTAACTTGCAGCATAGATTATCTTTTGATAGATAATCCAGCTCTGGTAGACAAGTCCGTTCGTCATTGCAGCTGGCCAGCTCCTGTTAACGCAAAGAGCAATTCCATTCAAATAAAATTCAACATTCAAAAGGGGTATCGTGTCCCTCAAACTCATTCAGGTTTTAGATTAGAGTGGGTAAGTTATGGTTGTCGAGGACATATAAGAAAAAGAAGTGGCTACCTTAACAAGACCATGTCATCTAGCGAGCAAATGCAGTGCGAATGGTTAATTGAAACTCCTGTAGGCACAAATATCTTCATGTTATTTTCAAAAGTATACATGTTGGATACAAATAACTGTGATAGTGATGCTTTAGAAATTTATAATGGGCCGACAGATAATTCCCCACTTCTCACAAAATTCTGCCACGATACTGCAACAGTTCAGTCGACATCTAATTATTTGCTTGTGAAACTAATAAAAAATTCATCGTTGAAAGATTTACATTTTGCTGCTACCTTTACCGCTATTTATGCTACTTGCGGTGGTTTTATGAAAGCGCAATCAGGTGTAATAACTTCCAAAAATTATCCCAAGAATTATGATAATAATTTAGACTGCATTTGGACGATAGTCGTCCCTCGCAGCCACCGTGTGGCAATCGAGTTCACAGATGTTGATTTGAATAATGAAAATAGTGTTAGTGGTTGCGATGACTCTATAAAAATATACGAGGGCGAATCAATCCTGAAAAAGAATTATTCTCAAATCATTTGTGATGTTTCCACCCAGAAGTATTTTGTTTCAAAGAGTAATTCAATTAAAGTCCAGTTTACAACCAACGGAGCCAGAACAGCCAAAGGATTTAAGGCAAATTTTAGCATGACTTGTGGAGGAGTTATAAAAACATCAGAAAATTCCGAAAACGGAATAATAACCAATGAAAACTTTGGAAGTCAGTCAAATTCTAGTTGTCTTTGGACAATTCTTGCACCTAAATTGGAACAAAAGGTGTCATTGACCATAACACACTTATCTCTACCTATTAATAATAATCGTGTAACAAATCAAACTTGCCCCAACTCTTATCTTAAGGTTCTCGATGGAGATGATGAGAATGCACCTTTGATAGATGAATATTGTGGACGATCAGCACCGGCGACCATTGTCAGTCACGGAAGTGCTCTTACTGTGAAACTTGGCACGCATGATGACAAAATTACTGGAATATTCTCAGCATACTACTCAACCGTAGATACTTCCTGTGGTGGAACTTTTACTTCTGAAAGTGGTGTTATTGCCTCCCCGAACTACCCAGGTCCTTATCCTAACAATGCTGATTGCGAATGGAAACTTAAGACATCCCCAGGAAACAGAGTGTCTTTATATATCGCCATGTTGGATATCGGGTATTCGGAAGACTGTAATGAAGATTATTTAGAAATTCGTGAACGCGATGGTGGTGGAAAAATACTTGGTCTTTATTGCGGACGTGTCCTTTCTCCTGGCCTCAATGTGACGTCGGCTACAGAATTGTACTTAAAATTTCGTAGTAATGACAAAGACCCTGGTCGTGGATTCTTAATCCATTACGGTTTCTTGCACGGTAATGATATTACCGGCATGAGTAATGGTGAAATCGCATCGCCTCTATACCCACGTCCTTACGATGGTACTGGAGAATTTTGGTGGCGCATTACTACTGAAAGCTTAGCAATTAATATTGAAATTGACAACTTACAAATACACACTCATAGCGAAACTTGCGATGATAGTTTGAGTATTTACGATGGCTATGACGCGGAATCACCTCTCTTAATTGAACTCTGTGGGGCTTTACACAGCAAATCAGAAGTTGTAAGTACCACTTCAAATGCTGCTTATATAAAACTAACATTAAATGAGGCAAACACAGGAGCATTTTTCCACCTGCGATGGTCTCAAGATGACGTGGACATAGATGAAGATGCTAAGAAAATTAATTGCGGCAACAATAGCATCATAAATATTGCGCTTGAAGATACACAACATTTCACCACGCCTAATTATCCTAACCACTACGAAAATAATCAAAATTGTGAATGGATATTTAAAGCTGCAACTGGACGGCATTTGATTTTACAATTTGTCTTGTTCGATTTAGAGGAACGTGACCCATGTGATAATGGTGATTTTGTATCAATATTCACGTCTAATGAACCAGCGGAATGGAAACCAATAAAAGAAAAACTGTGTCTTAAATCAGAATTGGAACAAGAGTTTAAGGCGTCGAATTTTCTCAAAGTTACCTTCACTAGTGATTTTTCTTACACTAAAAAAGGTTTTCTTGCAATAGTAAAATCAAGATGCGGTGGCGAGTTGTTTGATCCTTCTGGGGAAATAATTACAGATGACCATGATTTTGATAAATTTGGCATCAATGAACCCTACAGGTGTGACTGGAAGATAAAAGTTCGACCTGGCCGACGCATAAAAGTACAGTTTGTACATTTTAACATTACAAATGATGATAATAACTGTTTAGCTTACGTTATTCTGCACAATGGCGAGTCTCTTAATTCTCCCAAGCTGGCGGATGGTAAATACTGTGGATATGCGCATGAAGATAGGAGTGCAATGGAGACATCGGGTAATAACTTAGTCATTAGTTATATTAGAGATCGAAAAAATACAAAATTTGGCCAAAATATTAAACTGCATTATGAAGAGATTCAGAGCACCTGTGGAGTAACATCCAAGCTAGATGGAGATAAAGCCTGGGAAATAATAAGTTCGCCAAACTATCCGAATGTTCCGGATCCTTTTACTGAATGCAATTGGGTATTCACTGGACCCGTTGGAGAAATATTAAGAGTAGATTTTATTGACAGGTTTGATCTCCAAAAAGACGACGATTGCGCCAAAGAATATGTAGAAATACACGATGGATCATCAATAATGTCTCCTAGTAAAGGACGTTACTGTGGTGCAAATCCAGGATCAATAAAAACTACAGGAAATTCCGTTATGATAAATTTTGTGACGGAATTATCAGAGCCAAATAATGGTTTCAAAGCGAATGTTTCGATCGATGTATGTGGTGGTTTAATACGTAGCTCTCAAGGAGAGCTGACTTCTCCTGGATATCCTAACGCAATACATTTACCTCCAGGAACTGTTTGTGAATGGCACATTATAGGCATGCTAGGGCATTCTTTGTCAATAACACCGCAAGCTATGTATTTACCGGAGTCTGAATCAGAATGCGGTACAAAAGTTACTATTGAAGAGATTGAACCTGTGAATGGTATAAATGAGATATTGAAAACCTACTGTACCCAGAATGTTGTTGATCAATCCACCATCGAGACGTCGTCTAATAATGTCACAGTGAAACTTCATATAGGAACGCCCAGCTTGTATCCTTATGCAGATGGTAGATTAACTGGTTTTCGTCTTACGTTCAAATTGTCACAGCCTTCATGTTCCGGAGAAATAACTACATCTGAAGGCTTCCTCACTACTCCAAAGTATCCACGCGATTCAAATTTGAACTTCTGTAGTTGGATCATTACCGTACCAGATCCGACAAGAAGAATATCGTTAGAGATTCTTGATTCAGGAAAATATAATATATATGTAAGTGAGGGTGATTTCGAACAAAGCATAGCATTCAAATATAACTTTGACATTACTAATGATAACACAACATTTAAGTCATCAGGTAACAAAATGACAATAAATGTGCGTAATCCTCATGATGGACCGTTTAGATTCAGAGCTAGATTTAGATCTGATGAACCGGCCGTTTGCGGAGGCTCTTTGACTGGTAACACTGGCCATTTGACATCAATTAATCGAGATGACGAATATTTCTGCAGTTGGACATATCATTCAGATACTAACCAAGACGATAGTATTTATGAGTTTAATACAATATTCCTCGCAGGTTTTGTAAATTCATCGGCTCCTTCTAATAGAAAGCGGTGTTTATATTTTGACCCCAAATTAATTATACGATCTTCATTAGATACTTATAATAAACAATCAATAACGATTTGTAATTCGCAGTTTACATACAGAATACCGAATCGTAATATACAATTTATAGCGAAGAAAGACAACGATAAATATCTTAACTTTGATTTGTCATGGAAATTACAACCATGTGGAGGAACCATACATATCGGAGAGAGTGCAACCAATGTCATAAATATTCCAAAATCATATAATGAATCTATAGAATGTGCTTGGCAACTTCAATCTTCTGGTCTACTTACTCGTACTGAAATAAAACTTGAAGGATCCTTTAAATTGAACTGTGAAGATGAATTTATAAGATTAACACGCTATGATATAAGTTTTACAAACTATGTCATTGCAGAGTATTGTATAGATAAACCACAACCTCAGCCTTTAGTTGTTCAGTATAATAATGTTATGGTCGAATATCATTCTAAGACAGCCAACACCAGTAATGTAAATGTTACCGTGAGATCAGTAACTCAGGAATGTGGTGGTAGATATTTCTACCCTGGTAAATTTTCGTCGCCAAATTTCCCGAAAGGTTATGCCAGCAATTTAGAGTGTGAATGGGAAATTATTGCTAGAGACCTAGGTTTCAGAGTAGCTTTACAATTTATTAATAGATTTGCCATCGAGAAATCACCCAATTGCACCAAAGATGCTGTAATAATTTATGATTGGAAAGATGATAATTATATTGAAATCGCTAGACTGTGTGGTCGTGAATTGCCTTCCATATTCAACTCTACAAACGACCGGCTCAAAATAGTTATGCGTACTGACAACGATATAAATTTAGATGGATTCCAAGCTAATTGGACTACGATCTGTGGTGGAACGTACAACGCTACCACGACGGAGAATTATCTATACAGCCCTGGGTATCCCTTTTATCACAGATCTATGACTTGCTCCTATAAAATCGTTGCATCGGACAAAAAAATTCAAATTAAATTTTTAGTATTTGATCTAGAAGGTGAACCTGGATCATGTGATAATGATAATATCACTGTATCGTCGTCATATTTTTATGATATCTATTGCGGAAACGAAATACCCATAATTAATTCAATGGCTAGTGAAGTGGACATTTTGTTTCATTCAGATAGGTCTTTTCAGAGAAAAGGCTTTAAGATGGCCTATTCTCTTTATTCTTGTGGTGGGCATATTACAGAATCTACTATTCTAACTTCGGGTCCAAATGATATATATAATAGCGATGTAAACTGTACATGGTTTATTGAAGCTCCAAAAAATAAGACTGTTGTGTTAAAAATTGTTTCCTTTTATTTAGAACAGTCATACGAATGCAGTGCTGATTTTTTGGCTGTTTACGAAGGTCATAGTTTAGACATAGACAATCGCCTAGCTGTTCTTTGCGGTTTAATTGTATCTCCAACTGTTATAAAAAGTAAAGGAAATAAATTGACTGTTCAGTTTGTGACCGATCAATATATAGCTTTTGATGGTTTTAAGATAAATGTTATGTTCACATATACAGAATCAGTTGGATGCGGTGGAAATATTGATATAATATCATCACATACCTTATCTTCGCCTCATATAAATTCTCAATTTGCCTACGAAAACTACCTCGATTGCAATTGGAATATTAAAGCACCATTAGATCACGTTATCAAAGTTTCGTTTTCATCGTTCCACATCGCTCCGTGCCGTGATATCAACCAAACGGCTTTGGGCTACAGTCAATGCGACTGTGATTTCTTACAGATCAAAGACGGAATAGATCGAACAAGCATTGTAATCAACAATTACTGTGGGCACACGCTTCCTCCTGATTTGGTTACGTCTAAAAACACACTGGGTATAACACTTTCGACCGACGGCGAAATTACCAGTTCTGGTTTCACAGCAACTTTGAGCGTACAAAAATCAGCCTGTGGTACATCTTCCTTTTATGTATCTAATAAAGTGCAGCGTTTAAAGACTCCTGGATATGATACCGGATCAACAGCTCGTGCTCTTCATTGTTTATATCACTTCTCAACAGAAAATTCGTATTCTCAAACTCATATTCATTTTAATGAATTCGATATTTTACCTGGATCGTCTAATACGGTTTGCGACAAAGATAAGATTATAATAACGACTGACTCTAGCACACGTGGGTTGCCTCTTGGAAAAAATTATATAGCGTGGGAAAATAGTAACACGCTAAGTTCTTCTGTATTTTTAAATTATGGGATATTCAGCGACGCAATTACACCCGACCAGTACGTAATATGCGGATCTAGAAAATCGGTAGATCTTTATGTTAAAGGGCCGTTTACTATGAAC
This sequence comes from Amyelois transitella, assembly GCF_032362555.1. Taxonomy (NCBI): domain Eukaryota; kingdom Metazoa; phylum Arthropoda; class Insecta; order Lepidoptera; family Pyralidae; genus Amyelois; species Amyelois transitella. The sequence goes on from NC_083533.1 coordinate 2,861,487, forward strand.
GTTATAACTACGTCGGATGAGGTAATACGGCAATATAAAGGTCTAGATGTAGAAGTAACAAAAGTTGGATTCTGTGGCAGAAATTTCACAAGCACATACGGTAAAATTGTGAGTGTATACGATCCTGACCATAACGAAACTGTAAAAGATTGCTACACACTTGTTAGTGTACCGGAAAACTACACAATTTCAATATATTTCAATTCAGCTGAAGCGTCTTATGTTCCTCCTAACACATTTTTGATAATATATGACGGAAATACTACGTCGTCTAGAAAATTGTTGTCATTGAATGAGAAAAATTCGGATGCTAAATCAGTCTTTTCTACCGGCGGGAACGTTTTGCTTCACAATCATTTGCTGAACATTGATAATTACATAACTTACGATATAACCTATATAGCGACGGATAAAGGCCGAGGTTGTGGAGGCTATTTTTATGGCGCAGAAGGGACAGTAACAAGTCCTTTTTATCCAGCCGTGTACCGTCAAACGAAGACTTGTGAGTGGGAGTTAGAGACGCCTCAAGGCACGAAGGTGTCACTGCATTTCGAATCATTTGATCTGTCACGTGACTGCGATAACAATTATGTCCAGTTGGTTGATAGGGCTGGTAGTGTCCTGTCGAATTACTGTTCGGACATCCCCGCAGACTATACAAGCGTAAGTAATTACTTGAAGATTGTGTACGTTACGACTAGAAACAATGGCGGGACAGGTTGGGTAGTTAGGTTCGTTAGCGTCATAAGATAATTTTACTTACTTTTTTCAATCCTAAATGGCTGAATGTTACACTAAACACGTATTGTCCAAAACATAGACATACAATCGGAATGTCACGCAATACAAATGATCAAACAGTCATCTAGATAAATACTGTAATAGGTAACTTCATACCCCCTTATGTTTATTATTTTGAATATTTTATGTATCTGTTTGTGTCGATTTTAAAGAAAAGTAGATAATATTCTAACTTTATATTCCAATGTTTTACAACATTTTTATAGAAGTTTTTTAAAAAACTTGTTGAAATGATTTTAATTTGTTTAGAAGTTAGATATATTACTTTTATGCTTCGTCAACGTGTTATGACAGAAGACTTGAAATAAATTATATTAATAAAATAATGAAACTATTAAGACTGCATCGTGACATATTTTATTTTTAGTTTGAATATTCATTTTGTATATCTTGCCTTTTATATTTATTTTGTTTTACTATAAAAATTAGCAATAAAGTTTGAATTATTTCATGAAAAATTGTTTTATTTAAGAGGTATTTATGGTGAAATTCGATGTTTTTATTCAAAAACGATGCCATAAGCGAAGCTCCGGGGCGCAGCTAGTAATTTAAACAATACGCTTTGTAAAGCATGGTGTTTTGAGGCAGTTCACTGGGTCCCCTCAATAAAAAAAATATCAAACCACAAATTTACAAAATAATATTTATTTTTATTTCATTATATTTAACAATAAGAATATTAGTCACATACTCTTTGTATAGACAACAATATTACCTAAAAATAATTGTACATAGCTCAAGTGTGTTGTGTATATGTATATGCACGTAATAAAACTGTAAAAAATAATAGTAATCGGATAGTAATATATGGTAAAAATATATCAAAATAAGTACACACATAAAGATAGATCTTATAATCATGTCTATATCTCTTGTGGGGTAGACAGAGCCAAAAGTCGTGAAAAGACTGATGGGCCACGTGGATAGATTGATCCTATTTAATTTATTTAATACTTTATAAAGTCATAGGTACATTATATTATGTTGTGTCAATTTTATTGACTTTTACTTAATAAGTCAGCCTAACATTAACGAGACTAAAATAAGTATAATTGGACTAATTAAAGGCGCTTTTATAAATGTACTTGCTATATTTTATTTTATGGGCAAAATTATTTATATTTTTTTTACCTTTGATATCACTTTACTGCGTGCGTTTCTAAAAACGACTCAAATTCAAATTCAAAATTTTTATTCATTATTATAGGATATTTCATATCGCTTAATAATTGTCAAAACGTATGATTTAACAACATTGATTGACGTCAAATAAATTACTTAAAACTAAGTTTACTGCCGCTTCCAAGGCGTCAGTGCAGAAGAAGCGGTAACAAACTGCATTCATTCTCTGACTGTTTTTAATGTAACAGCGGCTCCTACCTCTACTTCTCTAGAGCCAGGGTGCGCCTGGTCTGTGTCTGGCTATGATCCTGGATTTGCACGAAGCGACTTCCGTCTGACCTCCGCAACCTTTGCAGGGAAACCTAAACTTTTGTGGATCGTCATCATATATCACGTGTAACACATCCAGCGGCCTGAATTTGCAGGTTTCGGGTAATAAGACAATTTATACTTACTTACGTAAATTAAAATCAACTTTCTATTGTTTTATTATAGGTACAGTCATTTAGTGACACTAGTGAAGTCTATGTATGTCCAGCCTTATATTTACTTAAATTGAGCCGAAATTTTACTCTGAAACTTAATACCTTTAAAAACGAAATTTTAAGAAAACATAGATTTTAGTGTTGTGTAGCTACTGAAATATATGTAGATAATTTGATGACGCTAATCATTATACTACCTACAGTCTTATATATTTAATTATGTTTTTATTTCAAAAGTAACAACAGGATGTGTATCAAAACGACTGAATGCCTGCTCGATATAGGTCAAGAACAGTAACCGTACATATCTGTTCAGCAGTAGACTACTTACTTCCTTAAAAGCTAGTGCCACGTAAATACACAGTGACAAACAAGGAGATATACTGTGGATATGACCAAATGTCCCATGGCTATTGGGAAGCCGACCTTGAAGAACCTCATGAATGTGAACTTGTACCCGTGCTGCTCAGCTACGCCGGCGCACACGACGTTCGCACTGGCCGCTATTAAGGTGCCGTTGCCTGAAAATGAATGATTATTAAAAAAAAAAATTACGCGCCTTCTTTAAAAAAATTACTTAGTACGAATATAATGTTCTTTTTTTAAACTCAAAATAATAGAATTGGACCTTTTTGGACATTAAAAAACCAAAGAGGTTAACTCCAATGCATAACTCTACTATTACTACCTACCTATGTCAAATTGTTGCTGCAAATCAAATCATATCCTACTTATACATATACTACCCTTTTAATTTATCTAGACGGCCTCTGTGGCGCAGCGGTAATACGCTTGACTGTGTCACCGGAGGTCCCGGGTTCGAATCCCGGCCTGGGCATGATGAGAAAAGAACTTTTTCTGATTGTCCTGGGTCTTGGATGTATATTTATATAAGTATTTATTATAAAATATAGTATCGTTGAGTTAGTATCTCGTAACACAAGTCTCGAACTTACTTCGAGGCTAACTCAATCTGTGTAATTTGTCCCAAAAAAAAAAAAAAAAATATAATTGCGAGAATTTGTACTTTATATCCCGACATTCCCACGGGAGCGAAGCCCGGGGCGCAGCTAGTAAAATCATAATGGCAACTGGCATTTAGTTACCATTACCAATAATTACTCCTCGCGAACGTATGGTTAGACCATAATGAAGTCTTCTTCTACCTGGCTTTAGTCCCGGTTGCATTTTCATCATTTTGAAGAGAAGGAATACCTCCTTTGATCATGGATCCTATTTTGTTGAGTCATTTTTTTACACGAAGCGACCAGGTTTTTACAAAACTATGTGAATAATGCAAATTAATGGAATGTATGGAATTTTTTATACCAAATGGTAATTTTCATTTTGCTACGTTGGGGACATTTTACGAAAATGGCATTCTGCGACGAAGCCCACCCAACGCGAATTAAACTATAATTATGTGCTGGTATTTTTGTGTGCTAGAGTCCGCATTTTTACCTCCCAAGCAGGCGCCAAACAAAAGTGCCCAGATCATGGGCCCCATAGGCAGATTGAGGGTCGTGTTGGAGACGATGGTCACCACCACTCTGACCATCATGGTGGTCAGGGGTATGTTGTCGATGCAGATGGAGATAATGCCGGAAACCTGGAAATTAATTGGTACCTAATAATAAGTTCGAGACTTATTTTAAGGTTTATATATAAATGAATTCAGAGTGATTGTTAGTTATTAAGGGAATCATATATATGTCGTGTTGTTCCCGAATATATAGAGATAAGAATAAGACCCCTATAGATTTTCTATAGCCCATTGCTTAGAAGAGGAATCCCATGTTTATAAGCCGATCCTTAAGTCGCTTTTTAAGACCTCCACAGGTATCATATGAAGTAGTTCTATTCTGTAGTGCCGGAAACCACACGACACCAATTAATCAACTTACCCATAAAGTCAAAACGATGGCCACGGCCAACCTCGCACCCTCGTCCACCTTTAAAATCAGCTGCTCAATCAGCCGACCTATTATTGTGATAAGCCCCAGTTTTGATAACGCCTGAAAGATAATTATGTGGCATGCAGTTTACATAGAAAATAATTAAGTAGCTGTATGTCATATCCCTCTGTGGTATAAGTATAAGAGTAAATATATTCTTATAGGTACATATAATTATTAATTTAGGACGTCCTGGTAAAGGGTCAGGTCAAAACTACCCGAAACCGCCGAGCTTGCATGAAGAGAGTTATGAATGTGGATGAAGCGAAGGAAGTATGCAGAGATCGTGGCAAGTGGAAAGAGGTAGTCTATGCCTACCCCTCCGGGAAAGAGGCTTGATTTTATGTATGTATGTATGTAAATAATATATAATCATATCTTTATCCCTTACGCGATAGACAGAACGCCTTTAACCATGATTCAATAGTAACAGGGTTGTTAGCATATCGCCCAAAAGAAGAATGCAGATTCTGAATGATTTGTCTGTGAAAGATGGTTGTATAAATTAACGTACTTCAAATTTTTCTTACAGCCTGTTATTTATTTATTTATAGTAGGTAATTTGCCAAGTGGTTCCCGGCACCAATATAAAAAGAATAGGGCTACTCCTTCTCTGTCCCATGGATGTCGTAATAGGACTAATGGATAGGCTTATAAACGTGGGACTCTTCTTTTAGGCGATGGGCTAGCAACAATTCTATCATTGAGCCTAACAGCCGAACGTGGCCTGTCTGTCTTTCAAGATACAGCCACCACGATGAAATGCAATATCTTAAACCTACCTCCATGAAAACAAAGAAAGCAGCAAAAAACAACAAGGTTGACCATTCCACTCTATGCAGTATGGGCTCCAAGTCTTCTCTGTCAGCGAGAATTAATAACAAAATGGCGCCCAGTAACGCCGTCCAACTCAGCGACATTCGATCTGAAAAAGTTAATATAATGTTACTTATTAGTTATCACTAACGCCCAACACACAAAGGCACTAAGGGTTAGGCTAATGAACTTGGGATTCAAAAAATTAAAAAAAAATAATTGCCCCTTAAGAATTGTAAAATAGGTACTTAAAGTGGGTATTTCTGTGACCTAAATTGATCAAAAGAATGGGTCTTATTGATTAACCTACTAATATTATTTGCGTTGTGTGTGTGTTTATCACTCTTTCACGTAATAACCACTCAACGGTTTTCATGGAACTGCAGTAGTATAACTGACCCCAGTCCCCCTGAGCTTAGACCTTGAAATCACATCATAAGTTAAAATTTCTAGAGATTACGAGTAAGACTGATAAAGTCGCGGGTAACAGCTAGTAGCTAAATAATGGTAATTAAATTAGTTATATTTTTAAGTATGTTACCGTTAACTATAATTGATACAATTTTATTTCCTACTCACTATGCATAGGCGCTGAATGCAGAAAGAATACGGTTACCACAAATAAAATTGCGATTGATGCCTTGATGAGCAGTACTTTATCTCGCAACTTGTACTGTGTACAAAAACAACAATAATTATAATACATTTGTTATGCTCTCGTTACTAGATAGCGAAGGGCCGTGTTGGCCAGGATTCATGGCCATGAAAGAATTAAAGGTAAAATCTATTTTTCTGAATGAAAGTTACCCAAATTACATTTTTCGTTCGGCTTGGGATTAGTGTTTGGGAGATGTTTATTTGACTTTCTGTCTCATGTACTTATCTATTTTTCCTATGGATGTTGTAAGACGCGACTACGTTTCAGATGATTACGTTTCCCTTATCATCTGGATATTTAAATAATTTATTTGCTGATAGTTAAGTAATTTAATTACTAAACGTCCTTCGTGACATGAACTGGTATGGACCTGCTGGTATGCTGCACTGGGTGAGAGTACTTGTGCCATTAGGCGCATCCTTAAACATTCAAAGAAGAAATAAAAGAAGGGATACGTAAAATAGATAGCCACATAAACTTCTCACAAACATAAATTCCAAACCGAACTGAAAATTTTGATTAGATTTATAATTATAGTAATTTCATAAATAATGTGGCATTTGATTTTTTCATAATTCATGTTTAAAGCTAATAATATAAATTCAATTTACAATACCTTTTGCTTCAATTCCACCAGCATCTCTTGAAAGGTATCCTTGGGACATGCTCTCTTGTTTCTCTCCTTGACCAAAACCTCCAGTTTTGAGTTCAACTTTGTAATATTCTTCTCTAATCTCTCCCTTACTATGTTCACCTCTTTGCTCAAATGTGGCAGGGAGTCGGCTGCCCGTCGCCATATTGAAATTTGACGACGAATTTCTGAAGGCGAAAAATAAGTAGGTACTCTATGATATTTAGGATTTCAATCATTTAGATAGAGTTCTACATTTTTCTCTTTTCTCCTTTCCTTTTTCTTTTTTTTTTATATATACCAAACTCAGATTTCAAGTGAGAATGAGTATTCCCTCATGAAATTAGTTAAGCATATTTTTTAAAGATTATTCCAAGTTTACCTTGTATATCCCTGGGGTCAGTTAGCCTCAATTTATTTGTATCCCTAAACATGTACCTAATCTGAAGCGATGTTTGTATCAAAACTAGACCAACTCCCAACGCCATGTGCGCTGTGAAATTAGTAAAGTTGATGCCCTGCAAAAAGAATTTCATATTATACATACTAATGTTATAGAAGATAATAATGATAATAAAAGCAGTCAAAAAAACTTACAGAACGAATTACATCTTTATTGGAGACGACGATGACGCACGGAGGGTCTCCCACGGGCGTCGCGGTACCCCCCACGTTACTGTATATGGCCATGAACATCAATATCGGCACGGGGTCTAAACCCATAACTTCGCATAACCTGAAAGTTATCAGTTAAGTTTAATTCTCCTGTAATTAGTTAACATACACACGGACTTAATTCGTGAAGTTATAAGTATTGTTTTGGTTCCAGCGATTAATCGAAAAAAAAAAACAATTTGCCAGTCGAAGGCAAAAACTACACAATGTAATCCGAATTTCTGTGCCATGGACAAAAAATATTGCAAACTCAGACATTCGTAATGATTTCCATCAGTTCATACTAAGTATAAAAAATTTATACGCACCGTATTGTGACTGGAGACATGAGTAAAACAGTAGTGACATTGTCAAGGACGGTTGATACGATGGCTGTGATGAAGCACAGGAGATAGATAAGCGGCCACAGCCTGCCTTTTGTAACCTGAAAATTCAATTCAATTGAAACATATATGGATGATTTCATAATTTGATCATAGGCACCCTAAATTTAAATAATATTAAGAAAATGTTTCCCAGCCCAATAGCTTGATCGATTTGAAAGAAGATGAAGAAGCTACTTTGCACATATTATTTTTTCATGACTTAAATAAGAAGTTTCTTAAACGAACTTAAACTTACCTCAAAAGTAAACACAGCAAGAAAATCGAAAATGCCGGTCTCAGCCATGATGGCGACTAGCACCATCATGCTGAAGAGGAGCAGTAAGGTCTCATGGTCCAGCCACGACACCAGTTCTGAGAGAGTTGGCCTCTCCCCGAGCATAGTAAGGATGGCCAAAGAGAGCGTCGCTGCCGTTATAGCAGCCATTGTTTTGTTAATAACCTGTTGAGAATAGACATAAATGATATAATTTTGGAATGATAAATTGGAATTAAATGAGTGTTTGTCTTAACAACAAGCTGGTGTGAAGATCTAATAAAGGTAGCCAGGAGACGACGCATAAAGTTTGAGAGGATCATCTGAGAAGACTGCAAGATAATACACTAACAAGGAAATCCATGTCATCAAAATTTGGAAGTCAGCATAAGCAGGGACAAGAGAATCTTAATTTCTCAGTTTCTCATATACAGTAAGATATTATTAACACGCTGTTCAAAAACATTTTCAGAACCACAGCTAGAAATGCAATTGAACTTAGGAAAGATTCTCTATATATTCATTTAGCGGATTCGGTAAAAAGGAAATAGGACCACTAAATAAAAGTGTGACTCACCTCAAAAATAATTAAAATATACAACCCAATAAGCAATATAATAGCATAAATCACCCCAGTATTGGCATCTATCGGAGATATCGTGTAACTCATAGTAAAGGGTGTGAGTTTTTGCGAATTCGTGCTCATTCTCAAAGCATAATTGGAAACTACGTTTCTTAATTCGAATGTGTGTGATCGTAATTCCCCTTCATTGAAATCTATTTGTTCTTCGTCTAGAAGGGCTATTGTCCAAGCTTCTGTTATCTGCAAACGTTGATAAGGATTTAATTCTGTCTCTAACTTACAATAGGTATTTGTTTACATAATCATTTCTTTACTGCGCAAGTAAATAATATAGTTCAGATATGTAAAGTGTAGAGTAAGTAATCATTGTTTTAGGAGCATTATGTAAGCTTAAATCAATTTTCTCTTTTTCAGTTAAGTTGCAACTTACATCTTCGGTAGTGTTTGCAATAGTAGTACTATTCAAAGTATCAGATTTAAGTCTCACAAACCAAACGTGCAATTTATTTCTTATTTTCATCTCACTGGAGTTCAATTTGGATTGTTCCTGTACTGTCAAAAAGGGCCCGTTCAGTTGTACTTTTATTTTTATCATTTCATCTTCCAACTTTGGTATATTATCTAAAATATAGTCTGAAATTAAATAAAAATACGTAAGTAATTAATAATAATAAATAATGTAAAGAGAAATGTGTGGGGTAAAAGTGGATGTGGTGACCAAAATTGAAAAGGGTATATTGGCATGGTTTGAACATGTTGAAAGAATAGATGAGGATAGACTAACGAAAGGATTTATATGAAAGAGCCGACTGTAAAAGTAAAACGAACTTTTGAGGACCAAATTTCAACTCAAAAACGGAAGATTTACCTAAGAGATCACGTAACCGTCGAATATGCATGAAAAGAAGTCTGTAGGATCGTAGCAAGTCGTAATCTATAGTCTCTTCCTACCCCAAAGGGTGACAGGCGTGATAGTATGTACACATTTAAATTTTGAAAAGAAAGGACTAAGGATAGCAAGCACAGTACTAATTAGGGAAAAATAACATTTGCTGATAATTCCAGACATAAAATAGGTTCGTAATAAAGAAAGCTACTTGTTCAGTGGAGAAACATTAAAAAAATAAATTATCGAATTGCCCGTACCTAGGTGAAACGAAAAAGCCAAATGGAGCAAAAATACATACTCGTATATAGGATCCAACCCCAAACGAATTTAAAGCCAGGAGGAAAAAAAGAAGATAGCAAAGAAAAACTTACCTTTGTTCTCTCCTTGCTTAATCGAAGTATTCCTAACAATATTATGCTTCTCATTGTACATCATGAATACTGAAGTAAAAAACAGCCAACAAGCTACTAATACACTCATTTTTACGTAATACCTCGCTTCGGCCCACTGAAAATAAATAAAATAATGAAATTCGGTTAATACTAAGGAAATAATATTTGAGAAATTTTGTAACAGGTTGCTTGTTCGTATATTTAGAAGGTCAGTTTTTATTTCCATGCAGATCTTAAAAGTCAATCAAGGGAAAGCCTTTAATAAACTTCTTCTTTTAGGCGATGAGCAACTTGTCACTGTTGCATCTCGATTCCATCATGAAGCCATACAGCTGAACGTGGCCTGCCAGTCTTTGCGAGATTGTTGACTTTGTCTACCCCGCAATTATCCTTTAAGAGGTAGACAAAGTCGTCATTATATTTAAACTCACCTTTTTAGAAGTTTTGTTCGATCCTTTTGTGACACTAAAATAAAGAAATGTTTTATTATTATTATGAGAATTAACTTAATTTTCCTCACATTCGTTTCATCTTTTTAAACTTTTGGAATCCTATGTAAGTATCTACAATTAGATAATAATTATATGTGAAAAGAATATTTATACGAGTAGATTAACCTCAAGAGGAAGAAGAAACTAGTATAAGTACTACCCTTGTACAAATTCTTAGCTATTATACAGGGAAAGTAGAGAGCACGGGAGGTCGCCTACGCGTTGGACCGACTAAATAAAGTCTATTGTGGGCCAGTCCATTATCCAGTGCAGGATGACTTCGAGAAGAGAGAAAAATGGCGATGCATCGTGCGGAGTGCTTCATCTGCCCCATCCACTTCTACGACTACATGACGACCACGGTCACTCTGTCAAGAGTGTATCGACGAACAAGAAGAAGACATAATTAGACACTTATATTTAAAAAAAGAAAGTTTTTGTCATAAAAATTACTTGTCATTTGGCGCGTTTTCTTTGGCATTGTTATGTTTTTGTTCGTCATTTGTTATTTCCCTGGCGATAACGTCCGTTTGGATCGCGTTTTCGTTCAGTGACGGCGCCGAGTTGACGGAAGGCAAGCGTTTTCTGGACGTGTTCTTTTTGTTTGCCGGTTTTCCTGGAAATTTAAAAATATGTATAAAGTATTATTAGTATGTTATATTTTTTTAATAAATACCTAAGTCAATAAGGTACAGTAGGGGTCCCGGCAACAATAAAAAAAGAATAGGACCACTCCATCTCGTTCCCATGGATGTCATAAACGGCGACTAAGCCATGTGCGTATAAACCTGGGATTCTTCTTCAAGGCGATGGCTAGCAAACTGTCACTATTTGAATCTCAATTCTATCATTAAGCCAAACAGCTGAACGTGGCCTATCAGTCTTTTCAAGACTGTTGGCTCTGTCTACACCGCAAGGGATATTGATGTGATTATATGTAGTATAAGGTACAAATTACACATATTGATCTAGGCTTTAATAAATTTGAGACTTGTGTCTCTACCTATAGATAAACATACAAGACCCACGCTTATCAGAAAAAGTTAGTTTTCCAACATGATCTGGCCGGGATTTGAAGCTGATCTTCTTGGTCATAGACGTATTACAATTTTTAAAATTCAAATTAAAAAATATATATTTTTTAATTTGCATTCGCTATCTAATTGTATCTACTAACGGAAAAAAAAGATAAGTTTACTTAGCTAAATACATACTTAAATAAAAAAGGCCGAATCCTATTTTTGGACCTCGGAGGTCCGAAATTTACACAGGCCGAAGATCATATCTAGATCAATGAAAATCTTGAAAATCTGATGTGAATATTGATATAATTTTGTAAGTTGCCAACTTTTCAACCTCGTGCAAAAATTACTTCACACATGCAAATTGGCGAAAATCTATAGGTACCTAAGTGCTAAAAAAATCCATTTAAGGCTTCATCTTAATACAAATTAGTCCACATTATGTCATACTATACTTTTATGGTATGTACACACGGAAAGATCCTTCTCATTAATACCTACATATAATAAAACAGTAAAAAAAAATGTCTGTACATTGAGTAGGTATATTTAAAAAAAAAAATTAATGCGATGAATAAAAACTAACCGAGCATGAATTATGCCTCGCCAACATATAGGGTATAATTTATTTTTTAATCTGGAACAGTTTATATTGAATCATAACAGCTCAGCTAAACTATAGGAAATATCGAAAATACGTGTTAACAAAAGTTGTTCAGCCTGATGAGCATTTTTATGATCTGTAACACCTGATGCAGAACCATTATAGACCAGCTTCGTATGTCTTATAATACGCAAACGGAGTTGCGGGCAACAGCTAGTAGAAAATATTATCTAAGGAGATGCCAAAAATAAATACTTAAACGATTGTTTGTTTTTACTACCTACCTTGTATTAAGGCATGTCGACCATTAGTCTAACATGTCTAAACTTAATGCGATTCAAATTACACACAATGACTGTGAAATATGAGAAACAATATCAAAAAATGTTTAATATGCGGAAATTACCTACATCGCCGTTGAGGTTATTATTTTTTGACAATAAGGTTGGTAGATAATGCATTTCAAAATATAATCATGTTAGCTACTATTGTATATAAGTACTTATATAATTTTGGAACAATTTTTGACAAGTTTACTCACGCACAGTGAAATAAGTAGATGGAGATGTTTATTTTATGTGGAGTAGGTATACATATTTATATAGTCATACTTAGGTACGTATGTAAACTATTATATGTAAGTGTATTAAGTAATCTATTACATACGTACATACATAGAATCACGCCTTTTTCCCGGAGGGGTAGGCAGAGACTCCTACATCTTTCCACTTGCCACGATCTCTGCATACTTCCTTCGCTTCATCCACATTCATAACTCTCTTCATGCAAGCTCGCGGTTTCGGGTACTTTTGACCTGACCCTTTACCAGGACGTCCTTAATTTGATCAAGATACTTCGTCTAGGTCGAGCTTGTATGAAGAGAGTTATGAATGGGGATGAAGCGAAGGAAGTATGCAGAGATCGTGGCAAGTGGAAAGAGGTAGTCTCTGCCTACCCCTCCGGGAAAGATTTTATGTATGTATGTATGTATTATTTCTTTTACAGTTATCGCACCACCCGTACATCCATCTCAGTTTGGTCCAAAGATCCGACTAGCAGAGAATGCCTTGTGGCATTAAATCCACCTGTTATACATTTTACGTGCATAAAGTTTAAATAAATACCAATAGGTAGGTAGTTAGGTAGCTTTTATCGTAATTGTAAAAAGTGTCTCTGTACTGCATAGTTTACTCGGTACTACATGATTAATTTGTAGGTATATTAGCATGTATTTATCTATTATTTGCATAAACCTACGTAGTTCTTTATTATAGTTACTTTTTGAGCTTTCCGACTTAAACATTACAACATACCATAATTTAAAATTGTCATTATTGGGGGCCTACAACAAATATTCAATTTTTATACTCACACTTGGTTTTTCTATTCTTTTTAAATTTATTCCTTTACATGTGTCATAAGCAAACCTAACCTTGTAAATAATCCTTCACGGTCCACGTCAGAACGCATCTGTCAGGTTAAAACCAGTACGAACCGACTTGTGAACTATGATTACAAGGATTTGTTGTAATCTTTTGAAACTATCAGTCCATTTCTTAAGTACCTACTTAATAAAATAAAGGTACTTAAACAGTCTTGATATTTTGTCGTATCTATTGTTGAAAAAAAATAATCTTCAACGAAAAGACATTTACTTTAAATCCAATCCAAATAAATAGTTTATTTAATTTTGGTAGTACATAGTATGAAAAATAATGCCCAAAGGCGAACTTATCCCTATGAGGGATTCTTCCATTCAACCAAGTAATTGAAAGAATCATATCTAGATAAGGGATAGTAGCAGCTTGTTACAACTGTAAAAAATAAATAAAAAAAATAATATATAATTTATTTTGAATTGTATTTTTCAACAAAAAAAAACAGAAGAAGATTGTTTAAATTTGTTTCAATTTCAGTAAGTACCTAGAGAAAATTGATAAAGTATAGCTAAGTACCTAAGTACCTACCTACTTATGTTGTTTGGCTAACCATGTTTCTGAACTGTGGTTCCCGCTTTATCTCTTTCCTATGGATGTGGTAAAAGGCGACTAAGAGACAGGCTCATAAACTTGGGATTCTTTTTTAGGCGATGGGCTCGCAACCTGTCACTTAGTATTTGAATCTCAATTCTATCGTCAAACCAAAAAGTTGAACGTTGCCTTTGTCTCTCTCTACCCCTCAAGAGATATAATAGACGTGATTATATGTAGGTATGTATGTTTCTAATCTAAGGTGTAGGGAAACACCGGCACAAGTAGGATTCGATCCTGTGTCTTTCACTTTTTTTTTGTACCAATGCAATGACATGCAATGACGTCTCTATTATACATAAATTAGGCGCATTAAATTCTAAACGATATGTTCCAGATGAACAGCCTAAGACAATGACAGTCAGACCATCTTGAAATGATTACAGATGACTGTAATCTTACGGCTCCAAGGTCGCTATAAAATTGAATTAGCCGAATAAATTGTTGTGACTTACTTTTTAGATATACTTTATTGCACTTAGATTAGGTTAGGTTTTGCAAAAAGTGTGATAAAAGTTCAGTAATCGTATTTAATAAAATAGTATCTGACCGATGTCTGTATTTTAAAGATATTGCCAAAAAATCTACATGCGATACGTAAATATAAGACCAACGGTCACCACTGTAGCGGGAGCGATGATTCGGCTCGACCGCCACCAAAGGGAAGATTTTCCGCAATAGCTGGTGTTATAGGGATCCGACAGACGATGTTGTGTCGGAGTTTGTATATATGCTCCAATCCGTTAAAACTTTGCTTGCGCGATTTAGACTTTCCGCTGTTTTTGACTGATAGCGTCGCGTGATTTTGTTTTTTAGTCAAGGATTGCATGCAGAGTTATAAATGTGGATGACGCGAAAGAAGTACCTATGCACGGATCGTGGCAAGTGGAAAGAGGCGAGATTTAAGTATGTATGTACACGTATATATTGAAAAATCGAAAGAATATAACTAGGTGATAGGTGCCCTGCTACCCACTTGTACTGCACTTGTTAAAAGGAATAAATGAATTTTGAAATGAATTTTGAATTTTTGAGGTGAAAATACGATAAAAAAATTGCTAGTCTAACTAAGTAACTAACTTACCGTGCTCTTTTTCATATTGTTGTTTAAAAGGCGCCAACGACGGGTCATTCTTCACCTCTTCAGGCAACTCCAGCCAAACCTTGAGGGTGTTGGCGTTCAGGTCATCACTCGACACTAAGGAGTACTGACTCCTCTTCCACGCGTCGTCAGGCTGCTTCTTGGAGGTTACACGATCTTTGAGACTCGCCCAAAAGCTCATTTTGAAGGCATAACTTAGTAGTTTAGATGAGCTAAAAAAATTATGACAAAATTTACCAACAAATTGGTATTTTTCATTTGACCAACTTATACAATCTGAATAAAATTACTGACGTATTCTGTTTTATTCTTTTCTAGACAAGAATTGAGATAAAGATACTTGAGAATGATTTTTGCGAAAATATAGAAATCTAAATGTCTAGATAAGGCAAATCAAGTTATTCTTAGTTCTAAGTAGATAGGTAGAGTTAAGAGACCGGAAAGCCTGTTGAAATTAATCGCAGCAAAAAAAATGTGTGAAAATTACATACATAAGTAATTCACGCCTCTTTCCCGGAGGGGTAGACAAAGACCACATCTTTTCACTTGCCACGATCACTGCACACTTTTTTCGCTTCATCCACATTCATAACTCTCTTCATGCAAGCTCGTCGGTTTCGGGTGAAAATTTGCATGTTTTTTTTTATAACTTAGTATTAACTTATTTATATTAATTTAAATTGATTGAGGCGTATGTCAATACGCTGTCAATAAATTAAGAGTTCTATAAATAGAATTTTTAATTTAATAGTTTCCTTCATAAAATACTAGTTGCCTAGTTATCCTATCTATTTAAATACCTACGTAATTATTTAAGCGGTCTTTTGATGCATCACCAATTTTAAAAGACATGTTTAATAACTATAGATACTTAGCTAAATAATACATCGACCTTAAAACAACGCGATAATCATACCTATACCTACATAATCAAGACTGTTTGAAAACATAAATAAACTTTTTAGGTTATGATATACAAGGTTACTTCTTTGCAGTAAGTAAGTAAGTAAGTTTTTACCAAAATTTAAAAAAAACAACTTTTGTATAGTTAAAATAAAAAAAAAGTAGAGCTATCACCAAAATACCTAAAAGTCCCGTCTTTATGATCACATTATAATTCAAATTAGTACGTATCACCTTCTATAATTATTTAAATAATACGTAAAAAATATAAAAGATCAACTTTTTACACCCAGGCTGACAGATTAGCAAATAGAATTTTCAAATAGTTTATAGAATGATAAAACTTACATTCAAACAATAATATTCAATTCACACATTGACAGTATTTTTAGCACAAACACAGACTGTTGGAAGGACAGCCGCCCGCCGCAGACTGACTTCGTCGAGTTGATACGTAAGTCTTATAAAATTATCACATCGCCGTATAACTAAATATATGTATATATATACGATTGTGCAAAACTGTATAAGTATATATTAGCTAGGTCAGCTATCACATTGTATATAAAAATCACTTGCCAAAGAGTTGAACTTGAAACTTCAAACACATGATATTATCTATCATTTTACGTGCCGTGCCGGGCTTAGAGGAACAATAATATATGAACGTTGTATTTCTTTGGTCGCCTTTTACAACATCTACAAGAATATTTCATTCTACAGGCCTGACTTCAAAACTTGTTATAATCTTGGCATCGATAGGAGATCGATGATCAATTTTACAGTGTCCCACCGCCCATACATGCATACAATCTCGTCTATGTCCCTTACAGGTTAGACAGAGCCATCAGTCTTGAAAAGACTGAAAGGCCACGTTCAGCTGTATGGTTTAATAGCCCATCGCGTAAACGAAGAATCCCATTTTATTTTTGGAAACTTGCCTTCATTTCAAACTTTCATAAACTTTTCACTCCGAAAAAAAATATATCGGAGCCAATAGCTGACAATGAAACCGGGAACATGCTTTAATAAGAGAAATAAATATAAAAAAAACAGAAATATCATGGTTATTAATATTATATTTAACAGCAGTTATGTACAAAGAAACATAATATAAAATCTTAATTAGTTAACAATCGACATTTGAAACTTAAGCAAATAATAATAAACAATTTAAAATTCGACAGAATTATCACAAACATATAAATTTTTACGGTAACCTACCAAAGCGTGGATTACATTTATTGTCTGAATATTTAGCTTTCCTCACAATCTTTTATCTCACTGTAAAATTGCGTATCGGTTTAGGCGTATAATCAATCTAGACTTAAAGGCGGACTAGCATCAAACTCCTCCGCGAAATGATCAACATCGTTTTCATCATTGGCAACACTACTGAAATCCAATTTCACAGGATTAACACTTTTTCTTAACGTTCTATGTAATGCCAACACTGGACTGCAACTTAATTTATTTCCCATATTTTCGGGTAAAGTTTTTGCGTTGGCAACTGGAGTATCACAATTACTGGTAACATTTGAGTTTAAAAGGGGACTTTTGAAAGATTTCGTAGCGTTTTTTGATTTGTTTATTATATTTATAGGACTTAAAGGTGGTGGTTCACCGTACATTTTTAATTTAGATATTTTTTCGTACACTCTCTTTTTTCTTAACAATGCCTTCGGTGATAATTCTTGTGGTTCTGTTTGCCTGAATGTAGACTCGAAATCAAGACCGGATAAATTAAATTCGTCTGTGATTTTGTTAGATCTAGCTAAAGGAGACTCTATATAAACTTTATTTTTCGACAAATCGTGATTCTGAAACCTATACGGAGAAATATTTTCGTTAGAAAAGTTACATTTAAACAATCTATTCTTAACAACTAAACATTCTTGCACAAAACTTTTATTCTTTAAAACTTTCCATAGATCCTCAACAATTTTTCGAGCGGCAACACTTTTGGGAGTTTTCGTGAAATACGTGTACTCGGTCGCGCGATACTGAGGTATATTTTTGCGGGTGTTGCCAACTCTCTTTTGCAAATTAACACACGCGACCACTTGTCCTGTATCCAATACGTTTTCGAAGCCAAATTTCTTTATGCCACCCCAAAAGTTGACACAGATTATATTCTTATATTCATCTGTCAAGTAGACGTTTTGGAATTGCGAAATCGATTTGAAAGCATTATGCGACGGATCGATTTCGATTATGATGCCTGCCGTATCGATTTCATTGTAATCGGTGACCATGGTGGGGTGTGTTATTATTTCTTTGATGGGGTAGCAAGTTCTGCTTATAGATTTTACGTATGGTAATAATTTGTCTCGATTTTTTGGGTCGGTTTGCTTGAAAATTGTCTGCCGGCCGGCGGATAGTTGGAGCTCTGAATACCTAAAAACATAAATATTTATTCTCAAGTATGTCAATTAGAA
Organism: Amyelois transitella; assembly: GCF_032362555.1. NCBI lineage: Eukaryota > Metazoa > Arthropoda > Insecta > Lepidoptera > Pyralidae > Amyelois > Amyelois transitella. Next base: position 2,879,723 of record NC_083533.1, read on the forward strand.
TGAGTAGGAGAGAACTAAAGTATGCACTTAATTTAATGGCACAATCTTTTTCTAATAAAGTTAAATATGTTAAACGTTATAAAAAACGATAATTATGCCAAAAAATATTCTGAGAAATGAAGATTCAACCGGTACTAAAGCCAGAAGAAAGAATATATCACACATCTTTATTACTAACGAACGATAACTATAACATTATACTATACTATTAACTTACGGACTAAAGCTAGTAATTACGTCTCACCTAACAGCGGTGGGAACGACATTGAGAATATCGACACAAGCGCCCTCTGTGATGAGTTCCGATATCGCGTCGTTCGGTTTCCATATTGTTAAAAGGGCTGGAAAGTTAAAACAATATTTCAATAAAAATATTCAACATTTGGAATTCTTTACCAAAGAGGAGAAATTTGTGATTAAAATGGCAGGACAACAAAAAGCGAATTTCATATGTACATAAAATCAAGTCTATATCCCTTGCGGGTTAGACAGAGCCAACAGTCTTGAAAAGACTGAATGGCCACGTTCAGCTATTTAGCTTAATGATAGAATTGAGATTCAAATAGTGACAGGTTGCTAGCCCATCGCCTAAAAGAGGAATCCTAAGTTAATGCTACCATATGTATGTATGTATGTATTAGCAACCTGTCACTCACACACATCTCAATTCCATTATGACACCATACAGCCGAACAATTACTCACCTCTGTTCACATCGCCCTGGAACACATCAGTGACTCTCACCCTGAGCAGAGGCACCACACTCCTGGCGGCAGACATCCTGCTAAAGACCTTATCCTGGATATTCTGGAGCATTTTGTCCCGTTTCGATGCCGTGTAGACTTCTAGAAGACGCCTTTGGGAGTCTGTCAGACTTGCCTGCAATAGATTGATATCATCTTACTTCACTACATAGTATAAAACAAAGTCGCTATTTTAGTCTGTTTGTCTGTATGCTTAAATCTTTAAAATTACGGAACGGATTTTGATGCGGTTTTTTGTAACAGGTAGAGTGATTCAAGAGGAAGGTTTTTATGTATAATTTTTTCCGAATTTTGCACCCGTGCGAAGCCGGGGCGGGTCGCTAGTATATTATAAATGCGAAAGTTTGTATGTCAGTATGGATGTTTGTTGCTGTTTCACGCAAAAACTACTGAACTGATTACGATGTAGGTAGCTGAAGACCCAGAATAACATATAGGCTACTTTTTATTCCGAAGTTCCCGCGGGATTGATAGGGTTTCCTTGCGGACGAAGTCGCGGGCTACCTCTAGTAAGTAATACAATAACAAACCTACCTTAAAAAATACCAGTAATTATGTTGTAATTTTTTTATGTTCAATAAAGAGTTAACAAACAAACATATTTAACAGGTAAATCTCAATTGGACAGAAATAGTAAAGGGAATGCTTAGATGACTTGGTCATGTCGAGAGGATAAAATCAATAAATATATACGGGACAAATTACACAGATTGAGCTAGCCTCGAAGTAAGTTCGAGACCTGTGTTACGAGATACTAACTCAACGATACTATATTTTATAATAAATACTTATATAGATAAACATCCAAGACCTAACCCAAACAGAAAATAATCTTTTCTCATCATTCCATGACCGGGATTCGAACCCGGGACTTCCGGTGTCACAGACAAGCGTACTACCGCTGCGCCACAGAGGCCGTCAAATGACGAGGCTGAATGAAAGCAGGTTGACTAAGAAGTATGTATCTCAATTTCAGAATAGGGCCATTAGAAGGCCAAAAGGTAATGACCCACCCTAAATTGCGAAGGCTCTTTGCTCATTTTCAACAGTCTCGCTATTTGAGACCCGCTGTCCAATGACCGTTTGTCGATGTCTTGGTCTTCGGATTCAGGTGAATCCTGGAAGCAAACATAGTATTACACAAAACATAAGTAGATCGACGAGTTTGAGTATTTGGGCATTTGTGGTCAAGTTCCGTCGCGGTCAAGTTCCGTTGTGGTCAAGTTCCGTCGTGGTGAAGTTTTGTCGTGGTCAAGTTCCGTCGTGGTTAAATAAGCACTTCTGATAAAATAAAGGTTAACATTAACGAACAACAAGTTATAAAAATATGACATCCTACCTCGTCGGACATTTCCTTCTCCACTTCCTCGTATATCTTCTCCACGAGCGCTTGTCTCTCAGATTCGTACTTCATCTGGTGAATGTGTTCAAGACGTTCTGATCTTGTCACTGAAAATATATCGTGAAATTAAATGAATACGCTCTGTATTCTCCCTCCCTCTATCTCTCTTCTCTTCTTCGTCACTCCCTCTATCTCTCTCTCTCAGAAAGGTATTTCAAGCATAAAGCAAGTACCTACAACTAAAAAAGTACATAATAAAATACGATCAAACCTCCTTCTTTTTTGAAGTCGGTTAAGAAAATTTAATTGATCAAAAAATTGTACAAAACTTACCGGTGCTTCCATCCTCAAACTTCTCAACGTAAAGCGGTGGGTACACTCTCGCGACCAAAACTCTTAGCTTCGATATTTTCCCGCCATCTGGCGTGACAGCTGTCAGATGAGACAAGATGGCGGCGTTGGCATGGTAACCGAGGCGGGCGTCCCAGCGGGCGCGCCGGGTCGAGTTACCGGGTATTTTGAGGCGAACCGATGATATATCCTGATGAAAAAATTATGCTTTATAAGACTAAAAGATAGTTGGAATTATATTTTTACGATTTAGAATAATGATGGAGCAAAATAGAGATGGACACTTGACATTTTTTTTTTTGACACAAACAGTCATAAGAAAGAAATAAGTACAATAATACCGTTTTAAAAAGATAGACCAAACAGTGTCGAGCAATAATACCTACAATAAAAAATTGCGTGCTTATAACAAACAGCAAGAGATGGTAAAAGAAAAACTAATTTGGTAGGTATCAGATAAAGGCAATTATATAAAGTAAGAGGAGGACATCGAGTTGCGTAGAAAAACAAATACAAACAGAAATACGAGTAGACATCAAACGATTACAAGTATGTATATGTAGTATATGTAGTAAGTAGCATGGCTAGGGGCGAGCCTAGTCTCGAGCGTGCCACTTCCGCCATGGGGTTGGGCGACCCCCAGGTAATGGCTAGCCTTACCCTGGCATGCGGGGCTCTGCTGGGGCGGACAAAATTTTTCCCTAGCGTCTCGTGGGAATCGCATGGATGCAAATCTTTTGAAAGAGCACCTAGATGGCGGCGATGGTGTCCGCACCCCATCACGTCTCGTTCCCGGCGGGAGCGGTATGCGGTCTGCTGAAAGCCGCTTTGCGACGATGAATGTAAGAGGAGGAATGAAGGATAAGATTGAGGAAGTATGCCAGATGATGGATGAAAGACGTTTGGATGTGTTGTGCGTGAATGAAACGAAGCGGAAAGGATGCGACGCGACGCAGCACGGCCCTTACACGGCGTATTGGTCTGGAATTTCCAGTACCAGCCGAGGCTGTCAAGGGGTCGGTCTAATTCTTTCTGCACGAATGGCTGAGTGCGTGAATGAGTATGAGTGTGTCAGCCCTCGTCTTCTATGGATTAGGCTGAAAGTTGGAATCACTCGGATCTTCGTTCTAGGTGTTTATGCACCTTGGGATGTGGGTTCGAGGGGTACAACATCAGCAAAAAGCGAAAACGAGGAGTTCTGGAATAGTGTAAGAGAAGTATTGAAAGTTACCAAGCCAAATGAGAAGATTATTATGTTAGGTGATTTTAATGGATGGGTGGGTGTAAAGCGTGATGGATATGAAAAAGTGCTTGGTGCGTTTGGTGACGAAAAGGTGAATGATAATGGAAGAAGTGTATTAGAAATTTGTCTAGAGTGGGATCTTTTTGTGTCGAACTCAATGTTTCAACATAAAGAGATCCACACCTACACAAGAGTGGAAGGTATTTTAAAAAGTATGATAGACTTTGTGATTGTAGATGAAAGATTGAAGAACAAAGTGCTGGATACCCGTGCATATCGCGGTGCTGGCATTGACTCGGACCATTTACTGGTGATATCCCGGATAAGGGGTATCTTCAATCGCTGGCGGCACAGGGTAAGGGAGCAAACCAGCGCTTTGGAAAGAGTAAAAGTAGAAAATTTGCAAGATATGGATGTAGGTAAGAAGTATATTAATAGACTGAAGGATGAATTTGAAGATTTAGAGGAAATGAGCGATATTGAAGATGGATGGAAGGAATTTAAAGAAAGAATTGTGAAAGTAGCTGTTGAAGTGTGTGGTGTAAGTAGAAGAAGGAAAGGAAAAAATCACAAAAATGCGTGGATGAGTAAAGATGTGCAAGAACTTGTGCGATTAAAGAAGAAAGCATGGCTGGATTTGTTAGCAGCAAAAGCTAACTTAAGAATGCAAGAGGTTATAGATGAAGATGTGAATGAAGCACGTAAGGAATATAAGAAAATGAAAGATTTGGTTAAGAAAGCTGTGATTAGAAAGAAAGAAGAGTATAAAGAGGATTTTGATAAAAGGCTATCAGAAGACTTTCAGTCAAATCTGAAAGTATTCTGGAAATCCGTAAGGTCAGCCCGAGGAAATACTATAACCAGAGAGCTGACTAGGATCAGATGCCAGGATGGTAGCGTTGTGAAAGGAGAAGAATGTGTACTAAAGATATGGAAGGACTATTTTGAAAGTTTATTTGAAAAAAAGGAAGGAAATAAGAAAGATTTCTGCTATAGCGAAGAAAAAGAGAATGAGATGGAAGGCGAAATTGAAATGTTCGAAATTGTGGAAGCACTTAAGAGTATGAAAGCGGGAAAGGCTGCTGGGTGTGATAGAGTGTCGGTCGAGATGCTTAAAGCAGGAAAAGGCGTAGTAGCTAGTCAGTTGTACTGCCTTTTCAATTTGTGTTGGAGAAGCGGCCGAGTACCAAAAGATTGGTGTAAGGCTGTTATCGTGCCACTTTACAAAGGAAAAGGGTCACAGCTGGACTGCAAAAATTATCGTGGTATAAGCCTGCTTAGCGTCGTCGGCAAATTGTATGCTAAGGTATTGATTAATAGAGTCAGGAATGAAACTGATGACAAAATATGGGATGCTCAAGCGGGATTTCGAAAGGGAATGGGATGTACTGATCAGGTCTTTTCCTTGCGGTGCATAGCCGAAAAGTTTTTGGCCAAGAGTCAAAAAGTCTATTGCACATTCGTAGATCTGGAAAAGGCCTATGACAGAGTTGAGAGGAATGAATTGTGGTCAGCACTTTCTATGCATGGGGTGAGCAGTCTCTTAATACGAGCACTGAAATCCTTATATGAGGATTCGAGTGCTTGTGTCAGGATAAACGGAGCGCACACTGAGTGGTTTAAGATTGAGAAAGGCGTTAGGCAAGGATGTGTTGCGTCACCGTGGCTGTTCAACCTATTTATGGATAGCTGTTTGACAGATTTGAAAGAGTCTAAAAGTGGATTAAGGATGAATGAGTTACTCGTCAAATGTCTGCTCTATGCCGACGATCAGGTTATACTGGCGTCATCAGCGGAGGAGTTACAGGAGATGGTAAACTGTATGCATGAAGCTTTAAAAGAGAAAGGAATGAAAGTGAACGTAAGTAAAACTAAAACACTGGTTTTTGAAATGGAGAAAGAAATGACAGCATGTAATATTTTGATTGGAGGAGAAAAAGTGGAGCAAGTGAAAGAGTTTGTATATCTAGGATCAAAGTTTACATCAGATGGCAAGTATGATAGTGATATTGAAAGGAGAGTGAACGCGGGGAACATGGTGAATGGAGCTTTGCATGCCTTTATGAGCAGTCAGAAACTATCCAAAAAGGCTCGACTGGCTGTGCACAGGGGCGTGTTGGTCCCGACATTAATGTATGGGAATGAAAGTTGGGTATGGCAAAAGAAGCATGAAAGCAGAATAAATGCAGTGGAAATGAGAGCGTTAAGGAGTATGATGGGTGTGAAATTGAGTGACAGGATAAGGAACAGCGTGATAAGGGAATGTTGTGATGTGAAAGAAGATGTAGTTACAGGAATAGAAAAGGGTATGTTAAGATGGTTCGGTCATGTGGAGAGGATGAATGAAGGCAGGTTGACTAAGCAGATATACAAGGAGAGTGTGGAGGGAAAGGTCGGAGTGGGAAGACCTAGACGAACGTATCTTGATCAAATTAAGGACGTCCTGGTAAAGGGTCAGGTCAAAAGTACCCGAAACCGCCGAGCTTGTATGAAGAGAGTTATGAATGTGGACGAAGCGAAAGAAGTATGCAGAGATCGTGGCAAGTGGAAAGAGGTAGTCTCTGCCTACCCCTCCGGGAAAGAGGCGTGATTTTATGTATGTATGTATGTATGTATATGTAGTATTGTACCTTAGTTTTGTATTGAACAGCTTATTACGAACTAAATTTTTTGTGGACTGCAATGCGTTTAAAAAAAATGACAACGTCTGAGAAATTTTTATTGTGATTACATAAACAACGGTAGAAAAAGTTATTCCGAGTGTAATTTTTGCGAAGCTGAGGGGGACTAAGATGTGTAGATTGCGAGAGAAGCGAAGTGGAAGTCGAGCTTTGGACATAAAATTTACTTTCGAAAGGAGTGTAGATGAATCAATCAAGTTATTTATTATCTTATGTAAAATGCTATATCGAATTGGGTACGACGGTTCTGAAGGGATAAGATGTTATAGCGATTAAGAGAAATGTTATATGACATATCTGTTACATTATTGCGATAGTTAAGTAATTTGATGAATTTCTTTTGCACCTTCTCAATTCATTTATATCATTTTGGTAAAGGAGCGTCGGTGGTCGAATTCGTAAGACACCCGTAATAAAAAACACCGGTAATAAAAAAGTGATGTGCAGTAAGCCACAGGTTCGAATCCCACCTCAGCCATACGAATGACTATTTTCTAAGGACATTAGTTGAATACTAACCCGATGCTCTAACAGCAAGGGAAAACATCGTGAGGAAACCTGCACATTCAGGCAACTGGATGTGTAACCATAATCGCATACGGGTTAGATTCACCTGCTAAGGTTGCGGAGGTCAGACGGCAGTCGCTTCGTGTAAAAACCTGACTCACCCAATCCAGGATCCATGGTCAAAGGCATGTCCCGGGCTCTTTTCCAGATTAGTAACGATCCGACCGGAACTAGACCTTACCTAGATAAGATTACCGTCGTAAATAAGATGATAGAAAGTCGCCTGCGATGGTACAAGCATGTCATGAGGAGGGACGCATCTAAAGCCGTGCAACAAATTTCGGCTATCCCTGACCTAAACAGGAGTACGGGGCACCAGGCAACGTGGCGGGCAACTGTATAGCTTAGGATTTGGTACAGGCAAACGTGGATACAGGAATAATCCCAGATTTACTGTCTTGGGGCCGGATTAACAGGAGGCCCAACCCCAAATGAGGAACAGGCATGGAAGAAGAAGATGTAACCTTACCTCCCAAGGCGCCACCCCTTGCTCACAGTTCACCAGCTCAGCGCCATTAGTAACAAGTTTAGTGCCAATTTTAATTTTGCCATTGTTAACATATTTAACTAGCATCTTGTCTATACACGTCCTTATGTTGTACCAACCGTCTGTGAGAAGTAACTCCGTTTGGTTGGTATCACTGGAATGTTATTCAACAGTTATTGCTTTGGCATGTAAGTAACTAGCATATACGCGGTTTCGCTCACGTGTAATAGTTTTAGCAATTCCTACGTTTTCTGAATTGCCATTAATATGTCTACTACCTTTTGCCCGCAACTTCGTCCGCGGGAATTTAGTGGCACCTACAAAAAGCGCAAATTGCACGGGACCTTTACATTTTCCTGGAATAAAAAGCCTTTTCCTTCTCCAGACCTAATTATACGGAAAATTTCAAGAAGATTGGTTCAGTAGATAACGCGTGAAGAGACAACAAATAAACTTTCTTTCGCATAATATTAGTTGGGACTATACAACTAGGAGAAATAGTATGTAGGTTATCTATGGTATATAGACGCAAAAGACCCACAGTCAAAAGTAAAATAAAGAAAAGAAAATTACTATTTGTTTGATAGTTTGCTACAACAACTTTAAAACTACACAAATATAACATTGAACTTTAATGTTTGATACAAAAACTTAAAAAGTTTACCCACCTTTTTTCTGCGCCATCATTATAAATATCTCTGACACATAAAACCAAAGTTTTTGAAGCCACGTCATCTCTTTCGAGTATTTTCCTCAAAGCGGGCCTCTCAGCATTGTACAACTCTTTGAAATATCTATATTTGAGTTGGGCCAATACATTTTTCGCTGTACACACCCCATACATCGATCTAGGAAATTTAACTTCGTAACTAAGCAATTTCCATAAAATTAATTTAACGTGGTTTTCAAACCATCCATCGGGAACTAAAGTTTTATTGACTGACTTTAAAAAATGATGTTTGAGGTCATCTTGTGATATTATTGAATTAGATATATCATTTCTTGCACCAACAAACTCGAATTCGTCTATTTTTATGTCATTTACAGTTATATCTGTAGTCATTTCTTTATCAGTATTGCTATTTTCCATTGCCATTATATCTTTAAGTGTATATTTTTTGTTTTTCTTATAACCATCATCACATACGTCAATTTGTTTGATCAAAGGTTGTTTAATATTTTCGGAATTATCTTTTTTGTATGGTGTCGCAAATTTTCTCTTCTTTGCTTTAGGACAAGAGAGTATCGGGCTGCCTGATCTTTTACATTTGTTTTCTGGTGATCTAAAATCTTCTGTGTTCAATGTTTCTTCAAAATTCTTAATTACTTGTGTATCTATAAGTTTATCTATATTGTCAAACTTTGGTTCATTGAAATTTAAATTATATGTTTTTAAAATACTTGAATTAGGTATTTTATCTGTCTCATGATCGTCATTGAAAAATTCTTTAGATTTTATCAGAGCTTCTTCAGATATCTCGACATTGTCATTATTAGCAGTTTTGAAACTAAATGATGGTTTAGAAAAACCACTTTTATTGTTATTAGCATTTGCATCGTTAAGTATCCGTCTTCCTAATTTCAACGCGTCTTCAGAAATAACAACTTTTTTATTACTTGCAGTTTGAAAACCTTTGAAATTATTAAAGCATTTTATAGTATCATTGGAAATATTAATTTCTTTTTCTTTAAATTCGCTTAAATCTCGAAATATTTTTCTACTATTTTCTAAACCTTCAGGAGAAATTTTCACCTCTTTTTTACTGGCTGTTTGGAATCCTGTAAATACAGGTAATATTTTTTCATTTTTATCACCTTCTTGCGAGAGTGGTTTTGTCTTGAACGTGGTATCACCTTTTTCTATATCTTTAAATAGATCTCTACTTTTAGCTAACGCTTGAGCAGAAACTTTAATTTCTTTATTGCTTGCTGTTTGAAAACCTTGGAAATCTTTTTCAGAATGATTCTGAAAATGAATGGCGCTGCCATCTTTATTTAAAACATTGGTTCTATTATTTTTTTCCAAATTTTCAAATAACTTTTTACTTCTGGCCAAAGCGTCAGCGGAGATTTTCACTTCTTTTTTGCTAGCAGTCTGAAATCCTTTAAAAACAGGGTTCGCAACAACCTTTTCAAAATTGTTTGGTTCTTCAACTTTGTCCAAATCTTCGAAAATCTTTTTGCTTCTTGCTAATGCTTGAGCAGATATTTGAACTGGTTTCTTGCTAGCTGTTTGAAAACCAAGATTTACACTTTTATATTTTTCATCATTTATATCTTCAAATATTTTCTTAGTTTTTGCTAAAGCATCATCTGATATTTGTATTTTTCTATTACTAGCTGTTTTAAATCCATTAAATTTGCCTTCTTGTATATTTGGATTCCGTAAAGCAACATCTAACATCTTGTTTAAGTTTTTCTCTTGTATCAGTTTGTTCTCATCAACGTTTTCATCTAAATCTTTAAAAATATGTTTGGTTTTTGCCAATGCTGATGCAGATATTGTCATCTTATTATTATTAGCTGTTCTAAAACCAGATTCCTTGCTTGTCGATGGTTCATTAATATTTTTATTTTCATTCATATCAACAATACTTTCCATGTCACTTGTTTTACAATCTCCCAAAATTTCAATATCTTGAAAAATATTTTTAGATTTCGCGATAGCATCTTCAGAAATTATTATTTCTTTATTACTGGCTGTTTTAAATCCTACAACACTAGTAGTAGGTACTACATTATCTTCCATATTATCACATTTGGCGTTATCCCTTAAGTAACAATCACTTATGGTATCTATATTAAAAACATCAAACTCTTGAAATACATTTTTTGTTCTTGTAAGAGCTTGTTCAGATATGGTTATATTTTTATTGCTTGCAGTTTTAAAACCAACGTTGATATTTGATGAAAAATCATTTTGATCTAATTTTCTTCTATTAGATACAACACAATTGTTGCTCATATTTTTTTCTAGAGTAGTTTCCGCCTCACTATCAACAGCTTTGCTCTCTTTGCCTAAATTCTCGTTAAAAGTTAAATCATCTTCAAATTCCAATAAAATATCTTCGTCTATTTTAATATTATTTGTATCTATACTTTCTTTTTCAATCAAATTCACAGCAACATTACTTGTACTACTTTCCTTATCTAAACTATGTCTTATTCTCTTAGAGCAAGGTTCATTTTTTGGCAGCAAATTGTCTTCGTCAAAGTTGATATCTAAATCTATATCTTGAAATACTCTTTTGCAACTTGATAATGCTTTTTCGGACAAATAAATGTTTTTGTTACTTGCGGTTTTAAAACCATTGAGTTTGTTACCATTTTGTAATATTTGTTTACTAGTGTCATCAATATCTTTAAATATAGATTTAGCCTTATCTATATTTTTATCCAATATGTTTATTGCTTTTCCATTGGCAGTTTTAAATCCAATAAAGTGGGTATCAGCGGTTTTAGGACTGTCATCTTGTTTTACTTTTATTTGATTATAATTCAGAACGCTCTTATTAGTTTTAGGAATCATATCACAACTTTCTACTAACTCTTTTAAAGTAGGAGTCTTGGTACCATCTGTTTCATCATCTAAAATACTTTTAGCTCGGTTAAAAGAAACAGCGGATACCTGAATAGATTTGTTACTAGCTGTCTGAAAACCCACATACACAGTTGTGTCTAAAACATTAGAGTGATCATAAAAGGAAGTTTCTAAGGCACATGTAAACGGTAATTCTTTTAGACTTGTTTCCTTATTGTCAAGTTCTTCGTCACTACTGAACAAAATTTCGTCTTCAAAATTGAATGATTTCCTTTTACTTTCTTCCTTCGAATCAGTAATAACATCTAAAATAGACAATGATGTAGGCCCACTTTCTTGCTTGTCATCAATATCTTTGCTATTAATGTCAGTTACATCTGGCAACATTTTTATTTTAAAATGTGATGAACTTTGTCTTACTGCATCAAGTTTATCAGAACTTACTTTCGGAGTTTTGGATATTCTAAGTACTGGGCTAAGTGATGGCTCTCTGGTTTTAAATTCTGGTTCAAAATTTGATTGCAATAACAATTCTTTGCCTAATATCTGGGAATTAATAAGATTTTTAGCTGTTTCTATATCATCACTTTCTTCAATAATAGGATGAGCTAACTTCTCAAACTTTTCAAAAGACTCTAAATTATACACTAAAGGAGACATACTTTTAGATTTATTGCCATTATTTAAATTTATAACAGGGCTGGAATTTATATCTGTAACTGTTATAAAATCTTGTACATCAATATTATGTTCCACCTCTACACACTGATCCAATAGTGCAGTGCAATTATCATCCATACATATTTTTACATCTTTTGTTGGACTGACATCTGATAAACAAAAATCTTTTCTCATCTCATCTTTATTAATTTCACCTTTATTTTCAGTAAATTTCACATCTGTAGAATAATCGTCTTGGTCTTTATCTTTTGCACAATCGGCTGTAGTATTACCAGGAGTTTTAAGTTTACTTTCTAAATTTGAATTATAGAAAGATTTTTCAAATTCTTGGGTAATAATACCTTTACGCGAATTCATGGCTTCAACATCTTCTATAACATTGATTAATTGTGTATCTAGCACAAATTGTGTTTCAAATTTAGATGTTTTCTTAGATGGTACCTAAAATATAAACACATAAAAAATTAAAGTTGAATATGTCACAAAGATCATTTTAAAAAGTTGTTTCTCATCACAACTAAATTTCAATATTGCATCAACACAAGCACCAAAAACAGTTTAAGTCCCACATTGAAATGGCCAAAAACAAGTGTCCCATGACAAAAAAAAAACTTTGATGACATTAATTCTTATGTAATTCTAAGTTTGGATTATTGTGAAGTTGACATTGTAGGAGGAAATGCTGCAGTGCAGTGTGTTATTGTTCTTCTGCACTGATGCTTTGGGAGCAGCACCATGTCATCTTTAAGTAAATTATTTTACATCCCAAGTTGCCAAGCCAAAAGATGTGACAGTTATTATGTGATTTTGAAATAGTCCATGATAATATTTTTCTTTATTGAGTTAACACGTCTTGCAGGGGCTAGCATTAAATAATTGCATTGGTCGTCTTATACAACGTCCATGTAAAAGATATGGAGTGGTCCTATTATAAAGTGCTGGGAATCACACAGCACCTTCTTCTCATGGTTTATGGCTAAAATAATAAAGTTAAACATCACATTCATCTGATGGTTCATGGTCCAAATAATAGTTATTTCTTAAGTTGCCTTCAACAATATCGTAAGTGATCTTAAATTAATCTGCGAAAACAGAATTCTTTGGATACCTAAACTAGAGCTAAATTTAAAAGATTTAAAAATTGTAAGATTAATTAAGTTTAACAGAAACCAGATAAAACTAAATTTGTTAAATAAATCATTTTCATACATTTACATTCTAAAGCAACCATGTGACCATAGTGACCATGGAGTGTGTGACAAAAAAGTTTATCAGGAACTTGTTTGGCTTATGAAAATTATTAAATCTTTTAAATGTAGCAGTAGCAAAGGTACTTTAACATTGTATAAAAGAGGTTACATACCACAGCTTGCAATTCATTTATGGGTACAAAACCAGAAGTTTTGTGTTTAGCCAACACTTGATTAACACATTTCTTTCTAATCAAACAGTCTGCATTATGAATAGCTTTTATTTGAGCTGATATATCACGGATGATGTCTCTAGGATTATACTCAATTTGACTTTGGAAATCTTGTGCATTATCTTTCTTGCTGGTTTGATAAATGTCTGCCTTCTTAGTACTTTGCTGCATTAATATTTCTTCGAAATTTTTTAGTGAATCAGAGTTATTATCCATGGTCTTGGTTGGTAAACATTAGTAGTGTTATTTCGTTAAATATTCCACACTAGAAGTTTAAAATGAGTTTTGTATGATAAAAAAATAATATCAAAACAAACTTTCATGCTCGCGCTCGCATGTTTGACACTTATTTGACACCGAGAATAACATTGATTCCGACAGTGACAGGCACTGCATGGGGTTGCTATTGCATTTTCTTCTAACTACCAAACTTACAAAATGCCTAAGTCATTCGCAAACAACGGTCTAAACTTTATTGACGTGTGAAAGCTGCGTACCTCATTGGGTATTCACGAATGAAGCAAAGCAATACTATGTGCGTATACAACGAGGCACACTGACACCTTATTCACTAACGTTGAAATGTAATATATTATCTCCTGTCTCATCTTAATACTTTATACATACATACATATCATCACGTCTATATCCCTTGCGGGGTAGTCAGAGCCATCAGCCTTGAAAAGACTGATAGGCCACGTTCAGCTATTTGGCTTTAAGATAGAATTGAGATTCAAATAGTGACAGGTTGCTAACACATCGCCTAAAAGAAGAATCCTAAGTTTACAAGCCTTATCCCTTAGTCGCCTTTTACGACATCCATGGGAAAGAGATGGAGTGGTTCTATTCTTTTCTTTATTGGTAGTTTTATTATTAGTATAGTTAAGAAATTGTAAAAATCACATTTATTTTCCTCAAATATATTTATTTGCTTTACAATAACACAAACATTTTATTAATCACAAACGCATGTGTCTATATGGTTTTTACTCTAAGTCGCCTTTTACGGTATTCATGGGGAAGATATGGAATAGTCTTATTTTAAAGTGCCGGGAACCTTACAAGAACTTAACACACATAGAAGTTTTATAAACAGTAGTAGTACTATGAACTAATTACATTTATGACAAACAATTATAAGGAGGCTGATAGAAGTTTTACTGTAATATTAAGCATGCAAGCAACAGGAATTTAGTATGAACCAAATTGAAATGCTTATTCCTTCAAATGTGTTATTAGTGTCCATGGGTAAATCAAATCATTTTCTACTAAAAACTCCTAACTTTTCTACCATCTTAAAAATCAGCTGTTTGTTGGTTGACAGTTGACACCTATCAAATCAAATTATGTCATGACATTTTGGTTAGGTACCTATTACAATTTTATTAGTCCTCTTTTGTAATTGATTTCGGTAGACGTCTTTTGTGTGTCGTTGCGGTTTTATTATAATTGTTTTTGTTTAAATAAAGTAATATCTGTATTCGCTACATAAATTACGAATCCGCTGCCCTGTGATTTAGTGAAACTGTGCCTTTGGTCAATTTCTATATTGATCAGCTGACTTCAACATCGGGAAGGTTAGTTTTTAACTCTATTTTAAATTATCTACCTACCTTAAAATAATTTGGTTTTCACACTTAGACGCAGAAACCCTTTTAAAAACCGACATACATATCCTAACTTTACGTAACTTTTATAATCAAGTAAACTTTCGTAACTTTTGAAGCTCTTAGAGCTTTTACTTTCTCCCGAGCACGAAGGTTAAATTTTAATGAGCGAATAGAAGCTTACCTCCTTGTATTCAAGTTCGGTATATATTCTTTTTAATTCAAGATTGTTTTCTATAAGTACATTCATTCAATAAGTAGTGATCAATTACTTGGTCAGCGTGTCGGAAAGGGTGCGCTCTTTTTAGGGTCATAAAAATTTTTTTTACCGAATTTTTTATGCCCTATTTTATTACTTAAATGGTTTCATTTAAGAAAAAACTAGCTTTTAATAGCCCATGTTTTAGCCCGGAAAAATCAAAATTTCATTGGAATCAGTCCAGTGATTTAGCTGTAAAAAGGACACAAAGAGACTTGATAATTAAAATATTAAAAAAAATATATTATTATATGGACAATACAAATTATTATTTTTTGTGCAACTGTGTCATAAAGCTTGGGTTCTGCTGTGTGGTATCCGAATCTCTAAAATAAACTTCTATTTATCTTTCCAATGGATGTCATAAGCACAAAAACAGCTCAGAGGTCAGAAACCAAATATGTATGTAGCAGGACAATTCTGCCTACCCCTTCCGGAAAGAGATGTTTTTAGTTATGACTGTAAATTTTGGAAATATTAATAACCAATCAGATTGTATGTTTAGTACAACAAAGTAAAATAAAAGAAATGGTTAGAGAATTTACAAAAACCAACAATTATTACATCAGGTGCGGAAAACTTTTTTTTGTCATTATTAAAAAAATGTTCTTCACCTGGTTTTTATTCCAATTGTGCCTTGTACCCTCTTGTACTGGAAGAGCCATTACCAAGATCCAAATCCCCTTAGCATGACATGCGCATGAAACTGTCCAGCTTCACATCATTATAAAAAAGGAAAGCGATGATGTTATTCAAATTGTATTGTATAATAGTGAATCATGTGGTTCCACTATTATCAGCGACACAGTCACAATCACAGCATACGTTGTCCCAAATAATTTAAATACATAATTGCGTATCCTTCAATCATGCAGCATTTGAATAGAAGTAGGTTTTTTAGTTCTAAAATTATTTTGATTGCGGATAAACCTTTGATTATGTTTTATTTATTCTTTTGTATAGCAATGTTTTTGTTAAGTTTTTTAAATTACTATGCTACTCATAAAAGTTTTGATTTTATTAGTACCTAATAATAATAAGGAAAATATGTTGTATGAAAACTTATGTGTGTAGAAGATTATTTTAATCTATAGACTATATGTTTTATAAAACGCAAGGACAAAGAATAAGTACCTATTTAGGGAAAAGTCTAGTCAAGGCGAACATAATAAGCTATGTTCTTGATAAACTTGAGGGCATACTGACGAAAGGCCAGGGTAAGATTACCTGAAAACGAAGAGCTTGCATGAACAGACTCATTAATGTGGATGAAGCGAAAGAAGTATGCAGTGATCTTGGCAAGCAAAAGAAGTAATCTCTGCGTACGCTCCGGGAAACTGGTGTAATATTATGCAAGTAAAGGTATTATTATATTAATTATTATATTAAGTATTATTATCTAGCAGAAATACGCCTGTTAATTATTTTGTTGGTGGACAACATCCATTGTCTTAAAGTGAATTCATATGCCATTTTTAAATTGGTTGTTATTGATCTTAATAGTAGGTAATTAGAACGAGTGACTGCTCCTTAGGGCTCGGTCGTGATATTAAGACTCCATAGTCTTTAGGGTACTCTTACAATAACTACTCTGCTCTATAAGTGGGACGAAAAAGGATTTAATTTAAGTACCTATGAAATGGACGAAAATTTCTCGAAAGCATGAATAAATACGGGATAAATTACACAGATTATATTAACCTAGATAAGTTCGTAACTTTTGTAACGAGATACTATATCTATACTAATTTATAAAGCTGAAGAGTATGTTTGTTTGTATGAACGCGCTAATCTCAGAAACTACTGGTTCGAATTGAAGGCTATTTATCATCACGCTGAAACTATCAGGAGCGAAGAAATAATGAAAAATGTGAAAAAAAAAACGGCGAAAATTATTCTCCTTGAGGACTTCAATGATGCCCAAAATAACTATTCCACGCGGACGAAGTCGCGGGCACAGCTAGTTTTGTAATAAATACTTATGAATATCAAAGACACAGGCCAATCAGATAAAGTTCTTTTTCCATCGTCATCGAACCCGGAAACTCTTGGTTCAGAGGTGAGAATCCGACAACTGCGCCTAACAGGAAAACCCTAAACCGCTTGCTTAGCAACAGCTTAAAAAAAAGCAGACGCCGATCCAACTTAAGATTGAATGCCGCTATTAGACAAGTCGATATTAAGACTGGCTTAGTCTTAAAACGAATCTATACTAATATTATAAAGCTGAAGAGTTTGTATGTTTGAACGCGCTAATCTCAAGAACTACTTACTGGTTCGAATTGAATTATTTTTGTGTTGAATTGACCATTTATTGAGGAAGGCTTTAGGCTATATAACATTACACTGCAACTATAAGGAGCGAAGAAATAATGTAAAATGTGAAAAATATCGGGGAAAATTATTCATCCCTGAGGGCTTCAATGATGCCCAAAATAACTATTCCACGCGGACGAAGTCGCGGACACAGCTAGTAGTGTACCTAATAAGAGTCAGACTCTGAATTCCGAAAAACTAAAACAAGCTATGCAAAATGTTGCGCAATCATTTTTGCGGTTCTCTGATAGTGAAGGTGAAACCCCGTGCGTTTTCCTTGTATGAAACACCGCCTTCGAAACGCCATGTGTGCATTTGGACTTTATACATACATACATATAATCACGTCTATATCCCTTGCGGGGTAGACACAGCCAACAGTCTGGAAACTGATAGGCCACGCTCAGCTATTTGGCTTAATGATAGAATTGAGATTCAAATAGTGACAGGTTGCTAGCCCATCGCCTAGAAAAGAATCCCAAGTTTGTAAGCCTATCCCTTAGTCGCCTTTTACGACATCCATGGGAAAGAGATGGAGTGGTCCTATTCATTTTTGTATTTGGAATATGGACTTTATAGGCACAAACTGGTCGTTCGCCGCGAACTTACTTACGACTTCGCGAACACTTATTTTATACAAAAATTATCTAAAAATTATTTGACTAATAGGTGCCGTGTGGTTCCCGGCAGAAATAAAAAAAAGTATAGAACCACTCCATCTTTTTCCAGTGGATGTTGTAAAAGGCGACTAAGGGATAGGCTTATAAACTTGTGATTCTTCTTTTAGGCGACGGGCTAGCAACCTGTCACTTTATATGAATCTCAATTCTATCAGTAAGTCGAACAGCTGAACGTGACCTATCAGTATTTTCAAGACCGTATGCCTTTGACCATGGATCCTAGATTGGGTGAGTCAGGTTTGGACATGAAGCGACTCCCATCTGACCTCCGCAACCTTTCAAGGGAAACCTAACCCTTATAAAATTTATCACACATCCAGTTGCCTGAAAGAGCACTTTTCCTCACGATGATTTCCATCACGGCGAAAGCATTGGTTAGTATTCAAACTAATGTACGTAACTTCGGAAATAGTCCTAGTCGCTGCCGTTACTAACTGTACGTAAACAAAGCTAAAGCTGTATTAACGTTGTAAGAATATCAATCATGTGTTAGCATGTTATGCTGATGACCTTTACGACAAAGGTCAACGTACCCGAGGCGTGCGAAAATTTCCTAAAACAAAATCACTTGCATACATATAATCACGTCTATATCCTTTGCGGGGTAGACAGAGTTAACAGTGTTGAAAAGACTGATGAGTCACATTCATGATAGAATCGAGATTCAAATAGTGACAGTGACAGGTCGTAAGCCCTTCGCCCAAAAAAAGAATCCTAAGTTTATAAGCCTATCCTTTAGTCGCTCAAAAAAAGAATCCCAAGTTTATAAGCCTATCCTTTTGTCGCCCAAAAAGAATCCCAAGTTTATAAGCCTATCCTTTAGTCGCCCAAAAAAAGAATCCCAAGTTTATAAGCCTATCCTTTAGTCGCCCAAAAAAATAATCCCAAGTTTATAAGCCTACCCCTTAGTCGCCTTTTACGACATCCATGGGAAAAGGATGGAGTGGTCCTATTCTTTTTTCTATTCGTGCCGGGAACCACACAGCATACCATAACATAACATATATAACCATATATATATAAAATTCATAAACTTTGTTCTACTCAAGTATATGTATGTGATGTGACGCACAGATCACACGTGGACACACATTGTTATATATATATTTTTTATCAAAATTTGTATGTGTGTACTTATCCAAGGTCGTTAGTACGTTGGCATGTCATTACTAGTGTTAATGGTGTTTACAATGTAAAAAAAATGGTGAAATGCTAGTTAGGTATCGCACCTGTGTAATGTGAGTCGGGTTTTACAATTATAATTTTAAATATTTCACACTAGCTGTACACCGCGACTTCGTCCGCGTGGAATAGTTATCTTGGGCATCATTGAAGCCCTCAAGGATAAATCATTTTCCCCGTTTTTTTCACATATTCCATTATTTCTTTGCTCCTTATAGTCGCAGCGTGATGTTATATATCTTAAAGCCTTCCTCGATAAATGGTCTTATCAACACAAAAAGAATTTTTCGATTCGAACCAGTAGTTCCTGAGATTAGCGCGTTCAAACAAACAAACAAACTCTTCAGCTTTATAATATTAGTATAGATTAATAAGTGTAGAGCTGGTTAGTGTGTAAATGTGCCGCGGTGACAGTAAACATCGTGAGGAAACCTGCACATTCAGGCAACTGAACTGTGTAACAATGACCGATCCAATACGGGTTAGGTTTACTTCAAAGGTTGCGGAGGTCAGGCGGGAGCGCTCTGTGTAAAAACCTCACTCAACCAATGCAGGATCCATGGTGAAAAGCATACCCCGGGCTCCTCTCCAGAGTGAACAATGTATTCTCTCGTCCACATTCTATTCTAAGTTTAATTAATATTGTGAAGTTGACGTTGTTGAAGAAAATGCTGCAGTGCAGTTTGTTACCGCTTCTTCTGCACTGACGCCTTGGAAGCGGCAGTAAACTTAGTTTTTATGTAATTTATTTGACGTCAACCAATGTTGTTAAATCATACGTTTTGACAATTATTAAGCGATATATAGCATCCTATAGTAATGAAAAATTTTGAATTTTTGAATTTTGAGTGGTGATGATGCAAATGGGAGAAAAACCAGGTGGAAGAGGGTTGTATGTAAACATATGCCGATGACTGTAATGTACAAAGTTCAATGGAACATGTGTTACGAACAAACAGTGTACTCTCGCTTTTTCCTTTGTTTCATACTAACTCGCAGACAAATAAAATTGTATTTACTCATCAAGTCGTTTACCTCGCCTCGCTTTTGTCCCGGTTGCAACTTCTCCGAAGGGAAGATTACCAGAATTTTGACAAGGAAGATGAGTCAAGGTCCCAGGCTCGAATCCCTGTCAGGGCGTGATGAAAAACGAACTGTTTCTGATTGGCCTGGGTTAATCTTTAAATGTAAATATTATAAACAGAAAAATCTTTAAGTTGGTGGTGCGATAAAGTGCACATGCATACTGAAAAATACATGTACATTACAGTAAAAAAAATGCATAAATACATACAAGATATGTTCATACTCGTAATATACATTATAAATACATATCATATCAAATTAGGATGACCCATTATTGATCTGCCGAAGAAAGAACTCATTCACAGCATGTTTGAACGCAGAGCGACTAAGATAGTAGGAAGGACCTTTACGAATGCATTCTGAGACTGGATGTAAAAATGCGGTAATAGCCAAGCAAAACTATGTTGCAATCTTGTATTTCTTGAGTCTTGAGATGTTATGATCGACCTACATATTATGTACCTACACGGCATTATGTGACTGTAAATATTATATTGCCGTGTGATTTCTGGTACTTTAGAATAGAACCACTCAATATAGAATAGATTTATATTCAAAATTGGATAGGTACAAGGTATCACTTATTGACGTCACATCACTTACTAAATCTAATTATAACTACTACCAGTTCCAAAGCGCATGTGTAGAAGAAGCGGCGGAACAAACTACACTGCAGAATTTTCATCGGACGTATATCTTTCCCATGGATGTCGTAAGAGGCGACTAAGGGAGATAGGTTTATATACTTGAGATTCCTTTTGTAGGTGATGGGCTAGCAACCTGTCACTATTTGAATGTCAATTCCATTATAAGTCAGCTGAAATTGGTATTTGAATTTTTTTTTAACTATTGATTTAATAGAAATAGATTTATTTTCAAAACGTCTACCCCGTATGAAATAAGTCGTTGAACATGATATAAAATAGGACGCGTTTGCCTGGGGATAAACTGCATGTTTGTGCTTTAAATGTGTATGAATACTCAGAAAACATTGTCAATGCGTCTGTTTGCCCAAACATTGATACGGTACTCATGCTTGTATTCGTTTTGCGGGAAAACTATCTTGTTTTGAGTTTTGTTCCTTGCGATTTGAACGGTGGTAATATAAGCGAGAAACACTTGATTGACGCTGAGAAATAACAATCCTAACTAATATTATAAATGCGTAAGTAAGTTTGTTTGCTTGTTTTCTTTTCTCGCGATATCTACACAACCAATCTTCTTGAAATTTAGCATACGAGTATATAAAGTTCAAAGTATGGAGAAGGATATAGGGTACCTTAAATTCTGAAATCCGTGCGGTTCCGGTGCCGTGTGGTTCCCGGCACCAATAAAAAGAAGAATAGGACCACTCCATCTCTTTCCCATGGATGTCGTAAAAGGCGACTAAGGGATAGGCTTACAAACTTGGGATTCTTTTTTAGGCGTCAGGCTAGCATAGCAACCTGTCACTATTTGAATCTCAATTCTATCATTAAGCCAAATAGCTGAACGTGGCCTTTCAGTCTTTTCAAGACTGTTGGCTCTGTCTACCCCGTAAGAGATATAGACGTGATGATATGTACGTATGTATGTATGTATGTTAATTCTGAAAACAACTATCGTTCTCTTAGTATATACAAGGTGTAACGGAAAGGGGGTTATCATAAAAAGTGGGTGGATACTATACCTTAAATAGATTCTTCCTACTGCTACTGCTGGTCCTTATCACCATGTTCATAAATGCATGTCAATAAAATTTCGCAATAAAATGTATTTATTTAAATGTAAACAAACGTGGCAAATCACTATCGGGTCAACATCCCCAATTCAAAACAACACACACACAAGACACTATCGATGTACACTAAAACACTAACTCCTCACTCGTCATTTTCTCCTGGTACCGTCGGCGACCTAAGTCGTAGGTAGCCGCTTTGTCGGCGCCGTCAAAGAGATCGCGGCAAGGCGGCGAACGTTTGACGTAGATTCTAAAACAAACAAATAAGACTCGTTTACTTAATCAATAAGAATCATTTTGCTTTGACAGAGGTACGTCGTTTAAGACATTCAATCGATTTGAAAATATTCGCATGAAATGCAAAAGAAATAATAATTACCTACATACATAAAACCACGACTTTTTCCCGGAGGGATAGACAGAGACTACATCTTTCCACGATCTCTGCATACTTCCTTCGCTTCATCCACATTCATAACTCTTCATGCAAGCTAATAAATAATTACCTACATTACAAAATAAATTGGTAACTAAGTCAAAGAAAGATTGAAAACCTACATACCTTTCAAAGAAAGGGTTCAAAACGTCGACCTCCTTGGATGCACAAGTCAGCTCTCCGGTAAATGGAAACCCAGACATTGCGAAGCATTCCTGGCGTTACAGTATCGCATGCGGTTTGATGCGGGCAACCATTTCTTCGCTCGAAGGGGAATCCGACGCATACACTTTATTTTTAATGTATCCCCAGTTCTGGAGACCGCGGAGGCAATGCGATACGTCCTCCTCGTCCAATCCATTCCGGGAACCGGGCATTGAGGTGGCTGCGCTCATCACGAGCGAAGTGAGCTGGAGCGCCACCATGTTGGAATATTAGGTTGTTTTCCATCACGATATCCACGTAACTTCTCACTGGCATTACTGTTCCTCATTTAAGTAATTTTCTAGGAAATTTAGGCTGTTAGGCAAAAAATATGGTTCAACGACAACATCTCCGACTATTCCAGCATCCAGCCAACACATTTATCCGCCACTGGTACTGGAAAGATGACTCCGTAAAAACATGTGGATTGGTAGCTAGGTATGCGACCAATAATGTTCATTGTAGTCGTAATAATATTCTGAATTACTCAAAGAAATCACGAAAGAGAACACGTGTACGAAAAAGTCAAAACACAAACACAAACAATGTTGTCATCAGTGCTGCCAGACCAAAAATCCGATTGAGCGCTGTAAGATGTAAAAAAGCGCTCGATTTCTTGGAAATTGTTCTTTAAAAAAGCGCTAGATATCGCGCTAAAAGAACAATTTTTCTTGAATGAAATAAAGCAAACAAACAAAAAAACACTCTATTAGGCTTTAAAATAACTGATGCTGATAGAGCCATAGAGTTTTTTAATATGTCATGATGTAAATTAAAAAAAACACCAGATTATCCGCTAGGTGCCATAATTCTGTAAAGCGCACCAAACACATAAAAAAGCGCTAGATCTAGCGCCCAAAGCGTTAAAATGGCAGCACTGGTTGTCACGCAAATGGATAGCGAACGACTGATTGACTTCTCAAATAATTGTACATTTCCGCTTCCCGATTCTGGCATCCTAGTACAGGGGAGACACGGGCAAAGTCGACCACGGTCACGTTAACCGGCTATTTTTGTAAACAAAGGTGAAATAAAATTATTTTAGTACAAATATGTTTTGTCCCTTTGATTCAATATCTTATTAATTTTACCATAATAAACGGGTTAAAAACAGTATTATTTGATTTCAAAATTTTACCATACTTACTACCACTCTTACCAATAGGAAAAAGTGGCATGTACAAAACGTGTTTCCTAGGTTGACTAAATGTTGACAACTTTTTTATGAATGTGGCGATAAAATTAAACAAAGTAAAAGTTTACTAATCACAAACGTAAATAATCAGGTGGGATCATCATTTTACCCTCACTTACCCTAAAGCGGAAGAAAGGATACGTGTACATCACCTGTCTCGCGGCGTAGCGCCATTGGTCGGCGCTTAGTGTACTAGACAGTGAACCCATTGACTGCGCACACACACACACTCTCAAATTTGAATATTGACCTTGAATTAGTCGAATTTAAGAACGAGAGACAAGTACTCTATCTAGTCTTGCCTTCTCGTTTTGGTAAATTAGGGGCCCGTTTTCATTTATTTTTAAGTAGATAAATTAAACCTCTTGCGTATCCATGAAATCCTGGTAGCTAAATGATTAATTCCTTTATTTTATTCGGAGATGTTTTTACCCATGATGCAAAAAAGAGCAGTGTTGTTGATGCAGATGACGCAGAGAGACTGCCGTCTGACGTCCGCAAGGATCAGAGACTTAAAAGAAAACATGTTTCCCTTCACGAACATTTCTTTCTTCCCGGACTTTTAACAACCTATGTAAACGTCATTTAAGTACTAGATCATTAGTAATAGTTTTATTAATTTATGACGATATTCGTTAATCGGCTTCTTAAAATATGAAAAAGAATTTCGTTCGTAATAGAAAATTTCTTAAAATATCCGGAACCATTTTAATACATTATTAATCGACCTTGCTCTTTGCTCCTTGCAAAGAAAAGTCACGCCTATTTCAGGGTTCATTTGGAAAATTTTAGTTAAAACCAACAACAATAGTTTGCTCGGATTTTGTGATTCAATAATAGTTTGATTATTTCTCTTTTTAATTATTATTTCTTTAAAAAATATTTCTTTCATATTTAAGTTTTTCATAATGTTACAAACACGTTCTCTGGTAACTACTACATTGATATTATTCAGTACGCTTAGTTCGTTGTTTTACTTTTACTTTATTACTGTAAAAACGCCAGTCCGGTATTTTAGTTGCTACAATTAATCTGCTAAAATAATTGATGAGAAACTGTTAGTCAGTTTTCTTTTTTGCCATGAGATTGAAGAGTCATATGAAACACTGATATTCAAACAGCCTTCAGTGTAAAGTTGTAATTTTAATGAGATAAAGTAAAAAATCAAGTTTCGCAGGTGGGACTCGTCAGCTAAATAGTAAAAAGTAAAGAAAAAAGCAGGAACACTTAGTTAAGAAAAACAAAAAAAAAAGATATCCGGAACCCTGGCTCTAAAATACTATTTTAAAGTACCAGGAGTACAGACGGGTGGCGTCGACATTAGGCCAGTGGGCCAATGGGTGTGATCGTTAAGATGCTATTGACCTCACAGCTGTTTACTGCTGTAGTGTTGTGCAAGTTTTAATAAAATAACATAAAATAAAATAAAATCGGCTGTAAAAAATAAAAATTTCAAAATAAAAAATTTACTTTTAGGGTTTTGCGTGGCACCAGGCTGTTTGTTACCGGTAACTCGTTTGGTGTACTCAATATGATAACCCCCTTTCCGTTACACATTGTATAACCATTTCTTACTCAAAGGGAACGGTTGAATTGAGAACCTTCCTTCTTTATGTAGTTGGTTAATAAAGGTAAACAGTCTTCATATGTTTTAGTTATATACAAAAAAAAACTATATGGTTAAAAGAAAAATTGTTAATTTTTGACATAATTTATTAATTATTTACTTTAGTATTTTTATTTTAACAAAAGTTATAAATTTATTAATTTTTTTTTTCATCTATTTAACAAGGAATTGTGTCAGTACCGACGAGGCTAATTTTATTTCGATTTCCTCTCACGTAATTCCGGGATTCACGAGTACATTTTCCCAGGAAAAAAATAAAATCTAAGTATTCAAAATCTCTCTGAAAGCTTATATATAGTTTTTTACTTTTTCTGTATGTTTGTACGCAGTTATCTCGCGCTTCGCTGCACCGATTTTGATGCGGTTTTCGAGAAAGTGTTTGTTACACTTTTTTTGTTTTGAGGAAGAGAAGGTTTTAAAAATTTTACCGCCCAAAAAAGTTGAAGAATCTTTTTTTTTTACAAACAATCTAACATTCGTATAATTTATTTAAATTCGCGTTTAAACGTGTCAACACATGTCTATGTTTAAATGTCATGCGATAGTAAATAAATGGTTTGTACTCGTATCAAAGGCAAACAAAATATAATCATTTGCAAACTTTGCATTACCAACTGAAGACAAATAGAGAGATTCCCCCGAGGCTTACCGTCAATTCAAATGATGCTTTGTTTATTTATTTTAAAGCCCAGAATGACTGCACATACATACATCTAATCATGTTGTTGCTAGCCCATCGCCTTAAGGAAGAATTCAAAATTCAAAAATATTTTATTAATAGAATCCCAAGTTAATAAGCCTTAGTCGCTTTTACGGTATCTATGGGAACGAGATGGAGTGGTTCTTTTTTTATTAGTTCCGGAAACCACACGGCAACAACTTACATAATCCGCGGAATAAAACAGAGTTGACATATGAAATAAAACTTTTATCGGTGCCGGGAACCACACGGAATGATTTCCTTCAAAAAGTGCTGCTTTTACCATATATGCCGTTATGGCTGTTAGACTCTGGAATTCACTTCCCGAGTCCATCAGAGACATCCCCAAGTAGTTCAGGTTTCAAATCGCAGGTAAACAGGTTTCTTTTGAGTCGCGACGGTATTTAATACCTAAAACCCTTTTAACTAATTTCGGTAATCGCTGCACCTATTTCTTTATGTATATTGTTTTATTTTTGTAGTTTTATGCATGTTTATTATTATTATTTTATTTTGTATTTTATGTATGTATAAATATAATTATTTATTTATTTTGACCCCACATAAAGTTGTCCGTCAGACCCAATGGTTGACTGGTAGATAATGCTTCTAGCATTAAGCCCGCCAATTCTTCTATACCTTTAATTTTTGTAAAGTTAAAAATGCAAAAAAGATTAAAAATGACAAAAAATGGGTCGCAGACAAAAAAATCTTGAATTCTCCATTCTAACCCTACAAACAGTGCGGACAATGCGCGTGGCTCGGTCTTATCCGTTTTTTACCTTTCCCGGGATCCAGGTAGACAGTATACAGGTACACGGGTAATTAAAGGAAATACTATATTTATTTGCTTTAAGTACCCGAAACCGCCGAGCTTGCATGAAGAGAGTTATGTGGATAAGGCGAAGGAAGTGTGCAGAGATCGTGGCAAGTGGAAAGAGGTAGTCTCTGCCTACCCCTCCGGGAAAGAGGCGTGATTTTATGTATGTATGTATTTGCTTTCCCACTTCGTATGATTCAAGTTTATTCAGTTCATAATGTGCCTTCAACACGGATTCTTCCATCGTGCTTAACGTAAGTAAACATTCCAAAGTACACTCCAGTATCATACTAATATCAGCGTCCATGATACATAATAGAATTTGTAGTTTTTTTTAATAATAAATTTCTTGTAAGGTTTTAAAGGTTTAGTTAATTTTTTTTGTATTGAGTATAACTAATCGGTGAAAGTTTATATATATATTTTTCTTACCCTTAGCTCTTCTTACCGTTGTTTATGAATATAGTAACATCAAATCTTCTGAATTCTAAATAAAAGGTACTTAGAGATAGTTTGTTTTCCTCAAAGAAATTTCTATCGAGGAAAAATATCTTGGTTTTTAAACGGTTTTATTTAGCTCACCCCGTTTGTTTTATTTATTCTTGGGTCAAATTTAGTAATTCAAATTTCACCCTCTTCCTGTCAACCGATTAATTTGAAATTTTGTATACACTTTGGATTTTGGTGACAATATAATTATATTTATTCATTATCATTATAAATTCAAGATGGCCGCCGTTACAAAATGGCGGATAATTTAGGTTTTATTAATCCCATCAATATGGGTATCAAATGAAAGGGCTCAACAAGCAGAATACAATATACTATAAAAAATTTAAATCCAAGATGGCGGCCTCTACAAAATGGCGGATAACTTAGGTTTTATCAATCCCATCAACATGGGTATCAAATGAAAGGTCTCAACAAGTAGAATACAATTTACTATTCAAAATTAAAATCTAAGCAGTGGGATAAAATGTAGCCTATGTTACTCCTGAAGGTTAAGTCTATCCCTGTGCCAAATTTCATTCAAATCGGTCCAGTAGTTTTTGAGTTTATTCGTTACAACTAAAAACTACAAAATAAAAATAGGTAAAAAAACTTTTTAAGTTAAACGGTTTTATGTTAAACATACATTGCAATGTTTAATATAAATGTACTAAAAACCAAAAAATAATAAAATAGATACAGTCGTGGGAATTATAAACATATGCATAGACTAGACTAAAATAAAACAGTGGGGCACGTCAATTGTCTACAATCGTTGATTAAAATGTTTGTTTTGTAATGTTACACTATAATTAGGCAGTTGTTCAACCGACAACGATGGACGTGTGATAAGTAGGGCTAGAATGTGGAAACAAGTTAGCAAGCTCGATTAAGCGAGTTTTAGGGTTTCATAATGTTGAGCGAGTAGTACTTTTATCATAAGTTTTGTCGATTAAAGACAAACTACGAGCAGTGAAACGATTCCTCGCTAGCCAGCAAAATAGTAAGTAATTTGCGCACCGTCTGCGGGCCAACTGCCTAACGACGAATTATACGATTCTTCTATCGCACATTAAGTCTATAATATGTAGACAATTGACGTGCCCCACGGTTTTATTTTAGTCTAGTCTATGCATATGTTTATAATTCCCACGACTGTATCTATTTTATTATTTTTTGGTTTTTAGTACATTTATATTAAACATTGCAATGTATGTTTAACATAAAACCGTTTAACTTAAAAAGTTTTTTTTACTGATTTCGATATTGACTTGCCAGCAATCTTAGATGAGTTATGTAATTTCAAATTCAATGTCCAGATGCTATCTCATGAAAATGATTCATAACTGTAAATTTTTTGACAACTAGTACTACTGCACGCGAACGCACGCGTCGTATTTTTTTTTTTATATTTGTGGTTCTTAGCGATATTTGATGAAACAAAGATAGGTTTCAAGCTAGACCTTACCTAATTTTGCCTTCGTATGACTCGAGTATTTCTTTTTAAATTATTTCCAGTACGGTACCAAATCTATACTAATTTTATAAAGCTGAAGAGTTTGTTTGTTTGAACGCGCTAATCTCAAGAACTACTGGTTCGAATTGAAAAATTCTTTTTGTGTTGAATAGACCATTTATCGAGGGAGGCTTTAGGCCATATAACATCACGCTGCAACTATTAGGAGCGAAGAAATAATGGAAAATGTAAAAAAAAATACGGGGAAAGTTATTCATCCTTGAGGGCTTCAATGATGCCCAAAATAACTATTACATGCGGACGAAGTCTCGGGTACAGCTAGTAACAATATATTTTCTTTATTATGACAACTAATATTATAAATGCGAATGTTAGTTTATTAGTTGCCTCTTCACGTGTTATCTACTGAATTAATCTTGGATTTCTTTGTCTCTGGAGAAGGATATAGGATACTTTTTGATCCCGGTAAAAACGATAGTTCCCGTGGGATTTGCGACAAACATGTATGCTTTTGTTCGCACTAAATTCGTCGTTTTTGTAGTTGGCGCTAAATTCGTCAAATTGATTGATTTACTGACTGATATACCTATCAATGCGTACCCCAAACCACTGGGTCTAGTCTAGAAAGACTTGATATTTTGGCATGTAGGTTTCATGGTCTAGGAGTACCTACACTGAAAAAAGATTTCACGAGAACGAAATTAAAAAAAGAACGTGATTTTTAGATTCAAGATAACTGCGGGCGTGTTCTAGATTTGTTACTATGCAAGTATAGATATAAATTTCAATATTTCAATATCGAAGTGTTATCAGTAATCGGCTCTTAACGTTATGCAAGCCCAAATCATATGTCTGAAGGCCATCCCATGAAGGTGACTCACATTTTTGCAATATTATCGGGCAATATGTTGACGACATTCGAGTATTTATCTCAGATTATCGTGACATAGATATAAATCGGAATGGATAACGCCGTGGGGGTTATTAACGAACGGTTATAATGCATATTATATAGCTTCTCCCTCTTTCTATCTCTGAGGTTAACTGGAGAATAGGAAAGTGTACTTAAGTGGTAAACGTCTTGTTAAAAATTTCGTGAATAGAGCGTCAAGTCTGAAGCCAAATAAGTATTCACTTGAGCCTAGGGGTGCAAGGTGATTCTGATAACAAGTAGGTAGTATATCAACAAACATACAGACATATAATCACGTCTATATCCCTTGCGCGGTAGACAGAGCCAACAGTCTTGTAAAGACTGATAGGCCACGTTCAGCTGTTTGGCTTTATGATAGAATTGAGATTCAGATAGTGACAGGTTGCTTGCCCATCGCCCAAAAGTAGAATCCCAATTTTATAAGCCTATCCCTTCGTCGCCTTTTCATCATCCATGGGAACGAGATGGAGTGGTCCTATTCTTTTTTTTTTATTGGTGCCGGGAACCAACAACATAATGTGAGAGGATGTTTGTTACAGCCACACGCGGTATCTATTCCGATCTATGTCAGTGGTTTATGACTTATTATCAGAAGAGTAAAATAAATAAGAGATAAGAGTTGTTTAATAAACATGGTAGTTATATTGTTCCAACAAAGGTGTTCGCTGAGATAACTTAAGCTGTTGTTTGTATTGTCGTGAACACCTCATTGACTTTATTTCACAATATTACGATTCTAAGTGCCAATTCGTCAGTGATAAAAATCAACTGATAACTTTAATATTTGTAAAACAGTTACCAGATTTTTCCCTCCAAATTTAGCGAATAAGGTAAATTTAGGTTATTTAGGTAAGTTAAAGGTTTGACCATGGTTAATAATTAACTTATCCAAACAATAAACATATTGGTTAATGGTTATATGGATTAAGGTTATAAACTTGGGATTCCTCTTTTGGGCGATGGGCTAGCAACCTGTCACTATTTGAATCTCAATTCCATCATTTAGCCATACAGCTGAACGCGGCCGTTCAGTCTTTTCAAGACTGTTGGCTCTGTCTACCCCGCAAGGGATATAGACGTGATTATATGTATATATGTATGTTGCGCTTTTTTTTTGTACACGATCGTAAACAACACTGTCGCGGAATTTTCCAAAATTCTTTTCTTAGCGAATGAATCACTATCAGAATCTTTATGGTCTTTCTTATGTATGTAACCATAAACTATTTTCAGCTAAATCCGCCTAGTGGTTTCGGCTATGCGTTGAAAGTTGTTCCTTTATCCCTAATAGAGTAGACAGAGCTTATATGTTATCATTTTAAACGTTGCTTTTTATCAGGTAGTGCTGTTTTTTTTTTCGATTTTTTTTTTGTACATAGCGTTGAATTCGTCGCTTTTTTTTTTGTAAAAAGCGCTTATTTATATCACGCGACTTAAGCTGCGGATAACAGCTATTTTAAAATAAGATTGTGACAAATAGTTTTTTAATGCTTCAACAATTTACTGAAAAGATAGTGTAAGCCTTGTTTGTGGTTGAGTAAATACGTGTGGTAAATACCATATTTACATAGTGTTTCACAATATTACATTGAATATGTTGTGTGCAGTATATTTGAAGTGTTGCTATGTTCATATTTTGTATCGATATAGATCTGTTAATATTGTTGTATTTTTGTTTTCAAATAACTATGTCATAATCAAATATGTACAATATTTAGCGCAGAAAATAGCTCTTCGCAAGCGCTTTTTCAACGTCATTTTACATTTCAATAAATTTAACTTAACATACATACATATAATCACGTCTATATCCCTTGCGGGGTAGACAGCGCCAACAGTCTCGAAAAAACTAAGACCAAGACCACGTTTAGTTGTACGGCTTTATGATAGAATTGAGATTCAAATAGTGACAGGTTGCTAGCCTGTCGCCTAAAAGAGAAATCCCAAGTTTATAACCTTAATTCATACAACGATTTACCAATATGTATATTGTTTGGATAAGTTAATTAAAACTTGAAGGGAATTTGAGGTAAATTAAAGTTTAGTTATATCTCATACTTTATTAGTATTTGTCAAAAAGCTACAAACTACTTAAGAGCTATTAACCACCTTGTGGCTAGCATAGAGGATTCTTGTTTAACCAATTATCAGTTAATTAAAATTTGATTGTATATAATTTTAGTCTTTATACCATGCAGTATATATTACACAAAAATACGGTTTTTAAGAAGAAGTCAGAAGTAGTTACCCTTTAGTTTGCATGATGCATAATGAACGTGGTTGAATCGAAATACATAAGTATGCAGGGATAGTGGCAAGTGGAATGATGTAGTCTTTGCCTACCCCTCCGGGAATGAGGCGTGAACAGAATAGAATAGATTTATTTTCAAAATGATTGTTGTCGTGATTTTGTGTATTTAACTATTTACGTGAGACGTCATCCCTCAGCCCGGGAGCCCTATAAAGCGCGCGCGCTCGCCCCTGGCCTTTCTTTTTGGACAACTTTAGCGTTCACCACGAAGCTGACTATCCTCTGGCGGCTTCTTGCTGGATCTCATGTCTATAGCTTCACCACGCCACCCAAGACATACATACATACATACATATGGTTACGTCTATATCCCTTGCGGGGTAGACAAGGTCAACAGTCTTGAGAAGACTGAATGACCACGTTCAGCTATTTGGCTTAATGATAGAATTGAGATTCAAATAGTGACAGGTTGCTAACCCATCGTCCAAAAAAGAGTCCCAAGTTTGTAAGCCTTTCCCTTAGTCGCCTTTTATGACATCCATTGGAAAGAGATGGAGTGGTCCTATTCTTTTTGTATTGGTGCCGGGAACCACTTGGCCCACCGGGAACCACCAAAGACATTTCAGGGAATGTCTTCCACATTTATGAGCAGACCTTAACCGAATTTCTATAGCACCCCACGGACATTCAATTCTTTTGAACGAGAATTCTCAAATCAGATTTAAGTCATCGGCATTATGCGTACATAAAAAACGGTCGCATTGAGAACCTCCTTAAATTTTTCAGTCTGTTAAAAATAAACAACCTCCTTGTTTAGTGGCACGGCACAATACCGCATATAATCAATTTCTTTGATTCAACGGTTTTAGTAAAGACAATACCAACTTGGATGTTGCCATGCAAATATAGACTTTATTTCTATAGCTGTAACAATCAATAGAATATATATATAGTAGAATAGATATAAAGAGGCGATGTTAATGGAACCGTTGACCATGTCTAATATGCATGCTATGTATATATAGGCCAGGTAGTCAAGGTGAACTGAGGCCAATACACCAGGCCCACACACTTGCGTTGCGATTTTTTTTATATCTATAACTAGCTTTTAAAGTCCTTTTATGTCTTCACTCGATGAAGCTGAACATGGCCGACTATTGGCTCTGTCTACTCCGCAAGGGATATACATACATATGTATAATCACGTCTATATGCCTTGCGGGGTAGACAGAGCCAACAGTCTTAAAAATGCGGATAGGCCACGTTCAGCTGTTTGGCTTAGTGATAGAATTGAGATTCAAATAGTGACAGGTTGCTAGCCTAAAAAAGCCAGTCGATAAAGTAATTTAAAAAAGTGCGATGGTACGATAATAAAATAATCTCATCAAAGACATTCCGTAAAGTCACGCAGAATTCAAGCAACATTTTACTGAATTCCCTCATTATGCCATACGGCTGAACGTGTGATGGCTCTGTCTACCCCGTGAGAGATTATATGTTTGTATGTATAATTGATATTTCTATTGAGCGCATTGATACCTTGTAATTAGCCTAATATATACACAAAACTGTGAAGCAGACAAATAAAAATAAATAAACAAATGTTTAAACTAACTTTCGCATTAAAATTTGTTGGAATAAGGAATTCCTCTGAGGTATTTCGACTATTGTCGCTATTAGTCTTTATTCCTTATTATTAGTCTTTATTTATGCCGTATGGTACCCGCCCGGCACCAATTAAAAAAAAGAATAGGACCACTCCATCTCGTTCCCATGGTGGTTGTAAAAGGTGACTAAGGAATAAGCTTATAAACTTGGGATTCTCCTTTTAGGCGACGAGCTAGCAACCTGTAAC
Source organism: Amyelois transitella (assembly GCF_032362555.1). Lineage (NCBI taxonomy): Eukaryota > Metazoa > Arthropoda > Insecta > Lepidoptera > Pyralidae > Amyelois > Amyelois transitella. The sequence goes on from NC_083533.1 coordinate 2,913,641, forward strand.
TTTTTGAATCTCAATTCTATCATTAAGCCAAATAGCTGAACTTGGCCATTCAGTCTTTTCAAGGCTGTTGGCTCTGTCTACCCCGCAAGGGATATAGACGTGACCATATGTATGTATGAAAAATAATCGCACGTCAAAGTCGCAATAGTATGCGACAAATGTGTGTGCGTGTTTGAATCTACCTTTAATCGCTATTTCCGACGCACGAAATTGAGCTATTTTTGGCTTTACCATGGGCGTTTTGACTGCTTACAGTCTTTTGCAGAAAATTATGACCTTTCTTTTTTTTCCAATATTGGATTACCTAGGCATTTGTTTTCCATCTCACCTAATGGTAAAGTGACGATGAAGACGAAGATATAGATATATCCGTACATATATCACATCTTTTTTCTTTACGCGGTAGACAGAGGCCAAAATCTAGAAATGACTGAAAGGTCACGACCCGTTTGTTTAGGTTAGTGATGGAATTGCGATTCAAATAGTAAGAGGTTGTTAAACTACAAGAATAATCCCAAGTTTTTAAGCCAAGGACGGTTTATCAAAACCATGAAATCTATGCCAATTTTTTTTTACTACGCTTTTATTAGCTTGGGTTGTATGTATGTATGTATGTATGTATGTATGTATGTAACGGAATCTTTGAGCTTAATTTTCAATGATTTCTAAACGTCTGATCAACTTGGAACTTTGCACACGTATCAAGGACCGATGACAATGCAATATTTTGATAAGAGTTTCTCATTATCCTTATTAAAACTGCCAGGATTAATAAATTCATTTTTAGATCTTTCGTATGAGAGTAAGAGAGACAGAGATAGCACCAGTGCCAGTAATCTCCATACAAGAAACCATGAAGTTCTGACGTATAATGAGTCAAAAAGAGATGTAATATATTTCCATATAATGTTACTATTAACCTGAGGCTTCTTTATTTCATCGCATTGCTCCATTTAGAATTACCATTAGAAACCATAGTAGAATTAGTAGAATATTTTAAAACAATAAAAAATATATAAGTAATAAAACAAAAGTAATAAATGAAAATTGAACAACTAAATTTACAAAAATACAAGAATAAAGTTACTACCTACAGAACTTTGCGATATTTAATACGTATTTAACATATTAATGCAATTCTTGAATTAACATTAGGTATCTTTTGCCTATTTATAATAGCAACACTGTAATACTCGTTTGGAAAATGAGTGACAGTTTTTAATGTCAAATAAGTTTTGCAGTAAGTTTTGATTGAATTCGATTCGAACACCTGTAAACTTTCTTTCTGTTGTTTTTTACCGGTGCCTGTGTATTTACCTATTTGCACTTTGTTTTGTGCTGATAACTTGTCGTTATTTGGAGTTTGGAATCTTCCGTTGAGTCGAGCTTTTTTCTTCCGGATATTCGTGTGATTTTATCATCTGAGATTGGACTCTGACTGTGTTTACTGTGTTGTGCAGATATTTTGAGATAGGACTCCTGTAAAAAGTACCTTATTATTTGAGATAGGAGTCCCAAGTTTGTGTTTGTTTTTGTGAAAGACAGATTTTACAACAAAAGTGCCACGATGTCTTCAGATAAACTTTGTTGCGTTCCTGGTTGTAAAGGCAGTGGAGGTATGTTTGAAATATTTTTGTTCCTGTATCAATCTGCCTCTTAATCTTGTGGTTTGATTCCTGGCAAGGCCACAATCGAAAATTATTACGTTTGCTGGATAGTCAAAAATATTATCAACAGTGATTTATCACTATAAAATTCTTTTTAACTGGGTTTAACAATCATCATACATACATATAATCACGTCTATATCCCTTGCGGGGTAGACAGAGCCAACAGTCTTGTAAAGACTGATAGGCCACGTTCAGCTATTTGGCTTTAAGATAGAATTGAGATTCAAATAGTGACAGGTTGCAAGCCCATCGCCTTAAAAAGAATCATGATTATGAGAATATTATGAGATTTAATCCAATCAGGCCACATATAACTTTAAGAAAGTTAGTTGTGAAAACCTCCGGCGATGGGCGCATGGTTGCGAAAGTCTTTTCTAGTAAGATAGTTATACCAGAAGTGTTAACTTCCGAAAAATAATTGTATAAAAAAACTAAAAAACTACCCGTTTTATTGCAAATCGAACTAAAAAATAGAAAATAAATAATAGTTTTAAAAAAACTAAAAAACTACGCTTTTATTGCTAATCAAACTAAATAATCAAACTAAAAAATAGAAAATAAAAATTAATGACAAAGGAATTCAGTAGTAGCAAGTTGAACAATCAGTTATAGTCAGTTGTAGTAGTAATTACCTCGGATTAAAATTATAACAAAATTAAATTTATAAACAAAACAATTTAAATCAGAGTAAAAAGCGTGGGGTGCCTGATGTAGTAAATATTAAAATCATTCTATTAGCATATATTTATGACAAGAGAGTTATGAAAATGAAGTAAAATGCACCCCACCCTTTTTACTCTGATTTAAATTGTTTTGTGTATAAATTTAATTTTGTTATAATTTTAATCCGAGGTAATTACTACTACAACTGACTATAACTGATTGTTCGACTTGCTACTACTGAATTCCTTTGTCATTAATTTTTATTTTCTATTTTTTAGTTTGATTATTTAGTTTGATTAGCAATAAAAGCGTAGTTTTTTAGTTTTTTTTAAACTATTATTTATTAAAACAAAGCTCAGAGTCAGTAGCGTTGAAAGCCTAGAAAAGAATTTTCACTGTTGTTTTAATGCTAGAAGTTCGAATCCATCTGTATGTATGTCAATGACACCGCGTGTCAGTTATTTCATAAGATAACTCATGAACTGGTAATTGGCTAAGTTAACTTTTTCTCATCCACTTATAGCTTATTGTAATCCTTATATTTAAATATACTGTATGAAAAAATAAACATAATAAAAAGCTATTTATTGTAGTGACTAAATAGTAATTACAAATGTTTATAAAACTTAAATAACTATTTGAATCGCAAGTGAAGAGAGAGCAGAGAAAGCGCGGGTAAACGCGTTCCATTTTTAACATAAACACTTCTATTGTTGTGTTGGCAGATCCCAGGTCCCGATGCATTTAAGCAGATGGTGCAACATAATATGCCAAGATGAGAGAGAGAGAGAGAGATTTAAATATACACTGTCCTGTTTTCATTTAAACTTAACTCCGGTTTTCTTCAGGATCGATATTTTGTAAAGCACCTGAAGTGCTTTCTCAACGAACGCTCTTAGAATTCCTATTAATATATAACAGGAGTACGTTACAGGGTACAAACTTTCTCCCAGCATGTTAAAAGTCACGCAAAATCCCCTCTTAGACTACACTAACTAACAACTAATACAAGGCCAGCGTCAGCGGTCATTTTGGAAGGAAAAGGTTAATACGAACGTATTCTTGGTCAGATTGGGGACGAACTGACGAAATGTCAGTTCAAGAGTTCCCCAAAACCGACGAGCTTGCATGAGGAGAGTTATATGACGAAGAACGAAGTATGCAAAGCGGATAAATGTAGCCCCTGCTAAGAGACCTCTCCAGAAAAGATGTATGAATAGAAATTAAATAAAAAAGTGAACTTAGCAAATCGTTTATTGTAATTGCATAGCAATCATTATCGTGTTAATTTGTTATAATAATTATGCATCGGACACTTGCCCGCACGTGTTAATATGATAAGTGTTTGTTATATACCATTTAACTGTATAAACATACATAATTTTTAGTCTGTTCCATCTGGTAGAAGACATGAATTGAAGGAATTAGCGTGGAAGAGTTAAGAATACAGAAGTATTCTCGCCTTTGCTTGTTCCCAGTTAAACTGTGCTTCGGAGCCTGGGGTCCGCTTCCGAACACCTCTTTTTTAGTTTGTCCTGTCTTCGGCATCATCCATTTTTAGTCCAATCAATGATGACCAATCTTACTCTTTGAAGTCCGCTCGGTGTTTCCCGAAATTTAACAGGATTTTGATACAAAGAGAAAAGTAAAAGAATCCTTTATTCTTCTTTGTTTCAGATCAAGCTGGCTCAAAAATTAAGAAGAAACGTAAGCTAATAGTCTAGTTCACAAATAATAAGCGATGGATCCTGGTTACTTCGACACCGTGAGGGAACAGAACCCGAGGGAGAGAAGTAACATATTAGCAAAGTTATGTTTTCTGTAAGTATTCATTGTTTATAAATGCAACTTATTTATTTATCAGTAATATTAGAATTCGTCTCTTTGACCAGCTTTTACGATATATCAAAGATAAAACCTTTTATGTTCATATTGTCGAACGGTCGAATCCTAAGAATGGCTGTAATCATACATCATTGATGTATACTTCTCCTTTTCATTAATGCCTTCAGTGTGACGTTTAATAATTATGTTTTTTATACCACAGGTACACGTGGCCCATATTTGCGAAGGGGAGGAAAGGTCAGCTCAGTATATCAGATATGTACAGGTAAGTTAGTTGATTTGGTTATAATAGAGATTCGTAGATATAAATAAATAAATATAAATCTATCCGCGGGCTATTCAGAAAGGACAATTGTAGAAGAAAATTGAGAAAAATTTGAATCTACCTCTTTAGAATCCATCTCTAGGAAAATGCTAAGTCATTGAATTTTAGAAGGCATTTGACTTTGTTCCTCGTTGATGTTGGACGCCGTGGTCCATGGTGTTCCAGAAATCTATATTTATGTAATCCGCGATATGTATTGCGATTCCAATACTTTTGGGACTCATGACTGCTGTCGGTGATACTAAACCTTTCCCCGTCTCAGTCGGAGTTCCACAAGGCTCGATCTTAGGTCCATTTTTCTTTTTTGCCGTTTCTTATTACTCGAGCAATATCTATGTAAATGTCATAATAAACTTTAGTAAACTAAAACAATATCCTATCATCTGTTTTAGATGTGCACCTTATCATCAGGCGACACCTCGGGGCGATGTGATGTCAGAAATATGGAGTCAACAATTAAGTAAAAGAGGTTGGTGTTTTCAATTTTTTAAGGTCTAGAAAACGTTTTCCTCCAAATTGGTGATTGAAATCACAAAAAAAAATATATAAATTCACATACATCAATTATCGTTCTGACGGTTGCATTCTCACCTCTCTAAAAACCGTGCCTCTATAAAGAGAGGAGACCAATATGTGGCCAAACCTTTGAAGACAGTACTTGTTAAATGCTTTTAAATGTTTTCAGATAAAGGCAAGCAACCTTCGCTCCTCAAAACAGTTCTCAAAATACACGGTTGGCCGTTCGTTATAGGAAATGCAATTTTTGGTGTCTTAGAGAGTAGTACAAGGTATGTAAGTTCATAATTTATTTTATTGGCATTGTATTTTTAACCGAATAATTAATTTTCATCAGGACCGCTCTGTTTTTTTATTGAGTTTTTAATAATTGTTTTTGTGTTCATTCATTTCAGACTGTTAATCCCAGTGTGCCTTGAAGGCCTTATAAACTACTTCACGCCGTCTCACGCGGGGGTGTCCAGTACAGAGGCTTATTTATACGCTGCAGGTGTAGTTGGGTAAGTAATATGTGTGTTGAATGTGTTAAAGATATTATTTATCCATACAAAAAACATTCAACAGATTTCGCTAAAACTAATACAATAATCTGAATATAATGGTTCTTTAGGCGTGAAGCTGCGGGTGTGTGAAGGCTTTAAAAAAGGAAAAGTTCGATTCTCATAAATTAATTTCATCAAAACCATGATTTTAAATCGAGAATGATACATACAGCCATATATGCATAGTAAAATTTGTGTGTATAAAACCACGATAGTCTGAGATGTAAAAATCAGAGGTCCCAGTAGTGGCCCTTGCGCGTCTCCTGTCAGTATATCAATGTAGTCATTACATACTTCACCGATGACCATATCTTATCTCTGTTAATACTCATAGAATTTGAACTGTTTAATTATTCATCTTATAAAAATCCAAACAGTGTAATTTAGCCGAATTTTTTTATGTATTCTACAAGATCGAACGCTTTTGAAAAGTCCATTGCCAATTTTTATTGCGAACTTCTCAGCATAGGGATGTTCGTATAAAATCCATCTTTCGAATGATTCGTGTGTTTTAGACTAATGGCTTTCAACGCGGCTATGATGCATCCAATGCTGTTGTGGCTGTTGGAGATGGCGCTGAAGATCAGAGTGGGGTGCTGCTCGCTTATCTATAGAAAGGTAAAAACAAATCACACATATCTTCACCTTCTCAAATTAAAGAGCTAACTCTTGTCGGCGGAGTTAAGCGGAGCGTTCCCCATTCATGTCTTTTCTCTTTAATTTTTTTATTTGTTTGTATGTTATGTTTGTTACGTTTACTTTTTTCTTTTTTGAACAAAATATTTTATTCTTTGCCTTCCTTTTCATTATTTCTCATCTCATTTAAATCACAGTTCCATCATTAAGACATACAGCTGAACGTGGCCTTTCAGTCTTTTCAACAGTTCGTTCCGTTTACCCTGCAAGAGATAAAGATATGTCTATATGTATGTATGTGTTGCTAAAACCGCAAGAGTGATGATTATTACTCATCACAGTTTTCGTACCTCTTGGTTTTTCATTTATTTCTTTCTATTCCAGCTCCTCCGTCTTGACCTGACAGTGGGGGGCAAAGCCTCCGAAGGCCTGGCCGGCCACGTCATAAACTTGCTCACCACAGACGCCCAGAGATTCGACATGGCTTCACTGTTCCTCGTGGATTTGGTGAAAACCCCTCTAGAGAGCACCCTCATAATATACCTGATGTACAGGCAGATTGGATTCGCCGCTCTTATTGGGGTGGCGTTCCTATTGCTTTTTATACCGTTACAAGGTTAGTAATTTTTCCTGTTCCTGTCACTATTTGAGTCTCAATTCCATCATTAAGCCAAACGGCTGAACGTGGCCCTTCAGTCTTTTCAAGACTGTTGGCTCTGTTTACCACGCAAGGGATATACTTACTATGTGAATCTAGTAAATTGACGTCCGATGAAAATGCTGCAGTGTAGTTTGTTCCGCCGCTTCTTCTACACACGCGCTATGGATGCGGTAGTAGTTATAATTAGATTTAAGTGATGTGACGTCAATAAGTGATACCTTGTATCCAATTTTGAAAATAAATCTTTCCTATTCTATTCTGTTACCAGGTTACCTCGGCAAGATATCAAGCAAGCTCCGTCGGAAGACAGCCGTGCGAACGGATAACCGTATAAGGTTGATGAACGAGGTCATTCAGAGTATTGAGGCTATTAAGATGTACGCGTGGGAGAGTGCGTTCGCGAAGATCATTGCCCACGCTAGGAAGTAAGTTTAGATTAACTTTCTTTTAAACAGACTTTAAAGAACGACGATTTCAATGTAACAGTATTTTTTTTTAAACTGTCTGTTCAAAGATGAACCTAATTCCTTCCCCTTAGATTAGAAGCGGTAAGAAACGTGCCAATGGCTATATTTTTAGAGCAATAATTTTATAAAACCTAGTTTTAAAATTACTCTTAATCTACTTAGCCAGTTCATATGTTTGAAATTCTAGTTAAATACGCCACATAACCATTACATTTTCTGACTGATCATAAAGGCATGCAACATTACATTCAGCATGTTTTAGATGTAAGATTAGTAATAATATAGTTTATGATAAAGCTGATTTATTTCGAAATTCTCGATTCTCGAAATTCTCTTACTGCACCCCTAGACCACATACAATCTACACGCCAAATTTCGAATCTATGGGCTAACATTTTGGGCTGTGCGCTGATAATATGTCAGTCAGTTATTCATTTTCTTCTTTTATATCTATTCTAATATTATAAAGTTGAAGAGTTTGTTTGTTTGAACGCGCTAATCTCAGGAACTATTGGCTTCACTACATCGTATAAAACAAAGTCGCTATTTTAGTCTGTTTGTCTGTATGCTTAAATCTTTAAAATTACGCAACGGACGGAATGCGGTTTTTTGTAACAGGTAGAGTGATTCAAGAGGAAGGTTTTTATGTATAATAACATTTATAATTTTGTACCCGTGCGAAGCCGGGGCGGGTCGCTAGTTAGGCTATATAACATCACGCTGCAACTATGAGGAGCGAAGAAATAATGGAAAATGTTAAAAAAAAACGGGGTAAATTATTCATCCTTGAGGGCTTCAATGATGCTCAAAATAACTATTCCACGCGGACGAAATCACGGGCACAGCTAGTTATTAAATAGATACTGAGACTCTACGCAAAATTATATAATTAGTATAAAAATTTTTTAACGGACACTCAACAAGACACTGATATTTTTGTATGTGAGACTTAAATACTATTTCCTTTATTTCTAGGAAAGAAATGAGCGTGATAAAGAAGATGTCGTGGCTGCGAGCGGTCATGATATCGTGCGTGAAGCTGAACACCAAAGTGGCGATATTCCTCAGCATCATATCGTACTTGTCGTTCGATAATGATCTCACGGCGGCGAAAGTGTTCGTCGTGTTCGCATACTACGAGATGTTGAGGTACATACATACATACGTACATATATAGATACAATATAATACGCCTCTTTTTCTCATGGGGTTCATATTATAATTTTAAAAGAACAATAGGCGGACTTAATGCTGATAGCATTATCTAACAGTCTACCCTTGGTTTAAGCGGAGAACTTTTGTGTGGGTGATAATTTTTATTGTATAATAAACAAACGATATTATTTTTGCTTTAAACCTATGTGCCGTGAGGTTGCCGGCACCAATAGAAATAGAATACGATCACTCCATCTCTTTCCCATGGATGTCGTAAAAGGCGACTAAAGGAAAGGCTTATAAACTTGGGATTCTTCTTTTATGTAATCCGTTTCTATATAGAACTTGTATTTTTACTCCACACGTATGTACAAAGTCACGCCTCTTTCCCGGAAGGGTAGGCAGAGACAACACCTTTCCAGTGGCCACGATCCCTGCATACTTCATTCGCTTCATCCACATTCATAACTCTCTTTAATATTTATTACATTAAAAAAATAATAAAATTCCTCTCCGTTCCAGGTACACCCTGGTAGACTTCCTCCCATTAGGCATAACGTTCACTTTAGAAGCGTATGTGAGCGTGAAGCGGATGCAAGAGTTCTTACTGCTAAGCGAAGTGGACAATAAAGATGGCGTCGATCTGAAGAAAATCAACGTTGGAACCGCTAATGGCGTCTTCGAGAAGATTGGGAACGGGTGAGAGTTATACATACATACATACGGTCACGTCCATATCCCTTGCGGGGTAGATAGAGCCAACAGTCTTGAAAAGACTGATACCTAGGCCACGCTCAGCTGTTTGGCTTAATGATAGAATTGAGATTCAAATAGTGACAGGTTGCTAGCCTCATCGCCTAAAAAAAGAATACCGAGTTTGTCTAAGCCTATCCCTTAGTCGCCTTTTGCGACATCCATGGGAAAGAGATGTTCTTTTTTTTGTACTGGTGCCGGGAACCACACGGCAAGTTATAGATTGTTTATTTATCTTTTGCACCGGGAGCGATGATTCGGCTCGACCGCCATCAAAGGGAAGATCTTCCGCCAGGCTGGTGTGACGTCTGGGGAACCGCGCGACAGACGATGTCGTGTCGGAGGTTGTATATATGCTCCAATCCGTGAAATCTTTGTTTGCGCGATTTAGATTCTTTGCTGCTGTATAGAGCGTATTTATATACTTACATACATAAAATCACGCCTCCTTCCCGGAGGGGTAGGCAGAGACTACCTATTTCCACTTGCCACGATCTCTGCATACTTCCTTCGCTTCATCCACATTCATCTTATATATAAACTTCTCGTGTCACAATGTTTGTCTCCGTACTCCTCCGAAACGGCTTTACCGATTTTACAAAATTTTGCATGCATATTCAGTAGGTCTGAGAATCGGCTAACATCTATTTTTCATACCCCTAAGTGTTAAGGGTTGTCCACACTTAACATTTTATTTAACTAGAAATTACTTAAAAATTAATTTTTGTGTGCCGTGTGGTTCCCGGCACCAATACAAAAAAGAATAGGACCACTTCATCTCTTTCCCATGGATGTCGTAAAAGGCGAGGACGTAAGGGATAGGCTTATAAACTTGGGATTCTTCTTTTAGGCGATGGGCTAGCAACCTGCCACTATTTGAATCTCAATTCTATCATTAAGCCAAATAGCTGAACGTGGCCATTTAGTCTTCAAGACTGTTGGCTCTGTCTACCCCGCATGGGATATGGACGTGACCATATGTATGTATGTATGTTATTTTTTATATGGCAGAACAACGTTTGCCGGGACAGCTAGTATATATTTATATATATATATATACTTGCCTTGTTTTCTGTAAATTTTTTTTATCAATCCGTTCGCAGCCAACAAGCGTACATCCGTTCGGAGAGCAACCTGGAGCAGCCGAAGCCCCAAAGCCTGGTGGTGATGAAGCACTTCAGCAGCCGCTGGAGGTGCGAGGGCGACGAGAAGGAGGTGCCGGCGCTGTGTGACGTCACTCTCACCGTGAGTCTGTCTGTTACCATGAGAATACATACATACATACATATAATCACGTCTATGTCCCTTGCGGGGTGGATAGAGCCAACAGTCTTGAAAAGACTGAAAGGCCGCGTTAAGCTGTTTCGCTTTATGATGGAATTGAGATTCAAATAGTGACAGGTTGCTAGCCCATCGCCTAAAAGAAGAATCCCAAGTTTGTAAGCCTATCCCTTAGTCGCCTTTTACAACATCCATGGGAACGAGATGGAGTGGTCCTATTCTTTTTTTATTGGTGCCGGGAAACACACGGCACACGATGAGAATCAATAACTATTTTAATGTGCACGTGTTTTTCCGGTATTTTAGAATAGAACCCCGCTCTGTGTATTTTCTATGAATGTCGTAAAAGGCGACTTAGGTTTATAAACCTTGGATTCCTCTTGTAGGCAATGGGCTAGCAACCTGTCACTATTCGAATCTCAATTCCATCGAAAAACCATACAGCTGAACGTGGCCCCGCAGTCCTTTCCAACAATTTTGGCTCTGTCTACCCCGCAAGGGAAATAGATGTGACTGTATGTGTGTACATCTAAAGTGGTTAATATAAGCTTACATTTATTTAAATCCTGATTTGTAATAATGCCGTTTAATTTGCCAGATAAAACCCGAATCCCTGACCACAATAGTTGGTACAGTGGGGTCAGGGAAGTCAACGTTACTCCAGGCCATACTGCGGGAGGTCGCGCCCACGGCGGGCCACTTGGAGGTCAACGGAGTGGTGGCTTACGCGGCGCAAGAGCCTTGGCTTTTTGAAGCTTCGGTGAGTTGAGATTTACATTTTTCTTGGATAGAATAGAATAGATAACAAACATATATAAAATCACGCCTCTTTCCCGGAGGGGTAGGCAGAGACTACCTCTTTCCACTTGCAACGATCTCTGATAGTCTTCAAATAGTGACAGGTTGCTAGCCCATCGCCTAAAAGAAGAATCCCAAGTTACCAATATACCAATCCCTTAGTCGCCTTTTACGCCTAAAAGAAGAATCCAAAGATTATTTTTTATTGACTTCTGCAAAGTGCACGGGAAGTGTACACCGGCGCACACTAAATACATACATACATACATACATAAAATCACGCCTCTCTCCCGGAGGGGTAGGCAGAGACTACCTCTTTCCACTTGCCACGATCTCTGCACACTTCCTTCGCTTCATCCACATAAGGACTTAAGGACTTACACTTAAGGACGTCCTGGTAAAGGGTCAGGTCAAAAGTACCCGAAACCGCCGAGCTTGCATAGAATAGATTTATTATCAAAATTGGATACAATGTATCACGTTCTGTCTGCCCCGCAGGGAATATAGACGTGACTATATGTATGTACATATGTAACTGTAATAATTATCTTTTTATAGGTCCGCCAAAACATCTTGTTCGGTCAACAAATGGACCTAAGGAGGTACAAGCAAGTCATCAAGTGTTGCCAACTTAAAACTGACTTAGATATATTACCCCACGGCGACAAGACCATCGTCGGGGAGAGGGGTAAGTTTGTATATACATACACACATAAAATCCCGCCTCTTTCCGGGAGGGGTAGGCAGAGGCTACCTCTTTCCACTTGCCACGATCTCTGCATACTTCCTTCGCTTCATCCACATTCATAACTCTCTTCATGCAAGCTCGGCGGTTTCGGGTACCCTTGACCTGACCCTTTACCAGGACGTCCTTAATTTGATCAAGATACGTTCGTCTAGGTCTTCCCACTCCGACCTTTCCCTCCACACTCTCCTTGTATATCTGCTTAGTCAACCTGCTTTCATTCATCCTCTCCACATGACCGAACCATCTTAACATACCCTTTTCTATTCCTGTAACTACATCTTCTTTCACAGCACAACATACTTAATATATATATATATACTAAATATTTAACATTGTCAAATTTTTTACAGGTGCATCTCTCTCAGGCGGCCAGCGTGCCCGGATATCTTTAGCTAGATGTGTGTATCAGAATGCTGATCTTTATCTCCTAGACGATCCACTGGCCGCTGTAGATGCTAAGGTATTTATTAACTCCACTGACATATAAAAACGCCATTAGTTATTTGGAGTATAAAATACTTGATTAGTTTACGCAGCGCCATCTGTTATTTGAAGTATTAAATACTTGAAAAATTGGTATAGCGCCATCTGTTATTAAAAGTGTGAACTTAATAAGCATTTCTCGGAATGCGTGTATCAGAATGTAAACCTTTCTCTCAAACGATCCATGATGACTGTGCGAGGAAGCGGGAGAGGTTTGTAAGGATCGTAGCAAGTGGAAATCTCATCATAGTCTCTGCCTACCCCAATGGCAAACAGGCGTGATGATATGTATGTATGTATGTAGACGATCCACTAGGCGCTGTCGATACAAGTCAATACTTAGACATAAATCGATATTTGTTTAGAAAATTATCTGATTTTTATCTACTAAACGACCCGCTTGCTGTGATCGATAATAAGGTACTGCTGACAAGCTTGACACTGCGTCATCTGTCTGACGCAAGTTTTTCACAGCGCCATCTGTTATTTTTAAGCCGATAACTAGACATTTCTCGAGATGAGTGCATCGGTATTCTGACTTGTAACTCATGCATCACTCGTTCATTTTGATCGGTCTAAATGTCTTGAAAACTTTACTCAACGCCATCTGTTGACCAAAGGTGACAATTGGACATTTTTACAGCGCCATCTGTTATTTTTAAGTCGATAGCTAGACATTTCTCGAGATGAGGGCATCGGCATTCTGACGGTGTAACTCATGCATCACACGCTCATTGTGATCGGTCTAAAGTTATTGAAAACTTTACTCAGCGCCATCTGTTATTTTTAAGCCGATAACTAGACATTTCTCGAGATGAGTGCATCGGAATACTGACGGTGTAACTCATGCATCACACGCTCATTGTGATCGGTCTAAAGTTATTGAAAACTTTACTCAACGCCATCTGTTGATCAAAGGTGACAATTGGCCATTTTTACAGCGCCATCTATTATTTTTAAGCCGATAACTAGACATTTCTCGAGATGAGTGCATCGGTATTCTGACGTCTAACTCATGCATCACACGCTCGTTTTGTCGGTCTAAAGTTCTTGTAAACTTTACACAGCGCCATCTGTTATTTTTAAGCCGATAACAAGACTTTTCACAATATGAGTGCATCGACATTCTGACGGTGGAACTCATGCATCACTAGTTCAATGTTCTAAAGTTCTTGAAAACTTTGCACAGCGCCATCTATTGATTAAAGATAACAATTAGACATTTTGATACATTTTTACCATACATATATTGGATACATATATTGATGATGTACTTTCACACCCAGGTCGCCCAAGCCATCTACGAGGACTGTATCCGCGGCTTCCTCCGCGACAAGTCGACGGTGCTGGTGACGCATCACGTGCAATACGCGAGGCACGCCAGTCTCGTCTGCGTCATGAGGAAGGGTAGCGTGAGTTGGAGACTGTTACATTTTTTTTTTTTGGACAAACTTTCTTTCTTTACGTACATACATACAAAATCAGGTCTATATCCCTCGCGGTGTAAACAAAGCCGACAGAGAAGTTGCAACCGGGACAAAAGCGAGTCGAGGTAAACGACTTGATGAGTAAATACAATTGTATGAAACAAAGGAACATGCGAAAGTGCACTGTTTGTTCGTAACATACATACATATAATCACGTCTATATCCCTTGCGTCTGGGTAGACAGAGCTAACAGTCTTGAAAAGACTGGTTGGCATGTTCAGCTGTTTGGCTTAATGATAGAATTGAGATTCGAATAGTGACAGGTTGCTAGCCTGTCGCCTAAAAGAAGAATCACAAGTTTATAAGTCTATCCCTTAGTCGCCTTTTACGACATCCATGGGAAAGAGCTGGAGAGGTCCTATTCTTTTTCCCATTGGTGCCTGGAACCACACGGCATACGGGACTTATTTTAACATATACCAGTCCCCGTAGCATTCCCGTGGGATTTGAAAAAAACATGTTCTATTGTGAGTGGCGCAAATTGTGCTACTTTTTTATTCGTCGCTTTTTGTAGGTGGCGCTAAATTCGCGCGGGCAAAGATGCGGTTGTTAGCTAATTATTGACAACGTATTCAATTTCTGCAGAGCCTGCATGAAGAGAGTTATGAATGTGAATGAAGCGAAGGAAGTGTGCAGAGATAGTGGCAAGTGGAAAGAGGTAGTCTCTGCCTACCCCTCCGGGAAAGAGGCGTGATTTTATGTATGTATGTATGTATTCAATTTCAGATCGTTGCCCAAGGCACGTACAACGAGCTCAAGAACGGCGTGGCCGACTTCAAGGAGCTGATAGAGATGGGTGAGAAGGTGGAGGATGAGAAACAGAAGGCCAAGGTGGTCATTCAGGAGACTATGGTTAGTATTACAGATGACTAATACACATTTTGACTTAAATACAACTAACTGTAATAAAATACATACATACATATGGTCACGTCTATATCCCTTGTGGGGTAGACAGAGCCAACAGTCTTGAAAAGACTGTTAGGCCACGCTCAGCTATTTGGCTTAATGATAGAATTGAGATTCAAATAGTGACAGGTTGCTAGCCCATCGCCTAAGACAGAATCTCAAGTTTGTAAGCCTATCCCTTAGTCGCCTTTTACGACATCCATGGGAAAAAGATGGAGTGAACCTATTCTTTTTTGTATTGGTGCCGGGAACCACACGGCACTGTAATAAAATGCCCCGTTAATTACTGTTCCCGCGGTGATTTTGTGAAATCTTAACCAAATTGACTTAATATGAATATTAACCTATACAATTAACTATGAATATTAACCTATTAATAAAATTAAACAAATTAATCAGCTATTTATCATAATGAATCAATATATTGTATGCAGAAGGTGTATAACGTGATGATCAACACTGACGAACATAAGGCTGATGCGAAAATGAGCGTTAGTTCGTTGTTATAATTCTCTAGTTATTAACACACACACACACATAATCACGTCTATATCCCTTGCGGGGTAGACAGAGGCAACAGTATTAAAAAGGCTGATAGATAATTCTATTAGCATTAAGTCCGCCTGTTGCACTTTACAAATTGTTATGGTTACAATGGGTATAAAGAATAAATAAATAAATTTATTTTCCCCTATATAAACCGTTGGCTCTGTCGGCCCCGCATATATCCCTTGCGTGTGTAATAATGTAACTAATATATACTCCTAAGTATATTTCTCGAACTACAAAGAAGTTATGTTCTGGCATTTATTCCTGAGAGAAATAGGCACAAATGTACTCGTATTATTAGTCTCGTACTATTAATCTCGTACTATTAGTATCGTACTATTAGTCTCGTACTATTAGTCTCGTACTATTAGTCTCGTACTATTAGTCTCGTACTATTAGTCTCGTACTATTAGTCTCGTACTACAAGTCTCGTACTATTAATCTCGTACTATTAGTCTCTACGTCTAAGTGAATTCGTAACTAGAATCGTACAATTTTTATTTATTTAAACTTCAGTAGGTACATAAGCTCATATTACCGGCTGTAAGTAATGTAACTTACACAAAATTGTCACATTTGCCGACAGGAACACACATACAAACTTCGCTCCCAACGGTCGATGTCCGAGGCGTCGCAGCTGTCATTCAATTTGGACCTAGATAACAATCTGGATCCTAAATACGAAGGTAAGTTTTATTTACATTGCAGTAAAGATGCATTTTAAAAAACAAAATTTTTATTTATATGTATATCTTATATATAAAATTCTCGTGTCACAATGTTTGTCTCCGTACTCAATCGAAACGGCTTTACCGATTTTAACCAAATTTTGCATGCATATTCAGTAGGTCTGAGAATCGGCTAACATCTATTTTTCATACCCCAAGTGTTAAGGGTTGTCCACCCTTAACATTTTTTTTTACTAGAAATTTATATGGCAATACAATGTTTGGCGGGACAGCTAGTATATATGTATATGGGACAAATTACACAGATTGAGTTAGCCTCGAAGTAAGTTCGAGACTTGTGTTACGAGATACTAACTCAACGATACTATATTTTATAATAAATACTTATATAGATAAACATCCAAGACCTAGGTCAATCAGAAAAAGTTCTTTTCTCATCATGCCCTGTCCGGGATTCGAACCCGGGACCTCCGGTGTCACAGACAAGCGTACTGCCGCTGCGCCACAGAGGCCGTCTTAATGACTTTTACATAGGCCTACTTTGGTTATTATATTTGGATATTATTAATGTTGCCCCTTTTTTTAACTTCACCTTCATAACACTCAAAAAATCGTTTGAAATTCTAATTCAAAACTTTTATTCATTACTATGGAACACTTAATCACTTAATCAATATCACTTTATAATAGTCTTACCTTTTGGTTTCACTACATTGGTTCGCGTCAAATAAATTGCTTAAAACTAAGTTAACTGCCGCTTCCAAAGCGTCAGTGCAGAAGAAGCGGTTACAAACTGCACTGCAGCATTTTCCTCAAAAATAAGGTCGATAGTACCCGAAACCCCTACATGATCGATGTCCCCACATTAAGCTCCTCGCGATTCGCCAAATTTTTCATAATGCGAACTTCTGTGATTTAGAATTCCCTCCCCTGCATTGCATCTATGTTTTTCCCGATACAAACAACTTGGGGATTTTCAAGGCAAAAGTGAAGACATTATTCAATCAATCAATCAATTTATTTGTCAAACATAGCATGTTAACATTATTTGAGCGTGCGTGTACCACCTTAGGCCTCATGTTGCTTACTATCAAACAGATTGAGGTCAAACGCACTCAAATAACTAAAAAAAGAAACCGATGAACTTGCATGGAGAGAGTTATGGATGTGGATGAAGCGTTACAAGTGTGCAGAGATCGTGGCAAGTGTAAAGAGGTAGTCTCTGCCTACACCTCCGGGAAAGAGGCGTGATTTTATGTATGTATGTATGTATGAACTTGCATGGAGAGAGTTATGGATGTGGATGAAGCGTTACAAGTATGCAGGGGTCGTGGCAAGTGGAAAGAGGTAGTCTCTGCCTACCCCTCCGGGAAAGAGGCGTGATTTTATGTATGTATGTATGTATGAACTTGCATGGTGAGAGTTATGGATGTGGATGAAGCGTTACAAGTATGCAGGGGTCGTGGCAAGTGGAAACCCGTAGTCACTTCACACCTACCCCTCCGGGAAAAAACGTGACTTAAGTATGTACGAGTATGTATAAAAATTTGACGGCCTCTGTGGCGCAGCGGTAGTACGCTTGTCTGTGACACCGGAGGTCCCGGGTTCAAATCCCGGCCAGGGCATGATGAGAAAAGAACTTTTTCTGATTGGCCTGGGTCTTGGATGTTTATCTATATTAAGTATTTATTATAAAATATAGTATCGTTGAGTTAGTATCTCGTAACACAAGTCTCAAAGAACTTACTTCGAGGCTAACTCAATCAGTGTAATTTGTCCCGTATATATTTAATATATTTATATTTATGTGTAAAATAAGCTGAACCTTTGTACTTTCTTTTTTTTTTGTTATTTTTGTCCTACAATAATGGTGTTGTGTACATACATATAATGTTAAAAAAATAAATATGTAGCGGCAGCGATAATTTAGCTTGATCGACACAAAGGGAAGATCTTTCCACCAGGGTGATATTATGCCTGGGGAAACGCGTCGGACGTTCCAGTCTGTGAAATCTATGCTTACGCGATTCATTCTCTTCTCTGTTATTGGCTGATAGCGTCGTGTGATTGGTGGAGATTTCGCCACAAATAAATACCGATTGTTTGTTACAGGCGAGAATCAGAAGAAAGGGTCAGTGGACAACAGCGTGTACCTGTCGTACATAAAAAGTGGCGGGAACAAATGTTACATGGCACTGTTGTTCGCTCTTTTCATATTCGCGCAAATTTTCTACGCGGCCACGGATGTGTGGTTAAAGGAATGGTTTGTAATCTCAATTTGTTACTATGTATATTTTGATTTTTTTTTTGGTCTTTTGAGTAGACCAAGATCTTTTGAGTAGACCTAACCTCTTTTAAATAGACCTTGGTATTTTAAGAAGGCTAGAATTTTGAGAAAACCAAAATACTTTTGAAAAGTCCAAGCTCTTTTCAGTAGACTAGTTGCAGTTTTTTTGTTTGAGATAAATACATAATAAGGAGCTAAGAACTAAGACCATATTAATTTTTTGATTAAATTATGTTTCTTTCGGAAGTCTAAGGTATTTCGATGTCTTGTTCAAGACGCGTAATCCTTCTACGAGAACCCGTTCAAAATTACGCCAGAAGTAGGTTTTCATATATGTATATATCTATAATATAGGTCTATCTGATATTATACCGTGTACATTTTGTTCTCAGGGTGAATTTAGAAGAAAGAAACAGTGCTCTATTGAGAGATTTTAAAAACAATACGTCTACGGTAGACGACGGGACTAACAGCACGGCAATACCAATCGTTCCAGGTATGAACAGTAATACACATATACATATATATATATTATATATATAAGAGAGCGTCGGTGATTGAATCGGTAAGGTGCCCGGTTAAAATGCGTGATGCGCAGAAAGGCACAGGTTCAAATCCGACCTCGGCCGTGTACCAATGAATATTTCCAAAATTATGTACATTAGTTTGAATACATTATAAACTCTGGTGAATTGGTGACCTATAATACAGGCTTTTACGTTTTTGAGGAGCCCGGGGTATACCTTTGACCATGGATCCTGGATTGTGTGAGTCAGGTTTTTACACGAAGCGACTCCCGTTTGACCTCCGCAACCTTAGCAAGTAAACCTGACCAGTATAGGATCGATCATGGTTTATCCAGTTGCCTGAATGTGAACATTTCCCTCACAGTACATACATAGTCACGTCTAAATCCCTTGCGCGGTAAACCGAACCCACTTGAAAAATCAAAAAGGCCACGTTCAGCTGTATGACTTCCCATCATCCGAAGTCTTATAAGCCTTTCCCTTAGTCGCCTTTTAAGACATCCATGGAAGAGATACGGAGTGGTTATATTCTAAAATGCCGGCAACCACACGGAACCTCATCGTTAAAGCTTTCTAAACCATCAAGGCTTCTTTTTATGGAAATTCCTACGAAAGTCGAAAACCCAGATAAAAGTTGAGATTTTAAATATATTTAATCTGTTCTCCCCAGATGTGGACTACACGGCAATACCAAGCAACTATTTCCATCTGACGCGGGAGCAATGCGTCTACATCTACGCATCGCTGATAGGAATTTGTATTTTTTTCACGTGGAACAAGTTGGTAGTGTTCTATAACACTTGCATTAGGGCGTCTGTGAGCTTGCACGATGCTATGTTCAGGTATGTTAAAACTTTTGATTTGATTAGGTTAAGTTATTTATTCAAATCGATACATATATATATATATATATATATATATATATACATATACTTACATATTATATATATACATATATATATATATATATATACATATACATATACTTCGTGATCATAATCACGTCTATATCGGGTCAGGCAGAGCCAACAATCTTATATAATATAGTGACAGGATGCTAGCATATTGCCTAAAAGAAAAATACATACATATAATCACGTCTTTATCCCTTGCGGGGTAGACAGAGCCAATAGTCTGGGAAAATAGGCCACATCCAGCTGTTTGGCTTAATGATAGAATTGAGATTCATATGGTGACAGGTTGCTAGCCCATCGCCTAAAAGACAAATCCCAAGTTTATTAGTGTCATAGTAACACACTCCATGATGTAGTCATACTTGGGTACTATTTGTGATTTACACCATGTTAACATTTGCTATGTATATATTGTTAATAAATGATTCATAATGTGAAAACATTAAAATGTTTTATTTAACAATTAGCCTCTCCCTTAATCGCCTTTTAAGACGTCAATGGTGAAATGGAGTGGTCCTATTGTTTAATTATTTGGTGCCGGGAACTACACGGCTTATCACACCACATAAATTGTCAAAGACGTCCTGGTAAAGGGTCAGGTCAAAAGTACCCGAAACTGCCGAGCTTGCATGAAGAGAGTTATGAATGTGGATGAACCGAAGGAAGTATGCAGAGATCGTGGCAAGTGGAAAGAGGTAGTCTCTATAGCTAGATTTTATGTTTTATGTATGTATATATGTATGTTAATTGTCAAATGAATAAAAAAACTGTTCTAACCCGAAGTTAATTTTCATTTCAGAGGTGTTACCAACGCGCCCATGTGGTTCTTCCACCACAACCCTTCGGGGCGGATCCTCAACAGGTTCTCCAAGGACATGGGTCAAATTGACACTTTATTGCCGATGGCGCTAGTGGACTGCCTTGGGGTGAGTTTGTGAGGCCTTTCTTGAACATACATTTATACATACATATGTTCACGTCTATATCCCTTGCGGGGTAGACAGAGCCAACAGTCTTGAAAGGACTGAATGGCCACGTTCAGCTATTTGGCTTAATGATAGAATTGAGATTCAAATAGTGACAGGTTGCTAGCCCATCGCCTAAAAAAGAATCCCAAGTTTGTAAGCCTATCCCTTAGTCGCTTTTTACGACATCCATGGGAAATAGATGGAGTGGTCCTATTCTTTTTTGTATTGGTGCCGGGAACCATACATATATACAAACATAAAATCACGCCTCTTTCCCGGAGGGGTACGCAGAGACTACCTCTTTCCACTTGCCACGATCTCTGCATACTTCCTTCGCTTCATCCACATTCATAACTCTCTTCATGCAAGCTCGGCGGTTTCGGGTACTTTTGACCTGACCTTTTGCCAGGACCCATGCTTCTGAGCCGTTTGAGCCTATTTTTATTTAAATTAAACGTCATCATTTTCACATTTAAAAAACTCTCAAAAACTACGTCAAACGCTTTATTAAAGACCAATACTACAAAAAGAAGTCAAAACTTAACATGTAAATAAATGTCTGAAAAATTAATTATTTTTCTAGTATCAAGATCAAGTTAAGTACAGAGTTGTCAAGATCGCTCAGCTGAATGAATTGTGTCGTTGACCTCTGAATCTTACTCGTCGCTTTTCTGCCGGCCGGTGTGATATGATGTATTTAGGATCGTGGATTTTGATACTTTTATTTTTTTTCGTACTTTATGAAATATGAACCGATATTTTTATTTTGACGTTTTTAAATATCCTTTAGATGAGTACACTTAACAGTTAAATTATGCAGGTGAATTTAAAGTCACCCTGTATGTAAAATTTCATAAAATTTTGTCATGAAGATAAAGCATGAAGAGAAGACAAGACACACAATGTGAATATAAGTACAGATATATAACACAGGTATAAAATAAAGGTGAAATAAACTTACAACCTTCGTATCATGCAACCCGAAAGCATAGAATCAGTTACAGATGTATGTATATAATTGCCCACAGTTCTTCTTAGAAGTGGTATCAATCCTGATTGTGGTGTGCCTCGTCAACTGGTGGCTGCTGCTACCCACCGCGATGGTGGCGGGTCTTCTGTTCCTGCTGAGGAACCTGTTCCTGTCTGCCAGCAGGGAGCTCAAGAGGATAGAGGCTATAGGTGGGAATGGTTCATTTTCAATTGTTCAAATTCAAAATTTTTATTCATTATTATAGGATACTTCATATCGCTTAATAATTGTCAAAACGTATGGTTTAACAACATTGGTTGACGTCAAATAAATAAATCTGTTGTCTAAATTGTCTAGAGTATGTGGCGTTTAAGGTATAACGTTGCAGGTAAGAGAGATCATTTAAAGATCTATAGAATAAGTACATCAACTTTTATTAGGACTATTTAAAAAAAAAATAAGGGTTTAGCTGTAGATCCAAGTATAATCTCTGTACAACACATTTACCCCGTAAGAGATAAAGACGTATAAATGATCTCGTCAGCAGCGTCGAAAAGATTCAAGACCTGTTTTATAATCTGTTTGCCATTTTCATAAGGTTGACTGGCAGAGAATGCTATTATCATTAAGTTCCTTTTTTAAAGGCTCAATAAAGTTTTAAATAAATATGTTTGTCTACGTTTCTACTGGACCGTATAATTTGGAATTAAAATAAAAGAATGCGTTCAGCGTGCTGATTTATATTCGGAAGAAGGAAGAAACTAAATTGCAAATTGTCAGATTTTACAAATATAAAATTATCCCATCCATCCATCCATCCCATCTAGTTAATGCCTTGGGTACTAAATGCTGCCCGCCAAAATAGCACATCGAGGTGCTTTTTAGGTGTTATTCATTGATTAAACTTGACGGCCTCTGTGGCGCAGCGGTAGTACGCTTGCCTGTGACACCGGGGGTCCCGGGTTCGAATCCCGGCCAGGGCATGATGAGAAAAGAACTTTTTCTGATTGGCCTGGGTCTTGGATGTTTATCTATATAAGTATTTATTATAAAATATGGTATCGTTGAGTTAGTATCTCGTAACACAAGTGTCGAACTTACTTCGAGGCTAACTCAATCTGTGTAATTTGTCCTGTATATATTTATATTTATATATTTATATTAAAATAGATGGCTCGCAACAATGTTAAGGAAACAATCAGCGGGATATCTCAATGATTCTCATAATGATCGGAACAATTTACTTCCAGCTCGAAGCCAGTCCCTCAACCACGCGGCCGCAACAGTCTCTGGACTGACCACAATCAGGTCGACGCGTGAACAGCAAAGAACATTGGTGGCGGAGTTTGATAAACTACAAGATCTCCACTCCTCGTGCTGGGCCTCGGTATTGAGTACCAACAGAGCTTTCGGCTGGTGGATGGATATGCTGTGCTGCCTGTATCTAGCGTGCGTCACGTTCAGCTTCTTCCTCTTCTCCGGGGAAGGTGAGGTTCCTAATCGAAAAGAGGATTTTTTTTCATGTCGTGAGTGGAATTAAGTTCGAGAAGACTGGTCTTTTGAGTAGACATTTTGTGTAAGAAAAAAATTTATATAGTACAGAATTAATGGTCTATCCAGTAGACCATAGAGGTTTACCGAGTAGACCAGATTTTTTGGAAGAGAAAGGGTAGTAAAGTTCACTATTTAACATAGGTCTAATAGTAAACTTTACTACCCTTATAGGCATTATACCACTTTGGTATACTCAGTAGACCAGCACTCATTAAAGGTGGTATATATATATATATATATATATATATATACCTACTACATATATATATATATATACCTATATATATATATATATATATATATATATATATATATATATAGGTGGTGCCGGGAACCACACGTCACTTATTTCGTATTCTATTACAGAAACTCTGGGCGGCAACGTGGGATTGGCTATCACCCAAGTGATAGGTCTCGTGGGCATGTGCCAGTTCGGCATGAGGCAGACTGCCGAGGTCGAGAACCAGATGACGTCGGTGAGACTCTTGGAAATATTTAATTTATACCTTATATAATATATATATATATATGCTGTGTGGTTCCCGGCACCAATACAAAAAAGAATAGGACCGCTCCATCTCTTTCCTATGGATGTCGTAAAAGGATATAGACGTGAACATACATACATATGTTCACGTCTATATCCCTTGCGGGGTAGACAGAGCCAACAGTCTTGAAAGGACTGAATGGCCACGTTCAGCTATTTGGCTTAATGATAGAATTGAGATTCAAATAGTGACAGGTTGCTAGCCCATCGCCTAAAAAAGAATCCCAAGTTTGTAAGCCTATTTCTTAGTCGCCTTTTACGACATCCATGGGAAAGAGATGGAGTGGTCCTATTCTTTTTTGTATTGGTACCACACGGCACAATTAAATTTATACCTAATATATAACTAGAGTACAGTGATACGCAAAATATGGTTTTCTAAACTCCTGGAAATATTTAGGTATACTTATGTTACTAGACAGTACAGTAATAAGCAAAATCGGGTTTTCTTCGTTCCCACAGGAATTTTCTTGAAACAATCTTTTAGTATACCTCTGGAGGTATAAATATTATATATTTTATACTATTTTGGTTTTAAATCGATAACTACAAAAAATCTATATATTATTTATATATCTAGATTTTGTAAAATATTCACCTGAGCGAAGGCAATTTTCATATAGTATAAATCTCATCACCACCACCAAAATAACAAGAACCGCGCAAGTTCTTGTTATTTTCCCGTCTTGTTTTTTCAAACTTCATAGGAAGTTGATAAACTTTCGTAGGATTCTAAACGAGGAATGAATTGTATTGTTTTACGTCAACATGTATGTATTTATGTATATAACTAAAGTGACCATACGTCCCGCTTTCGGCGGGATTGTCCCGCTTTCAGGCTGTCTGTCCCGCTGTCCCTAGCGAGAGCAAAAGTGTCCCGCTTTTACAAATAAAGCAAGTTTTTATACTTATTTTATATCAACATTGCACTCAAATCTCGCCGACGAGAACAGTCAGTCAAAAATACTAAATGTACAGACAGAAATATATTGACTGTTTTATTATATGTTTAGATAATTATTTATAACTAACTTATATATTAAGTACCTATATAGTATATTTTTGTTTTTTATACAGAAATCCGTAAGTGTCCCGCTCTGACTCAAAAAAAAAATGGTCACATTATTATACAACTCTTCGTCTACAGGTAGAAAGAATATTGGAGTACCAGAATCTACCACCGGAACAACCCGTCGAAATGAACGCCAAGGCCTTGAAGGCGAATCATCCCGATTTGGACTTTGACAAGTGGCCTACTAAAGGTACCTAATTTACATATATAATATATAACATACATAAAAATCACGCCTCTTTCCCGGAGCGGTAGACAGAGACCACATCCTTTCACGTGATTATATTGTATGTATGTATGTTACAACATACATACATACAATATGTATGTATGTTGTAACATACATACATTGTTGTAACATACAATAATGCTTCAATCACATCAGCATTAAAAAAAAAATTGAATAATTACACACACTGGTTAAATATCACTATTACACTTTATAACACTTGTATTCTGACCGACTAACTAACTAAACAGGTGAAATAGTATTCGAAGACGTGAGTCTAGAATACGAACGGCTGCCCCAGAAAGACCAGGGCGACGTGAAGAAGCTGGAGGAGCCTTCCTTCGCCATCAACCACGTGAGCTTCTCCATCAGCCCCGCGGAGAAGGTGGCCGTGGTGGGGCGGACCGGCGCCGGGAAGAGCTCCTTGATCAATGCTCTGTTCAGGTATGCTGTGAATTGCTTACATGACCGCGGCTTCGTCTGCATAATTACAAATTCCAGATAATTTTGGTGCTCATTGAAATTTTATAACATCGTCCCACATAAGTTACTTACATGCCGAATTTAAAATCTTTATCTATATACATTTAATCAAGTGTATACTGCCCTTGCGAGGTAGACGGAGCCGGGTAAAATCTCTATCTCTGTATTTTTAAACAATATTTTAATTATACGAACCCATCATAAAAATTCAGATTTACATTTGCATACATACATAATAAGGGATAAAGACGTGATCATATTATGATCACGTCTTTGGAGATGGAGTGGTCCCATTCTTTTTTTTATTGGTGCCGGAAACCACACGCCACTAATTTACCATTTACATTTGTTAAACTCTTTATTGCACACATAAGAAAAAATATAACAAAAAATAAAGCAGTCATTGCATTAAGAAGAATATTTAAAATGGCGGACATATCCCAATCCGTCCATATCACGGAACGAAAAATTTTCATGAAGATAGTTTGGAAATGTAGGATTAAAAAGGACATTAAACATTCTTTAGTTTTTTGAGTATCGTCAAACATCTTATCTGATAAACTCTTTCTTTCACAGGCTTAGCCGTATATCCGGAAAAGTGACCGTGGACGGGGTGACAGCAGACGAAGCAGGGCTTCGTTGTTGGAGATCCCGCCTGTGCGCTTTGCCCCAGCGTCCGGCTTTGTTCGCGGCCGCTTTGAGAGACAATCTCGATCCACAGCACAAGTATAGCGACGCGGAGATCTATGCGGCTTTGGACCAGGTCAGTTGTAGTAATAAGTGACTCCCTTGTGGTACTCCGAACCACTAACGCTAAGATGTGTAGGGCCCGAGTGACTACCTTGTGGTACACCAAAAGAATAAAACTCAGAATTGGTTACAAGGAATAAACTGTATAGGGCCTAAGTGCTTGTGTGACTCCAATAAAAATTTTTAATAATATTCTGGTGGCTACTAGACATAATTTAAATAAATTGTATAGGACCTAAATGGTATCCTTGAAGTAGGTACTCCCGCGCAAATTAAAATAAAATACTCTGCCTCGGCGCCCAGCTTTATTCGCGGCAGCTCTGGGGGAAGATAGAACAGAGAGTTGGAATAAAATGTATAGGGCTTAAGTGATACCCCTGTGGTACTCCGGCACAAATTTATACAAAACCCGTATATTTTCTAGCTTTTTCAATAATGTATTTCATCTTTTCATTGGTTCAGGTGGAACTCCGCGAAATGGTATCCAACATGGCGGCGGGTCTTAACACGAAAGTGGGCGACGGTGGGGGAAACCTGTCTATAGGGCAGCGACAACTCGTGTGCTTGGCACGAGCTGCTTTGGCCGGCTGTGCTGTGTTGGTGTTAGACGAAGCTACGGCCAATGTTGATACAGAGTGAGTACTAAGGTTTACAATTAATATGTCATCATTGACGGCCTCTGTGGCGCAGCGGTTGTGCGCTTGTTTGTGTCACTCCGAGTTCGAATCCCGGCCAGGGCATGATGAGAAACGAACATTTTCTAATTGGCCTGGGTCTTGGATGTTTATCTATATAAGTGTTTACTGTAAAATATAGTATCGTTGTGTTAGTATCTCGTTACACAAGTTTCGAACTTACTCCGAGACTAACTCAATCTGTGTAATTTATCTTTTTTATGCCTTATCTTTGATTTGAGTTTAAGTTATAAGTTGTAGTAAGCGATAATTCTCTATCAAATTTAAAAACAGATGAATGACAATCGCATTCATGAAAGATAATTTTATAAACTTACAAGCCTCTTGAGTTTCGTAATCGAAAGCCTGTGTTACTTTTGAAAATCTGTGTATGTGTCAGAAATCAAGTTCGGTTCAGTATTTTTTTTTCAGTCCATTTATGAACAAAAGTACCAATTTGCAGGACAGACAAACACATTCAGAACACGATACGCACGAAGTTCGCGAACGCCACTGTCCTCACCATTGCGCACAGACTCAACACCGTCATGGACTACGACAGGGTCATCGTCATGGACAAGTGAGTCATTGATGTCATCATCTGGGCGAGTTGCTTCTGTGCTGGTCTTAAAGCCAAGACAATAACTAGTGTAATACTTAGTGTGTGCCGGTGCCCACTTCCCTTAGACTTTGCAAAAGCCAATGAAAAATAATCTTTGGATTCTTGTTTTGTGCCGTGCCGTGTGGTTTCCGGCACCAGTACAAAAAAGAATAGGACCACTCCATCTCTTTCCCATGGATGTCGTAAAAGGCGACTAAAGGATAGGCTTACAAACTTGGGATTCTTCTTTTAGGCGATGGCCTAGCGACCTGTCACTATTTAAATCTCAATTGTATCATTAAGCCAAACAGCTGAACGTGGCCATTCAGTCTTTTCAAGACTGTAGGCTCTGTCTACCCCGCAAGGGATATAGACGTGACCTGTATGTATATATTGTATTTGCAGGGGTCGCGTGGTGGAAACGGGTCACCCGTATGAGCTACTAACCCAGACACCACAGGCAAAAACAGAGTTGCCCAAACGGACTATATTGTCAAAAACACAGGTAAGTTTGAAATTCGCATTCATGATTTTTTTCAACTTTTCCACAGATATTATACCTAAATGCAAACAAAATTTTTAACCGACTTCAACAAGTAAATTTGAATTCGCATTCATGATTTTTTCAACTTCTCAACGTATATTATAAATGCAAACAAATTTGTAAATCGACTTCACCAAGTAAATTTGAATTCGCATTCTTGATTTTTTCAACTTCTCAATGGATATTATAAATGCAAAGTACATTTTTAACCGACTTCAATAAAGGAAGAGGTTGTCGATTCAACTGTATTTATATATGTACATATATCCTAGCTGTCCCGGCAAACCTTGTTTTGCCATACAAATATTTTTTTTATTATAAGTAATTTCTAGTTAAAAAAAATTTAAACAGTGGACAACACTTATCACTCCCCTTAGTGATGATAATGGCCGATTCTTAGACCTACTCAATATGCTCACATAATTTCATTAGAATCGCTCAAGCCGTTTCGGAGGAGTACGGGAACGAACATTGTGACACGAGAATTTTATATATAAGATTATTTATCTCTCTTATTAAATATTTTTTTTTATTTATTGTTCTAGGCACCTCTAGCAATACCGGAGAACTTTGCTTTTGAGCCTTCAACACATGAAGGCAGCGACAAGAATCGAACCAGGACTTACTCGGCCCGGTGAGTACATACATATATACATACATACATATGGTCACGTCTATATCCCTTGCGGGGTAGACAGAGCCAACAGTCTTGAAAAGACTGAATGGCCACGTTCAGCTATTTGGCTTAACGATATATATATATATATATACCTATATAATGTGCCGTGTGGTTCCCGGCACCAATACAAAAATAATAGGACCATTCCATCTCTTTTCCATGGATGTCGTAAAAGGCGACTAAGGGATAGGCTTATAAAATTGCGATCCTTTTTTAAGCGATGGACTAGCAACCTGTCACTATTTGACTCTCAATTCTATCATTAAGCCGAGCAGCTGAACGTGGCCATTCAGTATTTTCGGGACTGTTGGCTCTGTCTACCCCGTAAGAGATATAGACGTGACTATATGTATGTTTGTATGTATATATATAATCACGTCTATGTCCCATGCGGCGTAGGCGGAGCCGACCGAGCAGAATCTTGAAAATACTGATAGGCCACGTTCATCTGTTTGGCTTAATGATAGAATTGAGATTCATATAGGTACTGACATGTTGCTAGCCCATAGCCTAAAAGGATAATCTCAAGTTTATAAGCGTATCCTTTAGTCGCCATTAACGACACCCACGGGAACGAGATCGACTGGTCGTATTCTTCTACACTAAATAAGTATATGTCCCATATATATATAAATATATATTTTATACCTAAGTGATTAATAATGTACTATGAAGTAATCTTCTATCTCCCTCTTTCAGGTCTGAAGCGAGCGAGTCGGAGAATGGAATATTCAAGATGCTGGTCGAACAGACAGGAAAGGAGACCGCTGCCATGCTTTACAAAATGGCGGAGGAGGTAAGAAAATCTAAAACTTTCTCTCATCTCATAACAAAACGTCTCGAAATCTCGAACTCATTTTGGGCTGGCTCAATTTTCGTCTGTAAATACATCCCAACAAACATTTAGGCGACGATAAGAGCTTATTTTGTTACTTAGTGGGCTACAAAGGCATTACAGTAGCAACACTTATGACTATTGGCGATAAAGTGGCGTACCAAGTAACGTATATCACTTCTACTTATAATACAGAGTTACAAGCGCGACAATTAGGCGAGCTTAAAGGTTATGGATGTATTATGGCAAATCTTAACACTGTTGTACATGCACAGCATTTTGTGTTATAGCTTTAAGTGAATCTTAGAACTCTAAGATCTAAATAAGAATAAGAATTAGCTACTACCTCCAAAAGTGCTATGCAGGTGATAATAAACTCTTTACAAGAACCTAAAGTTGCACAATAGCGTTAATAAGCGCTACCAGCCTTACAATAGTGTTTATTTAATCTTATATAGAACCAAATGCTTGAAGTTATACAAAACTCTCTTGCATTACCTTAAGTCAAATAGGAGTATAATTTTTCGCTATAACAGATCCTATAGCGTCTATTGTTACTTTTTTGTGACTAAAGGTAAAGTAATAGCGCTTAAGGTCACTACTGTATTTCTTATATTGACTACTTGTTTTTGACAATGGCGTCGCAACCAAAATAAACAAAAATTGTTGTAAATACGTGGAAAAGTTTTCAGTAAATAGACAACATACATCGGGCGCTCGAATTATTTGCCAATAAATATGTAACATATTCACAGTGTACTTCCCTTCGCAGCAAAAATATGCTTTCATTTCTCACCATACAATATCACTTTTTTTTGTTTAATATAAAAATCATTAGTCGTAAACTTATAGCCATTGAAAATAAAATTATTTATTATTAGATCACAAAATTAGTTTAATTATCTTGAATAGCGTTCGGACCGTTACAAAACACCTATTTACCTCCCTTTTAGCGCTTGAAAATATAATTAACGCCTTTGTATCTCTACTGTACCGCTTAAGGAGTCAGTTGACGCTTATTTACCCCTCTTGTATCGCTAAGAGATCCTGTTACCGCTATAATAACTTTCTTATAGCACTAATTGTACCTCTTAGCCAATTACCATAACTCTTGTATACCGTCATTATACAACCTTAAGTAATATAAAATTGTGCCCAATTCGGGGGTAAAGTAGGGTTAGAGCGCGCTCTAACACTAATTTGTTACACCCATAAACCACTTTAGAATCTAGTTAGCGCTTTTATAGACTTATTATAAATCTTACTTTAGCGCCTAATTGTTACTTGGGATACTACTCTGTCAAGAAAGTAGCAGGAAAAGATCAATAATACACAAACTGTTTGTTATTCATCCAAATTTATTTTATCACCTTCAAAATATGCTCCTTTAGAAACGATACACTTACGCCAACGAATAATCCAATCATCAAAACATTTTTAAACGCTGTTTCCGGAATAGAGGTCAGTTCTCGCCGCGAATTCTCTTTTATGTCTTCTACCGATTGAAAACGGGTGCCACGAAGTGGTAATTTGAGTTGAAAAAGAAAAAAGTCGGCTGGAGCCATATCTGGTGAATATGGTGGTTGCTCGATGGTATTTGTTGAGTGTTTGGTTAAAAATTCGTTCACAATGATGGCCTTGTGCGAAGGTGCATTATCATGGTGCAAAATCCAAGAATTTTCTTTCCACAAATCTGGCCTTTTTCGTCGGATTTGCTCTCTTAAACGCCGCATAACACTCAAATAATATTCCTTATTTACCGTTTGACCTTCCGGCAAGAATTCCGAGTGCACAACACCGCGATAGTCAAATAAAACAGTCAACATGACTTTGACTTTTGAACGACTTTGGCGTGTTTTTTTCGGTTTCGGTTCAGTTGGAAGGCGCCACTCCGAAGCTTGTTGACTAGTTTGCATGTCAAACTCGTAAACCCACGTCTCGTCACCAGTAACAATGCGTTTCATGAATGTTGGGTCGGAATTGACTCGTTCTAGCATGTCCTCAGCGACTCTCATGCGATTGAGTTTTTGAAAAAAATTCAGGTCTTTTGGGACTAGCCGAGCGGCAACATGTTTCATACCCAAATTTATTAGTTAAAATGGTACGGATCGACTCGTGAGATACAGAAAGTTCGGTGGCTATCTCTCTCAAAGTTGAATGAGGATTTTCAGTCACTATTTCCTTCACTTTTGCGATGTTAACTTCAGTTGCAGACGTTGATGGCCTACCAGAGCGAGGCAAATCTTCCATCACATCTCGACCGCTTTTGAACGCTTTGTACCACTCATAAGCACGAGTTTTTGATAAAGTCGATTCACCGTAAGCCTTCTGTAACATTTTCAGTGACTCCGAACACGATATTCCATTGGCAATGCAAAATTTAAGACAAACTCTTTGTTCGATGTTTTTATCCATTATGAAATTAGCAATACACACTAGATATGATATAACTAAAAATAGCACTGTATTTAATGTAAACAACAGATGCAACTCAAACTCCGCGCCAAAATGGAAAACAGTTGTGCCAATCTAACAACAACAAAAAAAACAAAAATTTGAATTTGGAACCATAAATAAATAATCCATTCCCGATACTTTTCTGACTGAATGTACATATTTATAATCACGTCTTCGTCCCTTCGTTCTTCGGGATATATAGAGCCAACAATCTCGAAAAAACTGAAAAAGCAAGATCAGCTGTATGGTTTAATGAAGGAATTGAGATAAAAAACGTGACGGTTTGCTAGCCCATCGCGTAAAAGAAGAATCCCATGTTTATTAGCCTTTCCCTTAGTCGCATTTTACGTCACCCCTGGCAAGGTCCTATTCTGAAGTGCCGGGAACCACACCGGCTAAAACAAATAATAAAGTTTTGAAAAAATTACAGTATGTTTATCCTTTTCAGAGCTACAAAAAGATGTTGGAAAAGAAGAATACCTGAATCGTAGAATCTGGAAGACAAATAGAAAAATCTGCATTTTGTATTTATACGATGCAATCTTAAGGAAACGGAAGGTGGAATGTTTCGGAAATAGGACATTATATACTTAGTACTTAACTTCAAACTGGGTAAATATGATTGGACATTCCCTTGAATGAATTAATTATTAATATTTTTTTTATAAAAATACCTATATATATGAGCATTTCGTTGAACTTATTAATTCAACATAATGTATATATTATACCATATATATGTATCTATATATCATTGAGTAACAGTTTTTTTATTTTTTGTTAAATACCCTTAAATATTCCCAGTCTTTTCAAGACTGTCGGCTATGTCTACCTCGTAAGAGATATATAAACGTGATTACATGTATGTATGTAATATTATAAAAATAAACAACCATAGCCAAAATAAGATGTCTTCCATGTCTTTTACGCCATTTTTTTTTACAAAATGTTCCATTTTTATTTACCCATTTTGACACAATTGGAGTTACCAGTTAAAGTAATGAATTTATTTTTATAGTTAATTTATGTGTAAAAAGAAATAATGAAGAAAAATACTTAAAACCCAACAGCATTTATTTTTCTCGAAAATTATTCGAATATTTTACTGAGCAGTATTCGTTGTTTTTAAATTTAATTACTTAATTTTTTTATTATTTTATATAAGTGATTTTATTTTATTAGGTGATTTTTCAATATAGGCTATTACAGGATTGTGCTTTCAGTTTTATGGATAAAGCTTAAATACGCGTCCGAACAAACGAATAATGTGTATATTTTAAAATACATAAACGTCATGAAAAATGCATGTCTCATATTAATGGTTAGACAAAATTGATAAATTGTCAATTTACGAAGTCGATATTTCAATTCTATGAAACGCCTTAATATTTTAGGAAGCTGAGCTTTTAAATTAAATTTAGCTGTGGTATTGAAAAAAATCTATTCATATTATTCACGTACTTAGTCTATTACTATGTCAATACTGCCAACCAATTAATAATTATTCACTGTTCGCTAAGCTAATTGGAAAGGTCGGTTGAATCAAATCTCGCCTTTTGTACTTAAATGTACTTAATATTTTTGGTGCTAATTCTTGTAAGAAATTAATAAGTCAGTCGCTATACATAGTTTGGAATTGTAATTAGTGAAAAGTGGTTACTCAAGTACTCTCATCATTAATTACTTATTGTAGTATGATAAATAATACGCGTATAACTTATGTTTGTTTTCATAAAATTCTTAATTTTAATGCAGCTATTACTAAAAGATAGATAATTTCTTCCTATAATAAAACAAACCGGGACTCGAATTCGAAAACTCGAAATTAAATTAAAAAAAAAAGAAATAAGAATTATTACATTATAGTGCTTCTATAACAAGGGCTTGCCTTAAATCAGTGATATCATAAATCGAGGTGCTATTATGAATATAATAAGTTGTGCACAGAGTGCCGAAAAGCCTCTGTAATAATTGCAATAATTGCTCTGTGGTTATTCTGTTTATTATGTTTTCAAACAGTGTACCTATATGGAGTCTTTTACTGGCAACATAAAAGCTGCGTTCAAACCGGTCCTTATAAAGTTAATTTATTAAACCATGCTTTTTATATCTCTGCGTTGGAGGCTTCTTTTGTAGTTAATATTTCTGCTTCGTATATGTAATTAAACCTATTATTATTTAGAAGTTGGTACATGCCTTTAAAATTCTATCGACGTGTTATAATGACATAGGTAAAATAAATTAATGTGCTCCTTAAAATTTACAATGTTTCAATACAACCCAGTTAAATAAAGCCCTCACCAAATATTCATTACCTCTAGGGAAAAGGCGTCCATTTATCCAATTCCTAAAACACGTAAGATGTAACTTGTATGTATATTTAATGTAGTAAAAGAGGCCTTTGTGCATCCAAAGCCCAGTTCTTAGCCCCAAGATTTAGCCAATTTTTATACAATTAACTGTCAATTTAATGTGATATTTTCCGTGCATATATTTGTGTTAATTTTAGTGGAATTATGTAAACAAATACTTAATTATTATGTACATTAGTCATGGCGATACATTTTCTGTGTACTATGTAATTATTACTTTTAAACCAATCGCCATTTTGAGTTTGATCAATTAAATTTTTTCAGTATTTACAACGTACTGATCAGCCATTTATATTGTAATTATGTATAATAGTAAAATTTTTAAATCTATAATTTTTAATTATGTACTTGTAGTGCACGCTTCCACAAGTCTTTTATGATTTTGTAGAAAATCAGAAGCACTTTTGGAAGCGATCGTACACTATGTGATATAGATAATAAATATTTTAAATAACAATTTCTTTTTGTCACATCTCTATTCATTTCTACACATTCTCTCTCATGGGCGATGCCCCAGTCTTCGGCAGAATAGTTACTACCTACATATTTAGCTTTGTTCATATAGTTGCCACCTACATTAAAAACTTTAGTAAAGAATACACCATTTCCGCTTTAGTTAATATTAAAATTCACTCACGCTTCATTTACGCTATTCTAAGAGTCCTTTCATTTTTCTTTTGAAAAAGCGATGTTTCTCAAGGCGCCGGAGGATGAACGCGCTGCTTTAATAAGTCAACATAGTCTACTTGGAAAGTCCTGTCCTAAGGAGCCCAGGGTCCGTCAATGGCTACGACCAAAATTCAAATTCAAAAATTTTATTCATTATTATAGGATACGTCGTATCGCTTAATAATTGAGGCGTCTAGTTTCAAAGTCCGCTAAAAGACTTTTTCATAAAAATTGAGGTAATAGATAAAAATGGCGCCAGGACGTATTCTTTTTATGATGTCATTATCATCTCTCATCAAAACCTGGCAAAACCTTTAGAAATTTGCACTCAAAACTTTACCTTCATTGCAAATCCCGCTAAAATACGTGTTGTTTACTTCAGAATCCGCTAAAAAGAAATTAGCCAATGACAGCGCGGTATTGTGATCACGTGTCATTCAAAACAGTATGGCAGTTTTTTTATCTCAGGTGAAAGGTTGCTCCGGTTTTTTATTATTTTTAATAAGAAAACATGGAGAATTTAGTTCAATTTGTGCAAAAATGTGATCCTAAGGAAGCGCGGAAGAAACTACGCGACATTCCTTCATGGAAACGCACTAAGGAAACTCGAAAACTGTAGGTAAAAAGTTACTGTAAAACTACTTTCAAAGTGTTTTGATGGTGTTATGCAAAATGAGTAATTAGTATAGTTATATATTGTAGGTACATTAATTTTTCAGTCAACACGTACTTACAAAGTACCTTCATTATATTTAGTTTTAATATTCACATTTAATTTTAATATCAACCTGATATTTAACGTTTAAGGATTGTTAAATTAACTACCGACTTCGTACTTAGTATTGAATACTGTTTAGCAAAAAAATAAATGATATTATGATGCGTATGACGGTCCACGCTTCTTGAAAATTAATCTGATAATAAACAATGGAATAAAATCGAATAATGCGTGGTATGTACTACCTGACATAATCCATTCACATTAATGCTTTTACCTGCTTTTTCCAATGATAGTATTAAAACTGCTAATATTTTATTAATTATTTTGTTTTATTTTTAAAACCAAAATTTATTCACTTACTGTCTTGTCCGTATTGCATAACGCTTTTTATTTCTAGTTCCTGTTTGCAACAAATCCCTCTAAAATTCTTGACGTTTGTTTCAAACTCCCTTTAAATTGATTGTTCGTAGCAAAATACGCCATAATGAAAATATTTTACGTTATATTTAAAATTATTACATGCATTTCCAAATAATTAGGTTAGTTCCGGTATTACCAGTGTAGAATCCACAAAACCTGCTAGTATTTTTTGTCTTAGTGGTAAATTTAATATAAAAAAAACGTTTTTTATATATTCCTTAAATTTTTGAAACAGCATTTTAGCGGACTTTGATACTAGATGACTCAATTGTCAAAACGTATGGTTTAACAATATTGGTTGACGTCAAATAAATAACTTAAAACTAAGTTTACTGCCGCTTCCAAGGCGTCAGTGCAGAAGAAGCGGTAACAAACTGCACTGCAGCATTTCCTTCAACAACGTCAGTGTTCAACGTCGACCCTGGAGTAAGTAAATGAGAAACAAATCGGACCTCCGCATCCGCAACCATGCAGGCAAAAATACAACCTATCTAGCCTCCGTAGCCATGACACGCGCGACACCGTTATTATCGCGCGAAAACTATCGCTGTTTTCCTTTTTATTATGACGTGAAACGGTAACTGAACGGAAGTCGAACGACAGGAAGGACTTAATGCGATAATGCAGCAACATTTACATCTTGTAACATAATAAAGATAATACAAGTCGTGTGAATTCACTCAGTGAACAGGAAAAGAAATCTTATTTTATTTGCTATAAGGTTAAGCGTGGCCAGTGCCCGCGTTAAGGTGCTTTCAGCAGCAGATTTGTGTGCGCATGCGGCGGTACATTGTATATACTTATAATCACTGACGTGAATAATTACTGAGTAAGAAATCCAAATTTGAGCAATTAAAATCAGAGAGGTTAGTGAGAGTTTCACTCGATCAAACGAGTCGAGCGAGTGAACGTGTATTTATATGTGATTTTATCAGCGCCACATAGCGGTAACGAGATGAGACTAAGGCAGTTTCATACAGATTGGCGTTAACTTGCTCGACGAGTTTGATCGAGTAAAACTCGCACTAACCTCTCAGAGCGATCAGTTTTTTACGTCGGAAGTGGGTAAGGGTCCATAGTTTTTTTGTTTTTCTGGCGTCCACCAAACACCGCCCGGTCAACCAGGTGGTATAAACAATACACCATATATGTATACAGTTCTTTATTTTAAAAACAGAAATAAGGAAAAAAGTTTTAAGCGTACAGAATAAAACTAATTCAATAACTTATTTACATTTTCACCTTACACAGGCTTTGGTGTAGACAAATACCAGTATTGTTTTTCAATAATACTTAACAGTTTGGCTATAGAAAGATTACCTTAAAAATTGTTACAAGTATAAGATAGGCTAAGCTTTTATTGAAAAAATATAAGTACCCTATATTTTAAAAGAATTATAAAGGTAGTTATTATTAGCATTAATCGCAACCACTTATTAGTAGTTACAATATACATGATATGTTTGCTTGTGTATTTATATTTTATAATAATTGAAAAATCTAACAATTATTAAAATCACTGCCATGTCAAGCAATATCTTTCGTTAGACAAACTCTTAGTATAATAACATAATTCAATGGTCATAATAACAACACAAGTACGACAAAAATATAAACTGAAAAGAAATTGCAACATAAAGACAAATTAAAAGTAAAAATAAGAGTATCATATAAAGTATATTATGATATACACACAATTTCCTTATTTAAAGCGTCAATTATCATAAAAATAGAAGGCACTAAGTGACCACGTAGTAATTAAAACAAAAAATCTGAAAAATCTCCAAATAACCAATTCCCTCAGTGAAATGTTTTCAAAAATATGTAAATGTCGAGTTATTCTCGGTACTTCAGAATAGAACCACTCTTCCTATGGAAGTCGTTAAAAGCGACCAAGGAAAAGGCTAATAAACTTTGTATTCTTTTTGCAGGCGATGGACTATCAACCTGCCACTATTTGAATCTCAATTCCATTGGGCATGGCCTTACAGTCTTTTCAAGACTGTTGGCTCTGTCTACCCTGCACGGGATACTAACGTTGGTTCGCGGTTCAAATCAGTCAAGTCGGAAAAATCATAGCTAACTATACAGTATTACCGCTTGTATAGTTACACCGATGTATCTGCGTAGGAGTCTTAATTTTGTTCGGCGCGAAAGTATTTGAGCGGTTGGGCCAAGAGCGCGATATTTCAACCCGCGAACTGAACTGTCCGCTATTGTACTACTAGTATAAGCGAGATAGCAGACTGAAATTTTTAAGTTTAATGTACTTGTAATAAGGTCTTTATTGGATTGGATTTTCATTCGGTTAGATACGTCGGTAGGTTGCGCTATTCTGCGCCATCGAATCTTGCCGACACGAGTCCTAAGAATGGTACTACTGTAATCTAATCATATATTTTGTAACTACAATCCAAAACCTCGTGAATTTTTCTTTACAAAAGCCATGGGAGCCATAGTTACACTTTATTCGAAATTTGCATCAAATCTTTATGTGTATAACACAAGTCTCGAAAGTTCGAGAGCGGTAGATCAATCTGCGTAATTTATATATTAATTATTTATATATGAATTAATAAACACAAACATAATTAATCATTATAAATGCGCTATTGCAAAACTTGCGCCAATTTAACCTACGTTTTTTTATTTCTAACACATAAACAATGATAAACATACAAAAATCAAGGCGTCCCGCTGAGTTGAGAGTTCGGTATGAACTGCAACGGTTGCACGATTTCACCGGCCTGCCGGACGCTACTGCAAATCTGAAAAAAAAAATGTCAAAAGAAAAATTTTTAATCAAAATTTTTACCCGCAGATCTCGTATTTTTTCAATTGCATATGTCTTGCCATTGTATACATACATACATACATAAAATCACGCCTCTTTCCCGGAGGGGTAGGCAGAGACTACCTCTTTCCACTTGCCACGATCCACTTCCTTTGCTTCATCCACATTCATAACTCTCTTCATGCAAGCTCGGCGGTTTCGGGTACTCTCGACCTGACCCTTTACCAGGACGTCCTTAATTTGATCCAGATACGTTCGTCTAGGTCTTCCCACTCCGACCTTTCCCTCCACACTCTCCATGTATATCTGCTTAGTCAACTGTGATTTAAAAATCACGGTTACACATCCAGTTACCTGGTTGTGCAGTTAGTAATCAAACTAATGTACATTACTTAGAAAATAGTCATTGGTACACACACGGCCGAGGTGGGATTTGAACCTGTGCCTTTCTGCGCATCGCGCATTTTAACCGGGCGCCTTACCGATTCGACCACCGACGCTTTCACGTGACGATATGTATATATATGTGTATGTATGTATATGTGTATTTATGACTGTATGTATGTATGTAAGACTGTATGTATGTAAGACTGTATGTAAGTATGACTGTATGTATGTAAGACTGCATGTATGTATGACTGTCTGTATGTATGTATGTAAGACTGTATGTATGACTGTATGTATGTTTGTATGTATAACTGTATGTATGTTTGTATGTATAACTGTATGTATGTTTGTATGTATAACTGTATGTATGTTTGTATGTATGTTTGTATGTATGACTGTATGTATGTTAGTATGTATGACTGTATGTATGCATGACTGTATATATGTATGACTGTACGTATGTATGACTGCATGTATGTAAGACTGTATGTATGTAAGACTGTATGTATGTAAGACTGTATGTATGTATGAGTTACCTGCAGCGGAGTCCGCTTGGAGCTCCAGTGCGCGGAGAGCCGCGCGCTGCGGCGGACCGGCGTCACCGTGTACTTCGGCGGCTCATTCTGCATTGATTTACGTCTGAAAACATTAACACGATTGAAAAATACAAGTTTACAAAGATCAGTGCAATGTAAGCGGATAAAAAATATGATAATTAACACTAGAAACCTCAAAAATAACAGTATTTCTCCACTATTTAATGGATGTTATTATACAATTATAAACATTCCCCTTGAATCACTCTATCTATTGAAAAAGTGACCGCATCAAAATCCGGTGCGTAGTTTTAAAGATTTAAGCATACAAAGGGACATAGGGACGGAGAAAGCGACTTTGTTTTATACTATGTAGTGAAGTGTCAGTGAATCTCCAGCAACAGTGATCCTTTTACGGCGAACAAATTCTTAGGCAACAGCTAGTCGTAAAATCCAATTATAGCCAACTAGCTGTGCCCGCGACTTCGACCGCGTGGAATAGTTATTTTGGGCATCATTGAAGGACTCAAGGATGAATAATTTTTCCCGTTTTTGTTCACATTTTCCATTATTGTTGCAGCGTGATGGTATATAGCCTAAAGCCTTCCTAGATAAATGGTCTATTCAACGCAAAAATAATTTTTCAATTCGAACCAGTAGTTCCTGAGATTAGCGCGTTAAAAAAAAACAAACAAATAAACAAACGCTTCAGTCTTATTATAGATTATATCATTGGGGAACAGATTAAATACTCACAGTTTCGCTTGCTGTACGGCAAATCTGATGATTGTGCTTTTGAAAACATTCTTCACGTCCACCATTTTGGGGTCGGCCTGCCTCCGCTTGCCGCTGTTGGGACTTATCTTCAGTTGCATGAATTTGTCCAAAAGCTGATCAAGATTTGCTTCAACTACAGAGCGCTGAAATGGAAATAAAGATATTTTCATACATACATTCATATATATGTATATATTAGAATAGAATAGATTTATTTTCAAAATTTGATACTAGGTATCACTTATTGTCGTCACATCACTTAAAATCTAATTATAACTACCTACTACCGCTTCTAAAGCGCATGTGCAGAAGAAGCAGCGGAACAAACTATACTGCAGTATATAATGTAATAGATTACATAACACATACGTCTATATCCCTTGCGGGATAGCGAAGTCAATAGTCTTCAAAAGACTGAAAGGCCACATTCACCTGTATCATACATATGAATATGATGGAATTGAGACTCAAATAGTGACAGGTTGTTAACACATCGCCTACAAGAGTAATACACACATATAATCACGTCTATATCCCTTGCGCGATAGATAGAGCCAACAGTCATAAAAAGACTGATAGGCCTTCAGCTGTTTGGCTTAATGATAGAATTGAGATTCAAATAGTGACAGGTTGCTAGCCTAAAAGAAAAATCCCAAGTTTATAAGCCTATCCCCTAATCGCCTTTTACGACATCCATGGGAAAGAGATAGAGTGGTCTTATTCTTTTTTCCAATGGTTTTCTCTACGCTACCAGTCCAGCATGAAAGCCCGCATTTGATTGAACGTTCGCCTTTTCTCTTAGTCGCCTTTTACGACATCCATTAGAGTGGTCCTAATCAAAAGTGCAGAAAACCACACGGCATTCCATCAATTCATTTTAATAATTACCTCAGTTCCCTTGGCGATAGCTTCCTCCCAACACTGCACAGAGGCAGGCAGATCCCCCCTCCGTTCCTCCAGGGCAGCCCGGCATTCCCAGTAGGCAGCGTTGTCTGGGGCGGACGGGAACCTCTCGCGGATGGAACGAAGCCAGCGGGCACATTGCTCCCAATCGAAGCCCTGGATAATGAAGAGGAAATTATATGCCTTTAAATTTTTTTACAAGAGACTTATTAAAGAAAAGTAAAAAAGTACATGCATACAAACATACATATGGTCACGTCTATATCCCTTGCGGGGTAGACAGAGCCAACGGTCTTAACAGGGCCAACAACTTAATGATTACTAAATAAATTGAAACTAAAGAGAAAGATACTCACTTCTCGAAGTAACTCGGTCAAATCATTCAACGCTCCGGTCAACAGTTCATCCACATGATGCACATGCATCACCTCTCCTGAAGTCATCGTTGTATTGCAGCTCTCGTTCATTTCACCACTGTCACTCACAAAACTTGCCTGCCTCCACTTATCCAGCTCCGGCACCGTTTCCTTCTCATTCATATTCTCCGTATACGAATCATCATCACTATCAGACTCTAAAGCTATATTCTCTTTATTCTCATCATCAAAGTCCAATTTAGGAGGCTCGAATGGCTTTAAATTCTTCTGTGTTAAATGATGTATTCCGAAGCATTGTAAATGATGATAAGACTCAATATTTTTCCCGCGTTTTTGCAACCAACTCTGCAATTTGGATTGCATCTCATCCGGTCTTGGTGTATTAAAATTTAATGGTACAGGCGTTTGGAATTTCACTTTCTTCCTTTCACTTTTAATGGCCGAAATTACTTTATCACCTTTGACATTCTCGTCTTCATTAATATCTTGCAAATGCACTTTATCTAACTTCTCGCCTATTGAGGACCATTTGTGAATGCAATTGCCTATTTCATTCTTGCTTATACGTTTGAAATGCACAGCCGATATAGATCTTCTAACGGGCACTACTTTCTTGGGTTTTACATCAAAAACAGTTTGTCTCTTATTCATGATCAACCCGGAATCCTTGATCAACTTTCTCAAATAATTCGTGTCAGAATGCAGTTTTTGCACATTGTCAACCTCCTTTTTAGCAACAGGTTTCGGTTTGTATAATCTGTCGAAAACGGATTCCGCATTCGGATTAGTTTTGAAATTGGAAGCTGGCAAACTTTTTCTTGGCAAAGGTTTTGGTATATCTGTTTTAGGAGCCATACTTTTTCTAACCATAGACTTATTAGAGTTAACTTTATTATCATCTATTTTAACAGCTTTAGCTACAGGTATCTTTTCAGATATTGTAGGTCTTTCAGTTTTAGAACTTGTAGGCTTAACATTGGTCATACCAGTACTGTTAAGTGTTTTATCTTTCTTAATTTCTTCTATTTTTCCAGAACTATATTTTGCTTTATCAACAGTGACTTTTTGTACAATTTCTTTTTTAATAACATTTGTTGTAGGATTTGTTTTCATAACATTTATAGTTTTATTTTCTTTATTGTTGGGAACTTTTTGCCCAACAGTGGGCACTGTGGTGGGTCTTTTAAATCCACCGTTCATGTGCATATGGTTTTTAACTGATCCAGTCGTATTTGTTTTTGTAGGGTTAGCAATATCAGTTTTGCTTTTAGACAGGGATAAGTTAGATATAGACCTCTGATGTTCATTTTTGTTATATTTCTTAAGGTTCAGTTCGCGTAACTGAAAAAAAAAGCAAATTTGTCAATATTTTGCTCACTCAACATATTTTCAAAATTTATATTTTTTGTAATCAAATAATTATTTTAAACTGTTCTGCTATGTGATTAATGTTGAAAAGACAATATGTCCTTCTCCCTTACTCTAGGTAGATGGAGAAGGGAATAAAGAGATGTACCTGGTTCATAA
Source organism: Amyelois transitella (assembly GCF_032362555.1). Taxonomy (NCBI): domain Eukaryota; kingdom Metazoa; phylum Arthropoda; class Insecta; order Lepidoptera; family Pyralidae; genus Amyelois; species Amyelois transitella. The sequence continues at coordinate 2,957,393 of NC_083533.1, forward strand.
ATAAGGAGGCGGTTAATACAAAACAATTATTTAATTATTACAAAACAACTGTAACTAGTATTTTTTATTTTAGTTATTTTCTCGTGTTATGGTACATACATTTGTATAAACAATAAAAACTATAGCTGTTTCGCTTTTCATTATAACATAAAACGGGACAGCGATAGGTTTACGAGTGATAAACCGAGGCTGGAAAGACTTATTTCTTTTTTATCAAAATTAAGAAAGTCTTACCTTCTCAATCCTGGCCTTTTCCCTGGCAATCCTCTCTTCCCGGAGCTTGTTCAGACGTTCAGCAACCGACGCTGCCTCCATAATGACTAAATAAAAAAAATATAAATTAACATACAGTCAATTCCATCATCAAGCACTACAGCTGACGGCCACGGCTAAGGGATAAAGATGTGATTACATGTGGACAAGACATGATCATATTTGAGCAATTTTTCTGAGATTGAATAAGCTAGGGTCTGTTTTTAGCTAGTACAATACTAGTGGGATAAATGGCACCAGACTTATGGTCGCTCAGTTTCATACTTGTAACAAATTGACATGCCAAAGAAATGCAAAGTTGGTTCCTCATTCTCCTATAATTGCAGTAATATACCTAGACATTGGAAAAACATAAAGGTTTAAATTTATACAGATTGAAAGCAGACAAAGGTGCGGGCAACAGCTTGTATTCATTAATTCATATGTTTACTTATTTAACTTACAAATGTATTTATTTCATAGTTTTATTTTTAATTTACTTAATGTATGTATGATTTTGTTCTTTCAATTTGATTGTTTTTTTTTTATTTACTAAATCTAATTTCACTTGATTATTTAATGAAACTGACATGCGTATGAGTTGGTGGTAGTTATATATCTACTGTAGAACTGTGTCAAGTTGATAAAGAAATAATTAGCTGCCGCCTGTTTTTTTTTTATTTACTAAATCTAATTTCACTTGATTATTTAATGAAACTGACATGCGTATGAGTTGGTGGTAGTTATATATCTACTGTAGAACTGTGTCAAGTTGATAAAGAAATAATTAGCTGCCGCCTGACTTTTAGAAAATTGGGAACATATTTACACATAGGTAGTCCCATAAAATGCGCCAGGTTCATCTTTGCCTTGCAATAACATCAGTCAGGAGAATAAAATGTACATATTTTGTTGTACGATGTCTCTGTGTGTATTAACAAGGCTTGTTTGTTTCGAAAAGAATTTCAATTTGAATTTATTTACTCACCGATTCCACGTCAATTTCTTTTCACAAAAGACAATTTCCCGAAGTAGCAGAATTATAAAGAAGTAAAATAAAAGCTGAAGCATGAATATTTGCTTAATTACAATATCCAGTTTAAACAATATTATAAAATAAACAATTTATCGTTGTACGCTCCGCCATGAAGTATGTTTCGTGTTTTAATAATTTTCACAAGCACAGCGCTTATTGTTTATTATATAATATTGTAAGCACTGGATAATGTCAATAAATAAATATTCATGCTACGATGTCCAGAATCACAGTCACAAGATATACCTAAAAGAAAATTAAAACAAAATCGTAATAGACTTTACTGCGACGACAAGCGACGGTTATCAACCGCTCATTTTCAAAACACAATGAATGAGATTGAATGATAATTTTATGACAGAAAACCTAACTTCATATGACAGATCTAGTGTCGTTAAGATTCTATATTTCAAACTTTGAGAAAACATAAAAAAACATGTACATATTATGGGATTAATTATTTTATGTATATAATAATTTTAATATAATATGGTTCTACACTATTACATATAATTAACGACAAAGTACAATTAATTAATTAATACTAGTTGTATTTTTAATAATCATAATATGTAGGTATGTACGGTCGCGTTCATAATTGCAGTCATAGTTCGCAAAACTTTATAGCTTGCAGTCACCGCTGTTACTCACACATTCACACAAATAACACAATAAACAACAAGTTGGGTAACCCACCATCAAGAAGAGGGTAGTGAAAAAAAAAAGTCGTCCGCTAATCAACACAGCGACACGCCACACAGCGGAGATCCATGGTGGAACAGTACGAAAATAATGGCTTCATACCGACCAGAATATTAGCGGAACAGTTCGACACATCAGTTTACTGTTTTATGTTTGCACCGTGAGGGACTACACCACAGACAGCCAGCAAGAAAGCCGTATTTATCAGAAATAAATAAGCAAAAACGTTTAGAATTTGCTCGGCAGTATTTGGATTTTGACTGGAAAAAAGCGATATTTACGGACGAAAAGTTCGTTTATTTTATGTCATCACAACACGGTAGACTTCATTTATTTATGGCGAAGAAATGCAACTCGGTATGAAGAAAAAAATATTGTGCCAAATATGGAGTCTGGACACATCTCTGTAAATATGTGGGGCTGGATGAGTGCTGCTGGACCTGGGGAACAGGTGTGGATAGCAGGACGCGCTACAGCTGCTCATTATGTGCAAGTGCTGGAAGAAACCATGTTACCAACTGTGCGGTGTATTTATCCGATTGATGATATGCCAACAATATCATTTGTGCAAGACAACTGCCCTGTGCATCGAGTCCATATAGTGCGTGAAAGGTTCTGCCAATTTATATTAAAAGTACTAATTACTTAGATAGTATTTTAAGGACAGCTTCAATATCTTTTCTTTATGAAAACGAATAATTAAGCTGTAACCTTAATAACAGGAGATAAGTGGATGATACAATTAGTGTAATAAACTATATATGTATAGCTTTATATAATCATCAATATGTAAATAAAACTATAGGTAAACTGTTTCAATAAAATTTACTAATTTTAATTATTGAATGTTTTATTTTGCTCCCTCTTGTTTAATATTTCTTGCTGATTCCTGTGTTTGAAAACACGGGTATTGTAATTCTTAGATATCAGTTAGTTGGTTAGTCAGTCAGTTACTTAGTTCAAATGGCACCTTGAAACATTAAAAATTGTCTAACACTAAAATAGACAAAAAAATCCTTGAATAACTTCGGAATCCAAGTAACGCTAGTAACTAGAACAAGCGAGTGTGAGCAAGCGAGATTATTTAATATATCTTAGATCTCACTTGCTCACACGAAGTAATAAAATTGCTACCCAATAACTTTCAAAGGAACCACTACCTATGTTAGGGTCCTGTGTAGACAAACTTTCAACCTTATTGAAATGACATAAGTCTGGCAGGCTTTCCTCTATAGGCAAATCTTATGCAAATAATGAGAGACGACGATATTTCGATCGACAATTATCGGGCCCAGTTCGGCCATCGTTGATTACCGTCTCTTTCTGTTTTGTTATGTTATATGTCATAGAATAATAAACTCTTTTACTTAGTAATCATTGGTATTAAAGACCGTATTCATTTGAAGGAATATTTATTCTTTTAAATATGCATGTGTGTGTGTATCTAGTGGAACCACAGTGCACGCTATTTTAACCCGTAAGAATTTTAAAACTATGACTGCAGATATGAACGCGATCGTACCTATGTAATTATCAATAACAATAATGTATTTATTGGGAAAACAAAATCATAATAAAAACAATGTCAAGGACAGTCAAATTTGGGTGTCCCAAAGTCAATCCACAATTAAAACTGATGTAAATTTTTTTTTTGCAAAAAATGTTATATTTATAAACAAAGTTACCTTATATATCTTTGTATCTTACTGAATATAACAGTATATTCTACGAGATTATTTAAGCTAGAAGTTATTAATTAAAATTTAAATCCTAAAATGCGAAATATTGGTCTCACCTAAGATAGTCTAGAACTAGTGACACAGACTAGTGATACGGGGCACGCTGGATTACATTTCTATAGAATAGGCTAAATGTGAAAATGTGAAAACATCAATGTAAGTATATCTTGGTAACCACTGATCTTAGATCATGATCTGAAACCACTTCTTGCGAATATTCAAATCCATCGGCATAGAAAAAAACAGGTTCGTAGGAGATTTTATTGTTGTATTAGTGCATTGAGGCACTGCACAACATTTATTGGAACTCATTTTAATAATTTTCACACATAATGATGTGGCACAAGTTAAATAAAACAAGAGAAAATCAAAACTTTTCGAAACACCAACAAGCTTTGCATGATATTTACACGAAATTTACGTCACTGCATGCCATGGCCGCCATATTGCTTAAAGTCGCGTTTTGGCATATTTGAATATTGCATTTTCTTTTTCGATTTTTTAATAAAATAGCTGTAATAAAGGCAGAAAAGTATTTTTGTAGGGCTCCTTATAAACAAATAAATACCCTAAGATTGTTTTTAGAACTTTGTCAAATAGCCTATTACAGTACATATACATCATACATAGTGAGAATTTACCTTTATTTAGAAGTCATTCCCTAGTTCATTCAACGATAGGATTGACATTTTTAAAAGTAGTAACATTGAATGTTCTTTGATGAATTGAACGTTCATTCAGTTATATTTATGTCATTCTCATCTTCACGTTGCAATGTTGGCTGCATTGTAGTGCTAATGCCCGCCCGCTCGGTCACGAGTGCGCCAGACGGATTGCATTTTCAAACATCTGTTTCGTCGGAATTAAGTTACGGATTGTTTGTGTGAAAAGTCTAATAACAGGTGAGTAATCTATCTTGTAATTTATTATTACCTTTGTGTAGTATTTGAGTCTAAAATGAAAAGTGTAACAAGTGCATTGTCATAAAAAAGTTGATTCGCCGGTCGCGCGCCTTGAGTCGCGAATTTTTTTTACAAAACAGGTTCCTTTCTATTGGATTGTTTTAACTTTTCGATTTTTACTGCAACACGCGTCGCGCTTTGCCGTTAAGCGATCTTAAAACATAATGATTATGCATTTTCTCCACATCGTTAACATAATTTACCTACATTTTTTTCTCCGATCTTCACATTGTAGGTACCTACCTTGGTTTTGTGTCGTAAAATTATTGTTTTTAATTACATACTGTCCGTCTATTGTTTTATTCGGATAGCTTGCTGCCTTGCTATTATGTTCATTAGCATTGTTAATTGCTTCTCATAGGAATCTTATTGGAATAGATTTTTAGAATTTGAGGACGTTATTGTATTTTTCTACCTCTTAGTACCTATAAAGGTATTTAAACCGTCGGTATTAAAACCATACAGCTGAACGTGGCCTTTCAGTTTCCGAAACTGTTTGTTCTGTCTACCCTGCAAGGTATATGTATAGACGTCACTAATAAAGGTATATAATGTTTGTACTGACATTTAGATGATAAGTATTTATCAAGTTTTTCTGAGGGGGAGGAATGGACCACGAACCTTCCACATGCTTGCGGGGTGGGTAGGGATTACACCCCCTACATGGTGGGTATCCCAACCCTTCGCACCTTGCGATTCGCCAAATCTTTCATCATGCGAATGGCTGTGATTTAGAATTCCTTCCTTGCATTTCTCTTTACCAATAGGTACATACAATTTGGCAAGAGTGAAGGCATTATTTGAACTTGCGTGCGCCACCTTAGGACTCATCTTGCTTACCACCAGGCAGGTAGAGGCCAAAAGTACTCAAATTAATAATTAATGAATATCTAGTACCTATCTAAATATAAATATATACTGGACAGATTACACAGATTGTGTTAGCCTCGAGGTAAGTTCGAGACTTTTGTAACGAGATAGGTACTAACTCAACGATACTATGTATTATTATAAATTAGCTGTGAACGCGACTTCGTCCGCTTTAATCCGTCCGCGAATAGTTATTTTGGGCATCATTGAAGGATGAATAATTTTCCCCGTTTTCTCATATTTTCCATCATTTCATCGCTCCTAAAAGTTGCAGCGTGATGTTATATAGCCTAAAGCCTTCCTCGATAAATGGTCTATTCCACGCAAAGAATGTTTTAATTCGAACCAGTAGTTCCTGAGATGAGCGCGTTCAAACAAACAAACTCTTCAGCTTTATGATATTGGTATAGATAAATACTTACATAGATACACAACTAAGACCGAGGACACATTCGAACCCGGGACCTTCTGTGTCACAGATAAGCGCACTGCCGCCGCGCCACAGACGCCGTCAAATAGTACCTACCTTTTATCAAACGAGGGTAATGTTTACGCTGTTTATTATCTGCTGTCACCTAAACGGTTACTTATGTTAGTACCTATTTAGAGCAATTGTTAGTAGATTAAGTTATACAAGGCGCGCAGGGCGCATCCTGGCCATAGGTCAGGTCAAGAGTACCTACTTAAACTAAATCAATGAGTTTTCATTAAAAAACTGACGAATGTCGAGATGGCAGAATTGATTAAAAGAGGAATGTTGGCAATGGGAAAGATGTACATAAAATTCTCGTGTCACAATGTTCGTTCGCGTACTCCTCCGAAACGGCTTGACCGATTCTCATGAAATTTTGTGAGCATATTGAGTAAGTCTGAGAATCTGCCAAAATAATTTTTTCATATTCCTCAGTGATAAGGGTGAACATTTTTTTTTTTTATTAGAAATTACTTAAATATTTCCTATTTATATGGAAAAACAACGTTTGCCGGGACAGCTGGTATATGCATATATACATGTCACTACATACAAAGTACCCCTATCGCCTCTTCTCTGTCTGTTTTTATGCGCTAATCTCGGAAAGTTGTGGACGAATTTGGATCATGTTTTAAATGTTGAAAAGAGGGTTTTCTGATGATGTTTTTTATCTATCCATGCGAACACGGGGCGGGTCACTAGTCCACACTTATAATAATGAGAAAGCATTTGTGTTTTTGTATGTTTGAAAAGAATAAACTCAAAAACTACTGAACTTATTTTAACAATATTTTGCACAGATATAGAAAATACCTTCGTGGATGACAGTTTCCTTTTTTTTTTGCAATTTCCCACGGGATCGATGCCCCGCGCCGAAGCTAGTATACTATGTATTTCTTTGTGCAAATTATATCCCAGCACATTTGAGATCATAATTGTTTATTATGAATTCATTAGAAGGGACAATGGTCCGTATTTCTGTCTGTCTCTACGCAAACAATCAGAGGAAGACCTATTGTATGATAAACTAATGACAAACTCGCTACTAAAGCGAAGTTGAATCATGGTACACCACGGTCAAATGCGTGTAGCGTATTTGCTAAGGGTTGGTTTAATACATATGATCACGTCTATATCCCTTGCGGGGTAGACAGAGCCAACAGTCTTGAAAAGACTGAATGGCCACGTTCAGCTATTTGGCTTAATGATAGAATTGAGATTCAAATAGTGACAGGTTGCTAACCCAACGCCTAAAAGAATCCCAAGTTTGTAAGCCTATCCCTTATTTGCCTTTTACGACATCCATGGGAAAGAGATTGAGTGGTCCTATTCTTTTTTGTATTGGTGCCGGGAACCACACGGCACCGGTTGGTTTAATCTAAATAAATATAAACGGAGTTATGAATGTGGATGAAGCGAAAGAAGTATGCAGGGATCGTGGCAAGTGGAAAGTAGAATCTGCCTACCCCTCCGGGAAAAGTCGTGATTTTATGTGTGCAAGAAGTGAATGACTGACTGACATATCAACGCACAACCCAAATCGCTGGCAGAGACTTGGAAATTTGGAGTGTAGGTGTAGGGGCGCACTAAGGGAGCTTTCGAAATTCCCACGGGAACCGGAATTATGACGAATTTTCGTTTTACGCGAGAGGAGTCGCGGGCGTCCTCTAGTCCATACATATAACATAATTGTAACTGACTGCGTTTGCCAAAAAATTAATATGGGGAAATTCTTTAACACCAATAGGAGCCAAATATTTGACTTTAAGAATTACTGTATGTTTGTTTGTATTCGCATCACGCGATAACACATCTGAGGAAATCGCATTAAAATCCACAGATTCGAATGCGGATTTCTCAGATGTACAGATATTTCTTCCCTCTAAGAGGGCCATACAGGAGGTCACCTCTTTCTCCGTCAACTTTTCGGGTAACGAAGTCGCGGGCAGCTTATTATTGTATAATTTAAGTAGTTCAATAATATTTGCATATCCAAAGAGCATTGTCTTAAAGATACCGGCTGGTATATGTATGTATGTGGTCGATAAAATGGCGGTCGTTGATTTCTATAAAGTAAACAATGATATTAACAGAAGTTATTACTTTTGAGGTTAAGTTCATTCTCTCTCACATCAACCTCTCTCGCTCATACATATAAGTATACATAAAATCACGCCTTTGTTTCGGAGGGATAGGCAGAGACTACATCTTTCCACTTGCCACGATCTCTGCATACTTCTTTCGCTTCATCCACTTTCATAACTCTCTTCATGCAAGCTCGGCGGTTTCGGTTACTCTTGACCTGAACCTTTGCCAGGACGTCCTTAATTAGATCAAGATACGTTCGTCTCATACATTAAATGAATTAATAAATATATTCTTAAGCGATAGATCACACAGATTAAGCTAGCTCAAAAGTATGTGAGGTACTTGTGTTATGGGAAACTAACTCAACGTTGCTAAGTATAAATATTTTTTTCTATAATCACTTAAAATACCCATCGACTTGGGCAAAAAAATACATTTTTTGTATATTTGTAACGCGATAACTTTTGAATCGCTTGTCTGATTTTGACGAAATTTAAAAGGAAGGTAGAAGGTAACCGATTTTGTTTTTGAGATTCTGTACGCTACAAGTCACAACAATCACGCGGTGCTATCAGTTAAAAAATAGTCTTAATCGCGCTAGCAAATATTTCGCAGATTGGAGCATATATATAACCGCGGGAAACCACGGTTCCCCAGGCTAGCCTGGCAGAAGATCTTCCCTTTGGTGGAGGTCGAGCTATAATGATCGCTTCCAGCTACAAGATATTGCGGGTAAGCCAGAGCCAACAGTCTTGAAAAGACTGAATGGCCACGTTCAGCTATTTGGCTTAACGATAGAATTGAGATTCAACTAGTGACAGGTTGCTAGCCTATCCCTTAGTCGCCTTTTACGACATCCATGGGAAAGAGATGGAGTGGTCCTATTCTTTTTTGTATTGGTGCCGGGAACCACACGGCACGAAAAAAACAAATAAAAAGACTTCGCTGCGACAAACATATATAATTTTAATATGCAGGACTGCACACAAGGTTGTTGAGTATTGAGTCAGCTGCATTTTGTAAGCACAGTTTCAAGGTCTTCAATTAACTGGACAGAAATGGTTACTTTCTTAGTACATACATACATACATATGGTCACGTCTATATCCCTTGCGGGGTAGACAGAGCCAACAGTCTAGAAAAGACTGAATGGCCACGTCGGCTGACACGTCCCGGTAAACTGACGTATATAAAATCACGTGTGTTTCCCGGAGTGATAGGCAGAAAGTACATCTTTCGACTTGCTCCAATACTTAATTCAGTTGCGTCGTTCACATTTATCACACTTTTGATGCAAGCTGATCGATTTCGGGCAAGCTTTAATTTTCTTTACGTAAAGGAATGAAATGGTATGGTGGATGTGTGGATGTGTGTGTATACATACATACACACCTACATGCTTGTATGTAGTATTTAACCCTATGGGCTAGATAGAGGCAACAGTCCAGAAAAGACTGAAAGACACGTCAAGTTGTATTTCTTAATAATGGAATTGAGATTCAAATAGTGACAGGTTGCTAGGCCATCGCCAAAAAGAGGAATCCCCAAGTTCACTAGCCATTTCCCCTGATTGGCATTGTGTGTATAGAAGAACATAACCCTACTTCTGCAGTCGGTTAAACAGAGATCAACAAACGATTCATTGCCGTGTTCAATTCACAACATTAGAGCTAAACAAATTATAATTAATTCAAAATCACATAGCATGCCATTGAAACCGGAAGATTTACCAATGAACTCTAAAACAAGTATTACAACGAATATTTTTTTTTTCTAAACCACCTGTTTGGTAGTAAATTAATTGGAGGCTGCTTAAAAAAGTAAATAGGATTCTTCTTTTAGACGATGGGCTAGCAACCTGTTACTATTTGAATCTTAATTCTGTCATTGTGCTAAACGGCTGAATGTGGCGTATCAGTGTTTTCAAGACTGTTGGATCTGTCTACCCCGTAAGAGATATAGACGTGACTATATGTATGTACGTTATAAATGCGAAATTAGTATTTATTTGAAATTTTGCATACATAAAGTTAGGAGTACGGTGAATAACAGGAATTTTTCAATAAAATATATTTTCAACCAACAAAAAGAGTGAAAGTATTTAAACATACATACAATCACGTCTTTATCTCTTACGGGGTAGATGAGCCAACAATCTCGAGAAGAGTGGAAGGCCAAGATCAAATCTTCTTAAAAGATATAGTACCTTCTGGCTATAATTATAGTTTCGGAGTTACATCCTCACCACACCACTTTCGAGATAAGCCCAGGGTACGCCCTTGCTATGGATCTGGGTCAGTCAAGTTTTTGCATGAAGCGACTCCCGTCTGACCTCTGCGATCTTTGCATGGGAACCTAAACCCGTATAAGATCATACATACATACATAAAGTCACGCCTCTTTCCCGGAGGGGTAGGCAGAGACTACCTCTTTCCACTTGCCACGATCTCTGCATATTTTCTTCGCTTCATCCTTTATGAGATCATGGTTACCCATTTCTGATCATGCATGTTTTTTGTCACCGTAAGAGAGTTAGTATTTAAGAACTACTAGTGTGCATAACTTCGAAAATAGTCGTTATTACATTTCCGAGGTGGGATTTGAACCTGTGCCTTTATTCGCGGGCCATATTACCGTTTCGACCACCGACGCTCCTAAAAATCATACATACATATGGTCACGTCTTTATCCCTTGCGGGGTAGACAGAGCCAACAGTCTTAAAAAGACTGAATGGCCACGTTCAGCTATTTGGCTTAATGATAGAATTGAGATTCAAACAGAGACAGGTTGCTAGCCCATCGCCTAAAAAAAGAATCCCTAGTTTAAGCCCATCCCTTAGTCGCTTTTTACGACATCCATGGGAAAGAGACGGAGTGGTCCTATTCTTTTCCTCCTAAAAATCATAGTTAGATATTTGTTAGACCCGCAATACCTACTCATTCCGACTACAATTTTCATTCTCACGGCCAGTTATCATAACTTTTATCAGTGTTTATCATGTGGACGGAGCTATTGAAAATAAATTCTTCAGGTGAAAAATTCTATGCGACAGTGTTCATCTATTTAATTTTATAACGACTTAATACATCATTGCCGTGCAGTGCCTTGTGGTTCCCGGCACCAATACAAAAAAGAATAGGATCACTCCATCGCTTTTTCGAGACTGTTGGCTCTGTCTACCCCGCAAGGGATATAGACGTGACCATATGTATGTATGTATGTAATATGGATAATTTGCCACACGCAAGCCAAGTCGCAGCCGTTAGTTAGTTAATTATAAAATCGATTACTATCCACAGCCTTGTAGGAAGCCCCACGCAGAAGCCTAGACGGTTAATCACGTATAATGAATGACAGTACCATGAATAATGTCAAATAATTCGTGATTATGACGTCACATGTTCCAAAATGATGCTTTTCGTTTGGGTAACCTTTCTTCATCGGGTGCTAATGAGAAGTTTGTTAGTTAGTTTGTTTGTATGATCTACCCCGCAAGGGATATAGACGTGATTATATGTATGTATGTATACTCTTTATTGCACATAAAAAGAAATATAACAAACTAGAGGCAGCCCGCGACTTCGTCCGCATGGAAACCCTATCAATCCCGCGAGAACTCCGGGTTTATTTATATTTATTAAGTAACCTATATGTTATTCTGGTTCTCATACCAAATTTCATCGTAATCGGTTCAGAAGTTTTTGCGTGAAATAGTAACAAACATCCATACTGACATACTCACAAACTTTCGCATTTATAATATTAGTAGGATTACAAATCTGCCGTGTGGTTTCCGGCACTTCATAATAGAGCCACTTCATATCTTTCCAATGGATGTCGTATAAGGCGACTAAGGGATAAGCTTTAAGCTTGGGATTCTTCTTGCAGTCGATTGGCTAGCAGCCTGTCACTGTTTGAATTTAAATTCCACCATTAAGCCATATAGCTGAACGTGGCCTTTCAGCCTTTTAAAGACTGTTGGCTCTGTCCAGCCCGCAAGGGATATAGACGTGATTATATGTATGTATGATTATATGTTTGATATAATATAATAAACTTAACAGTCGCAAATTCAGTTAACAGTATAGTTTAAAATTACTTACAGTAATGTTTATTTTTCAGTAGACCACGATGATAAACGCCGTCAACGAATTCCTAGACGATCTTCGGTGAGTGCATTGCGTATGCGCATGTGAATGCACGCTTTTATAAAGTAACTTTACTAACAAGACACACTGACGTTTTTCAATGTAATCACGTTTAAATGTTACACGCTTTTTACTACTACTATCTTAGTTACTAATCATAGAATTGATTAATGAAATAATGACTACAAATCCTTAATATAAGCGAATGAGTATGCTGTTTAAAAGTAATTATCAGTTTAATAAGGTTTCAATGATTTATTTGGACAATTGGAGAGCTGTTCTCTCATACGGTACAAAGGTACAATTTTAAGGCTTCATATATATGATATGAGTATAACTTAGTAAAATTAAAATAAAGGTACACATAGGAGAATTAGTTGGGAGTCAAGAATGAGTGCGCTTTTAGAAAGAGGGCATAATAAATAAATCATTCATTCATTCATTCACTGAGCAGCGCACTCCGAACATGATTCGGCGACGATAACCGAAAGGTGGTGTGGGATGAACGAGTGTATCTTTTAATTTTTTTAATCATGTTGATTACTAATCGCGTAAAAATGATGACCTTATAATAGGTATGTATGTATCAAAATACAGAGGCGTTCTGGATTCATTGTATTTTTTAAATTTTTTGCCTTATTTATATATAACAGATATATGTATGTATACATATATATTTTTACTTGTTTTAGATGAATATTTTATTAAATCAGCTGAACGTTGCTTTTCAGTCTTTTCAAGATATAGATGTGCCTATATGTATGTGTGTTGTGTAAGATGACATAATTATAAATTTAAACAGAACCTAAAACTTCAATATATCGTGTTACAGTGTTGTCAAAGTTCGTGAACAAATAATAAATACGTGTTCACGATAACTGAATGAAATTTGATAAATATATAAAAAAAATGTAGTTCAATGTCACACACTATTCACGTAAGTAACCGGTAATAATATCAATATAGTAGTTTTGGAAGTAAATTACACTAACATTACTTTTAAACTCATCATAAAGCCATACAGCTGAATGTGGCCTTTCTACGTTGACTCTATCTACCCTGCAAGGGATATAGACGTGACTATATGTATGTGTGTTATATATTAATATTATAAATACTTACAAGAGTTTGTTATGATGTGCGGATGTATGTTTGTAAGTCTGTCACGCAAAATCTACTAGACGGACTTTGATGACATTTGGTACACGGGTAGAATACAACCTAGAATAATATAATAAGTACTTTTATCCCGTAATTCCCACAGGAGCGAAGCCCCGAGGCGCTGCTAGTAATATTTTTCGATCGTTCCGCGGTAAAGGTCGCATTATATTATCGCTTGTTTCATTTATCACTTTATCCTGTCTTTACTAACTTCGCCATATTTCTTCAACTTTTTTTTTAAAGAATATAATTGTAATAATCAATAATGATACTTGATATTATGTGGTCTAAACTTTGTTAATTTTTGCATTCGAAAATCGACCCGTGGGATTTGAACCTGTGCCTTACTGCGTAACACGCAATTTAACCGCCCGGTTATCAACATCGTGAGGAAACTTGCACCTTCAGGCAAAACTGGATGTGTAACCATGGATTCAATGCGGGTTAGGTTTACCTGCAATGGTTGCGGAGGTCAGAAGGGGTCACTTCGTGTTAAAACCTGACCACCTTACCGATTTGACCATCGACGCTCTAGTAATGACATAAAGACGTGATGTATGTATGTATAATGTTCCAACACGTGTGACCTCTAATAATTGCTTATTGTATCGAGAACATAATATTTTCTATAAATAAACCATAAAGTGACCTTTTGTTCATTTAATTGGAAATAATAGGTTTAGAATATTATTCAGCCCTTTTTATTTTATGACGTCAATGTCAAATATAGGTATGTATACTAGCGACCCAATCTGACTTCGCACTGTTATGGGGAAAGAGCAAAGCTTTTTCTTTTTAAAAAAAGTTACATACATACATATGGTCACGTCTATATCCCTTGCGAAGTAGACAGAGCCAACAGTCTTGAAAAGACTGAATGGCCACGTTCAGCTATTTGGCTTAATGATAGAATTGAGATTCAAATAGTGACAGGTTGATAGCCCATAGCCTAAAAAGAATCCAAAAAAAAAAGTAATTTTCAACGAAATAGATTTATTTCATTTTAAACTTTTAAAAATGGAAACAGAATAGATTGGAACTTTGAGCAATGGTTTGTTCGTTTTGGATGATGGATGAAGACTGAGGGGCTGACTCCTAGGCTATGCACTTTAACATACATTGCTGTTTTATAACAGAATAGATCTCAGTCTTTCCCTCCCTCTCATCACATTGTACAGACTACAGCAGAATAACATGAGCCCTTTTCATAAAGAAAAAACTAACCATAGGAAGTTCAAGTAAATCTGCAGTTGACTTTACCTATTCCCTTTTACATTCTTTCATATACCTTTATATAATCACGTCTTAATCCCTTACGGGGTAGACAGCCGACAGTCTCAAAAAGACTAAAAGGCCACGTTCAGCTGTAGGCTGTATGGCTTAAAGATTGCAGGCGAACGAAGTCGCGGACAACAGTAAGTACGTCATAGATTAAATAAGGCAACCCTTACTTCAATCAAGATAAGGTTGTAAATATTCATTATCATTGATGACTAGAGTCTGTCGTGACTATACTAATTTTAGCACAATTTACACTATCAATCATGTCGTGTCTTCATAGTAATTGTTCTTGAAAATTCCACTTGATAACATGGCCGTTACTCTTCCATTATCTAAAATTGAAAAAAGTTGAATATTCTTACAACAAAATCTTCAGTTGGAATTATGCGCGAGATCGCGTTCTCTTTTCGAAATTTTCGATGAGAATATTGTGCGAGTGAGAATATTCTAAATTCAAGTGACAATCTTGTGTTTTCTTTTTAATTTGGAGTGTGTGTTGGCAGTGTTCTGTTTTTTGTTTATGGCAAGAACATTAGAGGAATTGATAATATTAAAAAGAATATCCTTGAGATATCTTATCGCCAGAGAGTCTAAACTCCTCTCACTGGGTAAAAGGCCGGTGAATAAAAAAATCGCGAAAGCAGTGGAAAATCATCAAGAGAACACGGTTTGGTCTTGTTTCTTGGACTCCCTGAACGAGGATCTGACTAGGAATATCAACGTTTTCGAATGGAAACTTGCCGAAGAAGTTGTAGAAATAACTAAACCCAGAACTTACAGGCTAGATTCTACTTCGCGAGATATATTAAGACATTACAAAATGCCTTAGTAAGTATTTTAATACAGTATACCTATATAAACTAATTATACATACAATAATTACAACATTGGTGAAATGACATCTAATTATGTAGAATAGAATAGATTTATTTTCAAAATTGGATACAAGGTATCACTTATTGACGTCACATGTGTCTCATATGTCTATCTTATTATGAAGAAATAAAAGAACTATTCTAAATTATAAACTTATTCATTAATTCATATAATCACGTCTATATCCCTTGCCTTGACAGAGCCAGACTTGGGTTGACAGAGCCAGCAGTCTCGAAAGACTGATAGGCCACGTTCGGCTTTATGATAGAATTTGAGATTCAAAAAGTCTATAATGGTTCTGTATCAGGTGATCCAGATCTTCGATTTTTATACGCTAACAGAAAATGCTCATCAGGTTGAACAACTTTTGTTAAGACGTCATTTAGATATTTCCTATAGTTTAGCCGAGTTGTTATGGTTTGATATCAGCTGTACCAGATTTCAAAAAAAATTATACCCTATAGGTATGTTGACCAGGCATAAGACCTATATAACAAAAAAGTTTCATTCAAATCAGATCAGTGTACAAATAATCATACAAACAGACTTTTTTTTTCAAATTCATGCTCTGTTCCTATTTTTATGTCGATATATTTTTTTTTAAATATACTCATGTATAGAAAAAAAATTATTGCTGTTTTATTATATGTATTGATAAAGTATCGTTGAGTTAGTATCTCGTAACACCAAGTCACACACTTACATACTTCGAGGTATACTCAATCAGTGTAATATGTCCCGTATATATTTATTTATGAATTTCAGTGCCGTGTGCGTAAAGGCTAGTGTCGGCAGTGATAAAAAGAAGAATAGGACTAATAGGACTATTCCATCTCTTTCCCATGGATGTCGTTAAAGGCGTCTACGGGATAGACATATAAACTTGAGATTTTTTAGGCAATGGGTTAGTAACCTGTCTCTATTTGAATCTTAATTCTATAATTTAAACCAAAGAGCTGATAGTGGCGTATTGGTTTTTTCGAGACTGTTGGCTCTGTCTACCCCGCAAGGGATATAGACGTGATTATATGTGAATGAATGAATAACTAACAGCGTACCCTTAGCGGAGACGAGGGCGTATGTTATACATCTATCTATCTATCTATCAATACTTCAGGTCTGAGACTCTTGAGTATAAAATATAACTACAGAAAGATGATTCACCCTTGACTCACCGCCAACCGCAAACCTTTACGACGTATTAATATCATTCAATAAGAATTTACAAATTCATAAAAATTCATTGATTGTGATTCATTTAGGGGCGTAGCTATCGGCAAATGCCGGGTATGTAAGGCTGAGCGAGACACTACTTTCCATAGCATTTAGTTAACCCTATAATATATACATATATTATCACGTCTACGTCTATATCCCTTGCGGGGTAGAGAGAGCCAACATTGTTGAAAAGACCGAAAGGCCACGTTCAGCTGTATGGCTTTTGTAATGGAATTAAGATTCAAATAGTGACAGGTTGCTAGCCAATCGCTTACAAGAAGAATCTCACGTTAATAAGCGTATCCCTTAGTTGCCTTTTACGACATTCATGGGAAAGATATGGAGTGGTCCTATTATTTAGTGACGGGAACCACATGGCACAACGTTTAACTTGGTACTAATTGCCTATTAAATCGATTGGACTTTATTTTTTCATACAGAGAACTCGTAGTATATAAATCGGAAAAATTCTGGGATAAGATAACGCTACAATATCTTATATATACTTATATCACGTCTTTATCCCCTACGGGGTAGACAGTCTCGGAAAGACTAAAAGGGTAAATCTTTGAGCTCTTACGGTGTGAACAAACATCGTAAGGAAACATACACATGCAGGTAAATAGTTTCGTGTAAAGAATGTCTATTTTCTCTCACTGTTTCATCTATACTAATATTATAAAGCTGAAGAGTTTGTTTGTTTGAACGTGATAATCTCGGGAGCTACCGGTTCGAATTAAAAAAATCTTTTGGTGTTAAATAGATCATTTATCGAGGAAGGCTTTAGGTTATCGTTGCAACTTTTAGGAGCGAAGAAATAATGGAATATGTAAAATAAAAAACGGGGAAATTTCATCCTCGAGGGCTTCAATGATGCCCAAAATAACTATTCCACGCGGACGAAGTCGCGGGCACAGCTAGTATAAAATGTGACTGATAGGCCACGTTCTTGCACTTCAAAGATAAACAGTAACGAATAATCAATTCATGCTTTAAGAAGCTGAACTGAATTAGTCACCTAAATAGCTATGCAGATGCGTCAATTGTTCAGTCTAAATATTCTAATTAATTCTTCATACATTCTATTCCAATTAGGACTCTAAATTGTGTCTAAAGTCATCATCGTAAAAGGCGACTAATGGAAAGGTTATAATAAACTTGTTATTCTTCTTTTAGGCGATAAGCTTATTCTATTATTAACTGATTCAGCTGAACGTAGCCTTACAGTCTTCAAGAAACAGACGTGATTATATGTATGTATGTTTGACGTACATACGGACATTTATTGACATTCTCAACAATGCTATAGGTCTACTGGAAGAAATTTCTAATGAAATAGGTAGCACCTTTGTACTTGAATTACTGTATTATAATTTTGTGTACATAAATTTATACTAATATTATAAAGCTGAAGAGTTTGTTTGTTTGTGTGAACGCGCTAATCTCAGGAACTACTGATTCAAATTGAAAAATTCTTTTTGTTTTGAATAGACCATTTATCGAGGAAGACTTTAGGCTATATTTTATTACGCTGCAACTATTAGGGGCCAAGAAATAATGGAAATTGTGAAAATAACGGGGAAAATTATTCACCCTTGAGGGCTTCAATGATAATCCACGCGGACGGAGTCGCGGGCACAAGTAGTAAATAATGAAATAATAAATAAATAAAATAAAGCCTATTGTCTCGATATTGGTATCAATCTATATTATTATTATCTTATCATCAATTCTTTATACATAACATTTTTTCTTACGAAATCAACACCGTCAATGTACAGTTATTGAAATCCTACTAATATTATAAATCCGAAAGTTTGTGAGTTTGTCAGTATAGATTTTTGTTACTCTTTCACGCAAAAACTACTGAACCGATTACGATGAAATTTGGTATGTAGGTAGCTGAAGACCCAGAATAACATATAGGCTTTTATCCTGGAGTTCCCGCGGGATTGATAGGGTTTCCATGCGGACGAAGTCGCGGGCTGCCCCTAGTAACCCATATGTGCCTATAGAGTTGACGCCACTACCACCAAAGGAAAGATCTTCCCCAGGCATCACACCTAGCCTGGCGGAAGATCTTCCCTTTGGTAGCGGTCGAGCCGAATATCGCTCCCGCTACACATATAATAAGACTAGCTGTGCCCGCGACTTCGTCCGCGTGGAATAGTTATTTTGGGCATCGTTGAAGCCCTCAAGGATCAATAATTTTCCCCGTTTTTTTCACATTTTCCGTTATTTCTTCGCTCCTTATAGTTGCAGCGTGATGTTATATAGCTTAAAGTCTTCCTTGGTAAATGGTCTATTCAATACAAAAATATATTTTTAATTTGAACTATTGGTTCCTGGGATTAGCGCGTTCAAACAATCAAACAAACTCTTCAGCTTTATATTTAAGCATAGATAGTAACTGACCGATGTCTGTACTTGAAATATATATGCAAAAAAATTGACATTTGGTATTTATACCTAAAAGAACAACAGAAGCCAAATTAGTGATTTATTAAAATTTCTGACAGATCTATCAATCTTGAGAAGACTGATGATAAGCCACGTTCAGCTGTTTGGCTTAATGATAGAATTGAGATTCAAATAGTGACAGGTTGCTAGCCCATCGTCTAAATGAAGATTCCCAAGTTTATATTAAGCCTATCCCTGAGTTGCTTATTACAACATACATACATACATATGGTCACGTCCACATCCTTAGCGGGGTAGACAGAGCCAACAGTCTTGAAAAGACTGAATGGCCACATTCAGCTATTTGGCTTAATGATAGAATTGAGATTCAAATAGTGATAGGTTGCTAGCCCATCGCCTAAAAGAGGAATCCCAAGTTTATAAGCCTATCCCTTAGTCGTCTTTTACGACATCCATGGGAAAGAGATGGAGTGGTCATATTCTTATTTTCTAATGGTGTCGGGAACCACACGGCAACATACTATGTTTTTCTCACACATGAAATGTTTTTCCGACTGTACCGTCAGATAAATTATCTTATCATGTTATCACAATGATAGTGTGACATAAAATTTAGTGCTTGATTTTATTTCGCTGTGGTAAACTGTGTTTCATAGGAATTTCCTTCAATTTGGTAAGTGTTGAACTAATTAGTCGACCAGAGTTTGCGTATTTACTTAATTTACCAAAATATGCATTATTATTTTTATTTTCGAATAGGACCACTCCATATTCATCTCTTACATACATACATACATATCGTCACGTCTATATCCCTTGCGGGGTAGACAGAGCCAACAATCTTGAAAAGACTTAATGGCCACGTTCAGCTATTTGGCTTAATGATAGAATTGAGATTCAAATAGTGACAGGTTGCTAGCCCATCGCCTAAAAAAGAATCCCAAGTTTGTAAGCCTATCCCTAAGTCGCCTTTTACGACATCCATGAGAAAGAGATGGAGTGGTCCTATTCTTTTTTGTATTGGTGCCGGGAACCACACGGCACTGGTGCCGGGAACCACACGGCACTCATCTCTTACATGTTGTAAAAGGCGACTAAGAGCTAAAAAACTGGGGATACCTTTTGTAGGCGATGGGCTAGCAATCTGTCACTATTTGAATCTCAATTCCATCATTAAGCAGCTGAACGTGGCTTACAGTCTTTTCAAGACTGTTAGATCTGTCTAACCCGCAAGGGATATAGACGTGATAAGGTATAGGTATGTATGTATGCAGGTATGCATATTACCCGGAGGGGTAGGCAGTTAGAGACTACGAAACGAACATCATTCCACTTGCCACGCGATATTGCATTCATTTTCCCATCAGCTCTGTTATTTATCGCTAAGTTTACTGGCATAGGTATGCGTAGGGTTAAGGAAATGATTGATTACACTAATGTCCAGTTCTCATTTAAATGATAAACACTATCAGCTGTGTGACACGAATATTCAAAGTGTTTTAAAGCGATTAGTAGCAGCCGTGGCGCCTGTAGTATCATGAGTGCTATTTTCAAAGCGTGTGATTCACTAAACGTACAATATCGTTACGATAAACGTGTGCCGTGTGGTTGCCGGGACCGATGTAAAAAAGAATAGGACCACTCCCCTTTCTTATGGATGTCGTATGATGCGACTTAGGGATAGGCTTATAAACTTGGGATTCAAGGCGATGTGCTAGCAACTTGTCACTATTTGAATCTCAGTTCTATCATTAAGCCTAACAGCTGAACGTGACGTGTCACATCTTCAAGACTGCTTGTTTTTTTTTTGCCTACCTCGTAAGGCATATATACGTGATTATATGAATGTATAAATGATGAATGATAAATGTGTGACTTTGTGAACAAGAAGTCTATATTATCTGCCGTTTCTCTCAAGTTAAAGATTAGATTGAGATTAAAGGCCTCTGTGGCGCAGTGATACCAAGTGACGTCGGAGGTCCCGGGTTCGAATTTCAGTCAGGTCATGATGAGGAACAAACTTTTTCTGATTGGCCCGAGGCTGTTCGGCTTGAGGTCTTATTCCAAATAGATGGTCGTAACTGCATTTTCACACGTCACAGCTACTGATTCATTCAAGATATCTAAATATAAAACGTGTTAAAATACAGTTTTACTTACGAAGGAAAATAAAAAATATTTGTTAGGAAAACTTTACTTAGCCAATTGCAATTATGAGGATAGCTTACTTTGTGAAAAAGTTAGTCTTGTTTAGGCGTAGGTATTTGTATTGAGCTATTTAGTCACACTAAAAAACGGCCGTATTATTGCAAAAGTTAAGTGAGCGGAAAACATTGGATGTTTTATCCAATAATTTTCTATCGAATAAGACCATTTTGCGTATACTTTTTTTGGGTTCGCGTTCGAAAATATTTCGATTGCGTGAGAATTGGTTCCTTTGGGGCACAATCCAAAATATTGTTTAAGAATATTTGAACGTGAGACGAGGAAAAATTAAAAAAAAAAAAACAGTTTTTTATAAATAACCTTTTTCGTGAAAACAAAAATCATAAACAATTTGTACCTATATAAATAAAATAACTCTTTGAAATGTACATTGATAGCACATCAGGCAGGAAGTAGAACATTTTATTACTATGTGTCATTTATTTATTTATTAATAAAATAAGCGATAAATAATCTATTACTTAATCTTAGTTATTTATGATTATAATTATAAAACTATTTTTTTGATGCATCATCTAAATATCACAATGTGTAATGTTCTTCGTAATTGACCGAAGGGTATGGTACCCCGTATTCCAATTGGGTCTGTCATCCTCAGTGAGACGAGTTAGGCCAACGAGTCTAAGGTATTTATAGACTTAATTAGCTGTTGTCCGCGACTTCGCCTTAAATCTTTATTAAGCTATAGCAAATTTTGTGTTTGCGTGACGGAATAACAAATACACACATATTCACACATCCCAATAACCTTTCGTATTTATAATAATAATTTTAGTAATACCCAAAAACTCCGCTAATTTCGGATTCCGCCTGAATTTCGGAAAATCCTTTTTGAACACATTGGATCTCAAATTGTTATCCTGCTACCGACATTTATGAGTATTTATTCAGTACATACTAAGCTTGCCTATTGTTAATGTCTTCTCAAGAGAGGAGCCTAGTTGCCTAGCCTAATTGATTCCCATCTGAAATCTTTGCAGGAGAACCTAACCCAAATTGTAAAAACAACTGTTTTAATATATGTTCTTAATGTTCTTTATTTTGAACGTGTTTTTGCAATGAATTGTTCCAGTGGAGGAAGAATGACCGAAGCGCCGATCGTGAGGGTGGAACAGGGTGAGCTGCAGGGGCGTGTGGTCACCAGCCCTTCGGGGAAGGCCTTCTACAGCTTCCAGGGTATCCCTTACGCGAAGCCGCCCCTTGGCTCCTTAAGGTTTAAGGTAATCCATCCATCTAGACCATAATATAATATTATAAAGAGGAAAACTTTGTTTGTTTGGTTGTAATGAAAAGGCTCAAAAACTACTGGACCGATTTTAAAAATTCTTTCATCATTCGAAAGCTACATTATCCACGAGTAACATAGACTATATTTTATTTTGGAAAAAAAATTGGGTTCCGTAATAATATATAAAAATAATTGGCAAAACAGCGTTTGCCGGGTCAGCTAGTATGTTATAATGTGATATTATTAATTAGTGGCGTGTGGTTCCCGGCACCAATAGAAAAAAGAATAGGACCACTCCATCTCTTTCCTATGGATGTTGTAAAAGGCGACTAAGGGATAGGCTAACAAACTTGGGATTCTTTTTTAGGCGATGGGCTAGCAACCTGACACTATTTGAATCTCAATTCTATCATTATGTAAAATAGCTGAACGTGGCCATTCAGTCTTTTCAAGACTGTTGGCTCTGTCTACCCCAAACGGGATATAAGCGTGACCATATGTGTTAGACTCTGAATTCTGAATGCAATACCGGGCTCAACGAGTTTTACCGTCGACGGGTCTGAATATCGAATAGTGTAATAATCATTGATACGATTTCAGTTCTCAAGAATAAATGTGTTGCCTGTATTACTTGGCAAATTCGTTTAAAACAAACAAAAACAAAGAATTGTATTTGCCATAGATTTAGCGTTTTGTTTTCTTAACACTATATGCACCGGTGATAAGTGACGCTATAAAATGATAAGGAACTATTTGTGGTAGGACCTTGAATTAATTTTTTTTGCTTTATAAAATGCAGAACATTGTTTATCTTTGACAAATAAACACCTATATGGCATGATTTTAGTCACAAGACCCTATGTTTATGTAATCACGTCTATATCCCTTGCGGGATGGACAGAGCTAACAGTCTTGAAATAACTGAAAGGCCATGTTCAGCTGTATGTCTTAAAAATGGAACTGAGATTCAAACAGTGACAGGATGCTAGGCCATCACCTAAAAATAACCCAAGTTGATAAGCCTATCACTTAGTCGTCTTTAACGACATCCATGTCCTATTCCAAAACGCCGGGAACCGCACGGCACAAGAAAGCCGGTATAAAATGCAGCAGTAAACATCAATCTACGAATAAATCCGTGATTCTCTTGTCGTGCTATCTTTCTTATGTTATCAGATGTTTAACAATAATTGCATCATGTTATTTTCATTTTTATACAGTACCGATTACCGCACGTGACTTTGTCCAGGTAAATTTTAGAAATGTTTCAAGAGAAATTGAAAAATTACTACTGTGGTCTTTACTCGTAGTAAATAGATTTTTTTTATCCACAACACGAATATCATTGTGGTCATTGACTTTTCAAAAGACTTTTGGCTGTTAATAGATAAAGACGTGATGAAACAATACAATCTTTCCCTTTCCCATGGATGTGGTAAAAGGCGACTAAGGGATAGGCTTATACATTTGGGATTATTTTAGGCTATAGACTAGCGACCTGTCACTATTTGAATCTCAATTCTATCAACAAGCCAAAAACTTGAACGTGGCCTATCAGTGTTTTTAAGACTATTGGCTGTCTACCCCGCAATGGATAGGTATATGGTGTGGTGATTATAGGTATGAAATAATTACGTGATGTAAAAATATAATTTCATCTACCTATAAATTTTCTACAAATTCGGTTTTCCCTTCTTATCTGTTGTCATTTCAGAGACCACTCGTATGTAGTTTATCTTAAAAGTTTGCTAAGATTACGTCTATCAACACGTCATCTCTGCAGTTCTTTAGAATAATATTGAGCTAAGCTAATGTTGCGTAAGACTTTTTTTTAAAGTTCTTTCTTTTCCTGTCGCGGTTTTGCTGAAATAAAATTGTTTAGAAAGCAGTTTTATCTTTGAGCAAAGTGTGCTTTGGCTCTTTCAAGTAATGTGTCATGTGGTTTCCGGCACCAATAGAAAAAAAGAATAAGACTCTCAGTCATACTCTTACCCGTGGATTTCTTTAAAGGCGACTAAAGGATAATCTTATAATCATAGGATTCTTAAAGGCGATGGGCTAGCAACCTGTCGCTTTTCGAATCTCAATTCCATTATTAAGCCAAACAGCAGAATGTGGTCTATCGGTCTTTTCGAGACTTTTGGCTCTGTCCACCCTCCAAGGGATATAGACGAGATTATATTTTATTGTGCATATCTTCTTCATCTTGGCGTTAGTTCCGGTTACATTCTCACCACTCTGGTGAGAAGCCCTTTGACTTTCATTGACCATGGATCCTGGATTCGTCAAGTTTTTACACGAAGCGATTCCCATCTGAAATCGGCAACCTTTGCTGGGTAACCTAACCCGTATTGCATCATGGTAACAGATCAAGTCGTGCAGGTTTCCTCACGATGTTTTCCCTCGCCGCAAAAGCATGATAGCACTCAAACTAATATACGTGAACGGAACAAACGTTTGTCTTCTAAGTGTTTAAGTTGTATTTTACGAAATCCTTCCCAAACATGTACAACAAAATTGAACATAAATTTGAAGCTGACAATGCAATGCAACAATATATGTAGCTTGTACATTCAACTTTAAAGTGGGCAATTCTTTCCTAACTATGTATTTTCTACAATTTCTAGGCACCACAACCGCCAGAAGCGTGGGAAGGCGTTCGTGATGCAACATCAGAAGGGAACATCAGCGCTCAAATCGACCCGCAAACTAAAGAATACGTGGGCGATGAGAACTGCCTTTTCTTGAACATCTACACCAACAATTTGGACGGTTCTTTCCTCCCTGTCATGCTCTATATCCACGGAGGCGGCTTTAGATTCGGCTCTGGCTCTTCCAGTCTTTACGGTGGAGATTATCTAGTCGATAAAGATGTTGTCGTCGTCACAATCAACTATCGCTGTGGTGCGTTAGGTTTTCTCAGTCTCAACACTCCCGAAGTGCCTGGCAATGCTGGCCTGAAAGACGTGGTGCAAGCCATTCGATGGGTCAAAGATAACATCCATAATTTTGGTGGTAATCCTGGCAATTTGACGATATTCGGCGAAAGCTGTGGCGGTGTAGCCACGTCGGTGTTAACAGCTAGTCCGCTAACTAAAAACTTGATCAGCAAAGCGATAATACAATCAGGGACTGGGCTTAATAGTTGGGCGTTCCAGAAAAATCCTCTGGACAATGCCAGGAGTCTCGCTAAGAGTTTGGGATGCGAATCCGATGGTGTGGATGATATTTTAGAGTTTCTAGCAACAACACCGGTCAAAGACATCGTTGAAGCGAACGACAGGATGCACCCTCCGGAGCTTTTTTACGAAAAAGGATCAAATATTTTCGCTCTAGTGGTCGAAAAAGAATTCCCTGAGACAGAAGCTGTTTTGACTGAAGCGTTTATTGACATTTTAACTTCTGGCAGAACAGCTGAAATCCCCATCATGATTGGTAGTACAACATTAGAATTTACATGTGAACGTACCAATGACGATTTACAAAATTTCATACCAGAAGAACTACACATAGAAAGAAATACAGAAGAATCTGTCGCTATAGCTGAAAGGATCAAATCTTTGTACTTCAAAGGCAATCACATTGGGGTTGAGAGTCTAAATGAGTATTTTGAGCTATTATCTGATAAACTAGTCAATATAGATACGCATAGATACGTTCAATACTTAGTTAAAGTGTCGACGAAGCCGTTGTATTACTACAAATTTGATTATGTGGGAGAATTGAACTTGTCAAAGAAGTTATTGTCTTCTTTGGGCTTGAAACATGCGGGCCACATGGACGAGCTGGGGTATTTGTTCAAGAATGACCTGCAGAATGACGTGGAACCGACTCAGCAAGATATAAGGATGAGGGAGAGGATGCTCCGGCTGTGGACAAACTTCGCTAAGTCTGGGTAAGTGTACAATATTTACTAGATTCTAGCGAGAGCGAAAATAGATAAGTTCTTTTGGTGCATCGGTACCGATGTACGGAGTTATGAGAGATTTTCAGCATGGAATATGATAGATATTAGAAATCTATAATTGTTTCTAATATTTACATTTATTGAGTAGCTGAATTTATTGACTGGGGGTGGTGTGTGTAATTTTCTCTCCCTCACTCTACCTATCTTTTCGGTTCCGACATGATTAAACAGAGAGAGAGAGAGACGGACATATGACAAAACTTCACTGATAACCCTATTGGATGATGTTCTTGGCACCTTAAGTCTTTCCCAGTAGTGGGCAATCAGGGCAAACTCTTTTGTAATAATTGAAATAAGATTCTCCCGAAACCGACCTTTAAAATATGCAATCAGATAAGAAATCAAGTGTCGGATATTAATAGTCAACGGATACAATTTTTAAACATATCACACCGGTACATCTGTTTATGAAATTTTATCCCATTACTAAACCACAGTCATGTCTTCTTCCCAGAAACCCAACACCCGACGAAAACCAGTACATTACCGTTGAATGGCTTCCCGTGAATAAAGATCACCTATACTACCTCAATTTAGGCGAAGAACTATCACTTGGCACGAATCCAGACAAGGAGAAGATGGAATTCTGGGACGAGCTGTACAACAAACACTATCGTATCTGGGAACACCCTAAAACTAACAACGACGCTGTTAAAGATGGCGCTGGTGACACAATAGCAGCTGTTATAGTTTCCGAGACTGTATACGAACCAGTCGATGAAACAGACCCGTCTGGACAAACGGTCGTCATTGAAACGACCGTAGTTGAAGCTGTTGATGTAAATGAACTGGACAATGCACCGGCTGAAGTCGAAAGCCAACCCGACCCTCCTAAAGTAGTAGAAAGCACATACGAACCACCTAAAGTGGTAGAAAACGCATATGATCCGCCAAAAGTGGTAGAAACTGCGCAAGAGTTACCCAAAAATGGTGATGTCAAGACAGAACATCTAAATGGCAATGCGGAAAGAAAAGTGAGAACGTCGAATGAAATCAAAATGGTGCAAAATGCCAACGGTGTGCCCAAAGACGTAATAAGGGCCAATGATCCCCCAGAAGACGACCTACCTAAGAATATAGGTGTGAACAAGTTCGTGAATTTCTTTGAATCGCTCGGAGGTAAGAAGTGATGCCATATTGTCTATCAGTATTTATCTGTCATTGAATATACAAATGTCTTTGGAGTATATTTTCAATAACTCATTGAAATATTTGGAAAAAAAACGCGTATATATGATACAATAAAAACTAAATTATTTTCAAGTAGATTATTTCAAATTAAACATTTTTATAGTAAAGAATTTCTTTTTATTGTCTTTCGCCATTTATGGTCTCATTATAAAACATGCTTTATAATTTTACGGTTAACATATTTACTGGTACATTTGTTATTGAAAATATACGACATGTCTTTTTTATTTTATTTATGTTCTAGTTAGTAATCTTGATTATAAACGGCAAAATTGTGGATATTTGATTGATTAGGGTTTTAATATTTAATAAATGTTGGATTTAAATTTAAACACTGAATTTAAATAAATTAATGGCAACACTCAACAATTGTAAAATTAAGGTCATGGTTAAGACTTCAGTTTTAACTTCAATTCCAAAAATTTTGATGCGCCGGGTGTGATACTGTTTAATACTAAGAGTGTTACATAAATCACAATCATAACAAAAAGAAAGCAATTAATTGCAATTTCCATGTTTTTAACAAAAGCGTGTTAGATGTGAAATAAGAAATTACGTGCGGTGCTTATTTATTATTCAAAATATATTTTAGTAAAATTAGGGAGAAAATATATATATACTTCGGGTTATATAAACTGCATTTTTTTAAAATAAATGGACAATTATTTACTCATGGTAGTTAACATAGAAATATTGTATGGCAACCCTAATTATTGTACATTCCATAATGACTTCCAAACGTTGTATTGTGAACTTTTAAAATTATTTATTTACTTCCATAAATTTATAATTAATTATAGTTTTTAACAAATATTATAATACATATCAATGTTTGTTGTAATTCAATATTTGCAAATATGATTTTTTTTAATTAAGGCGCAAATGTAAATTTATTGGCATTTAATGTAGTTGGGTCATTGACAGACGTTTTAAAAAGCTACAGCTTAAAAATAGTCTTGAGAGCAGAATACATACATACAACCACGTCTGTATTCCTTACGTGGTGTATAGAGCCAACAGTCAAAAGACTCAGCTGTTGCTATTAATGTTGAAATATTAAAATTTCTACGCCATTTTGTAATAGGTACTAGATTTATATTTTATAAACTTATGTCTGTGGGTGATCTAAAAAAATAAAATATTCGAATAAAATCCATAGTTATATCGATTTAAATACGATCTATTTAAGTGTAGATATGTGCCAATGTAAACCTAGAAATAATTTTTAATTGTTATTAAAAAAGTTACGGTAGATGTGTATTTTTATATAATTATACTTATGTGAGTAAATAAATTTATTTAAAATAACAGACTGTGTTTTTTTCTCAAGTCCAAACAAGGAAGGTATTGTTCCGAAAAATAGCTATCTACTTAACTATTTGAGCAGACATTGAATACAATATTAATGTTTCTAAGATAAGGTAACCTATCATCCTTATTTTTTTTTAAATAAAACAGTTGTTAACAATTAAAACATCAATTTATTTCTAAAAATAAGTACTTTTCACAATTAATATAAATATATTGATATATATCAATTATTTCTTTCACCATATGGTTGGCGAATTGCTTTTAGCTAAGTCGTCTTTGTGCCATACAAATTACATTTTGCGTAAAAAAAAAGAAAAAATATAACCTAAATAAACCACCATATTATATTTTTCATAAACTTGTAACTTCAATTAAAAATTCAATGTATGTAAAGTATCACAGCGAAAATGCATTAGGTATCAGTTATAATCACAGATTGGCACCACGGTGTGCAGTATCGGTCGACTTGACACCCACTCGATAAAAATATAAGTTGAAAATACCTACTCGTAATCTCGCCTCTTTCCTAGAATAGTAAGGCGAAGACTACATCTTTCCACTTGTGACAAGTGAAAAGACGTAGTCACCCATTCATATTACAGTATGCAAACTTGTCGGCTTAGGGTACGTACTCTTGACCTGACCGCTCACCAGGACATCCCCAATTTGATCAAGGTACGTTCATAGTCCTTCTCTCTTTCAACCTTTCCATTCATATAATCACGTTTTTATCCCTTACGGCGTAGACAGTGTTAATAGTCTTGCAAACACTGATTACGGCTACGGCTGTATGGGTTAAAGATGGAATTGAGAATAGTAACAGATTGCTAGCCCATCACCTAAAAAGAAGAATCCCAAGTTTTTAAGCATATCCCTTAGTCGCCTTCTACGACGTCCATGTGAAAGAGACGGGAGTGGTCGTATTCCAAAATGCCGGAACCCACGGCATATTCTCACCTTACATTTAAGTACCGTAATATTGTTTCTTTTTGTGTTATAAGTAGACTATTTTTCTTTTTTATTGTGTTACAGATTTTATAATTTAGAACGTTCACTACACAAGTCCATCCAAAATTTGTAGCTTTTATATTTAGGATTAGATACTATAGTCTTATTTTCATTAATATCTAAACACAGCCTCTTGTTGTCGGTTTTGTATGGCTCCCATACAATTTTTTGATCGGTCCATGATGGTTTTCTGAAAATAAACATGAAAGTTGATATAAATTAATTTTTATATGAACAGCTGAAGCTCTGTCTAGTCCACGATGGATATAGACGTGATTATATGCATGTATGTAACTAAAAATCATAGATAAAATGATTTTTAATAAAATATAACTAGTAGTCGGTCAGTAAATCAATTTTGAAGAAGTAAACATAGAATGCGAATGACTCTTTTTAGCCGACATCTAAAGACGAGGAGGTTCTCAATTGAACCGTATTTTTTCTGAGTTATGTAGGTACATTAGTTTGAGTGCTAACCAAATTTTTGCGGTAAGGGAATACATCACGAGGACACCTGCACAATAAACATTCAGGCAACTGGATGTGTAACATGATTCAATACGGTTTAAGGTTGGTCGGACGGGAGTCGCTTCGTGTAAAAAACTGACTCACCCAATACGGGATCATGGGTCAAAAGGCGCACCCCGGGCTCCTCTCTAGAGAGCTGAAGATGCAACCAGGACTAATGCCAGGAGGAAGAACAAGACTTAGGTATTTCTACTGACTAGCTGTGCCCGCGACTTCGTCCGCTTGGAATAGTTATTTTGGGCATCATTGTAGCCCTCAAGGATGAATAATGTTCCCTGTTTTTTCACATTTTCCATTATATCTTTGCTGCTTATAGTTGCAGCGTTATGTTATATAGCCTATTTATTTATCCTTGATAAATGGTCTATTCAACGCAAAAATAATTTTTCAATTCGAACCGGTTGTTCCTGAGATTAGCGCGTTCAAACAAACAAACTCATCAGCTTTATAATATAAGTATAGAAGTATAGATGGAAAAAAAATACTAACCCTTCCAATGCAAAATTGCACCAACATTCGGCTAGAAACTTGGAAATCTCCTTATCTTTCTCCGAAGCGATCTCATGCTTATTCTTCCTGTAAATCTCATACTGAATTATGTCTCCGTGAGTGGTCCCTTTTAAGCCCAAATCCTTCATCACTTTAATGTTTAAATTGCCGACGTAAGAGAAATTATAAAAGTAAACATCCTGCGTTTTAGATATCAATTCAGGGAATAAAGTTATGTCTCTATCGAAAAACGCATCAGACAATAAATTAGCGAATTCAAGTTTATAATCATCATTTATAACGTTCCCCTCGAAATAATATTCCCTTAATTTATTCTGGAACAACGCAGACTCGATTTCGTCTTTGAAATTGACGTAACTCGGCACGAAAGAGTTAAGATCGTTTTCATAAGTAATTTTACCGTCATTTTTTCTTACAAATAAGGCTCCTTCATGCGTTGAGGATCCAAGTAGTACAGGCACTCTTTTATATCTCTTGCCCTTAACACTTTGTAGTGGAAACTCTTTAAAATATCTGGCAACACCCGGGAATTTCTTTTCAACCACCGTAGCGAAAAAAGGCCTTATAACGTACGGCGGACGGTTGAATTCTGCCATAAAATAACCGTTCAACAACTCATCCACAGGACAATTTAGCAAAAATTCATATAAACTTTTCACATCATGAAACTCTTTGCCTAATAAGGAAGCCACATGCTTCGCGCTTTCAATAGGATCGTCTACGGTCATTATAACATCAGCTAATATATTCCCAGATTGTGCTATCACTTTGCTAAACAAACCATCTGCCATTTGAGTCACCATGTATGATGAAACTATAGCCGCACCGGCGCTTTCGCCAAAAACCGTTATATTTGAAAAATCGCCATTAAACTGGAGTATATTTTTATTAACCCATTTCAGCGCTTTCACCGTATCCTTCAGCGCTACGTTACCGGGCGCTTCGGGTATGTTCAAGCACAGAAAACCTAAAATATTCAATCTGTAGTTAATTGTAACGAAAACTACGTCGTTCTCCATAAAATAATCTGGGTTATACCAATCTCCGTAGCCAAAGAGCAAGCGACCGCCGTGTACAAAGAAGAGTACTGGTAAAGTTTTAATTTCTTCGGTTGGTAAGCAAGGGGTGTACACGTTTAGGTATAGACAATCTTCGCAGCCTTCTATTTTGGCGGTTGAGAGGTTAGGTTGGCAAGCCTTGTTGCCCGGCTTGGTCGCGTCTCGGACGCCTGCCCATTCTTGTGGATCCTCTGGGTTCTGTAATCAAATATTACTTAGTTAATACATACATACATAAAAATCACGCCTCTTTCCCGGAGGGGTAGGCAGAGACTACCTCTTTCCACTTGCCACGATCTCTGCATACTTCCTTCGCTTCATCCACATTCATAACTATCTTCATGCAAGCTCGGCGGTTTCGGGTACTTTTGACCTGACCCTTTACCAGCGCGTCCTTAATTTGATCAAGATGATGATAACTTAGTTGATGTTAACCCTAAAATTACCTAGTCAATAAACAAACTTCTAAAAACTAACTCTGACTTCTTTTACTTAGGTTGGGAGAAAAAAAAAGACGCAAAATACTAACCCTAAATCTGAGTTTCCCCACTGGAGGCCTCGCGTATGGTATTCCTTCAAAACTGTAGTATTCTTTGCCGTTACAAGTCTTCACCTTCTTCCCTTGTAAAATTCCCTGCTGCACTTTCACTTGACATGACATTGTTTGCCTGGAACAAATAAATATTTATGAGACAAATTACACAGATTGAGTTAGTCTGAAAGTAATTTCGAGACTTGTGTTACGAGATACTAACTCAGACAATACTTAACCCTTAAGCAGGCCGCGGACGTATGCTTCCCACATAGATTTTTTAAAGTTGTAGCCGGGTTTTGGTGAATCACAGCCCACAATCTGTCAAAATCTAATCTTAACTGTATACTCTATGGTTCCAAATACTAAAACTCGGTGTTTCCGAATGTATGTGTCATTGACAGCCAGTTGAATTTTTGACTACCGTTGGAGAGGTGATTTTCAGTAACTGTGCAATACTTTTTCCGATTATGGCGAAACCAAGAAAGGTAAGTCGTGCAATTTTTTGATATATTATAGATTTTGAGTTATAGTATCAAAATTATAAAGTTTTTTTGTTGTTTTCCTGCAAAATATTATGAAAATAAGGTAAAATAAAATGTGGGAAGATATGACCATAACCTGTTGATTACCACTATTTGTGGGAACTATATTTCCTTTGCCTGTTCAAATTACCTTATTTTTTGTATACTAGCTTATTCACCCTACTATGTTCGTGTGTTTTATAACATAAGCAAAATTTAATTAGAAAATACGCATGGTTATGATTATTTTACATAAATGTAACTAAAGTTGAGATTTGCAGTAGGATATATTTTTACTTTTTTAAATATCTTTTAAAAATTAGCATTTGTTACTGTTTTTTATATAGAGGCTGCTCAAAGATAAACAAATAGAAGTTATTCTGGAAGAATGGGACTCTTCATCAGAAGAAGAAGATGAAAAGAATGAAGAGTGTGCAGCTTTAGACTATGTTCCTAAATCAATTCCTAAATAAATCAAGGTTCTGGGGCATAAAAATATTTCATTTATACATTTCATCAAAAAAATTATAATAATTACAGTTGATTTGATTGATGATTATAATACAAAGTAATAAAGTTGTTTCATTTCAAACTCTTTAGAAAATAAAAGTAAATAAGTAAGATAAAATACTTAAATATATAAAATAAATAATTTATGAACAGACTAGCCTTCACCATTTACATATAGATATACCTACAGATTAGAGTTGTCTCTACCCAGGCAATGGGATTATGTTTTCCCACGTCATTTTTTCAGCTATTTCAGTGTTTTTTCAGTAATTTGTTGATAAGGAATCGGAAAGGGCGTTATTTTAAGCCTAAATCCATATATGACACTTAATATACAGTAGCGGTTTATCGGGGCCTGTTTAAGGGTTAACATACATATATACATAAATCACGCCTCTTTCTCGAAAGGGGGACCAATAAACCACATCTTTTCACTTGCCTAATAACAACGAGACTATATAGAATAATAGATATACATAAACACTCAAGACCCAGGCCAATACATATTTTAATTTAAACGGAACGTAACTTGACCGACTTAGTTAGTTAGTCAGTTGGTTTTAATCCTACCTGATTGATGGTAAGGGCGTACTCCGGGCTACTCTCCAAAATGTTGAGGATATACAGCCGGGACTATAGCCAGGAGGTAGAAGTAGAAGGTATCGATCAGTTTTGACAATTAGGGCTTACCATTTCAATTTCAAATTCTTTATTGCATATCATAAAGTACATCAGTTGAATTACAGTTACTGCTTATAAATAGGTACAATATGAACCCTGTTGGGCGTCGCAATTATAAAATAATATGGAACCACACCACCCAAGGTCTTAATCCAAACCTAGGCTAGAATTTGTTTTAATTATCGATAAGATTACATACTAGCACTTATATAGTAACTGATAAGTGTTCGGTATTTTTTAACAAAATCGACGTTACTCTGTAACTGTGCTAATGATTTAACTAATGAAGTAAAACGTATGTTCAAAGTGGTAACTCACACTTGACCGAAAACGTACATACATATTGTCACGTCTATATCCCTTGCGGGGTAGACAGAGTCAAAAGTCTTGAAAAGACTAATAGGCCACATTCAGCTGTTGGGCTTAATGATAGAATTGAGATTCAAATTGTGGCAGGTTGCTAGCCCATCACTACAAGAAGAATCCCAAGTTTTTTAGCCTTTCCCATATTCGTCCTTTACGACATCCATGGCAAAACTAAAGAGTGGTCCTATTCTAAAGTGCCAGCAACCACCCAGCAAATTGCCGATACGGGGTAGACAGAATTAACAGTATAAAACGGTCAGATAAGAAGAAAAAAAATATTATAGTATAAAAATAGGCATACAAGCAGATGCGGCCACTGATTGAATTAACATTACTTTTTGAAAATCTAACAAGTTTTTGATCTAAGTATGCCCTGTTAGCACGGAAAATACAATAGATGAGTTTGAAAGTAGAAAAATCACAGAATTATAACTTGGGTGATTTTTTTATTTAGATCGCATTTTTTTTATTATTTACCCTGTGTGCTGTTTTACAACACGACATGTTCTAGTATTATGTTATGGTGCCGTGTGGTTCCCGGCACCAATAAAAAATATAATAGGATCACTCCATCTCGTTCCCATGGATGTCGTAAAAGGCGACTAAGGGATAGGCTTATAAAGTTGGGATTCTTCTTTTAGGAGATGGGCTAGCACCCTTTCACTATTTGAATCTCAATTCTATCATTAAGCCAAACAGCTGAACATGGTCTATCAGTATTTGCAAGACTGTTGGTTCTGTCTACCCCGCAAGGGATATAGATGTGATATATATGTGATATAGAGCCTTTTTGGATAGTTTCTGACTGCTCATAAAGGCATGCAAAGCTCCATTCACCATGTTCCCCGCGTTTACTCTCCTTTCAATATATGAACAATATAAAAATTAATTAATTACTAAATTAAATTTAAAATAATTCCAATGATTAAAGAAATATACATGATATATATATATGTAAATAAAATTCATTGCGGACCACGGACGGACCACCAAGCCACGGCCATGAAGGTACTTTAAAATTTATATTTAATTATTTGGTTATATGTAAAAGTATACCAATTTTGGTCCATTTCACCAACATTGGTTTGTCGCGCAAACAGATTGCCAAAAATCAGAAATTATAAGGAAAAAGTTAGTAAGTCTTTTGTGAGAAGGTAGACTTAGACTACATATTTAGACTTACCACAATTAATACTTTTTAAAATTCATGATAGAGTTATAATCAAAATCAATTGATAATAGAGGAATAAAATTTTGCACTTCTAACTCCTCTTTATTTTGTCTATGGGCAATCTATGTAAATTAAAACAAAAGGTCAAAACATCATTACAGGTAGGTATACAGACATACAATTAACATACCATGATTACCTCCTTCATGGAATGGAGTCAGAATGGGGTGCTTTTCAGTTCAAAAGTATTTTTAAGCTTCATGTAAAAACCTGACTTATCCAATCTAGGTTCCCTGGTCAAGCAGAGGACCATGAAACCTGGTATAAGTACCAACTCGGTAGTGGTAAGGATGTAACCGAGACTATAGCCAGTTCTAGCTCTAGCCATATTGGCTCTGACTACCCCACAAGGGATATATAGGTCACTACATGTATGTATGTATTACATATATTTGGTACTGCAGTATCATTGATGGGGTAGTATGGAACTTGGCCAAAAATTTGTGAAGAAAATTTCTTCTAAAGATAGAAAATATTAATGAAATAAGTTTGGCTCTCACTTACCTGTAAAACAGAATGGTTGTGTACTTTGGACTGCGTTTATTAGTGAAATCAGTCCGATAGTACCGAACTAATAATGTTTATGTCATAAATATCAATATACTTGATTTTATTTATATTTTGGTATAAGTTTAGTAAAAAATAACACTTTACACTTTTCAACTACTTATTAGGAACAGGAATGGATTTTTATCGAATTTAAATTATAATTTTGAACTTTCTAAAATAAATTTCTGGCTTGTTTGTTTTGATTTGAATGTTTTTTTTTTTTTTTTGGTTTTTTCATGTAATTTTTGACTAAGTTTTCAACAACTTGCTGCCTAGTCGTTGGTATATAGTACGTGTTACGTGTATAGAGCTTCTAAAAATATTGAACGCATCCAAAACAGAGTCTCCACCTAGTGTCATTTTGTGACAATACAAAAATGATATGATGGCCGCCATCATTGCGACACCAGCGTGACAATCAATGGAGACATGTCAATTCTGTTCATGATATATGAGAAATTCCAATGGCAGATTCTTTCTTCGGGTTCGATACTTCGTTATCGGTAAGTCTACCCGTACATTTCTTGTATGGACAGTGTATTTTGTGTATAAACATTCATCAAAATAGACTAACGAATGGACTGCCAGCATGCCCCAATCTCGAACCATTCATTGCGTTTTACTTGTTTTTACCGCTTTCATGCTGTAAAATCAGCTTAAACGTGGTTGATCAGTCCTTATAATACGCTTGAGGCTAATCTCAGTACATGAAATATGCATTTTATGCTGTGGAAGGTTGAATTTTGTTATGTACATACATTTATATTTTCATGTCTATTAGCCCTTAAACTTTCCTTATTTTGCAAGGCCTACACATGTGAAATCCTTTATGCCATTGTGTTTATAAGATACATGCTTATATTTATTATCATGCTGAACCCAGACAATGTTTTTGATGTCTAAATGTTCTATCTAAATACTTAATTATATTTATATTGATGGGCATTAAGTTTTCTGATGTATCTTTGTTTTAAAACCGTTCAAAATATACTTTGCGTGAATGCAAGTCTTATCTACCAGTATGGCAAACTTTCTCTTTGATAAAATGTAAAGTAGATAAAACTATTATTTCTCAATGTGTTCATACATGTGTTACTTAGGGATATCAGAGTTATTAAAGCAAGTTATTTATCTTAACCTAGATCATTTAGTACTCTATGAATGTATTTGTTGTTTTTATTATAATAGTGACCATATTTAGGTTATGGGCTAGCAACCTGTCACTATTTGAATCTCAATTCTATCATTAAGCCAAACAGCTGAACGTGACCATTCAGTTGAAGACTGTTGGCTCTGTCTACCCCGCAAGGGATATAGACGTGTCCATGTGTGTATTATAATAGTTGTATGTGTGTAATTAAAATTGAATGTATTAATGTGTTTGGTAAGTACAGTAAAACAAGTACATTTAACGTAGCTGTGCCACCTCACCTAGATTAATGTATAGGAATTGGTCCAGGTATATCTTTAGCCAAGTGTACATGAGCAACAGCCATGAGTACAAGTTTATTGTCAACATATTTACAACATAAAAATTTCAAATGGCTACTATTGAACTTATCGAATAGAAGATAGCAAATGTTCTTTTTATAATAAGCTTAAATTAATTATATTTTTTCTTTCAGAACTTAAATGATGATGAAGGTGGTGGAGAACCTTCTGAGGACGAATATGATGCTCTCAACGATGAGACTTTTGGACAGGACTGTGAGTATTTCATCTTTTATTGCGGTGAACTACTTTCTGGGCTAAACCCATACATATAGATTAAAACCATGGTGGACACAATAGAAGAATAATTGCAGGTTGCTTTGATCAATTTGAGAAAGTCTTGGTGAAAGGTCAGGATTACAGGTTACATTATAATTAGGCTTCTAATGACACCTCATTTAACTAATTACGGTAACTAGTTTAGAAGTTATGAGGTAACAGAAGAAGTAAAAAAAAATTGCTTTGTATTTTTGTATGTTTGTAACGAATAAACTTATATAAGCAGATGAGTTTTTCCATCAACCTACTGTTTTATAACGAAGTTTAATGGCTCTCTCAGTTGTTTTCGGTAATTTATGATGAGAAATATTCAGGTAAAGAGTACCCTAAACAAATGAGGTTATACAAGGAGTTTTAAGAATGTGGACAAATGGGTATGTAGGGATTGTGGCAGCCCAAAAGATTAGTCTCTGCCTTCTTTCCTGAGAAGTACTATCGGAAACATACATACATATGGTCATGTTTATATCCCATGCAAGGTAGACAGAGCCAACACTCTTGGAAAAACTGAAAGGCCATGTTCAGCTGCTTGCATAGCTTAATGGTGGAATTAAGATTTATAGTAACAACAGGTAGCTAGCCCATCGCTTACAAGAGTATGTATATTTTAAGGTTGTCGCTTAGTCGCCTTTTACGACATCCATGGGAAAAGGTTTCCAAAGGAAATGGTTCCAGTTCTTTTTAAGTTTTGTGAATGAGGCGTGATTTTATGTATATATATGTGTATGATGATAATAATTCTCAACAGCGGAGGCGTTCGATTGGGAGGTGGAACACGAGACCCTGGCCCAGCAGTTGGAGAGTAACCGCAGGTTCAACAGCAGCGGCATCGACGAGACGGCAAACACACAGCTTGGTGAGTGATGTTACAGTGTGCAGGAAGTATAGTTACAAAGTTATTAATTCCTACAGAAGATAGAAGGAGAAAAGAGGGGAGAAATAATCATAATAATGTGCCGTGTGGTTCCCGGCACCACTACAAAAAGAATAGGACCACTCCCATGTCTTTCCTATGGATGTCGTAAAAAGCGACTAAGGGGTAGGCTTATAAACTTGGGATTATTCTTTTAGGCGATGGGCTAGCAACCTGACACTATTTGAATCTCAATTCTATCATTAAGCCAAATAGCTGAACGTGGCCATTCAGTCTTTTCAAGACTGTTGGCTCAGTCTACCTCGCAAGGGCATATAGACGTGACCATATGTATGTATGTATCTTAACTATTCGACCACCGATGGTCCTAAAATAAATGGTGCTGATGTGATGATAATAATTATTGTTTGTTTGTTTGTTACAGAGGCATCTCTGTCCAAGCTAGTGTTGGACGAGACCGATTCGCCCCAATCGAGGTCCTTCGGGTCCAGCGTTTGGCGGCATGACCTGTCATTCCCTATGGCGCCCACGGTAATTTTCCGCATATATATGTACACTAGCTGTCCCGGCAAACGTTGTTTTGCCATATAACTAATTTTTAAGTAATTTCTAGGTAAAAAAAAAAATGTCAAGTGTGGACAACCCTTATCAATAAGAGGTATGAAAAATAGATGTTAGCCGATTCTCAGACCTAGTGAATATGCATGCAAAATTTGGTTAAAATCGGTAAAGCTGTTTCGGAGGAATACGGAGACAAACGTTGTGACACGAGAACTTTATATATAAGATTACTGTCACTATTTAATTATCATTATCATCACTATGTAATATCTGCCGTCAACCAAACTCCGTAGCATGGAACGCGCCACGTTGTTTTTATCGCGCTAAATACTATCGCCGTCCCGTTTCATTTTATGATAAAAAGTGAAAAAGCGATAGTTTTGAGCGTGATTAAAATGGCGGCGCGCGTGCCTTGCTACCGGGACTAGAGATACGTCTACCTTGCGGGGTCGACAGAGCCAACAGTCTTGAAACACTGAAAGGCCTCATTCAGATGTTCGGCTTAACAAGTTTACTCATAGTGACAGGTTGCTAGCCCATCGCCTTAATGAAGAATTCCAAGTTTATAAGCCTATACCTTAGTCGCCTTTAACACAATCCATGGGAAAGTTATGGAGTGGTTCTATTCAAGTGTCAGAAACCACACGGCATTCACATTAAATGTACCACTATATTAGGAAAGGGATATATACGTGATTATATATGTATTTTTTATACTGGTGCCGTGTGGTTCCCGGCACCTATGTATATAAAAAAGAATAAAACCACTCCATCTCTTTCCCATGGATGTCTTAAAAGGCGACTAAGGGATATGTTTATAAAGACGTGACTATATGTATGTATGTATAACTGTATGTACGGTATGCCCAATAGTTTCTGGCACACAGTCACTCAGTCGCGTAATTGTTTTGCGTATGTTTCCAAATGAGTCATTGGCTGATCAGTATTAGTTTTATTTATTTATTTTTATTTGTTTTGGCCTGTAGCCGGTGCCGCCTCTCAAAAATGTGTGCACGGTTGAAGAGTTGGAGCGGCAATTGCGTCAGAAACAAATGTCTTCTCAGCAACAGCAACAGCAGATGCCGTTCTCAACGCAGAATTACTTTCAGGTGAGGCAATGATGGATTTGCACATTGCACATCTGGATATGCACATTGCACATCTGTTTTTGCACATTGCACATCTGGATTTGCACATTGTATTACCAGGTTTTTACTTATCACTTCTCAAAAGTTGGCTGGTTGAGATTGCTTATCGATAAGTCCGCCTTTGCTCAACATATTCATAATGTATGTTTCCACTACAAATGTATTTTTTATGGGCTATAATATAATTTGTATTGTACATCATGTATGTACATTATGTCTCAATTCTATTATATCAATTTCATAACGAAGAAAAACAGCTGAACGTGGCCTTTAGCCTTTTCAGAACTGTTGGCTCTGTCTACACCGCAATGGATATAGACGTGATAGTATGTATCTATGTACATCATGTTATAAGGCGAAGCTTTCCCCCCAAATGTTGACTGGAAGAGATTGCATTACAGATACTAACTGAATGATACAAAATTTTATTATAAATACGTATAAAGATAAACATCAATGTTCCAGGCCAATTATAAAAAGTTAGTTTCTCATCATGTCCTGGCCAAGATTCGAACCTGGGTCCTCCAGTGTCACAGACAAGCGCACTTCCGCTGCGCCTCACAGGCCGTAAAAATACCCGTAATCCGAAAATTGGCGAAATCTGAATTAAGGCTTATTTATTTATTATAAACAATAATTCTTCTAGCCGCGATTCCCGGTGATACTTCAAAGGCCGCCGGGCCTCCAAGCCCCGGTGCCTCTCCCATTCGCCCCCCAAAACATGACGCATAACATGAGTCAGATGAGTCAGCCCCTTAACAAGATCTTGGGGCAGAACAATCAGATGACCATGAACCATCTTGGGTCCAATGTGAACCAGTTGGGGCAGAATCAGAACCAATTGGGCCAGAACGTCAATCAGGTAATTTTTTCTGTTTTTTTTTTTATATCTTTATCGCGGTTTTTATCTTGGGATTCTTTTTAAGGTGATAGGCTAGCATTATGTCATTATTTTAGTTTAAATTCCATCATTAAGCCCTACAGCTGGATGTGACCTCTCAGTCTTTTTAAGACTGTTGGCTCTGTATAACCCATATGAGATAAAGATATATGTTTTTAAATGACATACAAAAATTTAATGATTAAACTTAGCTTTCCAAGTATAAAATAGTGTGAATCGCATCAAAATTCAAATTCAAATTGCGTGTTTTTTATATTGATTATTATTATAAGTGTTATATACCCACATAATGTAGAAAACTAATTTGAAAGAAATACACTACACATACATATTGTTTATTTCTCTTCTTCTTCTATCTTTTTCAGTTCATGCAAAACGCGAATCAGATGGTAGGACAGTTTCAAAACAACCAACTGAGCCAGACCAACCTGCTGAGTCAACTGACGCAGAACATTCACATGAATCAATCCAATCAAATGTTACAGAATCATTTGAGTCAAAATCAGAACCAACTGCAGAGTATGACTCAAATGGGGCAGAATGTTAATCAGATAGGCCAAAACGTCAACCATATGGGACAAAATTTAGCCCAGATGGGGCAAAGTGGGAATCATATGGGTGCTAGTGGGAATCATATGGGTCAAAGCGGGAATCAGATGGGGCCTAGTGGGAACCATATGGGCCAAAGCGGGAATCAGATGGGGCCTAGTGGGAATCACATGGGTCAAAGCGGGAATCAAATGGGCAAAAGCGGGAATCAAATGGGCCAAAGCGTCAATCACATGGGCCAGAACGTAAACCAGATGGGCCAAAGCGGGAATCAGATGGGGCAAAATATGAATCAAATTGGGCAAA
Source organism: Amyelois transitella (assembly GCF_032362555.1). Classification (NCBI taxonomy): domain Eukaryota; kingdom Metazoa; phylum Arthropoda; class Insecta; order Lepidoptera; family Pyralidae; genus Amyelois; species Amyelois transitella. The sequence goes on from NC_083533.1 coordinate 3,000,149, forward strand.
ATGTTAACCAGATGGGGCAAAATGTGAACCAAATGATGCCGAACGGTAATCAGTTCCCCGGGATGAATCAGTTCCCCAGGGCGATGGGCCAGCCCAGGATGATGGCCCCACCTCCCGGGATCAATATGCCCCGGCAGAATTTTAGCCCGAACGTCAGCCAGTATAACCCTAATTTTCGTGTGAGTATACTAATATTATAAAGCTGTAGAGTTTGTTTGTTTAAACGCGCTAATCTCAGGAACTACGGGTTCGAATTGAAAAAAAATCTTTTTGTGTTGAATAGACCATTTATCGAGGATGGCTTCAGGCTATATTACATTACGCTACAACTATTAAGAGCGGTGAAGTAATGGAAAATGTGAAAAAAAAAACGGGGAAAATTATTCACCCTTGAGGGCTTCAATGATGCCCAAAATAACTATTCCACGCGGAGGGAGTCGCGGGCGCAGCTAGTTATTAATATTTTTAATGCGGAAGTCTCTCTGTTTGTCTGTATAAGAAGTATCCTATGTTAGAACACAGGTTTTTCACTATACGCATTACAAATTCCATACAAATCGGTCCAACGGTTTGGCTTTGAAAGCAGAACAGACAGACTGACTTTAGCATTTATAATATTAAGTAAGGGATAAATTAAACAATACATATGTTGCAATTCCAGGGCCCAAGTGTACAACAAAAATCGAACCCGGACCCAACGCAGCCGCAAGCAATTAACGTGCAACCTAAAACCCAATCGCCGACGAAATCACTGCAAAAGAGTAATCAGAAACAACAAATGAATGCTAAAAGTGAGAAAACAGTGCAGAAATCCAGAGTGTACAACAATACCAAGATTCAGAACAGCAATATGACGTCACAAAATTTAGTTCAGCTGATACAGAATACACATCCGATGTTGCAACAGTATAACAATAGCTATCACAATGCGAGCCATCATCCGATGTTGAACAGGAACAATATGTTCGGGAACTCTTTGAATCAGTTCGCATATAATCCTAGGCAGAATGGTGTTTTTAATAGTAACAATAGGTGAGACATTTTTTTTCTTTAATCGCTTTAAAAAGAGAACTTGGTGGTTGTTCTCACGTTGACCTGTATGTATCTATGTATGTATGTATGTCTGTATTTATGTACATATGTTTGTGTGTTGGTCCGCGATTATCTCGCGTTTCGCTTAACCGATTTTGATGCGGTTATTCAGGAAAGTGCTTGCTGCACTTTGGGGAACATACATACATATAATCACGTCTATATACCTTGAGTGGTAGAATGAGCCAACAGTCTTGGACTGAAAGACCACGTTCAGCTGAACGTGAGCCAAACAGCTGTTTGGCTTAATGTTAGACTTTGTAGAAAAGACTCTTCTGCAACTTTTGCAGGGGAAACCTTATTTGATCATGGTTACATAGAGGTGACTACATGTATGTATTTATTTATTTACTAATTTATGTACACAAAAAACATTGAGACTGATAAACACAAGAAACAAAATTATGTTTACTATTTACTTTATCATCTGCAATAAAATAGAAATTCCATATTTTCATACCTATGTAACCTTTTTTGGTGATCAGGCCTTAATTTATCTTTTTTTTATATATTTATTCTTTTTTTTTTCTAGACATATGAACGGCGATGACTCGAGCGCAACTAGCGATGACGAGTACGCAGGTCTCATGACGCAGAGAGAGAAACAATGGCTGCTCAACATTCAGATGTTGCAACTCAACACGGGAACACCGTACATACACGACTTCTATTACACTGTGAGTTATGATTTTTTTCCTCCTACGAAACTGTAGTTTGGTAACCGGTTACGGTAGAAGAAAGAAACATCTGCGTTTGATACTAGTTATTTTTTTTTATACAACAACTTCAACTAACTTCATGTGCCGTGTGGTTCCCGGCACTAATATAAAAAAGAATAAGACTCCATCTCTTTCCCAAGGATGTCGTAAAAGGCGAATAAGGGATAGGCTTATAAACTCGGGTAAAATAATTCATCCTTGAGGGCTTCAATGATGCCCAAAATAACTATTCCACACGGACGAAGTTGCGGGCACAGAGCTTGTTTATTTATATGTATTCATTGATTGATCACAGGTATTCTTAGAGCGTCAGGCGAGCAAAGAGAAAGAGGGAATAAAGGAGGCGCACAAGGCTAACCAACAGAATCATCCTTTCTACAGCGGAGGTGAGTTATATATCTTACACTAACGACCCGCCCCGAATGTGGATGAAGCGAAGGAAGTGTGCAGAGATCGCGGCAAGTGGAAAGAGGTAGTCTCTGCCTACCCCTCCGGGAAAGAGGCGTGATTTTATGTATGTATGTATGTATGTATACGACCCGCCCCGGCTTTGCACGGGTAACAGTTACACATATAAACCTTTTTCTGGAATCACTGTCTATGCCGTGTGGTTCTCGGCACCAATAAAAATAAGAATACGACCACTCCATCTTTTTCCAATGAATGTCGTAAAAGGCGACTAAGGGTTAAGGGCTTCTAAACTTAGGATATTTCTTTTAGGCGACGGGCTGGCGACCTGTCACTATTTGAATCTCAATTCTATCGTTAAGCCAAACAGCTGAATGTGGCCTTTCAGTCTTTTTAAGACTGTTGGCTCTGTCTACCCCGCAAGGGATATAGACGTGATTATATGTATGTATGTAAGTAGGATAAAGCACGGGTAGCAGGTCTATTAAAAAAAAAAATTGCATCAAAATCCGTTGTGTAGTTTTAAAGATCTAAGTGTACATCAGTATGTTCTGTATATTATTATGTTATTATAAAAACACGTCAGTCCCTGTCCCAGCAGAATAAATGCAGTGGAAATGAGAGCGTTAAAAAGTATGATGGGTGTGAATGTACATATTTATACCATTTGTTTTGTAGCGAGGGCCATTTTTGGTGCACGCATATAATTTAACAATTCACTAATTCCAATTTATATTTTGTTAATGTACCAATTAAACGATTTTTCTTTCTTTCTTTCTTTCTTTTACAAGGCGTCAAACAAGAGAGCCACACTAGGGAGCGACACAATTCAGTGCGACACAACTCCACCAGCGAAGACTCCGCGCCGAGGACTTATGTGCCGACGCAGTTTGAGAACTCACTAGGGAAATTACAGGTGAGTGTTAGATGTCGCGTTTGAAGGAACGATTGTATTATTTTGTTTGTTTGTTTGTAATATCTTTATTTATTTATTATTTTATTACATACATACACGTCTATATCCCTAGCGGGGTAGACAGAGCCACCAGTCTTGAAAAGACTGACAGGCCACGCTCAGCTGTTTGGCTTAGTGATAGAATTGAGATTCAAATAGTAAATTTATTTATTATTTTATTACATACATACATACATATGGTCACGTCTATATCCCTTGCGGGGTAGACAGAGCCACCAGTCTTGAAGACTAAATGGCCACGTTCAGCTATTTGGCTTAATGATAGAATTGAGATAGAATTGAGATTCAAATAGTAAATTTATTTATTATTTTATTACATGCATACATACATATGGTCACGTCTATATCCCATGGGGGGTAGACAGAGCCAACAGTCTTGAAGACTAAATGGCCACGTTCAGCTATTTATTTTATTTTATTCAGAAAATATACAGTCTTAAATAATAATTTGATAACTATTTATATGAGAGACTATTGACCATTAACATATTTTCACATGTAAAAAAATAAACAGCCTAGTAACTAGGAATAATAAGTAATAACTTATTGCATAGAAATTTACACAGTAACAAGAAAATAGTAAGTACATAGTTATAAAATAAAACAAATCACTTGCATTTTTTTTTTGGAGATTATTTTTAAGAGATTATCGTGTTTTGTTTAGCACGTAAACAAAACACTATAAGGGTTGTCCACTCTTAACATTTCTTTTAACTAGAAATTAATTAAAAATTATTTATATGGAAAAAACAACGTTTGCCGGGACAGCTGGTGTATAATACACTAGCGACCCGCCCCGGCTTCGCACGGGTGCAAAATTATAAATGTTATTATTATACATAAAAACCTTCCTCTTGAATCACTCTACCTGTTACAAAAAACCGCATCAGAATCCGTTGCGTAATTTTAAAGATTTAAGCATACAGACAAACAGACTAAAATAGCGACTTTGTTTTATATATTATACTACTACTATATTAAACGGCCTCTGTGGCGCAGCGGTAGAACGCTTGTCTGTGGCACCGGAGGTCCCGGGTTCGAATCCCGGCCAGGGCATGTCTTTCTGATTGGCCTGGTTCTTGGATGTTTATCTATATAAGTATTTATTATTAAATATAGTATCGTTGAGTTAGTATCTCGTAACACAAGTCTCGAACTTACTTCGAGGCTAACTCAATCTGTGTAATTTGTCCCGTATATATTTATTTATTTATATATTTATACTATGTAGTGATATAAAAATAAAAGTATGATTGTAAATTCAGTGCGGCAGCGTGACGGCGCCGCGCAAGATCATCGACGTGGAGCTGGTGGGCGAGCGCGGCTCCAGGCCCGCCTCGCGCGCCTCCACCGCCAACCCCGCGGAGGTCAGTCACCCCCTCTCTCCCTCCCATAAGCAATTTGGGAATGAATATTTTATGAGTTACTCATAATCTTTTTCATATATGAAAATAAAATAAACAATATATATTTTTTATCATCAAAATCAGAATCTAAATATTCAACTGATTCATAGGACATATCAATCTCTGACAGTGCCAATGGTTGCACTTCAGACGTGATGGACTCACTATCACTTGTAGCACTAATGGAACACAAATAAAAATCGTCTATACTAATTTTCTTTTTCAATTTTGGTTTATTTTTCTTGGGCGTAGAAAATATAGGCGACTTCTTCTAGCTTCTCTTTGAATTTTCATTACGGAAGACTGAAATATACCTAAAACATTTGAGTAACTAGTAATAAACACCTTTATATTTAAACAATAAGCCAATTTTCATTACCCTTACTATACCACCCTTACGTTTTTTAGCGGAATATTAACTAATGCCTCGGACTTATTATTTTGCTTTCACGGCTAAGGATGGTCTTCAGCATTTTAATTTAGAAAAAACTTATATAAGCACATTTACAAAAATACATCAGTTTGACAGATATAGACCGTTGGCATTTGTAGTAAGTGTTGCCAGTGCAAGAAATTAGTTCAATTTGGTTTCCGCAACATGGCGAGGTTTTTTATTTTTTTGGTCAGGCTTTATATGTTTTATTCATAAGCATTATCTTATTTGCAGGTCCCAAGGGAAATGAAGCGCACGAAACAACTATTACTGGATATAGAAGCGTTGTACCTTATATTGTTGCGACTGGAGGAACTAAATGATCCGTTAGCGATATCAAATGCACTTATATTGAAGGTATGTATATTCGTGAACGTGGCATTTCAGTCTTGTCGAGACTGTTGGCTCTGTCTACCCCGCAAGGGATGTAGACGTAATAATATTATCCAAAAAAAATTGGATATAGTAACATTTAAAAAAGAAATAAAATTATTACTAACTGATAAGTGCTATTATAGCGTCCATGACTTTTAAAAAAATATTTTGACATACTTATTATATTTTATTATTATTAAATATTAATTGATGACATAATTGCTATATATGTATATATATTATTTTTTAATTAAGTATAAATTAAGGCGAATTTTTGATTTTTAATTTATTATTGAATGATTTAATTTTAAATGATAAAATAAATGATCTGACTGAATTATTGTATGTCTTGTGAAGACAGATCACAGTGACACGAACTGTTTGTATCATCTTTTCTATCTGTGTTTCCGCAATAAAGAGATTTGTATTTGTATATGTAGATATGTATGTATGTATTGTACATTATTTTAAGTGTTAAATAAATAATATATAAATTTAAAAGCCTTTCCCTTTGATAGATTATTACAAATTAAAAAATTCCGATTGCAGGAAAGAGAAGAGAAGCAGAAGCAATTGGAAGCGGCGCAGAAGGAAGCGGAAGATGAGGACGAGACGAATGTGTTCTTGAGGAACATCGAGTCTGTACAGCGGAGGCCCAAGCCGGAGACCAAAACGGAGATTGGGGATAAGAGACAGGTAAAACTTGGTCATATAATCACGTCTGCATCCTTGCGGGGTAGACACAGCCAATAGTCTCGAAAAGACTGATGGGCCAAGTTCAGCTGTTTGGATTAATGATTGAATTAAGATAGATTGGGGATAAGAGACAGGTAAAACTCGTCTAACCTAACATACATACGTGCCATACATATAATAACGTCTGTATCCTTGCGGGGTAGACAGAGCCAACAGTCTTCAAAAGACTGATGGGCCAAGTCCAGCTATTTGGCTTTAAGATAGGATTGAGATTCAAATAGTGACAGGTCGCTAGCCCATCGCCTAAAAGAAGAATCCCAAGGTTATAAGGCTATTCCTTAGTTGCCGTTTACGACATACATGGGGAAGAGATGGAGTGGTCTAATTTTGTTTATAATTGGTGCCGGGAACCACACGGCATGGTATTGACATAATAATTTTAATTAAGTGCCGTTATAATTATTTATTAATCATTATGAACCTGAAAAATGCTGTAGCGTAGATTGTTACGCCGCTTCTTTTTCACATGCGCTTTGGAAGCTGTAGTAGATATAATAAAACTTATATGTCGTTATATTATCGTCAACTAATAAGTGTTACTTTGTATCCAATTTTGAAAAGAAATCTACATACATACTTATAATCACGTCTATATCTCTTTCCGGGTAGACAGAGCCGACGCCTTCCACGCCGGCCACGTTCACCTGTTTGGCTTAATGATAGAATTGAAAATTAAAAATCTATTCTATATCTATTATATATAAGTATATCTTTGACGGCCTCTGTGGCGCAGCGGTAGTACGCTTGTCTACGACACCGGAGGCCCCGGGTTCGAATCCCGGCCAGGGCGTGATGAGAAAAGAACTTTTTTTGTTTGGCCTGGGTCTTGGATGTTTATCTATATAAGTATTTATTATAAAATATAGTATCGTTGAGTTAGTGTCTCGTAACACAAGTCTCGAACTTACTTCGAATGCTAACTCAATCTGTGTAATTTGTCCTGTATATATTTATTATTTTTATATTTGTTTTTCTATCTCAGCTAAGGCTGGTAAGTTAATACCATTTACGGGCGTCAACCGAGTAAACGATATACCTATAATTTATTCTGTCTGTTGTAAGTCAATCGGTCCGTTTTCGTCAATTTGAAGGAACTTATATATCTGTAACAGGTGGTGAATCTGGCGGTGAATCAGAAGCCGCCGGCGAAGAATCTTCTCGACGAGGACAAGGACGAGCTGATCAACAAGATGTTCGCGGGACTGATGCACGGCGACAGGCTGGCGCAAATGTTGACCGTGAGGAAGGGGAGGGTGAGTTCATATTATAGTTTTTGTTTGTCCACAAGATGGAAATCTGCGTGACTCGTTAAGTGAAGAAAGCATCGCACTTTTCAAGTTATGAGTCATTTTTTTTATATAGGTACATATAATCACGTCTTTATTCCTTGCGGGGTGGACAGAGCCAACAGTCTTTAAAAGACTGATAGGCCACGTTCAGCTATTTGCTTATAAATTTCGGAATTGAGATTCAAATAGTGACAAGTTGCTAGCTCATCGCCTAGTATTCCTTAGTCGCCTTTTACATTTACATACATCCATGGGAAAGAGACGGAGTGGTCTTATTCTTTTTGTATTAGTTCCGAGAATCACACGGCACATTATAATATGAATGTAATTTAATTATTTGAAAGACAAAGAAAACAACATCGTATCTTCACCGCACAAAATGGCGACACCCAAATCAGAACAATAATATAATGACAGCGGCTTAATGTAGACAATGTGCATTCGTCCATGATTTGAATTAAGAGATCTATATTTGTAACTTGACGTCCGATGAAAATGCTGCAGTGTAGTTTGTTCCGCCGCTTCTTCTACACATGTGCTTTGGCAGCGGTACAAGGGTCATATTGAAAGTTTTTAGAAAATCAAAAACTGAGCATTCTACTATAATATTAGTTTTATTATATCTTTTCAAAATAGTGTCCCTTTACGTCAATACATCAATACGTCAATGTCAATACGTCAATACGAGAAGCACCTTGCCCACTCTTCCTTAGGTGTCTCTTCGACGGCCATTTCAAACGCAGCGACTGCTTCTTCTTCTGCTCAGCGTTCACAAAACGTTTACCGCGAAGTTTTTCTTTTATTTTGGGCAATAAATAGAAATCACAAGGTGCAAGGTAGGGGCTGTATGGCGGGTGACCCAGTAATTCCACATTTGATGTCTCTAAAAAGTCGATGGTTCGGTTGTCGTGATAAAGGAGGATTCTGCTGCGAGGTCGTTTCTCCCGAACTTTTTCAAAGACAAGTGGCAAACAAATATTGCTGTACCACTCTGCATTAACTGTTTTTTGATCCTCTAAAACAATTGTTGCGTAATGGCCTGTCCTTCCGAAGAACGAAGCCACCATCTTTTTTCCCACACTTCGACCTCTCTTCACTTTTGTGGGTAACTCCTCGAACGGAAACACCCACTGAGCCGACTGCCTTTTAGTTTCTGGATCATAACAATAAATCCAGCTTTCGTCACCTGTAAGTATGTCGAATACGGCATTTGAGTCACCCCCGTTAAATTTTTCAATCATATCACGGCACCAATTAACACGACGGAATTTTTGGGCGTCAGTCAAATTATGGGGTATCCACCGGGCACAAAGCTTCCTGACCTCTAAATGTTCATGGAGGATTTTATGGATTCGGCTCATACCAATGCCTAGACTTGTCCGAATCTGCTGATAGGTAACTCTTTTGTCAGCCTCTATCATACGCCGCACAACACTGATGTTTTCTTCAGTCGTCGCCGTAGAAGGCCGTCCCTCACGCAGATCATCGGTGAGATTAGACCGACCACGCTTAAATTTATTGAACCAGTTGTAAACATTGGCACGAGATGGGGATTCATTATGAAAGGCCAATCGAAGTCTATTGTAACTTTCTTGTTGAGTTAACTTACACCGAAAGTCATAAAAAATCATTGCACGAAAATTTCTCGCGTTAAATTCATATTTTTTGCCACGAATTATTTTCACTTTGCCGCCAAATTGCAAAAATAATGACAATTGAATTAAATTTTTACTCATCAGCTAAAGATTTCCATTTTTGAAATCGGAATTAATTTTTTTTATTATATAAATAACAAATGGCCAGTTCTAAAAACTTTCAGTGTCGCCCTCGTAGTAGTTATAATTAGATTTAAGTGATGTGACGTCAATAAGTGATACCTTTATCCAGTTTTGAAAATAAATCTATTCTATTCTATTCTAAATAGTCAGAGATCGTTGGCCGGGTACCACACGGCACATTTATTTATTAATCTTACATACATACATACATAAAATCACGCCTCTTTCCCGGAGGGGTAGGCAGAGACTACCTCTTCCCACTTGCCGCGATCTCTATCTTTATGAATGTTTCCAGGTGCTAATCAGCCGGTTCGTGTCGCGGGTGGCGGGCTCGCACGCGCGCACGCGCGGCGTGTGGGCGCGCGTGCTGCGCTCTGTGTCGGCGGCCGCGCGCCGCGACGACGGCACGCTGGCTGCGCTCGCGCCGCACTTCGCGCTGTGAGTCTATATATATATATATACTTTAAAAAGCTGTCCCGGCAAACGTTGTTTTGCCATATAATTAATTTTTAAGTTATTTCTAGTTGAAAAAAAAAGATGTTAGGGTGGACAACTCTTATCACTGAGGGGTATGAGAAATAGATGTTGGCCGATTCTCAGAACTACACAATATGCTCACATAATTTCCGAACGAACCGTTTCGGAGGAGCACGGGAACGAACATTGTGGCACGAGAATTTTATATACATATAAGATTATATTAGGTCCTTACATGTGGAATTGACGTTTTCTTGTAACTGGCCACTTTGATCACAAATTTCTCCCTTTTGGTTGGGGATTCCAAATTCAAATTTATACAGTCATTCATTTGTTTTTTTTTTCTCTTCTGATTTTTACGTTTGCGTCACTAAGTTTAAATTTTTTTTTTTTCGAAATTTGCTTAACTTCCAAGTGAAAAATTCACTTTCGATAGGGCAGCCCAAACCGCCTTCAAATATTTTATTGATTCCCGTCCGAATGGTTTATAAAATAAATATAATTATTGTAAATATTAAAAAATATTCGACTTTTTGTTACTCCCATACCAAACGCCAATTTTATATGTAAGCACCAAATATTCAGAGCGTCGTCGGTGGTAAGTTATTTATTTATATATTTATATGTCCTCAGGTATATACAAAGCACGACGGGTTGGTCTGCTGTGTTGGAGTCGTGCAGTCTACTCGCCGAGGCGCTAGACCCTGCCAGGACTCCATACGCCCTCACCTCAGCTGTAAGTGGACTGATTATTATCACTTTTGTAATAAAAAAGGTCAGGTCAAGATGTACCCGAAACCTACGAGCTTGCGCGAAGACGAGTTATGAATGTGGAGAGATAAATAAATGATGTGCCGTGTGGTTCCCGGCACCAATATAAAAAAATAGGACTACTACATTTCTTTCCCATGGATGTCTTAAAAGGTGACTAAGGCTTAGGCTCATAAATTTGGGATTCTACTTTTAGGTGATGGGCTAGCAACCTGACACTATTTAAATCTCAATTCTATCATTAAGCATATCGGCTGAACGTGGCCTTTCAGTCTTTTCAAGACTGCTGGCTCTGCTTACCCCGCAAGGAAAATAGACGTGATGATATGAATGAATAAATGAAGAACAATTTCTGTTCCTTCCCACAGTTCACCCTAAGCTGCGTGTGCGCACTCATCGAGAAAGCCGCCATTTTGGTGAACACGCCCGAAGCGACGTCCAACGAGCGGCAATGGTCGAAATTCCTTAAAACTCTCGCTAGGGCCCTCAAAAACACCACGCTAACTGTGGCCAGGCCTTTGAAACCATTACCAGAAAACAAAATCCTTCACCATTTGAGACAACTGGATTCTAGAACTACTATTGAGATATTACAACGGGGCAAAACCGCGATAGACTTTGCGGATTTGTCGAAAACGGACGTGACCGAACAATTGGTCAAACATTTGTGTTGATATTTGGCCAAATGTTTGCGATTACTCGCGTCTCCGCTCAATTGTGTGCGCGTTTCGCTCTAATGATAATAATGATACTTATTGCAATGGTGTTAAGTACAAATATGTAAGTATTTATTTATTTTCTTATGCGGTTGGGATAAGTATGATTTAGAATAATGGCAACACAATGAAACATGTTGTGTAAACGGGAATTATTTGAAAGTTTATTTGACGAAGAAACATTGCCCGATATAAATAATATGATAGACATAAAATTTGTGTAAAACAATAGACGTATTTTTTTTACGTAATTTGACAAGACATTTTCTAAAGGTAGACGTAGAAAATTTTAATAAAAAAATATAATAAATGCGTACGAACTTTTCCGAAACCGAACATCGGTCAAAAAAAGAAAGTTTTAAAAATAATAATTTTACGGGTTTCGGCCAGTCATTCTATTCTGTTTTAACGGAACTTTATATAGAAAAACGCTTTTGTGTAGCCGAAGTTCCACTGTAATATTTCTATTTACAACTTGGCCCGTTGACAACTTGTCCCATTGGAATTTTGTACCAATTCTGACTGGCTAAGGACGAGTTGTCAATGTGAATGACGAGGTGTCATGCTGCTAAATCAACCTGCGTTAATCTCATTAAAACAATGCGGATATAGCATTTACACTGAAAATTCTTCTTTTTTATTTAAACATCTACTTCGTAGAATATTAATAAATAAAATTGATTTGATATATCATTCATCGTCTTAGAAAATAAAAAATAAACTTATTAAATTTTTAATCTCTTTGATAAAGTGATTTTAATTTAAAAACGAGAAAACAAACTCTCCTTATAGAAACTGGTTTAAGCGTGATTGTTCCAATTCGCAATTTAAGACTACAACATTAGCGAGCGAGCTCATTATCATATTATGACGAAATGGCCCTTTTTGGCAAAGTATTTGTAATTAGATTCGACATGTAGATAGCTCTTTCGCACGGTTAATTTTATGATTAAATAAACCTCCCAAAAATCAATGTATAAAATTTTATTTTCCCCAATTTGAATACTTATTTCGCCGTCGTGATGGTCGATTAGTTTAAAATATAATAAATGCTGGTGTTGTAAATTTCAACAAACGATTTTATAAAACCAACTCGAAATAAAAGATTGTATAAGGTCAGCTTATTTTTTTATCTGGTTGGCAGAGATGGCAAACTAAGTTATTATTTTTTCGTAAAAGCGTGTATATTGTATATGTAAAGTAGCACGATGAATTTTATATTTTATGTAATGTGATCATTTTTTCTAAAATGTAAATTGTTCAGTCGACGTCAGATTAAGGACAAGAAATATAAATTAATGTATGCGTTAAGTTAAAAAAAACTTGATGCCACAAATAGTAGAAATAAATGCCTTTTAAAAGATATGATTGTGGAATCTTTTCCTTTTAACAGTAATTCTCCTTTGAGGATGATTTTGTAATTCATCTGAATCATCTCCGTGTCACTTACTTATGTGTTTCCTTGACAATGTATTTGTGGGAAAACTATTTCAGTTTCATTTCTTTGTTTATTAGGACTTTTTTTTTATTGGTTATTGCTTTTATTTCCTATTTGCAAACTCGTAACTTATGTAATTGCGTAACAAAACTTGAATTAAATTTTTCGGTATTTATGTTGCTTAGTGATATGATATGTAACTGTTGCCACGGATATTGCATACTTCTCGACTAAATAAATAAAGTTAAAAGCTTTTGACTTAAATAAAGGGTAACATTTGATATCCTATTGTGACGTCGATTGCTCGATGTATATTTTCACATCATTGTCGCCGTCATTCTAATATTAGTTAAGCAAAGAATGGCGTAACACTTTATTGCTTTTCAAGTAAATAAGTCTGATAAATATATGAAGTTGGACTGCGCGTTGTTTTATTTACACGTAACATGCGTTGAATTTGCAAGTGTGGACAATTACCACTTTTACTGACCACGAATTTCTTAAACAAATGACAAGCTTGTGTCTCTATTAAACGGGCACAAGACGCGACCGAACTCCTATAAGAATGGGCAATCCAACATTGTATATATTTTAATTAAAACACATTATTTAATCATTCATTTATTCTTGTAAATAATAAGAACAGCAGATTACAAAAAAAAAAAAATCTTATTATATTCATTTAGTTGATAACTTAAAAATAAAACCATGCGTTTTGTTAACTAATATAGCTAAACATCCATGGAATTTGAAAAATATGGACGTATATGTTTTGATCCATAAAAATTCGTGGAACATGTATAATAATCACTAGTTTCAAAACTGAGGGTTGATTTTTTTTTAGTTTCCTTTTTTTTATAAACTGTGATCGGATATTGTTATTATTTTTAATTAATTAAAAAAAGATCTCTTTTGTGATAAATATAATCGTTGAAAAAAAAATCGATTCTCAGTTGTAACAAAATCACAGAGCTACATTTGTTTTAAGTAATGTGAGATTGTGTCAGCTTATGTATATTTATCGATACATGTTTTTAAATATTATTATGGTAACACTGACTCGGAAATTTGTTATAGGGTCGTATTTTATTTTAATAGTTTTTGTGCGTGAAATTAATTGATAAAATAAAATGTGTTAATATGATGTTACTTTTGAAAAAAATGTTAAAGATTCATAATTTAATGTGACATTTTTAAATTATAAACTTGCATGATTTATCTGTTTTTTCTTTCTTTTACAGAAGTGCAATATATATCTTATAATTTTAAATGTACATGATCCGCTCCCACAGCATTCAATTAAAAATTCATTCAACTGCATAATATATTTTTCTTCAATATTAATGACACGTACAAAAACTTGTAGGCTTTAAAATTATGAAAAAAAAAATTGTACATAAATGTATCAACTGCCAGGGAATCATAGATTAAAGGGTCATTTGTTATCGAATCTTTTTTTGTAAAATAACATTTTATTTCAGTTTCATAGTGGAAGGAGTTTTTTTTTTTACTTTTAGTAGTTTTTAGTTTTTTTTATCCATTAAATAAATAGAATTTGTTTATAGTATACATTCCCGTGTTTTATTTTAAGTAAATATCCCTTATATTTCTCTTCACTTTATTTAAATTTTGATGGAAACTTGAAGAAATATACAGAAATTTAGAACAAATAATCTCTTCTTCAAATACATATTTACAGTTGAGTAATAATTCCTATGTCACTCCATTTGCTTGTGGCAACTCATCATACGTTAACAACCTGTCCCACATTGTCAAATTTACGTTTGCAGTTTTTTATTTTGCGTTAAAACATTACATCTTCAAATAAAAGTCTTCTTCACTTTTCAATTGACATTAACATATTTTTGAGATTTTTAACCTTTCATTTCTGAAAGGAAGAATTCCCAAAAATCTTTATCGATTTTTTTTTGTCTTTACCTGTGCCATTCTTTTTTGTGTCTTCATTTTTTTCACATTCCTTGGCAATGGCTTATAAACTTGGGATTCTTCTTGTAGGCGATGGGGTGGCAAACTCACTATTTTAATCTCAAATTTATCATTAATAAGCCATACCGCCGAACGTGGCCTGTTAGACTTTTCAAGACTGTTGGCTCTGTCTTCTCCGCAATATATATGTACGTAAGCCGCCTTTAATTATGCCATTTTTTATGTCATTTTCAATTTTCTTTATATTATTTATCTTAAGAAAAACTGGACAACTTTAACTCCTGTAGCATATCGAAAACGGTCTCCACAAGTCTATATTTCATGTTGAAAGTCGCTCGGCGCGCGTCCACTGAACCGTATGACATGTTCAGCGTGAACAAGTCGGGATAGAACTGAAATAAAAGAAAGCCATTAATTCAAACAAAAAGTTACTTATTAAGACCACTCTATCTCATTACATAGGCAGAGACTAAATCTTTTCACTTGCCACGATCCCCGATTTGATCGGGCCACTTTCGTCTAGGCCTGTCCACTCCAAAGTTCCTATTCACACTCCTGTTTTATATTTGCTTAGACAACTTGCTTTCATTCATCCTCTCCACATGACCATATAGTAATCTAGGATCAGATTTTGATAATGCATACATATAATCATGTCTATATCCCTTGCTGAGTAGACAGAGCCAACTGTCTTGAAAAGACTGATAGGCCACGTTCAGCTGCGTTCGGCTTAATGATGGAATTGAGATCCGAATAGTGACAGGTTGCTAGGCCATCGCCTAAAAAAGGATCGCAATTTTATAAGCCTATACCTTAGTCGCCCATTACGAAATCCATGGGAACGAGATGGAGTGGTCCTATTCCTTTTTTAATTAGTGCCAGGAACCACACGGCACAAATAATTACGTTTTAAATACATAAATACATACGTGCACGCAATTCTCTCGTCCGGCCAAAGGCAAGAGTCGGCGGACGAGTAATTTTGAAATGTCTATTTAACAGAGAAGAGTTGTGTTGTTCGTTTATTCCTCGGCGCTTTATAACTATAATAATAATAATTTGTGCGATATTTCACTTGTTTTCTCTGGCTATCATTTTTTTCCACCTACCCTCCTAAAAGCAGTAAGCCTTACACTTATCGCTTCAACCATAATACAATTTACTTACTCCTAACCCCATCATAGGTTGTAAGGACAGTTCCTGCACCATCTCATTACATTTTAGGATGGTAGCCTTCTGTGGAGTCACGTACAAAAGCTGAAGTTTGCTCTGAAAAAAAAAATAACATTTGCTGAATTATACGACTTCCTAACCCATAGATTTGAAGATTCCATAAATCAGGTGGCATGATTTACGACCTATTCTTGTACTTAAAAGTTTAAAACTTATACCTTACTAGCTGTGCCCGCGACTTCGTCCACGTGGAATAGTTATTTTGGGCATCATTGAAGCCCCAAGGATGAATTATTTTTCCCTTTTTTTTACATTTTCCATTATTTCTTCGCTCCTTATAGTTGCAGCGTTATGTTATATAACCTAAAGCCTTCCTCGATGAATGGTCTATCTATTCAACGCAAAAAGAATTTTTCAATGCGAACCAGTAGTTCCTGAAATTAGCGCGTTCAAACAAACAACCAAACTCTTCAGCTTTATAATATTAGTATAGATTTAAACACATTGTTTTAATTTATTTGTTTCCAATATTTTTTTTGTCACTCAAAAACAACCATGACGTGTCTATTTTTAATTAAGTCTTTCTTTTCAATTTTGCCCCATCACGTCCGCCATCTGTGAAAAAAACTCTGGCATGATTTCGTGAGTGAATGAAGTGAATGAGTGGTTAAAAACGTAGTAGTCACAAGTGTTGTTGATAGATGGCGTTGATGTCGATTATGCCAATGTGTGCTTGCGTTTTTACATACATACATAAAATCACGCCTCTTTCCCGGAGGGGTAGGCAGAGACTACCTCTTTCCACTTGCCACGATCCCTGCATACTTCCTTTGCTTCATCCACATTCATAACTCTCTTCATGCAAGCTCGGCGGTTTCGGGTACTTTTGACCTGACCCTTTACCAGGACGTCCTTAATTTGATCATGATATGTTCGTCTAGGTCTTCCCACCCCGACCTTTCCCTCCACACTCTCCATGTATATCTGCTTATTCAACCTGTTTTCATTCATCCTCTCCACATGACCGAACCATCTCAACATAAGTACCCTTTTCTATTCCTGTAACTACATCTTCTTTCACATCACAACATTTCCTTATCACGCTGTTCCTTACCCGGTCACTCAATTTCACACCCAACATACTCCTTAACGCTCTCATTTCCACTGCATTTATTCTTTGCGTTTTTTCACATATAAAATAAGAAAATAAAAGGTCACTAACTTCTCGTTTCTTGTCCACCGCTTCGCGCAACTGCATGATGATAGTTCGACTCCCAGCTGTGGCGTTCCATCTGAAAAGAAAGGACGGTTGCACGACTCTATCTCTCTCCTTCTACGTGTTCCCGGGCGTCTTGTCACTCACTCTTTTAAATTCAACAACATTTCTCTCTCAACTTTGTGGGATTTTTGGTATCGTCTCGTGTGTTCAAGGAAACAATTGAAAAAAGAATAAGTAGGACCACTCCATGTTTTTCTCATCGATGTCGTAAAAGGCGACTAAGGGATAGGCTTACAAACTTGTCATTATTCTAGGCGATGGGTTAGCAAACTGTTACTATTTGAAGCTGCTACAGCTGAACGTGGCCGAAATCTTGTCAAGATTGTTGGCTCTGTCTACCCCACGAGGGATATAGACGAGATTAATGTAAGATTTAAGCTTTTGATGAGATGGTGCAGAGCATACGTATGTATGTATATACATAAATAACTTAAGATCAAGTCACCTGCTCCACTGGAAGTTGTAGGCCCTGGACAGAAACGCCATGGCGTGGTAGTTGTGCCTCTCGGCCGCCCACTCCTTGGGGCAGCTGCCCTCGATGTGGTTGTAGGCGTCGAAGTCAGGGAAGAAATCGCAGGCCGCCTCCCGCATGATCTGCGGTAGACAGAAGCTGTTTCTTTTTTTCGTTACCATAAGTGTACGTGACTATGACCACTCCATTTCCCATGGATGTCGTAAAAGACGACCAAGGGATAGGTTTATAAATTTGGGATTCTATTTTTTTTACCATAAGTGTACGTGACCACTCCATCTCATTCAGTGTCGTAAAAGACGACCAAGGGTTATTATAAATTTGGGATACTTTTTTTAAGGCGATGCAACCTGTCGCTATTTGAATCATAAAGACTAACAGCTGAACGTGGCCTTATACTCTTTTCAAGACTGTTATCTCTGTCTACCCCACAAGGGATATAGACGTGTTTATATGAATGAATGTGTAAGTGGCAACACTGGTGTCAGATTATCAAAAATCATTTCCGAATCATTGCATTTGTCCTAGTTATGTTTTCTCATAAATACCGTTTAAACTAAGATGATATTAAAATTTTAATAACGAATAAAACTTATCACCGAATACGCACAAAAAATTATCATATCTTTAAAACCGAAGTTAATACTACTAAAATGTCATTGTCACATGCCTTCAAGGACGAATGATTGAATGAATACGTTTTCAAGAAACTTCCAAAGATGAATGAATGAACGATTTGTTTGAACAACTCACTAACGATCTGTTACATCCCTAGATTGTTAGATTTAGTGCATCCCTAGGTGCTAAGGTTGCACACTCAGCATCTTCCCCCTAGAACTCAACTCCAGACATGACTCAGTACTACAGTTCGTGATCAGACCTCTTACCGAGTGGTTTCCCAAAGAGAATATTCCTCGCGAAGTGCTCTTTGTGCTTAAGTTTTATATTCATACATACATATAATCACGTCTATATCCCTTGCGGGGTAGACACAGCCAACAGTCTTGAAAATACTGATAGGCCACGTTCAGCTGTTTGGCTTACTGATAGAATTGAGATTCATATAAAGTGACAGGTTGCTAGCCCGTTGCCTAAAAGGAGAATCTCAAGTTTATAAGCCTATCCCTTAGTCGCCTTTTACGACATCCATGGGAGAGAGATGGAGTGGTCCTATTATTTTTCTATTAGGCCGGGAACCACTTGGAACATTCTATATTCAGTTCCTAATAAACGCGAGTGTTAAAAAATGTGCCGTGTGGTTCCCGGCACCAATACAAAAAAGAATAGGACCACTCCATTTCTTTCCCATGGATGTCGTAAAAGACGACCAAGGGATAGGCTTACATACCTGTGATTCTTTTTTAGGCGATAGGCTTGCAACCTGTCGCTATTTGGATCTCAATTCCATCATTAAGCCGAGCAGCTGAACGTGGCCATTCAGTCTTTTCGGGACTATTGGCTCTGTCTACCCCGTAAGGGATATAGACGTGACTATATGTATGTATGTATGTATGTTAAAAAATAGTCTTTTCTTTAAAAAGACTTCCACAAATCCTCTCTTAACAGACCGCATCCGTATGCTATTAAGATACCTGCATCATCTTCTTCACGCTGTAAGGCTTATTATAGTGTTCCTTTAAGGCGTTGGTGGTGGCGTTCGCTATCCACTTCAGCCGGACCGTGTTGGCTAGACAGAGCCACGTGATTGTGACGCATGCTCCTGTGACCGTTATTATTACTCCTTTGCTGTTGAAATTAATGGAAAGTCATTTAACATGGGCACATTGGACAATGTTTAACATATTGCGAAGACATCTCTCAACGTCAAATTCAAATTTAAAATTTTTATTTATTACTATAGGATACTTCTACTACTACTATAGGATCACGCGACGCTATCAGCCAATAACAGTGAAGAGTCTATATCGCGCAAGCAACAATTTCACGGATTGGAGCATATATATACATTCTCCGACACAACATCGTCTGTCGCGCGGTTCCCCAGGCGTCACAGCAGCCTGGCGGAAGATCTTCCCTTTGGTGGCGGTCGAGCCGAATCATCGCTCCCGCTACAATAATTACTCGTATATCCGAGAAATATCAACAAGATTGGCTCGGTAGATAACTTATGAAGAGATAACAAACAAACAAACAAACTCACTTTCACATTAAAGTACTTAGTTGAGATACGAGTACATATTATTATGAAATACAATATACCTGTGGGTATCCGGTTTAACATCCCAACTTTGATAGGGCAGGTTGCTATACCTCAATGTAGCTATACCGATCGGCCCTGTAAATGAAAAGGAATGAAAGCAATGTGCCGTGTGGTTCCCGGCACCAATAGAACAAAAAAATAGGACCACTTCATCTCTTTCCCATGGATTTCGTAAAAGGCGACTAAGGGATAGGCTTACAAATTCGGGATTCTTTTTTAGGCGATGGGCTAGCAACCTGTCACTATTTGAATCTCAATTTTATCATTAAGCCAAATAGCTGAGCGTGGCCTATCAGTCTTTTCAAGACTGTTAGCTCTGTCTACCCCACAAGGGAAATAGACGTGACCATTATGTATGTATGTATGTAGATAATCATAAAACACTAACAAAGCACCCCAGTCCTGAACTGAATTGTGAACTTGTCTTCATTATACTTCAAGTCGTTGATATAGTTGCTTGTCCAGAGTTTTCTCGGATCCTGCCACTGGCATACTACGGGCGGTTCCGACCACATCACGTCTTGGGGGAGCCTGAGAAATAATTTAAAAAGTTATAGTATAAGTATATCATAATACTAGCTGTGCCCGCGACTTCGTCCGCGTGGAATAGTTATTTCGGGCATCATTGAAGCCCTCAAGGATGAATAATTTTCCCCGTTTTTTTCATATATTCTACTATTTCTTTGCTCCTGCTTCCTATAGTTGCAGCGTGATGTTATATAGCCTTAAGCCTTCCTCGATAAATGGTCTTTTCAACGCAAAAAGAATTTTTCAATTCGAACCAGTAGTTCCTGAGATAAGCGCATTCAAACAAACAAACTCTTCAGCTTTATAATATGCATTGTCCTCATCACTCTGGAGTTATGCCCTTAACTATGGATCCCGGATTGGGTGAGTCAGGTTTTTACACGAAAGCGACTCCCGTCTGACCTCAGCCACCTTTAAGCAAGTAAACCTGACCCTGATTGGTGGTGGTCGCATAGTGACCTTAATCTAAAGACTTGTAACTCGATAAAGATTTAAAACACTCACTCAATGAATACCAGAGCCAGTTTCTCATACTCCGCTTCCATTTTCTTGATCTCTGCCTCGATCTCCTCCGGGGTCCTGGTGACCCCCACGGGGGGCGGACCCGGGGCCCGGTACTGGACTTGGTACTTCATTGGCTGAAGGACTTTGGGCAGTTGTACTAGATAGGAGAAAAAAATGGGGTTTACTAGTTACTTACCGCAGCTACCTACTTTCTTCTAATAGGTTTGTTAATGTTCTCACGATGATGTCATTCAACCATAGATATATGTTTATCTAGAACATAGATTTTATCATCTACATATGTCCTTAGTTTATACGTGCGCAGGTTAACGCACCTTATCTTGGTCAGTTTTCTGATAACTAATCCTAACTAATATTATAAATGCGAAACGCATTTGTTTGTTTGTTTGTTAATTCATCACAGGTTATCTACTGAATTTATCTTCTTGAAACATCACGTATAACATCAAACTGTAATTCCCTTGGGATTTGCAGAAAAACCTGTAATCTTTTGCAAATGGCGTTAAATTCCTCGCTTTTTGTTGGTTGCATTTAATTCGTTACTTTTTGCAGGTGGTGCTTGTCTGTGACACCAGAGGTCCCGGGTTCGAATCCCGGTCAGGGCATGATGAGAAACGAACTTTCTCTGACTGGTCCGGGCCTTGGATGTTTATCTATATAAGTATTTATTATAAAATAGAGTATCTTTGAGTTAGTATCTCGTAACACGAGTCTCGAACTTACTTCTAGGCTAACTCAATCTGTGTAATATGTCCCGTATATATTTATATGTATATCGTCCTTTTTTTGTAGATAGCATTAAATTCGTCGCTTTTTGGCGGTGGCGCTTAATTAACGCGGACGAAGGTGCGGTTAAAAGCTAGTGTTATAAACAACATCAATTAATTCGTATTATAATGACGTTATCAATATAATCGATAGGAAAAATGCGTACTAAAAGTCAAGCAACTCTGACATGACTTGAATTGGGATTGGTCGTTCTTCTCGCCTAGTCCCCCTCTTTGGAGAGGGGTCCTATGACATGCGTACATTAAATCACGACTTTCTCCGAGGGGGGTAGGCAGAGACTTCTTCTTTCTAATTGCCACGACCCTGCATACTTTTTTCATCGCTTCATCCACATTCACAATTCTCTTCAAGCAAGTTCGTCGGCTTTGGTACTATTGACCTGACCTTTTGCTAGAATATCGCCGATTTGATCAAGTTACGCCTTCGACAACGATCCTAGATTAGGTAAGTCAGGTTTAGTAAATCAGGTTTTACACGAAGCGACTTCTGTATGACCTCTTGAGTCTTCTTCTGAGTATGAAATGGATTTTTCGAGTTGAGTACTAAGATCTATAGTGGAACTACAAAGGTGCATTAGACAACTTTGAGACCGTACATACAAATAGTCACGTCTATATCCCTTGCGGGGTAGACAGATCCTACAGTCTTGAAAGGACTGATAGGCCACGTTCAACTGTATGGCTTTATGATGGAATTGAGATTCAAGTGCCGTGTGGTTCCCGGCACTATTACAAAAAAGAATAGGACCACTCCATCTCTTTCCCATGGATGTCGTAAAAGGCGACTAAGGGATAAGCTTATAAACTTAGGATTCCTCTTTTAGGCGATGGGCTAGCAACCTGTCACTATTTGAATCTCGGTTCTATCATTAAGCCAAATAGCTGAACGTGGCCATTCAGTCTTTTCAAGACTGTTGGCTCTGTCTTCCCCGCAAGGGATATAGACGTGATCATATGTATGTATGTATGTTGAGATTCAAATAGTGACAGATTGCTAGCCCATCGCCTACAATTATAATCTCAAGTTTATAAACCCTTTTCTTAGTCGCCTTTTACGGCATCCATTGGTAGATATGGACTGGTCCTATTCTAAAGTACCATACATCACCCTGAGATCGCACTATCTCTCTTAAAGTTATCGTTCATAGGCCAAGAAGGATTTGTGACATTTTTTGTCGAGGGTTAAAACTGACAAGTGCCTGTCATGTCAGATTATTACACGATAACCATGCCTTTGAATATTATACAGATAAGATTGCGATTATCGTACTTTTGCGATTCGATATTTGCAATCAGTATTTTGCGTAAATCGATTGCTTACGCACATGCCTATTTGAAAAAAAAAACGTAAATACTACCTATTTACAAAAATAAAAATATTCGTGGTAAAAAAGGCGGGAAGTGACGTCAGTGTGGAGGAAAACATTGTAAAGTTTTTGGATTCAGAAAGGAAAAATCTTCAGGACCATTCTATTTTTGAAACTCAGTGTTATCTCTTTGGTTGTGCACTCATTCAGAGTGAGACGGAATGTTTATTCGTAGAACTTTCGTATAGTGTTTCAGATAAACTGACTCATCACTGATTTACGTTGATGACGTTTTGATTTGAAATCAAGTTGTGTTTTTAATTTGTGTTGTAAAAACTTGAATCTCCTGTCTCTTTTCTTGTGACCGTTAAGAAAGAGATGAAGATGTGTTAGTGAATTCGTGATGAATTATGTGATGTAAACTAACACGATGAAGATCAGATTTAAATTCAAGCAAATTGAATTTTCTTACGATTTTTTACGATGACACTGAGACTAATGTAAGTTTTATTTAAATAAATTTCATATTTTAAAGAAAATTACTTATTGATTGTAAGAACGAAGTCATGTAAATTAATGCAGTGCAAAAATAATCGCGCGTTTTTTTTTGTACCATTAATAAGCAGCTCTATATCTTTTATCGTCTCTAGGCTATCGATTTGCCGTGATTTAGGTACTAACAAAATGGCGGACTATCGAGTACATTAGAAAATCATAAAAATGAACAGTACGTAAGATCATTGTTTCACTGTTAACACAAATCAGTTTTTAATTAAGGCATTACGTGTCTCTTCCATTAGTCGCCTCTTACCACATCCACTAGAAAGAAATGGAATGGTCCCATTTTTGAGTGGTAGACTAAACAAGGAATGAGTAACAGTGTAAATAATAAACGCCTATTTAAAAAGTACAAACGTAACATCGGCAAAGTCAAACTTTTGGCATTTGAAATGTTTATAAGGGATGCTACAGAGATATATTATGTAAAGACAGCTATACGGGATAAGCTTATTTTTATCTGAGTATCTCCTTATCATCATCTTACATCGAATCGTCATTAGTATGAAAAACTAGAAAGATACGAAAGTAGAATTTGAACACGCGTGATTAAGCAGATTTTATTCAAGGGGTTGACACTGTGATTCGCTTAAAATAGACATACTCCCTGTTGTTTATGAGAAATATAAAATTTCATATTGATTACAAATTCAAATTTTAGAGCGAAAGAACTACAGGCTTTAAAAAAATGTGAAATAAATGCGATAACGAAAACATGACGAAATTATCACTACCCTACATAAAGCAATGAATTAAACGCCACCTACAAAAAGCGACGAATTTAGCGCCACCTTAAAAAAGTACAAGTATAGTTTTTACCAAGACAAAAGGTACCTTTTGTCCTTTTCCAGACTTTTAATTATATATATGTATATACGTGACATTTCAAGGAGATTAATTCAGAAAAAAAACCGTGAAGAGGTTACAAAAATAAAAAAAACTTGCTTACTTTCTTATTAATAATATTAAGTACTTGGGATTTCAAAATTGGTGTACCACAGGGTTCTATCGTTGGACCACACCTACTTATGAATATATACATATTATGTCGTTATCATTTAATGGGCACCTGGTACTAGGACCCGAGGCAAGTACCCCAAGGAGAACGTAACCGCCACTAGGACGCAGATACTTATAGACTTAAAATTACGACTTTTACGGGGTAGATAGAGGTAACAGTCTGAAAAAGACTCAAAGGCCACGTTCTACGCTTGCTGATGGAATTGAGATTCAAATAGTGACATGTTGGTAGCCCATCGCCTAAAAGATGAATCCCAAGTTTATTTGCCTTTCCCTAGATTGAATTTTACAATCTGTACGAGAATAGAAGCAGATGGCACTGTATTTTTTCTTAACTACCAGAACAGTGTAGAAGCAGAACCGAATTAACATTACGAAATCTGTTTATTTTAAATTCCAGCTGGATTTTCAGCCTGTTTTCCTGTATGCTGACCAAAAGGGCGTTCCCAGTGGAGTCCCAGACGTGTCTGACTGGTTATATGACTGACGTCCAGAATTGGGTCGACGAGAAAGGAGATTTTACTGATGCCGTTGGTTCGTGAAAATTTATTTCATATTTAATGTCCAATCAAAGCAAACAAAAATTTCTTAATCATAATTTTTCTACATACATACATATAATCACGTCTATATCCCTTGCGGAGTAGACAGAGCAAATATTCTAGAAAAGACTGATAGGCCAGGTTGCTAGCCCATCGCCTAAAAGAAATATGCAAAGTTTATCAGCCTATCCATCATTTTCTTTTAATGGTAAGTCATGGTTTTAGTTAATAGTTAATCCATAATCCACTACTGGTCTGATAACTGCAGTGAGCACACAATTTAAACTAGCACATCCGTTCAAATTAGATGGGCAAGTTTCTAAAACAATTGCTAGAGATATGTGGCATTTATTATAATACTTATGAATTTGCCTGACCAAATTTATAATTATAATTTGTGAAACAATTACTATAGATAAAACAGTATTAGATACAGTCACTAGAACTAGTCCATATACAACTCCGGATTTTTGCAGGTATAATATATACGGGCATAATAGGTACAGGTTAAGTTAAGAGAGTAAAACATTCGTCAAAAATGGTTTTGTTATAGCTGAGTTTTCCTTTGTTCTGTGGTCAATATCGAATGTGACAATTAGCTAAGATGCTTCAGAATTTTATTTCTATTTATTTATTCCAGAACCCGAATTCTCAATAGACCTTTCAACGAAAGCCAACGCGGTTCGAGTGTTGAGGGAAAATTTTGAAGATTACATAACAGTGGAGAAACATGTCAAATATCTCAGCTTGGCGAAATGTAAACTCGCCAGGGTGCCTACGGTAATAACCATTATTTTATATCAAATCATCTATTGATCTTCTGATCGGTCATCATTATCATCATCCGTCCATTTTCCGACATTATTTTTCTTCATTTTGTGGGATCTACAGTAAGTATTCTCAGTTCAAGTTCATTGGCATGCGTATCAATAATTATTTGTATTCTTTTCTTATCAAGGATTAAACATTTTAAAAAATGTTTTGCAATAATGTTACCTATATTTTAAAAATATAGATAAGTTAGTTGGTTAAAGAGTTGCATACAAAATACTTTTTTTTTAATTACAGAAGATCAAGTTTGGAATAAAATCCGAAGCAATTTGTTTCCAGACCTAATTAATTCATCAATAAAATCAATATGTTATTTCAGATCTTCAACTACCAGAGTTTCAAAGGCCACCACTTGGCAGAAACCTTGGAATACATGACTCTCTATGGAAATAGTTTCATGGACACTAGTTCCACAGGAGACGACTATCAGATGTCCATCAACGCCACGGAGTTGAGAGAAGTTGATACTAGTAATCAGTTCGGCATGGGTAAGACATGGTAGTTCTTAATCTTTAATTCCTTAATATACCTAATACTTTTGCACATGATTATAATTGTATAATATATTTTAACTAAGTTATTTTTAACTAGTGTCGTGTGGTTCCCGGCACCAATACAAAAAAAGAATAGGACCACTCCATCTCTTTCCCATGGATGTCGTAAAAGGCGACTAAGGGATAGGCTTACAAACTTGGGATTCTTTTTTAGGCGCTGAGCTAGCAACCTGTCACTATTTGGATCTCAATTCCATTATCAAGCCGAGCAGCTGAACGTGGTCATTCAGTCTTTTCGGGACTGTTGGTTCTGTCTATCCCGTAACGGATATAGACGTGACTATATGTATGTATGTATGTAAGCTTTTTGGTTGCGTGTCCGGACAATAAAACGGTTCCAGCCTGTCCGGTTATTATTAGGCTTTTCACATTTCACAAACGAGCCTAGTTTGTAAAAACTTGAGCTAGTTTGTAAAAACTTGGGATTCTTTTTTAGGCGCTGGGCTAGCAACCTGTCACTATTTGAATCTCAATTCTATCGTTAAGCCAAATAGCTGAACGTGGCCAATCAGTCTTTTCAAGACTGTTGGCTCTGTCTACCCCGCAAGGGATATAGACGTGACCATATGTATGTATTTTTAACTATGTTTCATTGTATGTTATTATGACAGAGCGGGGTCTCCTGGTACCGGCTTGCACGCTTAAAAGGAGACTCTAATCACATCCTTTTTGTATACTTTGCTTGGAGAATCTCTATCTTAAGGCCAAACTTTGGATGTTGCTATAATTTAACAAAACTCTTCTTTTCAGGTCGCAGCATATGGTCTATTGGATTTGAAAACACCACCTTCATCCATTTGAAAGAGCTCGACCTCAGAGCTTGCTCCATCGAAACTATAGGCAAATCTGTGTTCTACGGCATGCCAAACTTGAAAGCCTTATATTTAGGCGAAAACAATATCCACGAAATTGAGAACACTGCATTTGATAAACTGACAAACCTTGTTCATTTAGATATAAGTAGAAATGCAATCCACTTAGATAATATGGCAAATACTTTGCTTATAAGACAAGAATTAAGCAAATTGAAGAATTTGGTATCAATAGACATGTCCTTTAGTTTATTTCATCCAAAAACGTTTTCAGTCTTTTCCAATTTGGGACCAAAAGTACAGAGATTATCTTTATGTTGGACGGGATGCCAATTATCTCCAGCTGCGTTCAACAATACGTCGATAAGATATTTAGATGTTTCGGGCAACCTTGATGTGCTAAATGATGTTAGAGTACTGAGAGGACTAGAAAATTCATTACAAGTTTTATACGCAAACGATGTAAAGCTGAAAGATTTCGATGTTTTCAATAACATGAGACAATTAGAAATATTGAAACTGACCGATAATGAACTCGTAACGATTAAAAGAGATGTAGCAATGTCGTTGAGGAAGCTACAGGTGTTAGATCTAGACAAAAACAGATTTGCGACTTGGTTACACCCAATTTTTGCTGGAATGCGTTCGCTTCGACTTCTATCACTGAGAGAAAACAACATAAACATTTTATCTATTGAAATGATGAATGATATCAAAGATATATCTTACATTGGCCTATCAGAAAACATAATAGTATGTAACTGTCATACAAGAGAACTGATAGAAATTGCTGCCATGAATGAACTGATGCTGACTGATAAACTTATATACGCATATAACAATAACACAGATTTCAATTTTAACATTGCTCTGAAAGAGTATAATGAGAAAATTATAAAGAGAACGAATATATCGTTCATTTGTGATAGAGAAGATGCTTGTATTCAAGAACTGAATGTTTCGAGATACGAAGGAAACGTAGGGAAATTTCTACTACTAGATTATCAAACATTTGACGACTCATATTCATGTCTGCAAGTGTTCGAGAGTAAATCAATTCCGTTTATGGAAGTGCAGAATTGCAATGCGAAATCAGAACCTCACGATATTAATAAAGGATTGGACAGAGGGGTAAATTTGCTGCTATTGTTGATAATACCGGGAATAATGTTGCCATTTCTGTTTCTGATGTTCATGTTCAGGAGGAGGATTAGATACTTTTTTGTAACGATGAAGAATTCGGCGACATTGAGCCTGATTTCGAAGGATGAAGGAATTAGCGGTAAGTAAATTAGCTTCAAAATTCATCTCTCCTCTCATGGGTCTACTGGAAGAGATTTCTATTGAAATAAGTAGCACCTTTGTACTAGGATTACTGTATTAAATGCTCCTGTATAAAATTTCGTGTACATAAATAATAAATAAACAAAGTTAACCCAGAGTAAGTATCCGGTGGCGGAGACATTTTTTAATTTGAGCGTAATTGTGGTAAAAAAATCAGCAAAATAATTGATGATATATTTGTTTCTTTTTCATGAACAACTTACAAACTTTCTTTAACTTTGACTTTTTTATTAACATGTTACCTTGTTTGAAATTTAAAACAGTTTTAATTATTACTTCATATGTTATGCATATCTGACAAATTGCATGTCTAATAACAATTTTGTCTATTAACAATTTAATAGTTACATTTCAAGCATCAATGGCACTATAAAATTGTCTTCTGCTTTCCAAAGATCAAATTAATTGAATTCTCTTCTTTCCAGAGAGCAAGATCTACAATTACGACGTATTCGTGTCTTACTGCCACGATGACCGTGCGTGGATGCTGGACCAGCTCCTGCCTCATTTGGAGATGGACTGCAACGTCAGCGTGTGTCTACACGAGAGAGACTTCCAGGTTGTCTACCTGTATTATTTTATAGAACTCTCTTTCAGTCAATGTCATCCTCGATCGACCTGATAAAATTATTTTCATTAAGTAACCCTTTCTCGTCACAACGGCCGAACGTGGTTGCTGGACCAGCTCCTGACTCATCTGCAGATGGCCTGCAACTTTAGCGTGTGTCTACACAAGAGGGACTTTCGGGTATATATACAGGGTGACATTTAAAACAACCGCATCCTTTTAAACATAGACTATACCCATGCTTCTGAACCGTTTGAGCCTATTTTTATTTAAATTAAACGACATCATTTTCACATTTAAAAAACTACAAAAAGAAATTAAAACTAAACATGTAAATAAATGTCTGAAAAATAAATTATTTTTCTAGTATCAAGATCAAGTAAAGTACACAGTTGTCGAGATTGCTCAACTGAATGAATTGTGTTGACCTCTGAATATTACGCGTCCCTTTTCCGCCGGCCGGGGTGATATGACGTATTTAGGATCGTGGATTTTGATACTTTTATTTTTTTTCGTACTTTCTGAAATATGAACCGATATTTTTCTTTTAACGTTTTTAAATATCCTTTAGATGAGTACACTTAACAGATAAATTTATGCAGTTGAATTAAAAGTCACCCTGTATATATTATCGTATTAACTTCTTCTAAGCGTGATATTAGAATGCGTCGAGGCTAGATCAGCTCTTGCCTAACTGGGAAATGTACATTCTATCTTTATCATCTTTACTCTCTGTGTCTCTCATCTTCTTATATATTGCATTAATGCACAACCATCTATGGGATCCGCAGAATTTCCTCATTAATTCTGGTCCAGTTAAAGTTAAACGTGAAAAATGACAGCCACCGATCCAATGAACTATATAATACCTAAATGTCATGATCCTTTCTGGTGTAGTCTTTTTTAGGCAACACTTTTTAATATCTCTTTTCTCGAACTATTTCTAAACATACATACATACATACATATAATCACGTCTATATCCCTTGCAGGGTAGACAGAGCCAATAAACTTGAAAAGACTGAATGGCCACGTTCTAGCTGAACGATAGAATTGAGATTCAAATAGTGACAGGTTGCTAGCCTATCGCCTATTTCTAAAATATGATTATTCTACTATTCCTTCGTTGCAGTCCATCTCTTTCTCATGGATGTCGTAAAAGGCGACTTAAGGATAGGCTTACAAACTTGGGATTCTTTTTTAGGCGATGGGCGAGCAATCTGTCACTATTTAAATCTCAATTCTATCATTAAGCCAAATAGCTGAACGTGGCCATTCAGTCTTTTCAAGTTTATTGGCTCTGTCTACCCTGCAAGGGATATAGACGTGATTATATGTATGTATGTATGTATGTTTAGAAATAGTTCGAGAAAAGAGATATTAAAAAGTGTTGCCTAAAAAAGACTACACCAGAAAGGATCATGACATTTAGGTATTATATAGTTCATTGGATCGGTGGCTGTCATTTTTCACGTTTAACTTTAACTGGACCAGAATTAATGAGGAAATTCTGCGGATCCTACAACAACACTTTTCAATATCTCTTTTCTCAAACTATTTCTAAAATATGATTCTTCTACTATTCCAACCAATTCATCACCGTTTTGCAGGTGGGCCTCTCGATCCTCGAGAACATCGTCTCCTGCATGGACCGCTCCCGCACCATCACGCTGGTGATATCCAGGCAGTTCCTCTTGAGCCAGTGGTGCCAGTTCGAGATGCATCTGGCCCAGCACCGGTATGTACTCATTGTAAACAAGACTTCGTTTTGGTGAAATTGAACGGTATATGTGAGATTAAAAAAAAACTTTATACATGTTGATATTTTTGTAATCAATTGTCAATTTTAAGGTTACATACATATAATGACGTCTCGTCACGTCACTATTAGCCAACAGTCTCGAAAAGACCAATAGGCTACGATAAGCTGTTTGGCTAAAATATAAAATTGAGATTTAAATAGTGACAGGTTGCAAGCCTATCGCCTAAAAGAAGAATCCCAAGTTTATATAAAGTCTATCCATTAGTCGTATTTTGAGACATCAATGGGAAACAGATGGAGTGGTCCTATTCTTTTTTCTATTGGTGCCGGGAACCACCCGGGAAGAGAACAACATTATTAATACTTACATATAATCACGTCTATATCCCTTGCGGGGTAGACAGAGCCAACAGTCTTGTAAAGACTGATAGGCCACGTTCAGCTATTTGGCTTTAAGATAGAATTGAGTTTCAAATAGTGACATGTTGTTAGCCCGTCGCCTAAAAAAGAATCAAAGTATGTAAGCCTATCCCTTAGTCGCCTTTTACGACATCCGTGGGAAAGAGATGGAGTGGTCCCATTCTTTTTTGTATTGGTGCCGGGAACCACACGGCACATTATTTAATGTAGTTTTCTTTGAAAAGTTAATATTTTTGAGTTTGTACTGAAGGATAAGGTTTTTAACCAGGGATTCTTCTTTAATGCGATGAGCTAGCAACCTGTCTTTATTTAAATCTCAATTCCATCATTAAACCAAACAGCTGCACGTCGCCTTTCAGTCTTTTCAAAACCGTTGGCTCTGTCTAACCCGCGAGGGATAGAGACGTGATTATATGTATGCATGTTACGTTGATCTTCATCCTCATCCCACTGCTACTAGACTTTAGATCATCAAAAATTCAATTTGTATTTACAGTCTTCTAGAAACGAGACGTGAAGATCTAATGCTGATTCTCCTAGAAGATATCCCGAGGAGATTGCGACCCAACACCCTTCATTACCTGATGCTGACGAAGACGTACATAGTGTGGCCTAAAGAAGAATCTGAACAGGCATTGTTCTGGAGACGACTAAAGAAGAGTGTCGTGACCCAGAGGAATAAATTGAACGATAATGTGACGTTCGCTTGAACGCATCAGAAATATGCATTGAAGGACTTTGATTTGACGGCCTCTGTGGCGCAGCGGTAGTGCGCTCGTCTGTGACACCCCGGGTTCGAATCCCGGCCAGGGCATGATGAGAAACGAGCTTCTTCTGATCGGCCTGGGTCTTGGATGTTTATCTATATAAATGTTTGTTATAAAATATAGTATCGTTGAGTTGGTATCTCGTAACACAAGTCTTGAACTTACTTCGATGCTAACTCAATCTGTGTAATTTGTCTCGTATAAGGTATATTTATTTATGGACGCAAAGAAAGACAAAATAATATTGTAGTTAAAAAATAAATAAAAAGCTCAAAAAGTTTGAAAACTAAGACAAATTTTTTTTACAATAGAACAGCAAATTGAAATGTTTATTTTAATAACACACACAACACGTCTTTATTAATTCAAAGTCAATAAGACTAGAAGGCCACGTTTGTGCTACATTCACCTGGATTGCTTGAAATTATGGAAATGAGTTTCAGATATTGAATGTGACCTATCTATAAAAAGCAACCAAGTTTAGCCTAGCCTAGCCTAGTCAGCCAAGCCTAGCCTTCCCAATGATATATGTATACTCGTTATAATGAATTTATCAGCGCCGGAATAGAAGAAGCTGGCACTAAAAACAAACTTTCAGTTTTTTTTTCACTACCAGAACAGCATTTGATAAGACACATCTGTCTTATCTTATGATGGGTGATTAAAAAGTTAACATAAACCAGGTCACAGTTTTATAAGAAACTAGAGGCCGCCCGCGACTTCGTCCGCATGGAAATCCTATCATTCCCTCGGGAACTCCGGGATAAAAAGTAGCCTATATGTTATTCTGCGTCTTCAGCTAAGTACATACCAAATTTCATCGTAATCGGTTGAGAAGTTTTTACGTGAAACAGTAACAAACATCCAAACTGACATCCTGACATACTCACAAACTTTCGCATTTATAATATTAGTAGGATTCATATTCTTAAGTGGCACTTAGTAAAGTTATTGAAGAAATGTTTGCAGTGCAGTTTGTTACCGCTTCTTCTGCGCTAAAGCTTTGAAAGTTGCATTAAACTTACATAGTTTCAAGTAATTAATTTGACGTCGACCAATGTTGTGAAACCGAAAGATATGACAATTATTACTTACTAGCTGTGGCCGCGACTTCGTCCGCGTGGAATAGTTATTTTGGGCATCATTGAAGCCCTCGAGGATAAATAATTATCCCCGTTTTTTTTTTCACATTTTCCATTATTTCTTCGCTCCTAAAAGTTGCAGCGTGATATACCTATGTTATATAGCCTTAAGCCTTCCTCGATAAATGGTCTATTCAACACAAAAATAATTTTTCAATTCGAACCAGTTGTTTCTGAGATTAGCGCGTTCAAACAAACAAACTCTTCAGCTTTATAATATTAGTATAGATATGTTCGAAATGTTCACATCCTCTCAAAAGTCCAACATAATAACATGATGACGTTGGCTACATAATAACATGAATAAATAATTTCGAACATGTACTTACATGTTGTAAGAATTATATCTCCTCTGAGTCGTTTCGGCTGAGGCGGCGTCATCAGCAAATCTAAGTAGAGAACTCCTCCGCATATCCTGAAAGAGAAACATAACAATTTGTTAGTCGAATTAGATAAATACTAACCCTATTCATCCTCGTAGAAGGATCCTTTCAAAGTTCCAGTTTCAGGGATATATCAGATACTTTTTAAGCCAGAATACAGATATAGTAAGTGTGTAAGCTGAACGTGGCCATTCAGTCTTTTCAAGACTTTTGGCTCTGTCTACCCCGCAAGGGATATAGACGTGACCATATGTATGTATGTAAGTGTGTTTTTACTTAGTATAAAAACCCGATAAAAGGAAATCCCATCGAGTTAACCGAGTAAGTACTACGAGGAACCGTTTGTCGTAAACTACCTGTCATCATTACTACACAATGCACATTCACTTTTGTTATTACTGTTAATTTATGTTTGCAAACAACAAATGTCTTGTGGTATTGAATAAAGCTTTTATCTATCTACTAGCTGTGCCCGAGACTTCGCCGCGTGGAATAGTTATTTAGGGCATCATTGAAGCCCTCAAGGAGGAATAATTTTCCCCGTTTTTTTTTCACATTTTCCATTATTTCTTCGCTCCTTATAGTTGCAGCGTGATGTTATATAGCCTAATGTCTTCGTCGATAAATGGTCTAAACACAAAAATAATTTTTCAATTCGAACCAGTACTTAGTTCCTGAGATACATATACATATTATCACGTCTATATCCCTTGCGGGGTAGACAGAGCCAACAGTCTTGTAAAGACTGATAGGCCACGGTCAGCTATTTGGCTTTAAGATAGAATTGAGATTCAAATAGTGACAACTTGGTTGCCAGCCCATCGCCTAAAAGAAGAATCCCAAGTTTGTAAGCCTAGCCCTTAGTCGCCTTTTACGACATCCACGGGAGAGAGATGGGAGTGGTGCTATTCTTTTTTTCTATTGGTGCCGGGAACCTCACGGCACGAGAATAGAATTCCTGAGATTAGCGCGTTCAAACAAACTCTTCAGCTTTATAATATCCCACTCGAGAACTTTCAGGTCCCATCTGCCATCAGCTCTTCGAGAAACTACCTGTATTGTGTTTAAAAATATGTATATACATATATATACATATATATATATAACCTGTATTTCCTGAGGTTTATTTCACCAGCTCTCGTTCGCGTCATGCAAGTTTTCAGATATTTCGTCATGGCCAATTCTGAAATAAATTTTTAAATGCATAAAAATATTTAAAGCTAACTTTCCTATTTTTCCTTTCCTACCCCGGGGTTAACAAGAGTTTCAGATTTTAAATCATCTGAATTCAAAACATGGGGTATATTACAGTTATTTAAGGACGTCCTGGTAAAGGGTCAGGTCAAAAGTACCCGAAACCGCCGAGCTTGCATGAAGAGAGTTATGAATGTGGATGAAGCGAAGGAAGTATGCAGGTCTCGTGGCAAGTGGAAAGAGGTGGTCTCTGCTTACCCCTCCGGGAAAGAGGCGGGATTTTATGTAGGCATACATACATACATACATAAAATCACGCCTCTTTCTTTATGTATGCATGTATGTATTTATAGAGTTCAAACAATACTTAGTTATCAAGACACTCATTACTTTCTGCTGTTGCTATTTATATATATCATATAGTTTCATCTAATATATGTATGAAAAGAACATTTTAAATAATTACTATTAAAAATGTCAGCATCTTGTCTCATTTTTACCACCATTAATACAATCATCCGACTTTTATTATCTCAATTGTATCTCAAAGCCGGATAGCTGAATGTGGCCTATCAATCTTTTCAAGAAAAGTTGGCTCTGTCTACCCTGCAAGGGATATAGACGTGATTATATGTATGTATGTATCCGACTTTTATTGATGTTCTTACCATTTTGCTCCGCGATGTGTGTTCTAGGATCTGGTAGATTTTGAGGCTCCATCATGTTCAGATTGTCCAAATCTTCTTTCTCCTTTTCATTCTTCGTGTACCTGAGTAAATTAAAAAAGTCAAATATGAGACGAAATTAAATTTGAAAATATTTAATTTGTCCCATTGTTATTCGTTTATTGTGCCGTGTGGTTCCCGGCAGTGCCGTGTGGTTCCCGGCACCAATACAAAAAAAGAATAAAACCACTCCATCTCTTTCCCATCGATGTGGTAAAAGGCGACTAAGGGATAGGCTTGCAAACTTGGGATTCTTTTTTAGGCGTTGGGCTTGCAACCTGTCACTATTTGAATCTCAATTCTATTATTAAGCCAAATAGCTAAGCCTATCAGTCTTTTCAAGACTGTGGGCTCTGTCTACCCCACAAGAGATATAGACGTGACCATATGTATGTATGTGTGTATATATGAAAGTTGGTAAAATAAAATCTTGACCAAAAACTGAGTGAAATCTTCATTATTTTCACTTAGCTTTTGTTAACACCTAGTTTACCCAATGTCATCACATCATCATGGTCAAAACCGCACCCCACGCTCCTATGCAGACCAGAGAGTCAAGGGTGTGACCGGCACCAACGCTAATGTAGGCAACCTTTTTGGTAAACGCCATAGCAACGGTTGCCATGATGTTGTTTATTAGAGATATCGGCGGGGATAGTGCAAATCCGCGAATCTACCATACGTAAAAGGTGCGTATCTGCAATAGATCCAGTTTTACAGGGGAAGGTTAAAACTTAATAACTTTATTACTTCAATTAATTTTAAACTCATTTTTACACAAAAAGTAATTTGTAATGTGTTCTATCTCTTGGTCGAAATGACCTAGTTTTAAGTCGGTGGCAGCCTATCAAGATTTTGCGTGAATTTCCCGCGAAAACTTAAAATGGCTACATTTGTCATATACGCGGAATTATCCAATGCTAGTTACGCGGATTTGAACTATCCCCGACGATATGTCAAATATATTTTTTATTGTTAGATATTCTGAATTTATACGTTGAATAATATAGACATTTTAAACTGATTTATTTTCTCCCCTTTTCTCCTACTATCTTCTATAAATAAATAAATATAAATATATACGGGACAAATTACACTGATTGAGTTAGCCTTGAAGTAAGTTCTAGACTTGTGTTACGAGATACTAACTCAACGATACTACATTTTATAATAAATACTTATATAGATAAACATCCAAGATCCAGGCCAATCAGAAAATGTTCTCTTCTCATCATGCCCTGGCCGGGATTCGAACCCGGGACCTCCGGTGACACAGACAAGCGTACTACCGCTGCGCCACAGAGGCCGTCTTCTGTAGGAATAAATAACTATACTTCCTACAGCCAATAAGAATAACTTACGGGTTCGATTTGAGGAAGTTCTCCAACTCCCTGACCTTGACTCTGATCTCGGCAAAGAATTTACTTCTTGTTTCGTCTTGTTCCTTCTTCAGTTTATACGTGGCCACGTGCTCTTTAACGTTGAATATAAACAAATCTGAAACAATAGTGCTTTTAGCACATATAACATAACATAGCAGTGTAATTTGTTCCGCCGCTTCTTCTACACATGCGCTTTGGAAGCGGTAGTAGTTATGATTAGATTTAAGTTATGTGACGTCAATAAGTGATACCTTGTATCCAATTTTGAAAATAAATCTATTCTATTCCATAACATAAAATCACGCCTCTTTCCCGGAGGGGTAGGCAGAGAGTACATCTTTCCACATGCACATATACATACATATGGTCACATCTATATCCCTTGCGGGTGGACAGAGCCAACAGTCTTGGAAAGACTGATAGGTCACGTTCAGCTATTTGTGCTTTTAGCATTAGGTACCTATTCTTGATTGCGTTTTTGCTTTACATTAAGTTCCCTTAAAATATAAGTGCCGGGAACCATCCCGGCACTTATAAAAAAAAAGAATAGGACCACTCCATCTCGTTGCCACGGATGTCGTAAAAAGCGACTATGGAGTAGGCTTATAAACTTGGGATTCATCTTTTAGGCGATGGGCTAGCAACCTGTCACTATTCGAATCTCAATTCTATCATGAAGCCAAACAGCAGAACGTGGCCTATCAGTCTTTTTAAGACCGTTGGCTCTGTCTACCCAGCAAGGAATATAGACGTGATTATATGTATGTATGTTTTCACGATATTTTATGACGACGACAAGAAATACAACTTTAAATATACTGGGTTTCTGCGGTATGCAGTCAAATTTTTGGTTTTTATCAAATACGATCATACCTTTGAATCTGTACATACCTTCGAATCTGAACATACCTACCTTCGAATCTGAACATACCTTCGAATCTGAACATACCTTCGAATCTGAACATACCTTCAAATCTGAACATACCTTCGAATCTGAACATGCCTTCGAATCTGAACATACCTTAGAATCTGAACATACCTTCGAATCTGAACATACCTTCGAATCTGTTTGGCAGTTCAGCTGCCAGGGCGAAGGTCCTCGAGCTCTCACTGTGCAGGTCCAGCATGGAGCGAGCTGCGCGTACGCACACACAACTGCCGTCTATTATCTTGGGCAGCTTCACTGACACGTGGATGGCTGGGAAGGTCAGTTCCACTGGTTCCCTGAATATAGTAATAGGTACAACCTTATTAAAGAAAAGACTGACTTGACGGCCTCTGTGGCGCAGCGGTAGTACGCTTGTCTGTGACACCGGAGGGCCCGGGTTCGAATCCCGGTCAGGGCATGATGAGAAAAGAACTTGGCCTGGGTCTTGGATGTTTATCTATATAAAAGTATTTCTCGAACTTGCTTCGAGGCTAACCGGAAGGCAACCTAACTTCATAAGGTCGTCGAAGTACATAATCGATAGTTTACGTACGCTGGGATTCCTGCGCAGCGTTTTTTTATGCATTTATTTATTTATTATTTTTTGATTCAAATAGTGACAGGTTGCTAGCCCATCGCCTAAGAGAAGAATCCCAAGTTTATAAGCCTACCCCTTAGTCGTCTTTTACGACATCCATGGGTGAGATGGAGTGGTCCTATTCTATTTTCTATTGGTGCCGGGATCCACACGGCGCCTAGCTAATAATATAACCCAGTTATCGTATTTCTCATCATCGAGTTGTTACGGGTATATCCTGATGGTACAGTATGTAATACAAATTCACATTCCTTTCATGAAATATCATACTTAGTTGTTGAGTTCAAAGTGACAATATTTAATGTACATGACTTTAGTAAACTTGTCATCCATGCTGGTCTAGTAGCTCTATAGTCTCCTCTCATGCAGATTGTAAAAGTCGATCAAGGGAAAAGCTAACACTTGGGATTCTTATTTTAGGCTACCAACCTGTCACTATTTGAATCTCAATTCTATCATCAAGCCATACAGCTGAACGTGGCCTCACAGTTTTTTCAAGACTGTTAGCATACATACATACGGTCACGTCCATATCCCTTGCGGGGTAGACAGAGCCTGTAGGGGTAGCAGTCTTGAAAAGACTGAATGGCCACGTTCAGCTATTTGGTTTACCGATAGAATTGAGATTCAACTAGGGACAGGTTGATAGCCCATCGCCTTAAAATGAATCCCAAGTTTATAAGCCTACCCCGCAGTCGCCTTTTACGACATCCGTGGGAACGAGATGGAGTGGTCCTATTCTTTTTTCTATTGGTGCCGGGAACCACACGGCGCCTAGCTAATAATATAACCTAGTTATCGTATTTCTCATCACATCACCGAGTTGTTATATCCTGATATTAATGATAGAATTGAGATTCAATTAGTGACAGGTTGCTTAAAAGAAGAAACACAAGTTTGTAATCCCATCCCTGTCGGTAATACATACGGTTCAGGTTCAACCGGCTTCGGTTTCCTCGTAGGCATTCTCACCGCCACCCAGATGTTCAGCCTCAATCCTTTGAACTCCCTCTCGTATGTCGCCAGCTTGATTGAGTGGAACTTGAGGCTTTTCTCCATATTTCTCAGTATGGTGTACGATGCTAGTTGTATGGCTAGTGACAGCTGCTCCCTGAGCGCTAAACGTACCTGCGGGCAGACCGATTAAATTTAACCCAGACTCTTAATGTATTGACCGACATTTTAGACAGGTAGTTCATTGTCATTACGTTGCCGTGTGGTTCCCGTCACCAATACAAAAATGAATAGGACCACTCCATCTCTTTCCCATGGATGTCGTAAAAGGCGACTAAGGGATAGGCTTACAAAATTGAGATTCTAATAGTGACAGGTTGCTAGCCAATCGCCTTAAAGAAGAATCTCAAGTTTATAAGCCTATCCCTTCGCCTTTTACGACATCCATGGGAAAGAGATGGAGTGGTCCTATTCTGTT
The DNA here is from genome assembly GCF_032362555.1 of Amyelois transitella. Taxonomy (NCBI): domain Eukaryota; kingdom Metazoa; phylum Arthropoda; class Insecta; order Lepidoptera; family Pyralidae; genus Amyelois; species Amyelois transitella. The sequence goes on from NC_083533.1 coordinate 3,039,985, forward strand.
TTATATCGGTACCGGGTAACAACAGGAGAATGAAAATGTCAATGTTGAAAATTGGTAAGCAGGACCGATTTAAATGAAAAAGAAGACATTGGAGGAAGTTGAAACAATAGCATTTGATATGAAGAAAATAATAATAATAATGTGAAAAGATTAATGGTAATAAGCTGGGTTGGTGCGGACACATCGTGAGAAGAGAGTAAGATCATGTTACTAAAAGAGCCTTAAATATGGAAGTGAAAGGTTTTAGAAATAGGGGAAGACCAAAAAAAGAGGTGGATGGATGGCGTAAAGGATAGTATGAGGAGAGAGGGAGTGACCAGTGAGATGGCAATTGACAGAAGTAATTGGAAAAAACTAACATACTGTGCCGACCCCACGTAGAAAGTGGGAAAAGGTAATGACCTTCGACGAAGAAGAAGAAGATGATGATGACCATACCTCATTGTAGCCCTGTGCTTGCAAAGCCGTATACTGTCGCGAGTTAGCGACGAATTCTTCTAACATTTCCAGCATCTATAACCAATAAAAGAAGATAATTCTACTAACAGAAACAGTGTAACCGTAACATCACAAAATCACAAATTTATTATTTGGACTTCTAGCGGAATGGTCTTCCAGCCAACCCTTGACGTAAGATAATTTACAAACTGCATACTATATATATAGTGTCTCACATGAACATACATACATAAAATTACGCCTCTTTCCCGGAGGGGTAGGCAGAGACTACCTCTTTCCACTTGCCACAATCTCTGCATACTTCCTTCGCTTCATCCACATTCATAACTCTTCATTCACACTCTCACATGAATTATGAGACAAATTAATTATGAGGCGCAAATATGTAGGTATCGATAATACCTATATATTTGAACCTTTTGGGGTACAAACTTTTGGATCCCATCAGCTTTTCCGACAATTGTCGAAAAAGCTGATTGAGGTATCTCGTGACTGGACGGCTGTAAATTATCTTGCTCCGAGAATCTGCATTGCCATTCAAAATGACAACGCTGCCAGCCTTTTGAGCACACTCCCCCATGTTAACTGTTACAGAAAATAAAACATTTTTGATTTTTTTTTTTTATTATGCCCAACCACTTACCGGCAGAGCCTCAACGCACCGCTTCTCCAGCTCGTTATCATCACACTTCCCCTGGTTCTGCCAAATGTGGAGGTACGTGTTCATCTGGGTGACCACCCGGGCGTCCGGAAGGCCGTCACAGCGGAGGTATTGTTGCCACTAGAAATGTTATCATCAAAACATTATTGATTTACATTAGGCTTACAAACTTGGGATTCTTTTTTAGGCGACAGGCTAGCAACCTGTCACTATTTGAATCTCAATTCTATCATTAAGCCAAACAGCTGAACGTGGCCTATCAGTCTTTCCAAGACTGTTGGCTCTGTCTACCCCGTAAGGGATATAGACGTGATGATATGTATGTATGTATGCATTATTGATTTAAACATATCACATACATATAATGTAGGTATTGTTGCCACTAAAAATGATATCATCAAAACATTAATTCATTATTGATTTATACATACATATATATAATCACGTCTACATCCCTTGCGGGGTAGATAGAGTCAACAGTCATGAGAGACTGATAGGCCACGTTCAGCTGTTTGGCTTAGTGATAGAATTGAGATTCAAATAGTGACAGATTGCTAGCCCGTCGCCTTTGAGAAGAATCCAGAGTTTGTAAGCTTATCCCTTAGTCGCGTTTTACGACATCCGTGGGAATAAGACGGAGTGGTCCTATTCTTTTTTTTTATTGGTGCCAGGAACCACACGTTATTAATTCATGATGATGATGTTGATAAATCTATAACCAAAGACTATGTCGAGTAACAACGAACGTTCTGGAACAGGAAAAAGAATGATTACCTAAATATTTAACTTAATAATTGTACTTAAAAGTGTCTTAGATTTGTTAACCTTTAAAGGAATTATCGGGTCATTCCCCATCACGAGTATCTTTAGATTACTCACTGGAAAGTCCAAGCATTTAGTTGTTATCAAGATTTAAGATTTAATTATACTCGTAGGTACTTATAAAACGATTCCTTTTCTACAAACGTAAGGTACAGTAAGAATTAATTATGAACGCCTGAAAATTTAAAAATTTTGACATCTACACATTCAAATCGTGAAGGACGATTTTGAAGCAAAATCGTATTTTTAATTTGTATTACAGTTTCATGTCTTCTACTTAACGAGTTTGAGTTTAATTTTGATATCAACCAATCAAATGATGCTGAATACTTTAACTAACCTCTGCATCCAACTGTTTCTTGTTGAGGTATTCGAATTTCTGCATTTCGAATTCTGCAATAAATAAAATACAATATTATCAAAACCAATATTATCGATAGAAAACTTTCATTGGAAAAGACAGAAAAAAATAGCATTTTATACTTTTATAATCATGATTTTCATGGTCTGTCCATGAAAGATGCCTTTCAGATCAGGATTTCCATGCAACAAGTTGTAAGCTATATAGAGTATTGATATCCCTTCTTATCTCTTGTTATTCATTGTCCCTTCCTATGCCGTCATCTCGTTCATTCCTTTTTACTTCAGGGACGCCTTTAACAAGCTTCATACTATGCCCACTCGACTTTTGTCTTGAGGCTTTGCTAAGTAAGTATGGAAGTAGGTAGGTATGGATTGTGGCATTGTAGTGAATCCCAAATCACAATTCCCCATTGATCTGTACATACGAGTAGCTAAACGTGACCCTTCAGTTTCTTTTTAAAAGCTTCAGTTTCTTTAATTGATTTGTTTCAAGATTTTTGGCTCTGTCTACCCCGTGTGGGATAAAGCCGTGACTATATGTTAGTATGTATGTTTCTTTAAAATACTGAGAGGTCACGTTTAGCTATTTGGATTAATAAAAAAACTGAGATTAAAAAAGTGACAGGTTGCCAACCCATCGCGTAAAAGAAGAATCCTAAATTTATAAGCCTATCCCTAAGTCTCCTTTTACGATATCCATGGCAAAGAAATGTAGTAGTCCTATTCTTTTTTCCGTGCCGGGAACCACGCGGCACCAATAGAAAATGTATATTCCATCCCTGAAATTTGATGCCTTTATGACCAGTGCTAATGAGGTCAACTTGACTTGACGGCCTCTGTGGCGCAGCGGTAGTACGGGTTCGAATCCCGGCCTGGGCATGATAAGAAAAGAACTTTTCTGATTGTCCTGGGTCTTGGATGTTTATTTATATAAGTATTTATTATAAAATATAGTATCGTCGAGTTAGCATCTCGTAACACAAGTCTCGCACTTACTTCGAGGCTAACTCAATCTGTGTAATTTGTCCCGTATATATTTATATATTTATTTATAACTTACTGCGGAACAAGTTGCAAGCCTTCTGGAGTATGTCTCTCCTGATCTCCTGCTCCTCATTGTCCTTCGCCATCAGCTCGGCCCGCTCCCTGGCAGCGGCCGCCCGCTTCTCCTTAGCACCCGCCAGGATTGCTTGTCTGTGAATTGAGTGAAGCAAAGAACGAATGATTACAGATTATAATAATATTATTCGTTCTCTAGAATATATCCAGTTGCGTCTGACTGATGAAGAAGACCCTACTAGGGATAAGTCCGCCGTTGTGTTCTGTTTGTTTGTAAGCAATACAATAAAGAATTGTACATAAAAAGAAATATAACAAATTACAAGACTGTTGAATTTAGAAGTATGTATATGTACAATGGCGGATTTATCCCAATTATGATTTCTTCCAGTCAACCAAATTGTGTATTGTTTTTGTCATACTATGTATTTCCGTAATTTTTTTATATACAATAAAGTGTTTACAAACAGACAAACAAAAAATATACATACATACATACATACATATGATCACGTCTATATCCCTTGCGGGGTAGACAGAGCCAACAGTCTTGAAAAGACTGAATGGCCACGTTCAGCTATTTGGCTTAATGATAGAACCGGGATTCAAATAGTGACAGGTTGCTAGCCCATCGCCTAAAAGAAGAATCCTAAGTTTATAAGCCTAGCCTTTTTTTGTTTTTTTGTTTAGGCTTATAAACAAAAAATATATTTATTTATTTATCTGGAAGACCGACAACCGTTTACAATAATAGCGCCACGTGTGTAAAACAAATGGTCAATTACAGATCCTCACTGATACAAAACTCTAATGGAATAAAAAAAGAAACATTAATCTCTAAAAATTCAACAATAACTATTTATGAAGAATTTAATACCACACTAACCTTAACTCACTTAAGTAAATATAAATACATTCGGGACAAATTACACAGATTGAGTTAGCCTCGAAGTAAGTTCGAGATTTGTGTTACGAGATTCTAACTCAACGATAGTATATTTAATATTAAATACTTATATAGATAAACATCCAAGACCCAGGCCAATCAGAAAAAGTTATTTTCTCATCACGCCCTGGCCGGGATTCGAACCCGGGACCTGCGGTGTCACAGACAAGCGTACTACCGCTGCGCCACAGAGGCCGTCAATTACCTTTAACTTACTATATTTTTTTTAAATACCTTGATTCCAACAACAGTCTACATAAAAATCTAAAGAACATATTATCGTAAAACTCATCTCTGGTCAGCCATCGACTACATACGCTTGGAAAGAATTGTTTAAGATCTAAGTTTCAAATTTAAGTAAGCTACCGGGTCCAAAGAGCAAGTGTAGAAGAGGCGGCGGAACACACTACACTGCATAATTTACACCGCACGTCAATTTACAAGTGGAAATACAATTCTATGGGAATGAGGATGGAATAGGGGAACAAGGGTGGGGACTAACTTCTCCGCCTCCTTCTCCGCCCTCCAGTCTTCTATCCTCTGCACCATCCATGCCTCTCTTTCTTTTCTGTTCATTTTCTTCCAGTTCTTTGGCTGCGAATTGGTAAACTCTAAGGTTAGATTTTTTTGTTTTGATTGTATATTTATTTATTGTTGATCGAAGATTGATTTTCTAGAACGATATTTTTATTTTTAATAGCCGAAGTTTTGGATTAGGTATTATTAGCCTGACCTGAAATCCTAAACCTAAACCTAAAAGGAATGATAATTCTATGGTTTTCAATAACGATGTACTTAATTAATAATTTTAATTGTGTATACTTGTAGGGAAATTTTATTCAGCTCGATAATTTTACTAACTATATAAATTTTACATAAGGATTACTTATAAAAAAAATATGAAAGCTCATAACATCTTTTTTTGATTTTGAAAACTTTTAATTGTATTAGAAATAGATAATACATTTACGTTTTTTAAAATAAAATATATTTTTGGTAAAGAAGGTGTATAACCTTCTTTACCTTTTCTTTATTCATATTAAAATTTGTTAAAGTTTTTACATATCTGCGTTGCAAAGAAAAGTACACAACTTAATTTTCTTTAAGTATTTTTTTTTTAATTTAAATAAACACTTATCTCATGATCAGCAAAAATATCAATAAGTTAACTCAAATAATTATAAACCGGAAGGTTTACTCCACAAAACAATCTGTGCTACTGAAAAATAAATATTCGTAAATAATCATAATCATGTGTATGAAAAACCAGGGCCGGATTTGGGCAAGAACAATGTCTGATAATGAAAGAATAAATTTAAGATAGTAATCTTCTTTCACTGACATTTGAAGAAGAAGGTATTTATTTTTAAATGAGAAAATTAAAAAAAAATATTGATAATTTTTTTACTCGATTTGATCATTGCAGTGTATATTTAAAATTCTCAGTTATTTGATCAAAAACTACGTGAATTTTAATTGAAAAAACTTAAAGTATGTAAGAATATACAAAAAATGCTATTTTAATATTAAAATAATAATTTTGATTAATTAATTTAATAGAGTTTTTGTAATTTCGTTATAGAATTTAAACAAAAATAGGAGTAGAGAAATAATGTTTTACTATAATATAATAAAAAAAATAAACATAATTATGGCATAAATACGTCTTTATCCTTTGCGAGGTAAAATAAGCCTTGAAAGACTGATAGGCCACGCTCAGCTGTTTGGATTAATGATAGAATTGAGATTCAAATATTCTTGTTCTATAATACATAGGGTTTGACTAAGCTTCAGTTATTGTTTTGTAAAATTTATAAATAAGGCTCTGGGGACACACGGGATTATAATTTTTTATCTGGAAAATAATAATCTCTCTTTAATCTTATTTTGACTCCTAGATTTTCAAATCCAGCCCTGAGCATAAAGTAATGCATGTTTTGCGTGATGTACATCATGACATTAGTAAAATTTGATGTATTACATCGTAAATTTATTTCGAAATCTTTTCATGTTATGTCAAACTTTAAGAGGGGACGGACTCAATCATAAAAAAACAAACGATTTCAAGAGAATATTTAAAAAAGTAGGCAAGGATTATCAGGAAAAATAATACATCCTTATTTAAATAATTACTTTTGTGTTTGGTTTTTTTTTAATAAAATTTACATTCAATAAATAAAGTATTTGTGATTTTTTTTGTAATCATATTTTTTTCCCGTCGTGGAAAAATATTTCATAAATTATATATTTTTTATAAGTTGCCTATTTAATTCTAATAAAATTAATCACTTGTATTCCTAAATTACAGCAATATTTATAAGGGTTCACCCCGAACCGTACCTGAATTAATTAGTGAATTTAATTTCTCATTATTGAATACGTACCTTTTCAAACTCTGGTATTTCCTCCTTTTCTTTTTCCTTCTTTCCCTTCTTCCCCTTCTTCTTTTTGGGGGCTTCTTCTTCTTCAATAACCTTCGGCTGTTCCTCTGAAGAGAAAAAATGTATGCAGCATATTTTGTAGTGCCTTAAAAACCTCAATACAAGTTTTATTTATTTATTTATTTATTTACTAATTTATGTACACAGAAAACATCGAGACTGATAAACAAAAGAAACAAAATTACAAAGGTTCTGCTTATTTCAAAAGAAAGTTTTTTATTTGAATATCCAAATCTAATATTATAAGTTTGTCTGTTACTCTTCACACTATATCTACATAACCAATCTTCTTGAAATTTGCGTATATATAATTAAGAGTAAGTTTTCATCCCGGTAAAAACTATAGTTGCCAAGGAGTTTGAGTCTCCGTATTTTTTTGTAGGTAGCGCTAAACTTGCGCGTGTAGGTGGCGCTATACTCGCGCGTGTAAGCGGCGCTAAACTTGCGCGTGTAAGTGGCGCTAAACTCGCGCGTGTAGGTGGCGGTAAATTCGCCAAGATACTGGTAAAAGCTGCTATAGATGACTAACCAGCTATAGATTCTTCAGACCATTGAAACAGTTCACTGGTATCCTTTATAATATGCACCTGTCAAAAAAAAAAAAAAAACAAGATCTATTGAAAAACCGTTTAAAATAGGCTATTGAAAATATTTTTAGATAGATTTTTAATAGCCTATTGTTGTAATAATTTATTTTTACATACACGTCAGTCACGTCTATATCCCTTGCAGGGAAGGCAAAGTCAACAGTATTTAATTGACTGAAAGGTCATGTGTTAAGCCAAATGTTAGAATTGAGATTCAAATAGTGGCAGGTTGCAAGATCATCGCCTAAAAAAGAATCCCAAGATTGTAAGCCTATCCCTTAGTCGCCTTTTACGACACGGCACAATGCCTCCTCACGTCAGCAGGCTTCAAAGTTCTGGGTACCAAAATCAACATAATATAAATAATTGAATAGATTTATTTTCAAAATTGGACAAAAGGTATTATTTATTGACGTCACATAACTTAAACATAATTATAACTACTACCGCTTCCAATGAAGAAGAAGTGGCGGAGCAAACTACTCTGCAGCTTTTTCAACGGACGTCAATTTTCAAATATAGATTCTCTTTAATCTAAATCGTGGACGAATGCACGGACATAATCGATTTTTATCACACCCAATATGATAACTGAATTACAGTTATAATGATTACATACCTATCAAATAACTGACTTAAGAACATACCTCACTGACTTTCTTCCCTTTTCCTTTCTTTTTCTTTTTCGGTTCTGCAAAAAATAAGCAAACTTTCATCTGAGGTATTTAATTAAAATTTATTTACATGATAGATTATAGTATGCAGAGATCGTGGCAAGTGGAATGATGTAGTCTCTGCCTACCCCTTCGGGAAAAAGGCGTGTTTTTATGTATGTATGTATATATGCATACTCACATGATTATAACAGACGTCGGTGAGCGGCGACTAAGGGAGAGGCTTACAAACATGGGATTCTTTTTTAGGCGATGGGTTAGCAACCTGTCAGTATTTGAATCTCAATTCTATCACTTAGCCAAATAGCTGAGCGTGGCCTATCAGTCTTTTTAAGACTGTTGGCTCTGTCTTCCCCGCAAGGGATATAGACGTGACCATACGTATGTATGTATGTAGAATTACTTATTTAATACAAAAGCTAATAATTCGTTTTAATTTTAAGCCATTTTCACCTTTGGTGAAATGATGTGAGAGTGAAATTAAAATAGAAAGAGAAAAGAGAAAATAATATATCATTATTTTAAAGAACAATATTGATCTTACCTTTTCACTAATATGCAAGTAAATATTCAATCGTTTTGTATAATTTCACTAGAACATGAATGATGCGCCTTCCACAGTTACCATAGCAAATGTTTAGTCGATAAATCGTGTGATTCTGCTCTTTGATAAGTAAGTATTCATAGGCATTCAATAGTATTGATGATTGTCGTTAAACCCAGATAAGAAATCCGTCTTATTTATTAATTATCACATATCAAATATGTTTCCACATATATACATATGGTCACGTCTATATCCCTTGTGGGGTAGACAGAGCCAACAGTCTTGAAGAGACTGATAGGCCACGTTCAGCTATTTGGCTTAATTATAGAGATGAGATTTTTAATAGTGACAGGTTGCTAGCCCATAGCCTAAAAAAACGAAATACTAAGTTTGTAAGCCTGTCCTTTAGTCGCCTTTACGACATTAATGGGAAAGAGACGGAGTGTGAGTTCTATTATTTTTCTATATGTGCCGTGAACCACACGGCACATTATTTTCCACATTATGGAGTAAAAATACAATGTTAGAGTCATCATCGTCAAATCTGAGGTTTTCCTAACCTAGTCTGGTATAAAATCTTCGCTACAGCTTAATGAGTACGAGAGAAGTAATGTACCTACAAAAGTTTAAATACTAACCGATGCTCTTACGCCGAGGGAAAACATCGCGAGGAAACCTGCACATTGAGGCAACTGGATGTGTTACCATAGACCCAATACGGGTTAGGTTTACTTGCAAAGGTTACTGAGATCAGACGGGAGTCGCTTCGTGTAAAAAGCTGACTCACCCAATCCAAGATCCATGGTCAAAGGCACACCCCGGGCTCCTCTCCAGAGTGGCGAGGATGCAACCGAGACTAAAGCCGGGAGGAACATGAGGGCAGATGCTAATTAATTTTTTGCTCCTGAAATGACGCCTTTGATAATTTTTCAGATTCGTCGACCCTTTGCCGTATGCAGTAAAACTGAACCTCGGAGGTACTAAGCAGGTTGTAGAGTTCGCGAAAGAGGTCAGGGATTTGTCGGTAAGTATGAAATTTAGCAATTACATCTGCTAACGCGCGAGTGGCTTTAGTTACCTTCAGGGGGAGGTGGTGGAAGGGACTCGAAGGACGCGCTGGTGTAGGACGTGTCCGTGAACTGGACCTCCTCGGGCTCAGGTTCAAGGTCTGTGGTCTCCATGAGCACCTCCACTATTTCTGGTTCTGTAATTAATTTATATGTATATATAATATGCCGTGTGGTTCCCGGCACCAATACCAAAAAAGAATAGGACCACTCCATCTCTTTCCCATGGATGTCGTAAAAGGCGACTAAGGGATAGGCTTACAAACTTGGGATTCTTATTTTTAGGCGATGGGCAATTCTATCGTTAAGCCAAATAGCTGAACGTGGCCATTCAGTCTTTTCAAGACTGTTGGCTCTGTCTACCCCGCAAGGGATATGGACGTGACCATATGTAAGTATGTATGTATGTATATATAATATAACAGGTTGACTGGAAGTGATTGCATTAGCGATGAGTCCGCCTTTGTACCATCTCTGTCTGTTTTGTGCCGTTTTGTATGTTTTACTCTTATGGTGCAATAAAGAGTTTTACCTATCTATCTATCTATCTACTACAGTAAAAAAATTCTGTACATTGAATACATATACATATATAATAATAATATCAAATGTTAGTACAATGTTCTTAAACCTATGTTAGTAGTTTATTTAAATGGATATTGGTCCAGTGTTTAAGTATATAATCACGTCTATATCCCTTGTGGGAAAGACAGAGCCAACGATCTTGAAAATACTTATTATATAACACCCTGATCTTAATAACAGTTTAAATAACTCACCTGGCGGTTGTTCATCCTGAAACATAAAAAAATGGCAAGTTAGAGTTTAATCTGACTTATTTGACGGCCTCTGTGTCTTGTCTGCGACACCGGAGGTCCCGGGTACGAATCCCGGCCAGTCCATGATGAGAAAAGAACTTTCTCTGACTGGCCTGGGTGTTGGATGTTTATCTATATAAGTATTTATTATAAACAAAATATAGTATCGTTGAGTTAGTATCTCGTAACACAAGTCTCGAACTTACTTTGAGGCTAACTCAATCTGTATAATTTGTCCCGTATATATATATGAAAACGAAAACGAAAACTTAAAAGAAAAAACTATTTATTTAGTCGCTTTTCTGTTGACAAAAACAAAAGCGACTGCGGTGGGTATAAATATAATAAACATAGTATGTATGTAGTGCCGTGTGGTTCCCGGCACCAATACAAAAAAGAATAGGACCACTCCATCTCTTTCCCATGGATGTCGTAAAAGGCGATTAAGGGATATGCTTACAACCTTGGGATTCTCTTTTAGGCGATGGGCTAGCAACCTGTCACTATTTGAATCTCAATTCTATCATTAAGCCAAATAGCTGAACGTGGCCATTCAGTCTTTTCAAGACTGTTGGCTCTGTCTACCCAGCAAGGGATATAGACGTGACCATATGTATGTATGTAGTATGTAAATAAGTAACAATGTTTCAGTATTGCGGACACTAAATGTTACAAAACATATTATAAACAGGCGTGCTTTTAACATATTTATGTACCTATGCATTGTTATATTAACGAGACTAACCTTCTTTTTCTTATCCTTCTTCGCCATGACGGTTGTAAATTGTTAAAAAATAATGAAAATTGATCTATAAAATTGCAATACACCAAAACCTAATCAACAAATGTATACACTTGAAATTTGTCAATGTCCGTTTAATTACATATATGTCATTGTGATTTTTCAGTAAGTAACATTGGTAAGTAAACAGATTGTAAAAAATAAAATGTTAAAAAAGTTCAAGGCAAAATCAAAATATTAAAAAGTACTTATTCATTTTTTATTATAAAAAAAAAATACTGTCATAAATAGGTACGAAAGATGAAATATTATCTGTGTCATTTGTCCTGTAAGTTTTTTAGAAATTATGTATTTACTTTTCATGCCTGTTTTAATATTTTCATTAGTTTTTGTATTCAATAAAGAATTTCGTATTTGTAACCTGTCTGAATGTCTATCTGTTTGTTTAAATCTAAATTTTTGTAGTAAACCGTTCGCAACTAAACCGGCAGACAAAATTTTATAAAAAATGATATATAAATAAGTGAATTCCAAGACCCAAGTTAATACGTAATATATACGTCGCCTTAGTGCTTATTCACTCTGTCTATCCCGTAAGAGATAAAGACTAGATACATGATAATAATCAGCTGTTAATGCGTAAAACACGTTAAATGCCAGTTAATCTTATAAACTTATATTAAAACTAATTAAAATACCGTGTGGTTCCCAGCATTTTAGAATAGGACCACTCTCTTTCCTATGGATGTTGTGAAATTCAACTATGGGATAGGCCAATAACCTCAGAATTCTCCTTTTAGGCGATGGGCTAGCAATTTTGTCAGTATTTTAATCTCAAGCCGTGCCGTACGGTTCCTGGCACCAATATATAAAAGAATAGGACCAGTCCATCTCTTTCCAATGGATGTCGTAAAAGGCGACTTATTAAGTTCGCATTCATCTTTTAGGCGATGGGCTAGCAACCTGTGTTAGGTTGCTAGCCCATCGCCTAAAAGATGAATCTCAATTCTATCATTAAGCCTAACAGCTGAATGTGGCCTATCAGTCTTTCAAGACTGGTGGCTCTGTCTTCCCTGCAAGGGATATAGACGTGATTATATATGAATGAATTAATCTCAAGCCTTACAGCTGAACGTGGCCTTCCAGTCTTTTCTGTAGAGTAGACTGTTGGCTCTGTCTACCCCGTAGGTAATAATATGTATGTATTTAACTCCATCAAAACACCAAGGTGTGCAGTGTCGGTTGATAGTGACACACAATCAACAAGGAAGCACGGTTTCCTTGTGTAATTATTTAATTGATATTCCAAACATGACCACAAAAACCTTGGTAACTTAAAAATATCGTGGTATGTTCTCATTTATTATATAATACATACATACATATAATCACGTCTATATCCCTTGCGGGATAGACAGAGCCAGCAGTCTTGAAGAATTATTTTCGTAGTTTAATGAAATACATTATCTTATGTATATATATAAAATTCTCGTGTCACAATGTTTGTCTCCTTTCTCCTCCGAAACGGCTTTACCGATTTTAACCAAATTTTGCATGCATATTCAGTAGGTCTGAGAATCGGCTAACATCTTTTTTTCATACCCCTAAGTGTTAAGGGTTGTCCACCCTTAAAATTTTTTAAAGAATTAACACAAATTTTTATTTTTTTTATTATGTCGCATTAAAAAAAACATTCAACCCAAAATTTATACCCTTCTATCACCAACCCCTATTTTTTGATAATTATTTTAGTAATTTAATTAATTTTTAGAATTTTCCGCGTTGTTCACTGGGTAGTTACACCGATATATTCTGGCCAATGACTATCCAGTAAAAGCGCGGAAAATTGCAAAACATAATAATAATATATAAAAAAAAAATTGGCAAAACAGCGTTTGCCGGGTCAGCTAGTATATATATAAAATTCTCGTGTCCCAATATTCGTTCCCGTACTCTTCCGAAACGGTTTGACCGATTCTCATGAAATTTTGTGAGCATATTGAGAAGGTCTAAGAATCGGCCAACATTTATTTTTCATACCACTTAGTGATAAGGGTTGTCCACCCTTAACATTTTTTTTAACTAGAAATTACTTAAAAAATATTTATATGGCAAAACTACGTTTGCCGGGACAGCTAGTATATATATAATAAAACACGAGGGAATATCCTGAAGACTTATAAAACCTACAAGCTGATAGAAAAACATATAAATGTTATATTATATAACTTTAACTCATAATATCTACGTTCTAAGTCGGCTAATCACATTGTATGATACAATACACATTGTAGTGTTCTTTAAAGTGCTGAATAATATTTAAGGGGAAGCGTCATGCTACACGTACCTTGATCAAATCGGTAACGTTCTAGCAAAAGGTCAGGTCAAGATTACCCGAAACCGCTTGAACCCCGAAAGCTTGCATGAAGAGAGTTATGAATGTGGATGAAGCGAAAGAAGTATGCAGGGATCGTGGCAAGTGGAAAGATGTGGTATCTGCCTACCCCTCCGAGTAATTTATGTTAATGCTACATTACTTTGTATCCCTTTGTATTACTTTGTATCCGTGTGGTTCCCGGCACCAATAGATAAAAGAATAGGACCACTCCATCTCTTTTCCATGGATGTCGTAAAAGGCGACTAAGGGATAGGCTTATAAACTTGGGATTCCTCTTTTAGGCGATGGGCTAGCAACCTGTCACTATTTGAATCTCAATTCTATCATTAGGCCAAATAGCTGAACGTGGCCATTCAGTCTTTTCAAGACTGTTGGCTCTGTCTACCCCGCAAGGGATATAGACGTGACCATATGTATGTATGTATGTACTTTGTATCGATCGGAAAAGAAGTATTATTTACAAAGTAATATTTTGAATATTTAGTAAATATTCTTATAAAATTATAAATGCGAAAGTTTGTAATGATGTGTGTGTATTTGTTACTCTTTCACGAAAAAACTACAGCTTAGATATTGGAATATCAAGTTAAAATTTATCAAGAAGTCACGGGCAAAAAATTGGTAAAACGTCATTTATCTTAGTAAAATACTGTTCTCTCGTATGTGAGTTGAACGATAAGTCAGTCAGTCACCTGTCGTTGTATCACAGACAGCTGTCGAAACAATGTAATCAAAATTATGCTTAAAAAACCTAGAACTCATTGATATAATTATTAGGGATTAATTAAGTACACGCTAAGGTCGTATTAATCGGTACAAGTGAAACAAACGTTAGTCTAGTCTTTCGTGAAGTTTAGAAGGTCATGGGTATTGGGAATTGTATCAGGGTTATAGGTAAAATAATAAAATTGTATACGTAACTAGCTGTAGTCCTCGACTTTGCTCAGTTTTGTCTTCCTGGAAGCCAAACGTATGTCGAGAATATAAATTATTTGTCGCCGTATACTTGATATGAAATTATAAAAAAAAATACAGGCGTAGACAGTAAGAGGTAGTCAACCTTTTTGGTTGAATATAAGTTAGAATAAGATGTATAGGTTATGTTTTATGCTCCAAAAAATCTTTCTATCTTTTTTAATATTATAAACATGACTTGCATGAAATTAGCTGCAACATTTAGTAAAAAAAATATTACCACTGACAGACTGCTTAGTCTAAACAAAAACAAATGAACTGTTTTAATGTGAGGGGAAATACTAAAGATTAATGTCACTAAGTGCGCGGTTTTTCCACTTAAGACCGCAAGAGATTTTTCTAAAGATCTAGTTATAGTACTCATCTCATCTATTATTAGATGACGTCACAACCTTTGCAGCCTTTAACCTTGGCAACTCGATAAACGGCTGCATTACTAAGATTATTGCACTGAGGTGAAACAGATGTGTTAAAAAAATAAAAATATTTTTTTTTGTTGAAAAATATTCTTTTTTTGAAGAAAAATTTTGTCACACTCATTTGTTTTTTGGTCACAAATAAGTGGTTAAATTTATCTGCAGCTCAGTGTGTGTATAAGTGTGCGTGTGGTTAACGGAAAGCAGTTTTTTTTTTATTTTTATTTTTTTATAAAAATGTACTAAGAAAATGTTATTTCAAAGTCGTAATGAAGTAAAAGTGGTTTTAAAATTGTTTTCTTTTTAACAATTGTGATAAAACCTTACGGATGTAACATCATCTCTTGATTCAAATAAATGTGAAGGTAAGATCAAGAATTTATTATTATTTATGTATTCCATAGGAATTATAATATTATATTAAAAGGGTATTAATGTAAGCTTGATTAATATTACTAAGGTTATGTCAGATAACCACCAAAACTACATTTCTATACTTACTTGATAAATTTAGGTGGTAAATATAGTAAGTGCAATTCTACAATTTATAGATAAAGAAAGATAGATTTCTGTGTTGTCTACGGTACTTACCAAATTTTTGACATTAATTGAAAATTACTTAAAATCGTACTCGAAACGGTGTGTGAACCGTCGCGAGTAAAAAGTTAGTCTTTTGCTGAAGACTTAATTATTATGGCTTAATGATGCAATTGAGATTATTTTGTTTACATGCATAAATTTTGTCATGCCTTACCTTACTTGCCTTACGCGCTAAACAGAGCCTAATGATTCGAAAAGTCTGATAGGCCACGTATAGATGCTAGTAGGTATGGCTAGTGAGATTCAGATGGTGACTTAAACTTGCTAGTCTATCGCCTAAAATAAACATTAACCCTTCCTTTGATCGACTTTTACAATCTGCAAGGCAAGAGAAGCAGCTGGCATACTTTCCACCGGATCAGTATAGAAGCTAATTTTTTTTTTAGATAAAGTTTAAATTATATTTTAATTTAATTTGAGTTCTTATTTTACGTTAAGTTAAAAAAAAAATATGAATGTCCATTACTAAAATAATACATACTTGGCCTTAACAAAATCAACCAAGTCATCACACGTGTAGAATTTCAATACGACATTTGACATCACGTCGTGTGTAAAACAATACCACTTTAATTAATGAAGAGGTCCGTTCCAAATTTGAATTTTGAGGTATTCGATTTTTTATCTATTCTTTGTTTTTATTTTTTTAAGTGTTTAGTGTAGTGCTGGCGCCTTTTTGTGAATACAAAAATATTATGGTGTTCGATTTTTAAATAGGTAAAGACATTGGTGATTCGAATGAAGTGTATTTGATACTGGCAGGTTGGTATCGATTGCATTGAACGCAGTTAGGTGAAAAAATACCAAAAAAAATTACCTGATGGATGTTTTCATTTTGCTTCTCTCATTCTTTTTTTTTTGCTGATTAGGTATTTTGTAATTAAAATGAAATGTAGTTTTGAAATGTCTAATATGTAAAATTGGCTATGTTCTGAATCATGGGGGCAGTCTAAGACCTATACCAACTCTAATATATTTAAAGTTATACCTACATAATATTAAAAAAATGACTTATTAAAGAGCTATATAAGTAGCTTCAATTTTTGAACCTTAAATTTTTCCTCAATGTCTGTAAAATTGAAAATCCTAATTATAACCTTAAGAATTGTTTTGTGTTAAAATAGTTGACTTATACTTCTGCTATAGAGAACATAAAGTCAAAGACATGATGAATCTTCACAATAAATTTAATTTTAGTAGCTTTAGTAATTGTTGAGAAAAACACGTATCATTGTAACCGACGAACTTGCATGAAGAGAGTTATGAATGTGAATGACGCAAAAGAAGTATGCAGTTATCGTGGCAAGTTGAATGATCTCTGCCCACCTCTCTAAGAAAGAAGCGCTTTCACATTCAGGCAATTGGATGTGTAACCATGATCGATCCAATACGGGTTAGGTTCCCCTGCAAAGGTTGCGGAGGTCAGACGGGAGTCGCTTCGTGTAAAAACCTGACTCACCCAATCCAGGATTCCCATGGTCAAAGGCACACCCCGGGCTCCTCTTCAGAGTGGTGAGGATGCAACCTGGACTAAAGCCAGGAGGAGGAAGTAATAGTAACTGTTAACAAAAATGGATATCTTTGACACTAAAATTGTCACGGTGACACCTTAAATTAAAAAAAGAAAATCTTTTTTTGACAGTAACAATGGATTTCTTCGATCGAGACATGTCAAATGCGCCGACTATCCCTGAGTTCTACAAAGGGAAGACCATTT
This sequence comes from Amyelois transitella, assembly GCF_032362555.1. Lineage (NCBI taxonomy): Eukaryota > Metazoa > Arthropoda > Insecta > Lepidoptera > Pyralidae > Amyelois > Amyelois transitella. Next base: position 3,057,277 of record NC_083533.1, read on the forward strand.
TCATCACGGGCGGTTCTGGTGAGTTTCCCAGAAAATTCCCAAGGGACACGTGGGAATTTTCAAAAAAAATGACCCGACACCCTCTTGACCGGTTTACGGTTAAATTTTGCTAGTGCTCCTCATAAAGCTATTTACACACTAAACCGTAGTGCCGTGTGGTTCTCGGCATTTTAGAATAGAACCACTCCATATCCTTCAGATGGATGTCGTAAAAGACGACTAACGAGTAGGCTAAAAAACTTCACTTCAAAATGTTCATACATATAGTCACGTCTATATCCCTTGCGGGGTAGACAGAGCCACCAGTTTTTATAAGACTGAAAGGATAGGAGATGGAATTGAGATTCATATAGTGACAGGTGGGCTAGCACCCATCGCCTACAATAAAATTCCAAGTTTTAAAGCTTATCCTTTAGTCAACAAATTTCTACGTCTGCCTGCTAGTTGTGGTGTGGCTCGTATGTTTATTTGTCTATTTACGAAAACACAAACATTTCTACACTTGTTAGAATTTGAACGCTTGACCTTAAGTTAAGGGCAAGTGATTTACATGATTTTATGCAGCAAACTTTCATTGATTCTACGTTCGTATAATTTAAAACATTGTATATTTTAAGTTCAGCTCTGTTATAAATGTAAAGGGTATCGATATGTTGCCGATAAATAACATACATACAGTCACGTCTTTATCCCTTACGGGGTAAACTGAGCCAACAGTCTTGAAAAGACTAGAAGGCCACGTTCAGCTGTATGGCTTAATAATGAAATTGAGATTTAGATAGTGACAGGTTGCTAGCCTATCGCCTATAAAAAGAATACCTTGTCTATAAGCACTTAGTCGACTTTTACGACAACTATGGGAAAGATTCATGTCACTGCTAGAACTCTTGCCACAGTCATTGAATAAGTTTTCAATTAAAAGTATTTAAGCTAAATTTTATTTCTGCAGGTTTCATGGGTAAGGTTCTGATAGAGAAGCTTCTTTATTCGTGTCCTGAGATCGACAGGATATACCTGCTTCTGAGGAACAAGAGAGGGGTCAGGGCTGAGAGCAGACTAGCGCAAATTTATGCTTCTGCAGTGAGTACCTGCCTAATATTGAAAATAAATAAAGCCATAAAAAATCTCTTGTCTCTGCCTACCCCTCCGGGAAAGAGCACGCCTCTTTCCCGGAGGGGTAGGTTTTTTTATGCATGTATGTATAAAAAAAATTAAAATTTTCTGATAAATGTAAATTAGTGTTTTTATCGCTACCTAAAAAAAAAAGAGACAGACATTTTTATAAATTTGGGACAGCTTAATCACCGGAAGTTGATTGTTGCATGCTTGACTGATTTGATAAATGAGGCGGACCCTGGGCCCCGAATTCTTTTGTGGAGGGTGCAACCGGAATCACACAGAGATGTGAGAGAGAGAGAGACTGATTTGATAAATCTATCTAAAGTTCACTCTTGCCTCAATTTTGTATGCGATCCTCTTATTGTCAGGTTACAAACATACATACATATGATCACGTCTATATCCCTAGTGGGGTAGACAGAGCCACCAGTCTTGAAAAGACTGATAGGCCACGCTCAGCTGTTTGGCTTAGTGATAGAATTGTCAGGTTGGCTGGAAGAGATCCCACTTAGGGATAAGCCCGCCTTTGTACTGTACTACCGTTTTATATTTGTAATGTTTGTAATGCATGTACAGTCGGTCACAGAGTAAAGTATACCATCTATCATACGTCTGCACCTATAAGCCTATAATCTAATCACGTCTTTATCCCTTATCTGGTACACAGAGCCAACAGTCTTGAAAAGATTGAAAACTTGAAACGATATGACGGCTTTGATAAAAAAGAGGGAGATAGAGAGATTAACTTACTTACTAACTAACTATAATACTTTTACATAATTTCAGTGCTTCGACCGCCTGAGAGCAGAAAAACCAAATATTTTCTCAGAAAAAGTATTTTTTGTTGGCGGAGATGTGATGGAGCCAGCGTTAGGTAAGTACCTTATTTAAAACAAATGAAACTTTTAAAGATTTTAATTAATAATTAAATTTGGAATAGTCCCTAGAGAGTTTTAAATGATTCCTAAAATTTTCATGTTGCGTGAATGAAAAAAAGTTTTAGGCTGACGTGAGTCAAAATCACGTTCAAAAATAGAATAAAACAGTTATTTTGCCATTGAATTTTTAAAATACTAATTAAATTATTTTGTGACTCCTACCCTACATAGTTCCTTATTTTAATTTTTGTTTTATATACGCTCGCTGTCTTGCTATAATTATGATGTACATTGTTAGTTTCTCAGTAAGTGAATTGTTAATTCTTTATGAGGAAATAAAGTTCTTTAAACATAAACATAAATTATTAAACATTGTACGTAAATTATAATTATTTTATGCATTATAAGTATAATCATTTTTGCCATCATTTTTGATAGTTTGGTGATCTACATATATTTACAAGTTTTTAGTAGTGCCGTGTGGTTCCCGGCACCAATACAAAAAAGAAGAGGAATCCCAAGTTTATAAGCCTATCTCTTAGTAGCCTTTTACGACATCCAAGGGAAAGAGATGGAGTGGTCATATTCTTTTCTCTGTTGGTGCCGGGAACCACTCGGCACATGTAATTTCCGAAGGTCTATTATATATTTATTTATGCTAAATTTCATCTAAAACCAGTCCAGTTATTTTTTAGTTTATTCGTTACAAACATACAGAAACTAATAGTTTGTCTATTGTTAGTGTGGATATTTAAATTATACTATTCAATGCAGGTTTGAGCGAAGAAGACAGGGCTTTGCTAGTCAACAGAGTGAATATTATATTCCACGTTGCTGCCAGTGTCAGGTAAAATATCAATTAAAATTAAATATATATATATATATATATATAAATAAAAAAAAAACAATATACTAGCCTTTACCTGCAGCTTCGTCCGCTTAAATTTAGCGCCACCTACAAAAAGCGACGAATTAAGCGGAAACGAATACAGGTATTTCGCAAATCGCACGTTTTTACCGGAATTAAAAGTACCCTATGTCCTTCTCCATACCCTTTATTATATGTATATACGTGTTATTCCAAAAAGATTTATTCAGTAGTTAACTCGTGAAGAGGTAACAAACAAACAAACAAATAAACTTACTTTCGCATTTATCATATTAGTTGGGACAGAATTTTGTTAAACACACAAACAATTGAACCTACAGGATAAAAATTAAACAGAAGGACTCGAGTCTATTGAGAAGAATATAATCCCATTTCACCACACATCTGCTAACTGAAATACTGAAAGGCCACGTTCAGTTCTATGGCTTAAATTTTATTGAGATTCAATTAGTGACAGGTTGCTAGCCCATAATAGGCAAGTAGAAAGAGGTAGTCTCTGCCTACCCCTCCGGGAAAGAGGCGTGATTTTGTGTATGTATGCTAGCCCATCGACTCGAGTCTATTGAGAAGAATATAATCCCATTTCTATTATGTAATCGTTTTACATTATGTCACTTGTGTTTGTTTAGTAAATAAATCAAGCGAAAGTTTGTCTGTCTGTTTGTTTTATATTTTCACGGCTAACCCGTTGGATCTGTTTTGTTGAATGTAATGTTATACAAAGTGTAAGGTAATGTTGTACAGAGTATAAAGTAAGCAAATTGACTGAAATTTTAAATATACCGTGTTTATATAATGCCTGATTAGTTATTGAAAATTCAGGCTTCTTGTTTTATCCACAACGTAATTATACGAAGGGGGGTCGAAATAGCCTGAATTGCTTCGAGAAAAGGATGGTACGGCCGTGCCGCTTTTTTTGCTCGACTTGGCGGGGCACTACCGTGCCCCCAGATGTTGTACAGAGTGGAAAGTAATGTTGTACAGAGTATAAGGTAATGTTGTAACTCAGAGAGAGCTCAGAGCGTTGGTGGTCGAATTGGTAAGGTGGTAATGTGTAATGCGCAGATAGGTACAGGTCAATTCCCACCTCGGCCGTGTATCAATGACTATTTTCAAAGTTATGTACATTAGTTTGAATACTAGCCGATGCTCTTACGGTGAGGGAAAACATCGTGAGGTAACCTGCACATTCAGGCAACTGGATGTGTAACCATATGATCCAATACGGGTTAGATTTACCTGCAGAGGTAGCGGAGATCAGACGGGAGTCGCTTCGTGTAAAAACCTGACTCACCCAATCCAGGGTCCATGGTCAAAGGCACACCCCGGGCTCCTCTCCAGAGTGGTGAGGATGCAACCGGGACTAAAGCCAGGAGGAACATGAGGGCAGATGCTAATTAATTTTTTGCTCCTGAAATGGCGCCTTTGATAATTTCTCAGATTCGACGACCCTTTGCCGTATGCAGTAAAACTGAACCTCGGAGGTACTAAGCAGGTTGTAGAGTTCGCGAAAGAGGTCAGGGATTTGTCGGTAAGTATGCAATTTAGCAATTACATCTGTTAACTGAAATACTGAAAGGCCACGTTCAGTTGTATGGCTTAAATTCTATTGAGATTCAATTACAATCGAGTTAATTAGTTTTTCCTTTGATTAAACCTACCCCGCCAGGAAAAAGGCTTCTTCCTCCTGGCTTTAGTCCCGGTTGCATCCTCACCTCTCTGGAGAGGAGCCTGGGGTATGCCTTGCCATGAATTCTAGATTGGGGGAGTTTGCATCCTATCTATTCTGGAGAGGAGCCCGGGGTAAACATTTGACCATGGATCATAGATTGGGTGAGTCAGGTTTTCAGACGAAGCGACTCCCACCTGACCTCCACAACCTTTGCAGGTAAACCTAACCCGTTTTGGTACCATGGTTACACATTCAGTTGCCTGAATGTGCAGGTTTCCTCACGATGTTTTCCCTCACCTTAAGAGCATCAATAAGTATTCCAACTAATGTACATAACTTTGAAAATAGTCATTGGTACACGGCCGAAGAAGGATTTGAACCTGTGCCTTTCTGCGCATCACGCATTTAACCTTGCACCTTGACGATTCGACAACCAACGCTCTTACGTATTTTTTTACTAACATACATACATACATATGATCACGTCTATATCCCTTGCGGGGTAGACAGAGCCAACAGTCTGAATGAAAAGACTGAATGGCTACGTTCAGCTATTTGGCTTAATGATAGAACTGAGATTCAAATAGGGACAGGTTGCTAGCCTATCGCCTAAAAAAGAATCCCAAGATTGTAAGCCTATCCCGTAGTCGCCTTTTACGACATCCATGGGATAGAGATGGAGTGGTCCCATTCTTTTTTGTATTGGTGTCGGGAACCATACGGCACTTTTTTTTACTTAACTGTGTTTTATTAACAGGTCATGCTGCATGTCTCTACCTCATACTCGAATACTAATAGGGATACGATTGAAGAGATCATGTACCCACCGCACGCTGATTGGAGGGAGACCATGGATATTTGTGAGAATCTGGACGAGCACACGATTAGGGTGCTGACGCCTAAGTGAGTAACTTGTAATGCAATTACATACATAGTACATACATAGTACATACATAGTACATACATAGTACATACATAGTACATACATAGTACATACATAGTACATACATAGTACATACATAGTACATACATTGTACATACATAGTACATACATAGTACATACATAGTACATACATAGTACATACATAGTACACACATAGTACACACATAGTACACACATAGTACACACATAGTACATACATAGTACATACATACATACATACATAACATCACGTCTATATCCCTTACGGGGTAGACAGAGCCAACAGTCTTGAAAAGACTGAAAGGCCACGTTCAGCTATTTGGCTTAATGATAGAATTGAGATTCAAATAGTGACAGGTTGCTAGCCTATCGCCTAAAAAAGAATCCCAAGTTTGTAAGCCTATCCCTTAGTCGCCTTTTACGACATCCATGGGAAAGAGATGGAGTGGTCCTATTCTTTTTTTTTATTGGTGCCGGGAACCACACGGCACACAGTACATACACACATATAATCACGTCTATATTCCTTGCGGGGTAGACAGAGCCAACAGTCTTGAAAAGACTGATAGGCCACGTTCAGCTATTCGGCTTTAACATAGAATTGAGATTCAAATAGTCACAACATCCATGGGAGAGAGATGGAGTGGTCCTATTCTTTTTTCTATTGGTGCTGGGAACCACACGGCGCCACGTACATAGTTCCACGTCTATATTCCATGCGGGGTAGACAGAGCCGAGTCTTAAAAAGACCGAAAGGCCACGTTCAGCTGTTTGGCATAACAATGAAATTGTGATTCAAATAGAGACAGGTTGCTAGTCCATCGTCAACATGAAGAAACTCAAGCTTTCAAACCTTTCCCTTAGTCGCCTTTAACCATGCCGGGAACCACACGGCACTCCTCGATGGATACTTTTTTAAATTCTTAATGATATTTTTATCAAGGTTGTATAGCACAAGCAAGAAATAAAAAGAAAGACATAACTGTCATGTCACTCGTGACTTCTGAAAAAAAACTGTGATGTGGGAATATTCTAATATCTTTATAACTAAATAAAATATATTTATTATATTGTGTAGTGTATTAAAATTAATGAGAATAAAATCTATTGTGCGCTATGCGGGCTTCTATTCCACTGCAGGTAACAATTATAATTGTGCCGAGTGGTTCCCGGCACCAATACAAAATAGAATAGGACCACTCCATCTCTTTCCCATGGATGTCGTAAAAGGCGACTAAGGGATAGGCTTACAAACTTGGGATTCTTTTTTAGGCGATGGGTTAGCTAACTGTCACTATTTAATCTCAATTCTATCATTGAGCCAAATAGCTGAACGTGGCCATTCAGTCTTTTCAAGACTATGGCTCTGTCTACCCCGCAAGGGATATAGCCGTGACCGTATGTATGTATGTATGTAACAATTATCGGCCTTTATCAATTTTCAGATACTTAGGCGAGATACCCAACACGTACACTTTCACAAAGCAGTTGGCTGAACACGTGGTGTATGAACAGAAAGGAAAGTTACCAATTGTCATGGTCCGTCCATCCATTGGTACGTATATTGCTTTTGCGTTACCCGTATGTATTATACTAGATCGATAGATAGATAAAACTCTTTATTGCACCATAAGAGTTAAATATACAAAACAACACGAAGCAGATATATGAAGATGGTACAAAGGCGGACTTATCGCTAATGCGATCTCTTCCAGTCAACCTTTGGGTGGAAGGAAACCAAACAGGAGATTGGCGTTGGCGCAGAGCAGGATAAATAAATGTTTGAACATAATAAAATACATACAGAATATATATCTATATATAATACATATAAATACATACAAATACAGATAAATACATAATAATAACTAGCTGTGCTGTGTGCGACTTCGTCCGCGTGGAATAGTTATTTTGGGCATCATTGAAGCTCTCAAGGATGAATAGTTTCACCCTGTTATTTCACCTTTTTATATTACTTCTTTGCTACTTATAGTTGCAGCGTGATGTTGTATAGTCTAAAGCTTTCCTCGATAAATAGTCTGTTCAACGCACAAAAGAATTTTTCAATTCGAACCAGTAGTTCCTGAGATAAGCGCGTTCAAACAAACAAACAAACTCTTCAGCTTTATAATTAAGTATAGATGCGAAAGTTTGTGAGTATGTCAGGATGTCAGTATGGATGTTTGTTACTCTTTCACGCAAAAACTACTGAACCGATTACGTTGAAATTCGGTATGTGGGTAGCTGGAGACCCGGAATAACATATAGGCTACTTTTTATCACGGAGCTCCCGCGGGATTGATTGTTACGTTATGATTGGGTTTCCACGTGGACGTAGTCGCGGGCGGCCTCTAGTTACATATATATGACGTGACAACGTCTTATAATTCGATTGAGCCGGCTGCACGCACGAAAAAACATGACTCATGCGGCGTTACCTCGCTCTGAGGCGTTCCATGTAAGGCTTGAAGTGCGAGCGAGAGCGCGGAACGAGCGACAAAGAGGCACAATCGGCCTTCGCGTTCGGCAGCGTATACCTCTTTCTCTATATATATGTACATACAAATCTATTAAACAAATGGAATTGATGTTGTAAAAGGCGACTAAAGGAAAGGCTTGAAAGCTTGAGTTTCTTCATGTAGGCGATGGACTAGCAACCTGTCACTATTTGAATCTCAATTCCATTGTAATGCTAAACAGCTGAACGTGGCCTATTTCGGTCTTTTGAAGACTTAGCTCTGTCTACCCCGCGAGGGATATAGACGTGGTGGTATATATATGTATTAATATATATATATGTAATTGCATTGCCAATGTATTTTCTTAAGACGTTGTCACGTTCAACTATCGTCAGTGAACCGACTTTACGGACAAACGATTTTTTTATATATATTTACAGTTGTATCCAGTGTTAGCGAACCGGTTCCAGGTTGGATAGAAAACTTCAACGGACCAGCTGGTATTTTGGTGGCTTGCGGCAAAGGTGAGGGAATTGTTTTACTGTGCCGTGTGGTTCCCGGCAACAATATACAAAAAAAGAATGGGACCACTCCGTCTCTTTCACATGGATGTCGTAAAAGGCGACTAAGGGATACGCTTGCGAACTCGGGATTCTTTGTTTAGGCGGTGGATTAGCAACCTGTCACTATTGGAATCTCAGTTCTATCATTTAGCCAAGCGGCTGAGCGTGGCCTTTTAGTCTTTTGGTGACTGTTGGCTCTGTCTACCCCGCAGGGGATATAGACGTGATTATATGTTTGTTTGTAAATACTTTATAGTACATTACAAATTTATAAGCCAAAATTTATCCCAAGTATGTATATAAGCCTATCCCTTAGTCGCCTTTTACAACATGCATAGGAATAAAATAGAGTGGTCCTATTCTTTTTTCTATTGGGGCCGGGAACCACACGGCTCCATATCTGTAAAAGTATTGTTGAGCAAAAATATACGTAAATAAATATAATAACGGGGCCTCTAGTTTTTTAAGACAGTTGTCTATGCCTACCTCGCAAGGGATATGGACGTGATTATAATATTAATGTATGTATGTATGGTTCTCTTTTTACCCAGGAATCATGCGCAGTTTATACACCGAGCCAGACCTCATAGCTGATTATATGCCCGTGGACATTTCCATCAAGAGTATGATTGTAGCCGCCTGGATGAGGGGGACTTTGAAGTAAGCAAATGCTGCAGTGTAGTTTGTTCCGCCGCTTCTTCTGCACATGCGCTTCGGAAGCGGTGATAGTTATAATTAGGTTTAAGTGATGTGACGTCAATAAGTGATACCTCGTATCAAATTTTGGAAATAAATCTATTCTATTATAAGTTGGTCATTCAGTAGGTCTTAAGTTCAAAAAATTACATGTTTTACGATAATTTGGTACGGTTTCTTACAGTTAGATTTCTCACCCTCAACTTATTTTAATTAGAAAAAAATTATACTAAACTGTAGATCTGTTCGAAGCTTTATAAGTTTCTGGTCAAGTCGTTTGAAGTCGTTACTTGTAGTAGTATATTTATGGTCACATCCGTAGAAAATTTGATAGCGCGATTTAGAATCTCCTCTAGTATTCGCTTAGCATACGATCTTCCAAAAATATAGTGCTTTTCATTTGATTATTTCTACTCTGTTCTACTTCTGTCACCTTTGACGGTCTCTGTGGCGCAGCGGTAGTACGCTTGTCTGCGACACCGGAGGTCCCGGGTTCGAATCCCGGCCAGGGCATGATGAGAAAAGAACTTTTTCTGATTGTCCTGGGTCTTGGATGTTCATCTATCTAAGTATTTATTATAAAATATAGCATCGTTGTGTTAGTATCTCGTAACACAAGTCTCGAACTTACTTCGAGGCTAACTCAATCTGTGTTATTTGTCCCGTATATATTTATTTATTTATTATTTAAGTATCTTCCCTAACATTCTACTATACTTCTAACAAACTGTTCGTAGGTTATCATCGACTGATGACATTCCAATCTACAACTGCTGTGCTGGCAACCTAAACAACATCACCATGGCCGAGATGATGGATATAGGTATCAAGAAAGAAAAAAAACTTGCACATTGACACATGCACACATACATACATACATATGGTCACGTCTATATCCCTTGCGGGGTAGACAACAGTCTTGAAAAGACTGAATGGCCACGTTCAACTATTTGGCTTAACGATAGAATTGAGATTCAAATAGTGACAGGTTGCTAGCCCATCGCCTAAAAATAGAATCCCAAGTTTGTAAGCGTATCCCTTAGTCGCCTTTTACGACATCCACAGGAAAGAGATGGAGTGGTCCTATTCTTTTTTGTTTTGGTGCCGGGAACCACCATGCACACATACCTTTCATTCATTTGTTGTAATCCACATTACACATTTGTAACTAGAATTAAGGTTTTGGGTACTGTAATACCATTGTTAAGGAAGAGCGTGGCTTTCTGATACAGTTGTTTCTCACTTAATAGAAGGTCACAAATATTTGGTTATACTGTTTTTGTTAAACTTTGTTAAACTAATAAAATATTTTTTTTTTTAAATTTTTCAGGTATCAAGATGGCTGCCCTTATGCCGCTAAATGACATGCTGTGGAATGTTGGCGGGTCTATCACTACTTCAAAGACAATACATTATATTAAGGTGAGGTGTCTACCCCGCAAGGGGTATAGACGTGACTATATGTATGTATGTATGTTTCTTCCTTTTACTTCCGAAAATGCTCACACCAATTTTAAAATAACAAATATGAGTTAGAATTCTGGTGTAATTCCACTCTTTCTCGGCCTCATAATTTTTTTACAGACAATTGTAAGCGTGTAACTCTTGACTTAGGTCTACTCTTCAAGTGAGGCTTATTTCAGAACTAGAGACCGCCCGCGACTTCGTCCGCGTGGAATCAATCCCGCGGGAACTCCGGTATAAAAAGTACCTAGCCTATATGTTATTCTGGGTCTTCAGCTAGCTTAGATACCAAATTTCATCGTAATCAGTTCAATAGTGTTTGCGTGAAAGTGTAACAAACATCCATACTGACATCCTGACATACCCACAAACTTTCGCATTTATAATATTATAAGGATGTCTTTAAATTTTGTCTTATCACGTACGCCATCTGTGGTCACGAGTGTTGTTAACAGATGGCGTTGAAGTCGATTATGCCAATGTGCGCTTGCGTTTCTAAATTTCACTTACCTGATGTAGTGCCGTGTGGTCCCCGGCACCAAAACAAAAAGAATAGGACCACTCCATCTCTTTCCCATGGATTTCGTAAAGAGCGACTAAGGGATAGGCTTATAAAATCCTTTTTTAGGCGATGGGCTAGCAACCTGTCACTATTTGGATCTCAATTCCAACATCAAGCCGAGCGGCTGAACGTGGTCATTCAGTCTTTTCGGGACTGTTGGCTCTGTCTACCCCGTAAGGGATATAGACGTGACTGTATGTAGGTATGTAAGCCCCTTGATTTATTTGCTTTTACAAATGTTGCAGGTGCTCCTTCTACATTGTCTTCCAGCGTTATTTGTGGACGCTCTTCTGTGGCTGATGGGAAGGAAACCAATGTAAGATGTATTTTGTCATATTTTGATGAAACAATAAATTGACAACGCTCCTAATTATATGTTATCCTCTTGTAAAAAACTGCGTTCAAATTCGTTGAGTAGTAGTTTCTTTCCCTCCGCACTCTCCTTGTATATCTGCTTAGTCGACCTGCTTTCATTCATCCTCTCCACATGACCGAACCATCTTAACATACCCTGTTCTATTCCTGTTACTACATCATCTTTCACATCACAACATTCCCTTATCACGCTTTTTGTTATCCTTGTCTCATCTTCTAGCTGTGCCCGCGGCTTCGTCCGCGGGAAATAGTTATTTTGGGCATCATTGAAGCCCTGAATGATGAATAATTTTCCCCGTTTTTTTTTTTCATATATTCCATTATTTCTTTCCTACTAATAGTTGAAGCGTGATGTTATATAGCTTAAAACCTTTCTCGATTTATGGTCTGTACAACGCAAAAAGAATTTTTCAATTCGAACCATTAGTTCCTGAGATTAGCGCGTTCAAACAAACAAACTCTTCAGCTTTATAATATTAGTATAGATATTTTGTCATACTTATTATAAAACTTACTTCGAGGTTAACTCAATCTGTTGTTACGAAGAGCCGCTATGGTCTCCCCTCGGAGCCCGGGAGCCCTACATAAGCTCCCCGGGTCTTTTGGTCTACTTCAGCGCTCACCAAGTTAACTAGCTCGCTATCACCTGACGGCTACTTATATACTATAGCTCCCACATACATATATACATAAAATCACGCCTCTTTCCCGGAGGGCTAGGCAGAGACTACCTCTTTCCACTTGCCACGATCTCTGCATACTTCCTTCGCTTCATCCACATTCATAACTCTCTTCATGCAAGCTCGGCGGTTTCGGGTACTTTTGACCTGACCCTTTACCAGGACGTCCTTAATTTGATCAAGATACGTTCGTCTAGGTCTTCCCACTCCGGCCTTTCCCTCCACACTCCCACGAAAGCTCCCACGCCCTCTTAAAATTTGAAGAACTAGTCCTAATAAAGGTTGATGTAGTTATTCTATTGATATTTAAATTATCTCATCTGTATTACCTGCGACGTTTTACAAAAACGTACCATATTATGTACGACGGCCTCTGTGGTGCAGCAGAGGTGTCTGCGACACCGGAGGTCCCGGGTTCGAATCCCGGCCAGGGCATGATTAGAAACGATCTTTTTCTGATAGGCCTGGGTCTTGGATTTTTATCTATATAAGTATTCATTATAGATACGAGATACTAACTCAACGATGCCATATATTATATGGCATCGTTGAGTTAGTATCTCGTAACACAAGTTTCGAACTTACTCCGAGGCCAACTCGATCTGTGTTCCGAAAACAAAAAAAAAGTCCCGTCTAAAGAAAGAAGTGCCGTGTGGTTCCCGGCACCAATACAAAAAAGAATAGGGCCACTCTATCTCTTTACCATGGATGTCGTAAAAGGCGACTAAGGGATAGGCTTACAAAGTTGGGATTCTTTTTAGGCGATGGGCTAGCAACCTGTAACTATTTGAATCTGAATTCTATCATTAAGCCAATAGCTGAACGTGGCTTATCAGTCTTTTCAAGGCTGTTGGCTCGGTCTACCCCGCAAGGAATATAGACGTGACCATATGTATGTATGTCTAAAGACACTAATTTACACCCACAGGTTGCTCAAAGTCCAACGGCGCATTTACATAGCCAACCTCGCTTTACAATACTACATCACCAAGCAATGGAACTTCAACAATGCGAACTTCGTGAAAATCCGAGCGCGCATAAAGCCGGAAGATTACCAACATTTCTATTATGAAATGGAGACTATTGATAGGAACGAGTACTTCAAGATGTGCTGCATTGGCGGAAGGAAGTATCTGCTGAAGGAGAGGGATGAGGATCTACCGAAGGCCAAGGCACACTTTACCAGGTAAATTAATTTCATTTAAAACAAACATACATACATAAAATTACGCCTCTTTCCCGGAGGGGTACGCAGAGACTACCTCTTTCCGCTTGCCACGATCTCTAAATACTTCCTTCGCTTCATCCACATTCATAACTCTCTTCATGCAAGCTCGGTGGTTTCGGGTACTTTTGATTTAAGCCTTTACCAAGACGTCTTTAATTTGATCAAGATTATGCATATTAAATAAATTAATAAATATATACGGGACAAATTACAATGATTGAGATTCCTAATCTATGATAGCTAGAGATATTAATATGTTATGTTATGTTCCTATATCCCTTGCGGGTTAGACAGAGCCAACAGCTTAATGATAAAATTGAGATTCAAATAGTGACAGCTTGCTAGCCCATCGCCTAAATGAAGAATTCCAAGTTTATAAGCCTATCCCTTAGTCGCCTTTTACGACATCAATGGGAAAGAGACGGAGTGATCCTATTCTTTTTTAACATTTGTGTCGGGAACCACACGGCACTGTGAAGTGTGAAGTTCCTTAACAAGTAATTAATTTTTATTTGTTCTGAATTAAATCTGTAGGCAACATTCTTCATGTACGCCATAGCAACGGTTGCCATGGTTTGTTAGTTAGGCAATACTGTTAAAGATTATGAAACTTTATTTTTGTTTTTGATCTAATAGATGGCGGTGTGCTTTATAATTACGCGCTATGGTTTGTCCCTTGTCATGCATATAGTGTTTTTGATAAGTAATGTATGGTTTTAAACCCATACATTATACGGACGTCTCAAATTGTAGTTTTGTTTATTTCAGTTGAAACCTCTTTGTGTTATTTGACAATCAGCCGATTGTACAATTTCCATAATAAACCTAGTAGCTTTTATTACGATTAGTTCTCTCATCTTTTCTCCTTCTATCTTCTGTAGTGAATAACTAACTTTGCGACTAATACTTCCTGCAGATTAAAAAAAAAAACTTTTTTTTTCCCAGAATGGTGGTATTAGACAAAGTGGTGCAGTGTATATTTTACGGGAGCCTGTTCTGGTGGCTGGTCAACACCAGCCACGTCCAGAGTGTACTACATTTCTGTGTTAACTGATCATTTCATTGTGGTGTATGTGATTTTATTAAAAAAAAAATGTTTTTTTAATTTGATAACTTTTTTTTTTAATCTATTTGTAAAACTTTATTGACCTTTTAGCAACAAAAGAATGCATTATTTACAATTTTATTTAGATATTATGTGTGAACACTGCCCAAGTAACAATTAGGCGCTAAAGTAAGATTTATAATAAGTCTATAAAAGCGCTAACTAGATTCTAAAGTGGTTTATGGGTGTAACAAATTAGTGTTAGAGCGCGCTCTAACCCTACTTTACCCCCGAATTAGGCACAATTTTTATATTACTTAAGGTTGTATAATGACGGTATACAAGAGTTATGGTAATTGGCTAAGAGGTACAATCAGTGCTATAAGAAAGTTATTATAGCGGTAACAGGATCTCTTAGCGATACAAGAGGGGTAAATAAGCGTCAACTGACTCCTTAAGCGGTACAGTAGAGATACAATGGCGTTAATTATATTTTCAAGCGCTAAAAGGGAGGTAAATAGGTGTTTTGTAACGGTCTGAACGCTATTCAAGATAATTAAACTAATTTTGTGATCTAATAATAAATAATTTTATTTTCAATGGCTATAAGTTTACGACTAATGATTTTTATATTAAACAAAAAAAAGTGATATTGTATGGTGCGAAAGGAAGCATATTTTTGCTGCGAAGGGAAGTACACTGTGAATATGTTACATAATTATTGGCAAATAATTCGAGCGCCCGATGTATGTTGTCTATTTACTGAAAACTTTTCCACGTATTTACAACAATTTTTGTTTATTTTGGTTGCGACGCCATTGTCAAAAACAAGTAGTCAATATAAGAAATACAGTAGTGACCTTAAGCGCTATTACTTTACCTTTAGTCACAAAAAAGTAACAATAGACGCTAGAGGATCTGTTATAGCGAAAAATTATACTCCTATTTGACTTAAGGTAATGCAAGAGAGTTTTGTATAACTTCAAGCATTTGGTTCTATATAAGATTAAATAAACACCATTGTAAGGCTGGTAGCGCTTATTAACGCTATTGTGCAACTTTGGGTTCTTGTAAAGAGTTTATTATCACCTGCATAGCACTTTTGGAGGTAGTAGCTAATTCTTATTCTTATTTAGATCTTAGAGTTCTAAGATTCACTTAAAGCTATAACACAAAATGCTGTGCATGTACAACAGTGTTAAGATTTGCCATAATACATCCATAACCTTTAAGCTCGCCTAATTGTCGGGCTTGTAACTCTGTATTATAAGTAGAAGTGATATACGTTACTTGGTACGCCACTTTATCGCCAATAGTCATAAGTGCTGCTACTGTAATGCCTTTGTAGCCCACTAAGTAACAAAATAAGCTCTAATCGTCGCCTAAATGTTTGTTGGGTGTTTTACTGGTGTTTTTTTTTTTTATAAAACTAACGGTACATATTTTTATTTTTAAAACATAGATACACTTTACGAAGAAATAAATATGACAATTGTTTAAATTTTGTATTTAGCGAAGAAAAAACACAGTGAGTAGGTACCAGCTGCTTCTCTTCTTGTGCAGATTTTGAAAGTTAATCAAGGGGAAGGCTTATAAACTTGGGATTCCTCTTGTAGGCGATGGGCTAGCAACCTATCACTATTTGAATCTCAATTCCACCAGTAATGTGGGTTTTCAGTCTTATCAAGACTTTTGTCTCTGTCTACTCGGTCAAAATGTCAAAATCAAAACTTGACCGTACACTACAACAGACTATAAAAAACTATTTTTTTTCGTGACTTATTCAACCTTTAAGAAGGGATATGTAACGATATTTTATAAGGGGCACGTTCAATTATTATTATTATCTAATAAAAATCATATATTAAATAAAATCTCTTTATTCTTTCAATAATATCGTACGTGGTAACTTATATACCAACATAAGAGAAAAGTTATCGAAAACATTATTCTTTAAAAGTGCAACTATATTTTTAACGCTATTCAAATTATACACGCGCTGCTATGAAAGTTACATTTATTATCATCATTTTCCGAATACGAAATCTAAATTGAATTCTGTGTAAAAATTTATAAAATCTGTAGAAAAAAAATTGTAGTTAGGCAAATTAAATGTTTAAACATTTAAGTGTGATAAAAACATGTTTTTTTACATATTTAAATGTGTTTTATAAAGTGTTACCTAATTATTTGTTTGAATCACATATAGTTGCGCTTTACTACATTTATACATTATTTACAATACTTTTGGGAATGTCTTTTATATAATTCAGGAAATTGCACTAATTGTGTAAAATTATAAAGATAAATTATTGTTTAAAACCAACTTATACTAAAGATTTAAATGTATAACTAAGACATATCACATATGACTCTTTGATCTTCTTATATTCGAGATTATTGTCAAATTTCAGAAAATACATAATCACCAGTTTAATAAAATTTCGAGTTCTTCAGATTTTTCTGAATAAAATTATTGTCTTGTAAAAAAATTCAAGTAACTTATTTGAAAAACTACGGTAAATATCCGAAATTATTACATAAAAATTCTAATTTTATTACATTAAGAATTTGCACTCTTAACTGGCAACAATTTTTTGAGCATATCATAAAAAAAAGTGCATTTCAACAGTACATATTTAATTTTTTATGAGATTTACAAAATTCTATATTGATTTTGAAATACTTAGATAATTTTTTTAATAATTTTATAAACAAATATGTAAATGTGTGCTGTTTCATAATAAATGGCACAAACCAAACGATACAGTTA
Organism: Amyelois transitella; assembly: GCF_032362555.1. NCBI lineage: Eukaryota > Metazoa > Arthropoda > Insecta > Lepidoptera > Pyralidae > Amyelois > Amyelois transitella. The sequence goes on from NC_083533.1 coordinate 3,074,602, forward strand.
TGAAAGATCCCACACAGTTATCTTCGACACTATTTAACATCATGAATTAGAAAATAAAAATACTTCAAACTATAACTTAAAAAAAAAGATTCATTCTTTAAATAAGAAAATAACTTCAAAAATACAAAAAACTACTTTATAACAGAACAGATTTTGGTATTCAGTTTAAGTAGGTAGTAATAAAAAATGACCTATAATTAAGACCTGCCAATGATTGAATATGAGCAAAGAATGTAAAAATGGCCTCAAGTTATATTGTTCGTACATATTTAACGAAAATTAAACAGTATTGTTTCCCATAATCTTAATTAATTTTACCCTGTTCCTGTAAAATGGCAATTATCAGCACATTATATAAAATTATAATGAATTCTTAAATTACATCATTGAAAATATTAATCTAATATTTTGCCGCAAATCTAAGGTACATCATATTATTCTTAAAACTAAAATAATCTTATCCAAAATAATATACTATTTTACACTATAACACAACATACCCTGAAAATTTGAGCAAACTAATTTCAGTCACGATTTAAAATTATTTATTATCTCATACATTTGATCTGATGCAAAAAAACACAAATTGAGAAAATAAAAAAAAATCTGGCTTAAAAAATGTAACGTTTGAGAGAATAATTTTGCAGATTTCATATCGAAAAAGAACAACACAATTTAGATTTTTGGTATGTCATAAACAAGGAACTTTAAGTAGGCTTTAAAACTGAGGGGCAGACCACACACACACACAGTCTTATCTAAATCATTGTTCAATTCGATTCACCGATCAAAAATATCACATTTCAACGTTCAAAGTCTTAACAAAACTCATTTCCATAATTTGGAACACATCAGTCATAAAAGGCAAGAATCGTTCATCATTCCGATATATGTAATATCATTTCTTGATCATCTATTCTAGAATCTAATTCTTTCAACTGATTACATCTTTCGCTTTCGAAATGTTTAGGCTCGTCTTCGAATCCACTGCCGTCATCTATAACTTCCAAATATTTGCATTCATCATCACTGTCTGTTTGTCTAACTGATTTATAACCGTAATCGCGTTCATCATCCCCGGAATCACTTTTGTAAGCGTCATTTGTTTCTTGAATTTTCACAGAGTTCCTCCTATCACTGAATATATTTTTCACATGGGTTATTTCATCACAAACTAAATCTTTGACCGTGCCGACCGAGTCGTACATTTTGTCGCTTAATTTGTGACTTAATTCTTTTATTCTATCACTGTGCGTTTTCAAGAGGGATGGTCTTCTTTCCTGATCGAATTGCGGATCGGAATCAGATTCTGTGTCATTCAGGGGGATTTCACAGGGTGAGTAAACAGTGTCTCTGCTTTTTTTCTTCTCCTTTTCGACCCACATTTCGCTACCGATGACGATGTTTCTTTGTTTCTTCTTGTTTACGGTTTTAAACATGACCTTAAAGGTGAGGATGTAAACGGAGGAGAGTATGAGGCAGGCCGCAGATATGAAGAGGAGGTACATGGCGCCTTGTTCAACGATTGGTAAAACGTTGAGGTATAGATTGAACCTGTGTTCCAGTGAAGGCGTTAGGGAGTACATTCTCTGTGAACAAAGAATAATAATTTAACATACGCAATGACAACAGCCCTTTTATAATAAAAACTTTACAATGTGAGTTTAATCTTAAATATGAACTAGTATTAAAATATTTTTTAATTGTAGAAGTATATATTATTATTTCTATTACCAATTATAATAATATTACTTAAGGTCGTGATTAAATGATATAGGGTCTTCAAAATGGAAATGATCAACTCCACAGATTCATTAAATACAAAAGGAAACAAAAAATAAATACAATGATGAAAAATAAGATAAGACACACTTACAATATCAAACCAAAGCAATGGCAGATACATGTTGGAAAATCTTTTAGCGTTCTTGATCGAGGACAGGTCTTCCAAGGCCATGTTGATCTGCAGTTTGGAGCTCACGTCCAGGGGGAGGCCGGAGGTAGGTTCGATCCAGAATCTGGGAAGATAATTAATATTAAAATTGATTTTGATCATAGAACAAAATGGAAAATAATGTTATAAGGAGTACTCTGAGTTCTTAATCACACACATAGAGTTAAAATTAAATATTGAAAGGGGAAGACGCAGAGATGTGACAGAAAGATTTTAAATAAATAAAAAAAATAATAAATTACATACTTTATTTGAAAAATTTAAAAGGAAATATTAGGAAGATATTTAAAAAATCACATTACTTAATATTAGGGCTAGTTTTATAAATAAAGCTCTCGGTATTGGTTGTGCCCACTCAGGGGAGTACTCTAGGTCCGTCTATAATATCGTTCCAGGCGTCGGAAAGGTCTGATTGTTATAGCAGATAATGAAGCCTAAATCATGACTAAAACTAATTTAGTTCACTTCCCCTGTCAGGGTCACGGGAACAGAGGGAACCTAACAATAACCTTATTAAATGCGGTCCTAGGCTCCCTTCAAAATATTATGAGGACGATGATATAATACTCGTATAGTGATATCTGACAAATACTAATATTAAATCTTTACGGCTTATGAGGTAGACTGTCCCGAAAATACTGAAAGGCTACATTCAGCTAATTATGGACCTGAACGTCTGCTAAAATTACAAAAGCGAAAGTTAGTAAGGATGTGTCTATGTTTGTTACTCTTTTATGCAAAATATACTGAACTGATTTTGATGAAATTTGGCACACGAGTAGTCAACATCAGGATAATTAATTATAAATACCGACCTGGTCTCATGAGCTTCTCTGTTCGGCGTAAGACCCTCGACTTTGCTGAACAAAATGTCGTCACCTTTATAGAAATGAGGGTAGGACAGAGCTATTGGAAATCCGTAATAGCAGTCCGTTACGTCGATGAGACCGGCTGGTAGGCATTTACCTAAAAAAGAGATTATATTGTTAGTATATTCATGTATATTTGATATAAGAAATTAAAGTATTACAAAATTAACTTATTAGTAATTACAATGTTGTTATACATTACTAATAAGTACAATTTTGAGCCTTTTAGGGTAGAAACCTTGGGCCCGTGGGGTCCATCAGCTCATCAGCTTTTTAATTTTCTTTCTAAGAGACTGATCGAGGTATCCCGTGACCAGGGGCTGGAAAGTCAAAGATTAAGCATTGCCATTCAACGTGGCAATGCAACCAGCCTTCTGGGCACGCTGCCGTGGGCAGTAAAAAGTAAATTTAATTCAAACAAAAACTTAACTTGGAACTCTGTCTACCCCGCAAGGGCAATAGACGTAATTATATGAATGTAGAATGAACTAATAGAAGAGCGAATTCGTAGTTGAAATATAATAAAGCGGGAATCTTTGGGAACAACATAAATGTAAGTAAGTAAGTATCTTAAAATGCTCTAAAAGCACAAAATGATCTTGATATGCTATACTCCTGGTTTCAATGCAATCTCTTGACCGTTAATATCAGCAAAACTTCTTACATCATTTTCAGAGCAAAAAATAAACCTATACCACCATACCAAACCATAACTATAAACAACCAACCCATCCAGCAGAAAACATGTGAAAAATATTTAGGACTCCGGCTAGACCAATACCTTAACTGGAATAACCACATAGATCACATAAAAAATAGAATTTCGTCACTAATGGCCTCACTACGAGGTTCTGTCAGTTGTATCCCTCGCAAACTTCGTTTCGTTTTATACAATTCTTTGGTCAAATCTAATTTAACGTATCTTGTTGAAGTATGGGGAAGCGCATCTAAAACCAAAATATCAGAGTTGCAAATTTCACAAAATAAAATAATTAAAATGTTATTCAGTTATCCATACCGCACCTCCCGGACTATAATATACAAAGAAACAAAACTTATGAACATAAAACAACTTTACAAATATCACACATGCATACTGATGCGCAAAATTCTCAACAGAACCATTCACACATCTATACATTTCACACAAATAAAACATGTAACTAAACGCTCGACACGCCGTGCTAGCTTTCTCACACTACCAAAAGTCCGTACAAACTATGGTAAGCGAATGTTTATCTTTGAAGGAGCACAAATATTTAACAAACTACCCCAAGATATTAAAAAAATTGTTTCATTCAATTTATTTAAAACAAAGCTTTCCGAACACATTTATAAAAATATGTAATTAAGTAGATACTAAATTTAAGTTAATGAACAAATGACTTGTGCAATTTTACCTCAACAGTGTTTTTTGTGATAATGTTCGTATACCCAGATTACCCAGTGGCAGTGCAAACGATAAAACTTATTTTAAGTATATTGTAGATTCTCAGCTAAGTGACTATGTATGTCTTATTGAGAAATAAATATCTTTGAACTTAAAATGGTATAGCGCACTGGCCGCTAAGAAAAAAAGAAAGTTAATTTTTAATAAACGAAAAATTATGACCCTCAATAGTTAATTTTCACAACAATGATTTAAGATGCAATTGAAGTTAGGGATTTTTATGTTTTAAGTTTTATATTAAGTATAGTTATTTTATTTTATATACCGGCTTAATTATCTGTACAGTACCTTTTCGACAGAAGCATTTGTTCTCCTCAATATATTTCCCGTTGTCCAACATATTCTCCGGGAATGTATACATGTAAGCGTTTAGGCCGCTCTTCACCCCCTCATCTATCGGTACCTGTAACAAAAAAAAACCCAGAATTAAACATAGAATTGGTAAGTATGTTTATGTAGTTTATTACTGTCATTTATTTAATCGTTCCATGTTTAATTATGTAAGTATTAGCATGTATCTTTGGTTAAATTTATTTAAACGATATTTATGCACACTCCATACCGCTCCAAAATTCATCTCTCCTCTCACGGGTCTACTAGAAGAGATTTCTTTTGAAATAAGTAGCATCTATGTACTAGAATTACTGTAATAAATGCTCCTGTATATAATTTTGTGTACATAAATAAATAAAATAAATAAATATAATCATTATTTTCACATGTACTTAAATATACCTCTGTTAAGACTTAGAGGTTCGCAGAGGCTAGACGGCAGTTGATAGGCATTCCCACTTTCAGATCTTTCTTAACTAGTTAACCCTAACTTCCTTCTCTTGGCTTTAGTCCCAGTTGCATCCTCACCACTCTGGAGAGGAGCCCGGGGTTCACCTTTGACTATGGACCCTGCATTGGGTGAGTCAGGTTTTACACGAAGCGACTCCCGTCTGACTGCCTCAACTTGGCAAGGTAAACCTAACCCGTATTGGATCCATGGTTACACAACCAGTTGCCTGAATGTGCAGGTTTCCTCACGATATTTTCCCTCACCGTAAGAGCATGTGAGTTATATTTAGTAATATTTATAATTATGTAGCTTCTAAAAATTGTGTGGTTACGCTAGATAAAAGATGACCTACTTTTAACATATGTATATTAGTTTTAACTTCTTGTCATTCATGGTCATATGAAAATATGATTGAAATTGATTGACCCAAAAAAGAAGGCTTTTAGATTCTGGATTTTCCTATATGTTTTGGTTGACTGGAAGAAATCCCGTTTGGGATAAGTCCGCCATTGTACATATTCTTCCAAATCTAATGACTGTTTTCTATTATTGTGCAATAAACAGTTTACAAACAAACAAAAAGGAAATACGGTCAAATAACCTCTTCTTTATTTAAGTAGGTTAAAAAAGATAATAATGAAAATGAAATCATGGCAAATTGAACCTCTTTTGAACAAACATGATTATTGTGCATCAATAATTTGCAGTGTAGATTGTTCTACCGCATCTTCTACATTTGCGCGTTGGAAGCGTCAGTAGATTTAATTATACTGATGTCGACATCATGAAGTCACACCACGTAAGTATCCTATTTCGAAAATCTATACAAATATTATAAAGCTGAAGAGTTTGTTTGTTTGTTTGAACGCGCTAATCTCAGGAACTACTGATTCGAATTGAAAAATAAAAAATAATCAGTAGTTGTTGATTAGACTATTTATCGAGGAAGGCTTTAGGTTATATTACATAACGCTGCAACTATTAGGAGCGAAGAAATAATGGAAAATGTGAAAAAAAACGGGGAAAATTATTCACCCTAGAGGGCTTCAAATGTAATGCCCAAAACTATTCCACGCGGACGGAGTCGCGGGCACAGCTAGTCGCTTCATAATTGTCACAAAACGTTTGGCGTCACAACATTGAAACTGAATTGAAAAAGAAGAGAAACTTACCAATGGTGCAGCCCGGCACAAACTCTTCCTATAAAACAGGATGGATTCATTCCTGGTAACACCCCCTTTGAACTTGGTGCCATCGGACGCGTTCCTGACATTGGAGCAGTGGGTGCCCTCCCAGTGGGGGAGGTCGCTGGAGCCCTTGTAGGTGTCGATGAGTCCTGAATAGTCCAGATTGTTCTCGCCCGTGTAGATCGTTTCAAAATCACCGTTGAAATCGTACATCTGAAAAGAATGCCAAATTAGTTTATATGTACATACATATATACATAAAATCACGCCTCTTTCCCGGAGGGGTAGGCAGAGACTACCTCTTTCCACTTGCCACGATCTCTGCATACTTCCTTCGCTTCATCCACATTCATAACTCTCTTCATGCAAGCTCGGCGGTTTCGGGTACTTTTGACTTGACCCTTTACCAGGACGTCCTTAATTTATTTGTATCTAAGATTATTGCATCCTACTAATATTATAAATGCAAAAGTCTGTACCTATGTCAGGAGGTCAGTAAAGATGTTTGTTACTTTTTCACGCAAAAACTACTGAACCGAAAACGATGAAATTTGGTATGTGGGTAGCTGAAGACCCAGAATAACACATAGGCTATTTTTTATCCCAGAGTTCCCGCGGGATTGACAGGGTTTCCATGCGGACGAAGTCGCGGGCGGCCTCTAGTACATGCATATGATTATTAAAAATACAACTTATATGAATTAATTGATAATAAAAATATAAACTATTCTAAATTACAGAATATCATAGGTTAAGCTTAACATGACATATATACTTATCCCTTCTATGGTAGACAGACCTTCCATGGTAGACAGAGTCAAAAGTCTTGAAAAGACTGACAGGCCACGTTCAGCTGTTTGGCTTAATGATAGAATTGAGATTCAAATAGTGACAGGTTGGCTAGACCTTCAGGCCGTAATCAATTCATATGAAGATACCTCTCAGATTTCGTCATAGGCTTTAAATAATTTTGAACCTAGGTCTAGGTAGGTATTGCTTCAGAGTTAAGCACTTACTAGGCAGTAAAATACAAATGTTAACTTGACCCAAATTGGTTAAATATTTACGAACGTGCAATTAAGTTAGTTTGTTTGTAGCAAATATTTTAAACAAAGTTTACTGCCGCTTCCAAAGCGTCAGCGCAGATAAACCGGTAACAAACTGCACTGCAGCATTATCTTCACAACTATCCAAACTTAGAATAGAAATGTGGACGAGAGAATACATTGTTCAGATTGATTGACTTATATGAAATTGAAACTGTGCCGTGTGGTTCCCGGCACCAGTGCAAAAAAGAATAGCACCACTCCATCTCTTTCCTATGGATGGCGTAAAAGGCGACTAAGGGATATGCTTACAAACTTAGGATTCTTTTTTTAGGCGATGGGCTAGCAACCTATCACTATTAGAATCTCAATTCTATTACTAAGCCAAATAGCTGAGCATGGCCTATCAGTCTTTTCAAGACTGTTGGCTCTGTCTCAAGGGATATAGATGTGACCATATGTATGTATGTATGTATGAAATTGCAATAAAAAAAAAAATATATTTTTTTTACGCATTGGCATAGTTAAACCAAGCTACATATACATATATAACTAACCCGATCAATAAGCCCAAGTTTATCGAAGTAGATCCACCCAGGCATGAAGGTGTTCCCCAGGGTCATCAGCTCCGACTTGTACCCCATCATGAACTCTCTAGCTGTCATCTTGGCCAGCGGCTGGGTATTCGTTATCGTGATCAAGTTGTTCAGACCGAATTTGGTCATGATGCCCTGACGAGCCACCACGTTGGCTATGCTCTGAAAAAAAATAAGAAATTAGGTATATAAATGAATGAAAGTGCCGTGTGGTTCCCGGCACCAGTACAAAAAGAACAGGACCACTCCATCTCTTTCCTATGGATGTCGTAAAAGGCGACTAAGGGATAGGCTTACAAAGTTGCGATTCTTTTTTTAAGCGATGGTCTAGCAACCTGTCACTATTTGAATCTCAATTCTATCATTAAGCCAAATAGCTGAGCGTGGCCTATCAGTCTTTTCAAGACTGTTGGCTCTGTCTACCCCACAAGGCATATACACGTGACCATATGTATGTATATAAATGAATCAATGAATTATATATCTATCTACTTCTGAAAGTTTTGTATCTGTGCCAAATATGATCGTAATAGGTAGTTTTTGAGTTTGTTCGTTAAAACATAACAGATACAAATCTTTTCTATTTTCGTACATACATATAATCCAGTCTTTATCCCTTCGGGGTAGACGGAGCCATCCGTCTCGCAAACTGATAGGCTCACATACATACATACATATAATCACGTCTATATCCCTTGCGGGGTAGACAGAGCCAACAGTCTTGAAAAGACTGGTAGGCCACGTTCAGCTGTTTGGCTTTATGATAGAATTGAGATTCAAATAGTGACAGGTTGCTAGCCTATCGCCTTAAAGAAGTATCCCAAGTTTATAAGCCTATCCCTTACAAGTACTTAGTAAGTTTATTAGCTTATTCATAAATCTTTTCTTAAGTAAGTAGTATAGATGGATTACGAAACAAAAATTCATTGTAGCTAGCTACAACGCACTTAAATTTTGAGCAAGTAATAAAATTATCAACTGGAATTATGTACCTACTTATTTAAGTAATGTAATTTACCATCAAGGCTAACAATATGCAGGAATTAATATATTTGAGCGGTGAAATTTCGCAATAAGTAATGCTTTGGTTATAATAATAATAATTTAATTTGCATAAAATCCGAAGCTGATCGAGAAGATAACCTTGTACAATACAACCTGCTTTATTTCATACATGACTAAACCATCTTAGCATTCCTTTTTCTATTCCTGTTACTATTTCTTCTTTCACATCACAACATTCCCTTAATAATATATATGTACATAAATACATATAATCACGTCTATACCCCTTGCGGGGTAGACAGAGCCAGCAGTCTCGCAAAGGCTGAATGGCCACGTTCAGCTTTTTGGCTCAATGATAGAATTGAGATTGAAATAGCGACAGGTTGCTAGCCCATCGCTTAAAAAAGAATCCCAAGTTTGTAAGCCTATCCCTTAGTCGCCTTTTACGACATCCATGGGAAAGAGATGGAGTGGTTCTATTCTTTTTTGTACTGGTGCCGGGAACCACACGGCACAGTGTCCTCAAATTCTAATTTAATTTTCACCAACCTTTATTATGGTTACAAATTTGGTTTGTAGGGATGGAATGAAGGATAATTAGTATAATAAAGCTCTTATCAGCTTGTGAAGTTTCATAATGTATGTCAATAAAACAATTGTCTCTCATTCTATTTTGCAACCATTTCAATTCGCACGATAATATCTACTTGTGACGAAATGCAATAAAATGCATACCTTCCGAGTGACGGCCGTTTCTTATACATACATACATACATACATACATATGGTCACGTCTATATCCCTTGCGGGGTAGACAGAGCCAACAGTCTTGAAAAGACTGAATGGCCACGTTCAGCTATTTGGCTTAATGATAGAATTGAGATTCAAATAGTGACAGGTTGCTAGCCCATCGCCTGAAAAAGAATCCCAAGTTTGCAAGCCTATCCCTTAGTCGCCTTTTACGACATCCATGGGAAAGAGATGGAGTGGTCCTATTCTTTTTTGTATTGGTGCCGGCAACCACACGGCACGTTTCTTATATTTAAAATAATTGTACATTTAAGGCCATATTCATAATGATTTGGGAGCGGGAGAGGCTAAAATTAATTGAGCTTACAACTTTTCACTGCATGATTAATTCTATTACTAAGCGCAGATCCGAACAGGCTCTGTCTACCAAGTTAGGTACAAAGATGTGCAATTAGAATGTGTATTTTTTAAGAAATTGGTTCAGAATAGCCTAGTATACTCGTATACCTTACAGACAAAAAAAATAACTTATTATTATCACCTCTTTAGAATCGAGAACCTCCTCCGTTTTTGTGGGTTAAATCGAACATACGAGATAGAAATGCACAGGAAGCCGTAAGCACTGATTATTGCGTGTGCGCACGGATCTCAAGCCCGGTGACAGTCCGAGCGGTTATAGTCTAGGAGCTAACAGATTTTTAAGAGATACTAAATTTTCACGTTGGAAATTATTAAATTATTGTTAATTTTTTCAATTTTAGAAACGTTATTAACGATAAAGTAAAACTTTAGGCCGAATTAAAAAATAAATTAAATATAGTTATATCTCATATTATTAAATAATAAAAAGAAAACTATTCACAACTATACTGACATACAAACTTTCGCATTTATAATATTAGTTGGATTTACTCCATACCGACTATGGAGTGTTAAAAATGTCATTAGATCTTAGACTAAGTATTCTCAATCGACATCTAGTCGTCTAGAACATTCGTCTATCTTTGGTGTCGACAGAATTAGGAAATAAGTTTGTTTAGACCAAACCTACGCCTCGGATATAGCAGCTTACGAAAGGTGGGAAATGTTGAAATTTGCAAATATTCAACATTCTCGCTTTAAAAAGGGCGAAGGTAATGTAATGACGGATTCGCACCGTTTTTACCACATTCTGTATGATGATAGCTTAGTTTCACGTCTATATACCTAGTGGGGTAGACAGAGCCAACAGTTGCGAAAATTCTGAAAAGCCAAGTTCAGCTTTATAACTTTATGATTCGAACCAGTAGTTCCTGAGATTAGCGCGTTCAAACAAACAAACTCTTCAGCTTTATAATATTAGTATAGATTATTTTACTATGTTTGTAATGATAACTATGTCGTGTGTGCACATTTTTGTTCCAATCCAGATCACAGTGTTAAGTTTATATTAATATAGACGATGTTATCGATTGTAACCTGTTATGTACATATATACATAAATCACGCCTCTTTCCCAGAGGTAGAGACCACATCTTTCCACTTGCCACGATCCCCGCATACTTCTTTCGCTCCATCCACATTATACATATACTTAGTAGTATACTTTTCATTACTCTACAATCAGTAGGAGCAGAGCAGTGAAAGGAAATGTTGGGAAAATGGGAGAAGTTACTTTATTTTTTAAGCTTCCGTCGCAAGTGCAGCCTTAATGGTTAAAGCTACAGCGAAACCATGTATAACGGATATATTCTACATAAAATTATTGAAAAAATATCCCAAGACAGCATAAGTCTATCTTTTATGGTTGACTCACAATAACACATAAAAAAACTCACCAACAGAGCGATGTGAGGTAGAAACAAGATGTCGTCTTCTTTGTTTCCCTCGGAGAGTTCTTCCACCCAGGTCAGGGGGTGTTTGGGTATAGCCGAGAGGGTCCCGTTGGAATTGAAGCCTGTTATCTCATGTTCTAAGCCTTCCCTGAAAAAAAGATAACGGGGTAAGTGACAGGCAAAAGGGATCTGTTGAAATATAATCTTAGTACTCAAGCCAATAAATTTATACGGGACAAATTACACGGATTGAGTTAGCCTCGAAGTAAGTTCGAGACTTGTGTTATGAGATACTAATTCTAAGATAGTTTACATATTTTATAATATATACTTATATAGATAAACATCTCAGACCAGTTAGAAAAAGATCGTTTCTCACCATGGGGTTTGAACTCGGGACCTCTATCACAAACAAGCACACTAGATTTAATTGTAAGTTGTGAACAGACAATTATTAAGTGCGAGAAACTCTTTTGATCAAGTGGGTTAAGAATTTTGATGAATATTGCATAAAGAATATGCCGGTATTAAATAAGATAATTACATATGTGTTAGTAAATCAAAATAACTTATAAAAATAATGTGAATGCTTATCAACAAATAACGATCGTTCCTTTTTTGTCTCGTTAAATTATTATACTTTTTTGTTAGAGGCCAGTGCGTTAATAAATTATACATTTAAAAATAAATACTATCATATATGTACGTCGATAGTTAAGAACTTAGTAGTTTAATAGTTGAAGAAATTCGATTAAATAATACGTCGATGGTTAAAGACCTTAAAATCATGTGATTAGAAGAAATGGAGTGGTCCTATGCTTTTTTGATGCCTTCCCGGCATTCCATTTCTTTCCCGTGGATGTCGTAAAAGTCGACTATAGGATAGGCTCATAAACTTGGGATTCCTTATTTTAGTCAATGGGCTAGCAACCGGTCATTATTTCAATCTCAATTTCTATCATTACGCCAAACATCTGAACGTGGCCTATCAGACTTATCAAGACTGTTGACTCCGTCTACTCCGCAAGGGATATAGACTGTATGTATGTATGTATAGTAAAAGAACAATCTTCTTCGTCGTTTCCTTTGCCCACTTTCTACGCGGGGTCGGCACAGTATGTTAGTTTTCTCCAATTACTTCTGTCAATTGCCATCTCACTGGTCACTCCCTCTTTCCTCATACTATCCTTTACGCCGTCCATCCATCTCTTTTTCGGTCTTCCCCTATTTCTTAAACCTTACAGCTTTCCTTATAGTAAAAGAGCCAAACATTTAAACGTGGCCTATCAGACTTTTCAAGACTGTTGACTCTATCTACCCCGCAAGTGATATAGACGTAATTATATGTATATATGTTAAGCTGATGCAAAATTTCGAATTTCGTTTACATTTCATTAATTTCGCGTACCCATATTGGTTTAGACAATTTTCGAAATGTAATCCATTCTTATAGGCATCTTGCAGTTCTTAAAACTTACTTAGTACTGTATGTATGTATGGTAAAAGAACAATACGTACTTGTAAACATAAGGTCCGACCTCCTTCAGCTTGAGTTTATCATCAGTGCCGGCCAGGTATTCCTCAGCGTTGGTCACATTGAACAGGTAGACTCTGCAGTAAAGGTCCACTTCAGGTTTGCGCCACATCTCGAAGATCTCACCTCCGTTCGACAGGACCACTTTCTGATGGAAAGAGTGTATTGAAAACACGTGTGCATAGATAAATCACGTCTTTATATCACGTGATTATATGTTTATATATATATGTTTAAAGCGACTAAGGGATAGGCTTATAAACTTGGGATTCTTCTTTTAGGCGATGGGCTATCAACCTATTTTTTTAATCTCAATTCGTTAAGCCAAACAGCTGAACGTGGCCTATCAGTCTTTTTAAAACTGTTGGCTCTGTCTACACCGTAAGGGATAAAGACGTGATCATCGTATGTATATATGTTTAAAATGCGAAACAGCGAGAGGTTTTCGCGCGATAAAAATGTTGAGAATTAATCTAAGTTTTCAAAAAAAAAAATGGGTACTCACTTGTCTGAAGAGGAAATCGTAGGGATGCAGGAAAAGAATGAAGCAGCCAGCTGCTAACGCGAAGAAACCCAGCATGAGTAGAATAAATAGACCTGGAACGACAGATAAATAAATTTAAACATACAATAACACAATTTTTCTGAAGGAGATGGTGGAGATTGAGAAAAAAAACAAAATATTTCCAGTGCCTTGTGGTTCTCGATATTAAAGAATTGGACCACGCTATATCTTTACCGTGTATGTCTTAAAAGGCGACTAAGGGAAAGGCAATGAACAAAGATTTTACTTGTAGTCGATGAAGTAGCATCCTGTCACTATTTGAATTTCAATTTCATCATTAAGCCGTAGGTATAGTTGAACGCGGACTTTCAGCCTTTAAAAGACTGTGTTGGCTCTGTCTACCCCGCACGGGATATAAATGTGATATGTATTTGTGATTTCTTTGATTTTTTTTATTTCGGCTTTGCATACTTCTTTCTCTTATCCATATTAATTTCTCTCTTTATACAATCTACAACTTATAATAAATCCTTAAAATTTCATGTCAGTAGGTACTTTTTTCTAGAAATTATAGTTAGGGAACCATAAATCTGGGAATAATGTTAGCGAAACACGAAATAATTATTATCCAATAATAAAAAAAATCAGTACCCTTCTTGGCTATTTATTTATTTATTTAAACATTATTGCACAAAAAACAAAAATGTACAAAAGGCGGACTTAATGCCGTTTGGCATTAAGTAAATATTTTATTAAGATCATATAATAATTTAATGTTGCGGGTAATGCTTTCGGAATTTGATCTTAAAAAAATATTATTTATCCTATTGGTAAAACAATGATTTGTCACATCCAAAGCTGACCAATTTCGGACTGTGTGACCCCCAAATTAAATTTTCCATTTGGCGAAACGAGTTTTCAAGATGAACACTTTTGTGGTCGATAGGAAGTCCAAAATAATTAATGTCTTTTATTTAACACGCGGATATTGGAAAATTAATGTAAAGTCATCAATTATATTTGTAATATTTCGCAGTATCAGTCATTGACGTAAAAACCTTATATTTAGACTAGCTGTGACCTGTGACTTTGTTCGGGACCAAAGGAAACTCACTTTCGGCAAAAATATGTAACTAGGGAGAGGTCACAGTTTTTAATTTAGGAGTTTGAAAGAATATGTAGCGGGAGCGACAGTACTAAGTAAGTTTTAAGAACTGCAAGATGCCTATAAAAATGGAGGACTTTTCGAAAATTGTCTAAATCAATATGCGTACGCGAAATTTTTGAAATGTAAACGAAATTCGAAATTTTGCATACATATATACATATAATTACGTCTATATCTCTTGCGGGGTAGACAGAGCCAACAGTCTTGAAAATACTGATAGGCCACGTTCAGCTGTTTGGCTTAATGATAGAATTGAGATTCAAATAGTGACAGGTTGCTAGCCCAATGCTTATAAAAAGATTCTCAAGTTTGTAAGCCTATCCCTTAGTCGCCTTTTACGACATCCATGGGAACGAGATGGAGTGGTCCTATTCCTTTTTTTATTGGTGCTGGGAACCACACGGCACAAGCAAGAGGCTTAGCTATAAAAATTAAGCTATTAAAATTGTCGAAATTTTGCACTTATAAAATTATTTTGAAACAGCTAACAAAACAACATAAATTTAATGTAGTGGAAATATATAAAAAAAATATCATTATAATTTTATTAATAAAGGCACACGTGCATAGTACCTTAGTTGTTACAAAAATAAGGTAAAATATTATGATAAAAACGCTTCAGCGGTTATCGAGGTCAAAGGACATAATCGTGGTAGTTTTGCTGGATTAGTCATGTAACGGTCTTTTTGTATAGACAATTAAATAGTATAATAACAATAATTGTGTTGTATGCAGCAATTATTCGCTCATTGATGAGGGTAATGTGGCATATCAGTCTTTTCAAGACTGTTGGCTCTGTCTACCCCACAAGGGTTATAGACGTGACCATATGTATGTACAATGCGGTTAATGCTTTCGGAATCCGATCTTATAAGTTGACTAGTTTGAACACGCGTCTTTGTTTGCAAATCTCTTTGGCAGTCAAATTAAAATTTTTATTAATTATCATAGGATATTTAATATCGCTTAATAATTGTCATATCTTTTGGTTTCACAACATTAGTTGACGAAAAATAAATTACTTAAAACTAAGTTTACTGCCGCTTCCAAGGCGGTCAGTGCAGAAGAAGCGGTAACTGCACTGCAGCGTTTTCTTCAACAACGTCAACTTCACAACTATCCAAACTTAGATTAGAAATGTGGACGAGAGAATGTGCAGATTAATTTACTTATACGAGATTTTAATAGATAATAAAAAAAAAAATTTTTTTTAAGGATTTCCACTTTAAATAAATTTATGTACAGAGTGTACTGAATTTTGATTTAGGTTCAAATCAAACTACAATTCTTTACGAGGTTCCTGTGCTAAGCTAAAGCTAGATGTTTTATCATTCAGGAGGTCAGTAATTTATTCAGAACAAAATAGTTGAAAAACTACAAACACCTATAAAAAATAGTTTTGGCAATGTTTTTTTTAGAAGTCTGTTAGCTGAGACCAGCCGAAAGAACTTAGAATGAAATCACAAAGTATTTTGGTAGATTTGTCCTTTAGTCGCCTCCTAGGACGAGAAGGATTGGAATAGTTTTTAATTCAATACTACATATGAGAAGTCCCGGAAATAATATTCACAACATCATGAATGACCTTAAATTTAGAATTTTGAACCCACACCTTGACCTTGCTACTTAACGACCTCATGCCCAGTGGTTAAAATGGCAGAAGCAGGAAACATTTGTTAAAAAGTACATTGCCAAATTAAATTGACAGGCAAGTAATGAATTAGATGAATCGGGCTGTCATATAAAATTAATAATTTGACCATGATTTTTCGCGAGTCATTCATTTATAGGTACTTCTATGGTATTGATAACGCATTATACATCTATTATATTGACATATAGTACCGTCGAAGCACGAATTTTTTTTTATTCGACCTTCACGTAATTATCACTCGATTTTTATGAAAAAACTTACGTCTTATTATTGTGAGCAAACAAATCGTAAGTTGTAAATTAAAAACCTGTTGTATTCTTGCCCTTTTAAGTTATGCACCCAAAAGATATAAAGGGACTTTATGTAATTCATTCAGTTGTTCAAAATTTGCTTAAATATTGTCAGTTACAAAATCATTAAGTAGGCTATGCTATTTTTGTAATTTTCATTTCGATTACATACGGTCGAAAAATCGAAGATTTCGCAAACATTTTTAACGGCACAGTTAAAACTATATGCTTTTGAAATTTTTATTTCCTGAACCAGTCACCACAATACCCACAAAAAGGGATGAACTCTTACGGTGAGGGAAACTATTGTGAGGAGAACCGCACATTCAGGCAATTTTATGTGTAACTTTGATCGATTTATGTTCCACTGAAAAGCTTGTGGAGGTCAGATGGAGTCTTATCTCAACTAACCGCTTTGTCTAAAAACCTTTCTTAATCAATCCAGAACTTGTTAACCAACAAACTGCAGACTTGTCACTAGAAATGAGGATATGACCTGGATTATGACGAAGAAGGAAGCCTAAGCCATACATAAAATAACACGACGTGAACAAATATTTATTTTATGTAGTCAAAAAGACTTTGATAAATTTTATAGCTCACAACTTTAAGCACGATTGTTTATTAACATATTTTTGCGTTAGGATGTGGCGACTTTTCAACTGGATTATGACCAAAATAACTCACTGATTTGCATACGAAGGTCAGTTTATATGCGACTTGTAATATATGACCTCCATTTTGCCAACTAGTTTGATAAATTTGTGGACTTTTTAATCCATACATTTAATTATGTGATTTCTTTTTAAAAATATATACATATCGTATTTCATTAGATTGTTATCGTTTTTTTTTGTATAAAGTTCGTGGGAATTTCCTTAAGAGTTTCCTAACGTCGCATACGTCGAAATGATTGCGACAATTAAAAAAAAAACAGTTTTGATGTTTTGGCCGTGCCGTTCTTTTCTAGCAAATAGCAAATGTTGGAGACTTTGTAATGAAAAGTATACTTTAAAGTATATTAGTTTTATAGTTTATTTTAGTCGGAATTTATTCGGACCAGGGGCGTATACGGACCCCGAGCGCTGATTGGTCAATTCAAATGGCGCGCGTTCGTTTAACCAATGAGCGTAATGGGTATTTTTTTTTATTCGCTGTCATTTACGCCAAGTCTAGCACACGGCTGTATATTAGGTCGGTGGGCTAAATTGATCTATGGTCGCATTTGAAAATGTTTAAATTTAGTATGATTTTTTTGAAATACATATACTTAAAAGTTATTTTCCTTAAATAACAGTGACCCAGAAGAAATCTATAAATCATACTTTCTTTTAAATACTGGCGTCATGGCCTCATTTGTCTGTAGGTCACAGGTTCAAACCCGCTATTAATTAACCTTTATTTTTTTCAGTCGTTGTGGGTTTCAATTAGAACCATGTTATGATTATACTTATTTACGTTTGTACAAGTTTTTCAAATGATAATTTAATTTTGTGTCGTGTCGTTACCGGCACCAATAGAAAAAAGGATAGGACCACTTCATCTCTTTTCTATGGATGTCGTAAAAGGCGACTAAGAGATAGGCTTGTAAATTTGGGATTCTTCTCAATTCTATCATCAAGCCAAACAGCTGATCGTGGTTTATCAGTATTTTCAAGACTGTTGGCTCTGTCTACCCCGCAAGGGATATAGCCGTGATTTTATGTATACATGTATGTATAAATTACTTTTCTAGCTTCGGATGAATTCATCAATTGTGTTTAGAAAAGCTTTAGAAGGCTTTTTAACTTCTTCTTGTAGGTTAGCTACATTGAACCTTGAGTCCAATATAGGGTCATTTCTGTTGCCATTATTGTTATTGACTCTATCTGCCTCGTAAGATGAAGACGTGATATGTATGAATTTAATTACTTATATACATATATTTTTTCGTTTATAACAAAATTACACAAAAACTAATGTACCGATTTTGACGTTAATTAGCACGGAGACAGACGAAATCTTAAGCGGGCTACAAAGGCTTCTTATGAGTAGAATTTAGCTATATTGTATGTTACAATGACATAACGTTATATTCTTGACCGACATTCGCAAAGTTAGGGTAATCTGAATATGTTCAGGGTTAAGGTCGTTTCCTGTTAAAGTCGGCCAAGGGATTAGAGATTCTTTTCTCAAGCCTTTATTCTTTTTTAAAAAAGTATGTCAACTTTTCATTATAACTGTTCGTTATTGCTTCAATTAAAGTGATAAAGAAATTAATTGTCACATGTTCTGATGATGATGAAGGCGACTAAGGCATAAGCTTATAAACTTGGGATTTCTCTTTTAGGCGATGGGCTAGCAACCTGTCACTATTTGAATCTCAATTCTATCATTAAGCCGAACAGCTGAACGTGGCCTATTAGTCTTTACAAGACTGTGGCCCTGTCTTCTCCGCAAGGGATATAGACGTTATTATATGTATGTATATGTACAGATGATTCGAACCCGGTACCTTTCAGTTATAAGTCGTATTCCTAACCGCTGCGCCATCGACATTAAAGAAAACTGGTCTGTAATGTCACAATACTTATTTTACGTAAATCTACGCATTGGAAATACTTTCATCATACCTAAAATAGAATGTATAAATATAATGTAATGGTTTATATTATAAACAAGTGACCTTCCCCGGCTTCGCAGTAGACAGATAAAAGCTTAATTCACTATCACAATACATTTGTTGGACACATACATAATTAACAGTAATAAACAATGTGAATGTGCAATGTGCATGAATGTACCACAAACAATGATGGACGGTGAAAAGGTCCTGACTCAGCATAATGTCACAGGTGTACCTATATGTCGCAGAGAAATGAGGATATCAGAGATTTCACGAAATCCCTAGGTACACCACGAAATCACGGAAGATGGTGAATATTCCTATTTAATACATCTTCTTACTAAAAAATTATTAGTGATATGACAAAATACCATTTCAATCTAGTGATATATCATTTAACTCATCTTAATCTAGTGAAATAAAGAATGAAAAAGGTTCGTGCTAAGTCCGCCGCGCTACACCGCGACGCTGATGATTCTGCCAGAACCGTAGATGAGCTCAGCGAAGCCACACGAAGAGGAGATAAATAAAAGAGGAGATGAATATATATAAAACTTCTTTAGAAAACCCTCTTTCAGACATTACAAACAGGAACAAAATCCGTCCAAAATTTTTCGAGAACAGCGTATATATAGAGACAGAGAAAATAGAGGGACTTTATAATATCTAGATTTACGACTGTGGTTTTTTCCTGCGTTAAGCGAAAAGTCTTCTAATGGCACTTCTAGACCAGATAAGGAACTTACATGCCAAATTTCAGTTCCTAGTGTCGTGTGGTTCCCGGCACCAATATATAAAAGAATAGGACCACTCCATCTCTTTCCCATGGATGTTGTGAAAGGCGATTAAGGGATAGACTTATTAACTTGGGATTCTTCTTATAGACGATGGGCGCGCAACCTATCACTAAGTGAATCTCAATTCAATCATTACCAAAGCCTAACAGCTGAGTCTGGCCTATCAGTCTTATGTATACCTACTAATAATATTATATAGCTGTAGAGTTTGTTTGTTTGAACGCGCTAATCTCAGAAACTACTGGTTCGAATTGAAAAATTATTTTTGTGTTGAATAGACCATTTATCGAGGAAGGCTTTAGACTGTATAACATCACGCTGAAACTATAAGAAGCGAAGAAATAAAGGAAAATTTTAAAAAAATACGGGGAAAATTATTCATCCTTGAGGGCTTCAATGATGCCTACGCGAACGAAGTCGCGGGCACAGCTAGTATTATATAAAGTATATAGACTGCTGACTCTATCTACCTACCTAGGGGATATAGACGTAGCTTTATGAATAAGAATTCAAATCTCTAAACCCAGTGGTGGGTCCCCCTGTGCCTTGATATGTCAGTCAGTATCTTTTTTATACACTTAGATACCTATATAGGAAATGGACTTTAGAAACAGACTGGTCATTCCGGTAATAAGACCTAACATGCCTCGAGGATATATATATATATATATATATATATATATATATATATTTTAATATTATGCTATGCGTATGTATATATATATAATGTTTCGCATTCTCTACCAGTCTACCAGCTGACCAAACAGAAAACTTTAAGTTGGTGATGCGATAAAGTGAACATGCATACTGACAAAATACATACATTACAAACAAAATACATAAATACATGATAAGCCACGTTAAGATAGAAGTTAATGATAGAATTGAGATTCAAATAGTAACAGCTGATGGGCTAGCACCCGTTTCCTAAAAGTAGAATCCCAAGTTTATAAGCGTATCCCTTAGTCGCCTTTTCGACATCTATGGGAAAGAAACAGAGCTGTCCTATTCTTTCTTTATTTGTGCCGGGAACCACACGGTACAAAACACACACATTAAATATACATACATAAAATATCAAATTAAGATGACCCATTACCAAAGGCAGAACCCATTCACAGCATGTTTAATTACAAAATTTACGGTGAAGTAGTATAAGAATTCACTCGTTGAAATAAAACAATACACATATTATTCTACAATGCCAAATTAACGATTGCGGCTCGTTTCAAAACTGTGTTGAAACTGGCGACTAAAAGGTCGAAATGCGATTTTTTTTAACAGCGTAACTTTTTGCATAATAGAAACACGTTACATAAGAATTTCGGCTTTAGTTTTTTTATATGTAAGTATATTATATTCAATTGATGGTGTGTGGTTCCTGGCACCAGTAGAAAAAAGAATATGTTGTAAAAGGCGACTAAGGGGTAGGCTTATACACTTGGGATTCTTATTTTAGGCGATGGGCTAGCAATCTGTCACTATTTGAATCTCAATTCTACCTTAAAGCCAAATAGCTGAAGGTGGCCTGTCAGTCTTTACAAGACTGTTGTCTCTGTCTTCCCCAAAGGGTACGGGTTTATTTTTACGGGTTTCAAAAATTCGAATCTTCAATTTATATATTTAGTCGATTATAAATATAATTTATGTGTAAAATTACTCATTAAATCCAGATACTTTAGGTATCTAATAATTGAATAGAGAACGCCCGTTTAATATCTTTCAGACGTAAGACTTTGTCTACCCCGTAAGGGATAGAGACGTGATTGTTTGTATATCCAGAGTATTACCACCCAAAATTGGAACTACAAATTGTACTAAAAAAATACATACAAACGCAAGGGAATATAGTCACGTCTATATCCCTTGCGGAGTAAATAGAGCCAACAGTCTTAAAGAAACTTGGCCACGTTAAGCTGTATGGCTTTATGATATAATTGAGATTAGAATAGTGCTTACAACAAGTTGCTCTTCGCTTGAAAGAAGAAGAAGAATCTCAAGTTTATTAGCCTTGTCTTTTTACAAATAAACACACTTTACAATTTATAATATTAGTATTGATGCGATGCATTGCAGATAATATTTCATAAAAATATTTTGATAACAACAATTTCAAAATTTCAATTATAAATGCATCCAATAATACATAAGTCAGTGTCATTTTAATTATATCACTTCAAAACTTCAAATGGCAGATACGACCTTTCTGCTTTCAATTAATCGAATATTTTTTTGCACATATGAATACATACTTAACCTTACCCTTTACATAAGTTGTTGATAGCTAAAGATAATTATATAAGACCCCATTTAAAAGTATAAAAGAATAATTACAATGTACCTAAAAAGTCAAGTTCTAGGCAAAATGCCGAGGTAAATTTAATATGAGATAAGAAAAATGAGAAAGACGCTTTAAAAAGCGAAGGAAGTAATGTAATCTCTGCCTTCCCTTAAATACATAAAGTCACGTCTTTTTCCCGGAGGGGTAGGCAGAGATTACATCTTTCCACTTGCCACGATCTCTGCATACTTCCTTCGCTTCATCCACATTCATAACTCTCTAAATACAAGCTCGGCGGTTTCGGGTACTCTTGACCTGACCAATCTACCACTCTGGGGAAAAGGCGTTAATTTTATGTATGTATGTATGTTAATTTTATGAATTGTTATTTTGTTTATGGGTATTTAACTGTTATTGTTGATTTAACATAGTACAAAGATTATAAAAACTAGTTAATCACGTGTTGATCAAATATTATAAAAATTCATCATGATTGAATGTTTTTTTTATATTGTTTATTTACATAATTGTATTTATATTAAATTATTATTATTAATTTATTACGTAGACGTAAAAAAAATATAATACCGGTTCTTCCTCTGTAGAAGTTCTTTTAAATTCTCAACGATATTTACATACACGATTTGTAATTATTAGATACTTTTTGCCGAGAATTTTTAAGCTATAATCTTTCATAGAAAATGAACGGTCATTAAAATGTTGTTTTATCATTAAAATGAGTGCTCTTCATTCGTGTGAAATCAGAGTTTTTATGAACAAATGGAGGTATTATATGAAGTTACTATGGTATTAAGTATGTTCATCATATCTTTTCAGTTACTGAATTATTGACGTGTAGTTATTAGACAGAGCCAACAGTCTCTTTATTTGGAAGGCCACTTTCAACTCTACGGCTTAATTACGGCTCTGTAGCGCAGGGGTAGTATGCTTGTCTGTGACACCGGAGGTCCCGAATTGGAATCCCGGCCAGGGCATGATGAGAAAAGATCCTTTTCCCATTGGCCTGGGTCTTAAATGTTTATATAAATAAGTATTCATTATAAAATATAGTATCGTTGAGTTAGTATCTCGTAACACAAGTCTCCAACTTACTTCGAGGCTAACTCAATCTGTGTAATTTGTCCCGTATAAATTTATATAATTATTTTATTAATAATGGAGTGAATATTCAGATAGTGACAAGTTGCTAGCCTATTGCCTAAAAGTAGAACCCAAAGTTTATAATCCTTAATTGGCTTTTATAATATGACCGTTTAGAAAAGCGACTGGCACTCGCTATGTTTTTCCTTCATTAATATCATAATTCAAACCAGCATGGAATACTATACATATATATTAAAATTCCAACCAAACCTCCTACATACATACATATAATCACGTCTTGCGGGGTACACAGAGCCAACTGTCTTGAAAAGACTGATATGCCACGTTCAGCTGTATGGCTTATTGGAGGAATTAAGATTCAAATTAGTCTAGATAGATGTATAATAAGATTTAGATTAGTCTCTGATAACCCCTCCGGGAAAAAGGCGTGATTTTATGTATGTATGTAAAATTCTAATAGTGACAGGTTGTAAACCTTTAAGAATAATCCCATATAAATATATATATATCCCTATAAATATATCCCTATCTCCTATCTCTTAGCCGCCTTTTACGACACCCATGGGAACGAGATAAAGTGGTCCTATTCTTTTTTTTTATTGATACCGAGAGCCACACACTGTATAATAACCATACCTTCTTATTTTACGAAATCGGTTGAAAATACAGCAACCTGCCTAACCACGGATGTGTTATACGAAAACAACAATCGCTCACCTTCCACAAATAACCCGGTATGATACCATACTGCGCTAAAAATAACCTAACGGAAAATTACAGATCTCAATATAGCCTCCAAAAAAGTCCGCTGAAGAATTTCGACCGGCAATTTCGATTTGGGATTGTATCACACTGCACGATTAAAAAGGTTTTATAATATTTTGAATGTTAAGCGATGCTTTTGCAGTGAGAGAAAATATCGTCTAGTAGTTTAAAAAAAGTGGTTTGTGGTACCAATACAAAAAATAAAAGGACCACTCCATGTCTTTCCCATGGATGTTGTAAGAGGCGACTAAGGGATAGGCTTACAAACTTGGGATTCTTTTTTTTAAGGCGATGGGCTAGCAACCTGTCTCTATTTGAATCTGAATTCTACCATTAAGCATTGATAAAACAACTGAATGGGGCCTATCAGTATTTTCGGGACTGTTGGCTCTGTCTACTCCGCAAGAGATATAGACGTGACTGTATGTATGAATGTATGAAAAAAATCCCGCATGATTCTGTCCAAGTAAAACCTGATTTTCTCTGATAGATTCCATTAAAATTAAGCTTATGTTTGACCTAAGATAATTCTTCATACAACATCGGTCTAATGGTTTAGCCGTAAAAGCGAGAGAGTTAGTCAGTCAGACAATTAAATTTATAAAATTAGAATACGGATGGAAATGAGTCGGAAATAATTGTACGGATGTATGTATAAGTGAGTGTCCATTTTCTAAATAAATTTCCTGAACAAAACCACCTAGTGTGAACTTTACCTACCTATGAGAAAATACTATAAGTAATATTTTTTGTATGATTTTTAATCTCCCGTCTAAAAAGCATTGGAAATAATTAAATTTGATAGGTTATTATTTAATTTTTTGTTGTATTGACGTATCTAGTAATAACAAGTTTTATTGGCGCACGGCATTTTTTTCGAATGTTTTATTTTGGTTACGTATTTTTGTATGACTGCGAAGTTATATTTAGTAGTTAAAAAAATTATAGCTCGCAAGTAAGGGAATGCGGTCTTGGTAAATGGAAGTAAATTTTTAAAAATAATTCAATACATACATACATAACACGTCATCCCTTGTGGGGTTCATAATCTTTGCTTGCGGGATTTAGTCCCTTCGCTGTTATTGGCTGAGAGCGTCGCGTGATTGGCTATTGTGTCTTGTGGCGTACAGATGTGTCCACAGATTTGACGCTTAACCCTTTACTATTCCGGGGCGACAAATTATCTCTAAGATGCAGTCTAGGGGGGGTTGAGCTGTTGCTGGTTGATATAAAGGATTAGATAATTATTTTTAACCTGTACTTTTTATCGTGCCGTGTGGTTCCCGGCACCAATAGAAAAAAGAATAGGACCACTCCATCTCTTTCCCTTGGATGTCGTAAAAGGCGACTAAGGGATAGGCTTATATACTTGGGATTCCTCTTTTAGGCCATGGGCTAGCAACCTGTCACTATTTGACTCTCAATTCTATCATTAAGCCAAACCGCTGAACGTTTCATTTCAGTCTTTTGATGAGTGTTGGTTCTGTCTAACCCGCAAGGAATATAGACGTGATTATATGTATGTATGTACTTTGTATTATGGTTAAAAAATAAAGATTTTCTGTCTTTTTATCAAACCTTAGCTTGAAGATATAATGCGTCTAACACAAACACTATGTCACAAAAATTCTTACGTGGAACGTGAAAAAAATTCAACTCCACGCGGACGAAGCCGCTTGCTAAAGCTGGTAAACAAATAAAGTTGAACAAACGAGGAATGACGAACGGTTCTATCGTACAATTACTACCGCGACTATTATATAATAATTATACTATCATTATCTTTGTACTTATATGTATAAACTGCATTTTGCGTACCTTCCTATGGAATTATATGCATTTCTTGGTCAGGCATTTTCTTGTCAAGGTTAAGGGCCGATTTAAATTAAATTTATACATATATATTTTCAGGTCTATATACCCTTGCGGGGTAGACAGACCCAACAGTCTTAAAAAGACTGAAAGGCCATGTTCAGCTATATGGCTTACTAGAGGCCGCCCGCGACTTCGTCCGCGTGGAATCAATCCCGCGGCAACTCCGGGATAAAAAGTAGCTTATAATGTTATTCTGGGTTTTCAGCTACCTACTTACCAAATTTCATCGTAATCGGTTCAGAAGTTTTTGCGTGAAAGAGTAACAAACATCCATACTGACATCCTGACATACTCACAAACTTTCGCATTTATAATATTTGTAGGATTGGTGGAATTAAGGTTTAAATAGTGACAACTTGTATAAGAAGAAGATAGACGCCTATAAGAAGAATCCCAAAGCTTATAAGTCTATCCCTAAGGCAACCCTTTTACGACATCCATTGGAAAGATATGGAGCGGTCCTATCACA
Source organism: Amyelois transitella (assembly GCF_032362555.1). Taxonomy (NCBI): domain Eukaryota; kingdom Metazoa; phylum Arthropoda; class Insecta; order Lepidoptera; family Pyralidae; genus Amyelois; species Amyelois transitella. The sequence continues at coordinate 3,101,125 of NC_083533.1, forward strand.
TTCTTGGCTCCCATATCGATTTTATGACAATATCTTTCAAATACAGACATTGGACATCTACTATTTTGAGCTTTGTATGACAATAACAAACATTGTGTTTAATTTTATGTTAATTTATTTCTATTCGATTTATAAAATCAACATTGCCGATTAGAATTTATAGGAAAGAATACTAAAAGTCACGTTTTTGTGAACGTTGATATTGAAATGTGATATTTATATTATGAATTAATAAAAAAACCCAATTAAATACTGGTTTTGGAGTACAATGGGCGACACCTGACGGATATAAAGCCTAATATTATCACGCCTTTTCCTCGCAGGGGTAGGCAGAGTCTACGCTGTTCCACCTAACGTCTCGCAATGGTGTCCCAGATTTGATGGAGTACTCCTTCTAAAGTTCTCATTCACACTTTTCACATTGCAGTATGTTTCCCGGCAGCAATATAAAAAATAATAGGACCACTCCATCTCGTTCAGCGGATGACGTAAAAGGCGACTTAGGGAAAGGCTTATAACTTGGGATTCTTTTTTAGGCGATGGTCTTGCAACCTGCCACTATTTGAATCTCAATTCTATCATTAAGCCAAACAGCTGAACGTGGCTTATCAGTCTTTTGAAGATTGTTGGCTCTGTCTACCCCGGAAGGGATATAGACGTGATTACATGTATGTATTACAAATCATATGTACACGCAAGTTTACAAAATAAATTCCCTAAGGTAAGCCTCCTTTTTTTACTATATTGCTAATTATTATTTTCGTCAGGTCAAGAGATAATAATTATAAGGATGCGTTATTTTTTATATTTTGTTAATTTTTGTTTTGGCTTGTAATATAAAACTTTATTAACTTCTTACTGACAGTTAAGTAGTCAACAACTTGTTTTTATTGGAACTAAAATATTTTTTGGTTATTCCAAGGGCAATTTTAACGTAAATACTTTTTGTATAAATTTATACTGAGTCATTGGTATCGAGAACTCATATTTGGATGACCGCAATGAGACCTTTGAACTCAGGACTGAGTAGTTGAATTGATATATAATTATAACTTCACAGAGCAAAGTCATCTACGCACGAATGGATAAAATACGTAATGAGTATGTAAGAGGAAGTATGAAAGAAGCGTCAATAAATGAAAAGATGAATGGTAATAAGCTGGGTTGGTACGGACACATCATGAGAAGAGAGGAAGGTCATGTTACTAAAAGGGCCTTAAATATGGAAGTGAAAGGTTCAAGAAATAGGAGAAGACCGAAAAAGAGATTGATGGACGGCGTAAAGGATAGTATGAGGAGAGAGGGAGTGACCAGTGAGATGGCAATTGACAGAAGTAATTGGAAAAAACTAACATACTGTGCCGACCCCGCGTAGAAAGTGGGAAAAGGCAACGACGAAGAAGATTGTTCTTTTACTATTCTTACCTACGCATTAGTTAAAATCTTTTAATCGTTTTGCACTTCAGTTAGTGCAAAAAGTCCGCTGAGTTATGACCTTTTCTACTTGCTGCAGCACGCAAATGCATCTCAACTGTGTTTTTTATAATGTTTTGTTTAACTCTGTATTTTGTGTCTGTAGCAACTGAATAAACGTTTTTATCTATCTATCTATCTAATCTCTGGCTGTTATGCTTACTCGTTACTTACTAGTTATTATCGATATTTTGAGCTTGTCCTCTTTTATTCCAACATAAGAATTATCTATATTTCTTCGAAAGTAAATCTTTATTTATAACCTTGCATCTGTTTCAGTGATTTACGAAGATTTTCAATCATTTAAAATCTATTTTTAGTGACGACATCTCTTTAGCAGGTCATTGAATTTTTTTACATTATGATATGAATCATCTTAAGGATCTCGTCTTATTACTACGCTTTTTTTTTTCTCTTCTTATTCTTAATTCATGAATAAATCAATAATTTTGCAGAAAAACATAGTGACGAAAATCGCTTTGATAAATTACGATATGCGTAATGCTTTAATTATTTATTTTCCTGAATCACTGAAGAACTTATAGGAACTTAACAAATATTGGTGAGAAAATAACGTTACGTAAGCATACTAGCTTTGCCTGTGCAAAAATAGTTTCTATGCTTTAAATACATTTTCAGTCTTGAGAAGCTGTGACGTTTAGGCGCTGGGCTACCAGAGGACATCGTGGGGACATGCAAGAAGGGTTCACGGAGGGGTTTTAGTGGGTAGGCTGGCTCATTAGTTGCTAGGAGTCCCACAGGTTCCTGTGTGAAGACCCAAGGGTCGTCCGTAAAAAGATTTCCCCTTCGATAACAAAAAATAAATGTAAAACCTCGCACGTATGAGAGCTGAGGAATAATTTAAAAATCCATAGAATAACTACAAAATTTATGGGGATTAGTTTTACAATCTTTAAGAGGGAGTGAGTGAGAGAGGAGTGAAAGAGTAACAAATATCCAAACTGACATCTTGACATAGTCACAAACTTTTGCATGAATATGTATGAGATAGATGTATTTGCAACGATTATAATGAGCATTGTTTACTCTGATAAATTGAACATTGTGTTCCAACAATTGGTACTTACATAAAAATCGACATCAGTTAATTATTATACTTAATTTTATGACACAATCGTAGTAATTACTATAATTACACATATAATGATAACTTAGTTGTTAAATAATGCTTACATTCTAAGAGGTTTTGCGTTACGTAACTTTATTTTGTTGTTGTCTTGGTGTGTTTATATAAATATATCCTACTTCCTTTCGTCCAGGGATCAGCTCTCGTAAATAGTAACCAGGGTCTTTCCTCGCAGTCCACACTATATGTGTGCAAAATTTCGTGAAGATAGTTTTAATGGTTTTGACGTGAAAGACCAACAAACAAATATACAGACACACTTTCATATTTAATAGTCACTCGTACTTAGATTTCGCGGACACTCTTATTTTTTACAAAATTGTTAAGTAATATCTCAAAAATCTCAAAAATTCTATCGTTAAGCCAAATAGCTGAAAGTGGCCGTTCAGTCTTTTTAAGACTGTTGGCTCTGTCTAACCCGCAAGGGATATAACCGTGACCATATGTATGTATGTATGCTCAAAAATTACTTGACCGATTTTGATGTCCTATGACCTTTAAATTTCTATTGACAGATCCTGATGCGTGACATATGTACATTTTAAATTTCATCAAAATTAGACCAACGGTTCGAAAGTTAAGGTGTTACATACATACAAACATACAAAAACGTGTTATCGCCCCATTTTAAATTTATTTGTAGTCAATTAGTCGATAAAAGACGATGACACATCATTCTTATAGTTTCTATGGTGCAACTCTATGGCGTGCGATTGATTTTAAACTATACATACATACATACATAAAATCACGTCTCTTTCCCGGAGGGGTAGGCAGAGACTGCCTCTTTCCACTTGCCACGATCCCTGCATACTTCCTTTGCTTCATCCACATTCATAACTCTCTTCATGCAAGCTCGGCGGTTTCGGGTACTTTTGACTTTTTAAACTATCGCGTTGCATTATCTATACTAATATTATAAAGAACACTGTGTGGTTCCCGGCACCAATGAAAAAAAGAATAGGACCACTCCATCTCTTTCCCATGGATGTCGTAAAAGGCGACTAAGGGATAGGCTTACAAACTTGGGATTCTTCTTTAGGCGATGGGCTAGCAACCTGTCACTATTTGAATCTCAATTTTATCTATAAGCCAAATAGCTGAACGTGGCCATTCAGTCTTTTCAAGACTGTTGGCTCTGTCTACCCCGCAAGGGATTTAGACGTAACCATATGTATGTATGTATATTATAAAGCTGAAGAGTTTGTTTGTTTGTTTGAACGCGCTAATCTCAGGAACTACTGGTTCGAATTGAAAAATTATTTTTGCATTGAATATACCATTTATCGAGGAAGGCTTAAGGCTATAAAACATCACGCTGCAACTATAAGGAGCAAAGATAATATCTTTGCAAAGATAATATATTATATTATAATGGAAAATGTGAAAAAAACAGGGTAAATTATTCATCCTCGAGGGCTTCAATGATGCCCAAAATAACTATTCCACGCGGACGAAGTCACGGGCGCAGCTAGCTTATAAATATTATGGCGTGCAACTTTGAGCGTATGAAATACATATGATTGATAACATAGACCTTCGAAGTTGCAATTAAAATGTCCATTGTAAATCAGGCCAGGGGTCAATATGGACATCGCAAATCGCTCTATAATTTATGATTACCCATAGATTTCCACGGTATATGACACGTTTATTGGTAATCAGAAGGATTACCAACATACATATGTATAACTATACCTTTATCTTTTACGGGTAGACAGGACCAACAAACTCTTAAAGACAGAAAGGTCACGTTAGTCGTTACTTTGCCTTAGTCGCCCTTTACGACGTCCATGAGTAAAATATCGTGTGGTCTTATTCTTTTTTGTACTGGTGCCGAGAACCACACGGCAAAACTGAATGAATACGTATAATACCAGAAAATAAATCAAAAGGAAAAACCAGTTAATACTCACAATGGCGGATTAAAAATATTCCATTCACGATGTCCATTAATATATTATGCATGTAAATCATGTTTGGAACACATTTTTATATTAATTATTTTATTTTTCCGAATTCAATATGTAACTGTAAATATATACAAATATATATATATGTATATATACTAATATTATACATTTCCATGTATATACTTTCCCACGGATGTCGTAAAAGGCGACTAAGGGATATGCTAATATAATTGGGATTCCTCTTTTAGGCGATGGGCTAGCAACCTATCACTATTTGAATCTGAACTATATTATTGAGCCAAACAGTTGAACGTGGTCGATCAGTCTTTTCAAGACTGTTGGCTCTGTCTACCCCGCAAGGGATATAGACCTGATTATATGTGTGTATGTCAAAACTTGAGAAATATAAAAAAAAGATTCTTCTTTTAGCAGTGAACTGAGTATCTGTCTCAAATTTATCTAACACAAATCTACCATTACTCCGAACTCTGAAAGTGGACATTTTTGTATTTTAGTGAACTCGTTCACTTAAAAATTTATGATTATTTGTAAAAGCTTGCTAAAAAAAATCGCTTTCATTTACAACATTATTTTCTGAGTAAATAAATGACGTAGACTGAGTATGTATTAAGATTGGATTAAAAGAAATCTTTTTAAATAATCTTGGAAAATTTTCATTAAACCTACTTTGAATGCAAATGTTCACTTCCATGAACATTATTATGTTGCAAAATGTAATAAAAAAAAAAAATGCAAATCGATAGACTTTTTTTGGATTAAATTGCTCCCATGGCCTTGATATTACGAGCCATAGTAAAAGTTGATCATATTGATGGGTTCATTGACTCTATCACAACATTTTGACCTTGTTTTTTCGGCAAAAAGGTCAACAACCTATAATTTTGAGTATTCTTATTTTTTTTTACTATTGCGAAAAATAATCCGCGCGAACGAAGTCGCGGGCAAAAAAAATTAATATTTATTTTAATAAATTTACTTTTAAGGAACCAATGCGTAGATTGACCATGCCATAAAGTAAAAGTAAAATTTGTTTTATTCTAATGAACTCTTGTTGTATTTTCTCCAGGAGTTTATACAAAACATGAGAAAACTCTTTATACATACATATGTATAGTCACCTCTATATCCCTTGCGGGGTAGACGGAGCCAACCGTCTTGACAAGACTAAAAGGCCACTTTCAGTTTAAAATTTGTCCGTCTGTTTTTTACGCTCTGTCTACACCCGTGAGGAATAAAGACGTGATTATAATGTATACATACATAAAATCATGCCTTCTTCTACTTCTTCTTCAGGCACCTTATCGAATTGACCACTGACGCTTTATATATATACTAGCTTCCGCCCACGACTCCGTCCGCGCGGATGTCGGTCTTCGCGTGGATGATTTATTTCTCCATTTTGAGTTACTCTGACAATAACATCTTATAAATATCTATTGGACCCAAATACGCCTAAGCATGTTTCGATGTTCTAGTAAGAGAAGATCGCTTAAACTGAAAAATTAAGAATATTTTTTTTCTACGTATTTTTCTAGGATAAAAAGTATCTCATTTTATGCTCAGGATAATAAGGTATAATTATGCCAAGTTTCATCGAAATCGAACCGTTAGTTTTGACGTGATGCCTGAACATACAGACAAAAAAATTTTTAATCACATATTTGGGTTTGGTATCGATCCAGTAACATCCCCTGCTATTTATTTTTTCAATATTTTCTATGTACAGAATTGATCTTTCTACAGATTTATTATATGTATAGATATATGTAAGTATATAATGGAAACAAACACATGATAATGACCTGACGTGATTGCATTATGCGCTGACGCACTATTATACGTTTCCATAGATGGCTAATTACGAGTTAGGGTTTAAATACGTCATAGGTTTTTTTCTGTCACTAGGAATTGATATTGGCCCTTTCTCTGTTGATTTTAAGGTTACATACGTATACGTATTATAACGTCTTAATTCCTTGCGGGGTGGACAGGGCCAACGGACCGAAAGGCCGCGATTAGCTGTATGGCTATTGATGGAATTGATTCAAATAGTGACAGTTTGATAGCTCATCGTCTAAAGAAATCCTGATTCTCTTCATTTCGAGGTAATTTGAACATTTACTCTTTCGTAGTTTCATAAGTGACTTTCATGTTCACAAGGTTTTGATGATTGATTCTTTATCATTATCATCATCATTCAGGCATTATATGGTCACCTTACTGAAAAAGAGCTCGGGATGATGCCAAAACATGATCAGGAATTATGTAAGTCAGGTTTTTACACGAAGTATCTCACGCCTGATCACCGTAACGTTTTATAATGCAAAATTCATTTAATAAAATTATTCAATTAATAATCGTAAGTTTTATAGATAATAATAAAAAGTCTGAAAATTTGGTATAAACCTTTTTGTTGCCGGGCTAAGAAATATCCACTATCTCCGAGTGTCAATTCTAATGGAATTCAATTCAAATGAAATAAGACCAGCACTAGTTTTTAAACTAGATTAATTTGCATTTATATGTTTAAGAATTTTTTGTCCGATTGTCGGCTCAAGTTGAAAGATCAAAAATATTTAAAAAACATAGTGTCGTGCCGACATAACTGTTGACATACAACAACACATACAAATTGCTACCTTTGTGCACATGACCTTACTATGTTCCTTTCCGTAAAGTAAACAACATAGTATGATTTCTTAATCGCTTATTATTAATATATGTATATAATACGGTGTTTGTGACGCAATATAAAATGATTTTATGGGCTTTGTTCTAAAGTTTACTTTAGTTTCACGTCTTTACCCTTTGCGGGGTAGGCGTAAGCAAAAGTGATAAAAATGAAAGCCATACAGCTGAATGTGTTATTTCAGCGTTTTCGAGACTGTTGGCTCTGTGTACCCTTAGGGGATGGATACGTAATTATACATACAGATTAACATATTTTCACGTCTATATCCCTTGCAGGGTAGACAGAGCCAACAGTCTTGAAAATATTAAAAGGCCACGTTCGATCTTGATTACTAATAAGTATGTGAAATATACATTTAGGTGTTACGGTCCATAATATTATTCCAAAATATGAAGAATTGTCAAAACTTGTTAATGTATAGGTACACAGTAGAGATAAATATTACTAATAAGGTCAAACATAATTTAAAATCGATTAAAAATTAATTCAAATGAAAAATTACGAGCGTTATTAATGCGTTAACTAAACGATTGTTATAATTTAAATGGTTTCTACTAGATTCTTTGAAGAGCGTAGAAACTCTACGCTCTTTTGGTAGTTCTGATAAAGAATCTTTTGAGTTGACTGCATTCTTCATCACTGCCGCTGCATATTTTAAAGTCCCTCCATTTTATCAGTCTTTCCGAGACTGTTGGCTCTTTCTACCCCGCAATGGATATAGACTTGATTATATGTATGTATTATTATTTGGTTATTCGTTTATACAACTGACATTTCAACAGTTTCAAACTGACATGGTGACATGAAATGTATACAAAATTAATAAGTTTCTTTGATAGAAGCAGAAGTATGTATTGTTATGGTTAGTAATTTATACTGAATTAATGAATACATGTCGAAAATTCCTTTTGACCCCATTGGAACGTCTCAATATTTTGTTTCTGTATTCTCAAAGAATCACTGGCGACAAGGCTGACAATTGACATTCATTGTAATTTTTGTTTTAATATAATTCATGAATTATTATAGAACCACTCCATATCTTTCCCATGGATGTCTTGAAAGGAAGGACTAAAAAATAGGCTTATAAACTTGAGATTCCTCTTGCAGGCGATGGGCTAGCATCATGTCAACATTAAGCCAATCAGCTGAAGGTGGCCTATCAGTAGTTTCAAGACTGTTGGCTCTGTCTACCCCGCAAAGGATATAGACGTAATTATGTATGTATGTATCATAACTGTTTTCAATGAATATAAAAACCTTTTTTTTTGCATACGATAAGATATTTTTTATAATATAAAATATAGTTCCTATTAAATTAAAAGCTATAGGTACTTTTAACCATCAATGATACATCAATATATTTTTTTTAATATTTATTATTACTATCCATAATTATTATTATAATAATAGAACAACATTTCATTTTTTTTATTGCATTTTGTTTGATACAGAATTAAACATAATAACGCAATTGTATTTCCTTTAGTAATCTCTTAAATACCTTCCACCTTGAGACAGCTCAGTACCGCACCATATGCATATTCTCACCAAGGATGCAATGCGGGCGACCTCATACATATAAATGCTGTGCGAATTCACCCCGCTCCATCGCCTATTGACCCCCAAAATACTAGTTCTAAATTCAAAATAGATATTTAAACGAAAATTCTTTTGACACCGAATTTATAATTGTAACAGATTCGCTAATTGAATCTCGGTTTATTAATTTTTTTTACATACATACATAGCATCACGTCTTTACCACTTGTAGGGTAGACAGAGCTAACAGTCTTAAAAAGACTGATAGGCCATGTTCTGTTTGGCCTCATGATAGAATTGAGATTCAAATAGTGACAGGTTATTAGCCCTTCACCTAAAAGAAAAATCCCAAGTTTATAAGCCTATCCCTTAGTCGCCTTTTACGATATCCATGGCAACGAGATGGAGTGGTCCTATTCTTGTTATTATTAGTATGTATCGGGTATTTTTTTTAAAATAATATATTTTTATTTTTGTTTTGCGTATTTAATCTATGTTATTATTGATGATAAATGCCACTTTCTTAGTTAATACGTCATTAAAACTAGTCATTGTAGTGACTTCGCCGTGTTTCCTATATAACTGACCGGCCTGTATTGCGCGATGATAATTAATTTCCCATGAAAGTTGATTTTAATAATGGTAAAAACCGCATCTATATGCGTATTAAAAACACAGAGGAAGTTTTTATCACACTGCGATATATATATGTATATGTATGAAATATGTTGGTTTATTTTTTTTTCAAAAATACATATTATCACGTCTACATTCCTTGCTGGGAAGACAGAACCAACAAGTCTTGAAAAAAATGAGATTAAAACAGGAACAGGACGCTAGCCCATCGCCTAAGAATTTGAAGAAGAAGAAGAATTCGATTTTTTTTTTCATGACTTATTCAGAGCGGCTCTCCAGAGAGGTGAGGATGCAACCGGGACTAAAGCCAGGAAGAGGTATGTATCATAATATGTGTGTCCAAAATTTTGAATGGTTTCAGCTGTAGTTAATTTGGTAGAAGTTAGTGTCGATCAATCATATATTTTTTGTATTAATAAATACCAAAAAAATGTTTATTAACTATAATATAATAATTATATCTCAAAGAATTAATTAGTTAATAAGCTTATTAAATTAAATTATTCGTTTATTGTTTCTTTGTACAAATAGCGGAGTATTATCGATCAGTCAACCTTTTAATTTATAAAAAGATAATTTAAAAAAATGGGTTTAAAGACAGTTAATAAATTTGTAATTTTCTATTTTCTTATGATACACATTATGCATAATCATAACACCATAAAAATACAATCATAATTAAAGACCTATTTTATTACCGTGTGGTTTCCGGCATTTTAATTGAATAGGACGACATCATCTCTTATCTATAGTGGATAATAAACTCGGACTTCTTCTTTTAAGTGATGGGCTAACAACCTGTCACTATTTGAATTTCAATTCCATCATAAAGCTAAACATGGTTTCGTTTACCCCGCAAGGAATACAGACGTGATTAATTGGCAAAAATACCATGACAAATAAATAAATGTAGGTAGCTATAATAAACGTATCTTGTTCAAATTAAGGACGTCCTGGTAAAGGGTCAGGTCAAAAGTACCCGAAACCGCCGAGCTTGCATGAAGAGTTATGAATGTGGATGAAGGAAGTATGCAGAGATCGTGGCAAGTGGAAAGAGGTAGTCTCTGCCTACCCCTCCGGGGAAAAGGCGTGATTTTATGTATGTATGTGTATGTATGTATAAATGCTTATAGTACTCTTTCTAAAAATAAAACAAAAAAAATCCACTTCTTTAAGAAATAATCTTCCTGTTTACTATTATGTTTAAATGTCAATTATTATTGGTAAATATTATAGACAGCTGACAGATAAATTATAGACACAAGTATTATTTTAAGTGACATGTATTATATGACAGACAATGATCTGCCTAGTTAAGTCTTCACTACAAGATGATAGTTAGGTAGGAGTTATATAAAAGAGGGTAAGTCGACTAGTTTCAAAGCTAGATTTAAATTATAAATAAAAGACTGGCTGATGATGAGAACCTTCTTTTTTGAAGTCCGTCAAAAATGTCTTCAAAACTTCTTGTTTGATTTCCTCTTTTAAGGATATTAAGTCAAAAATTCAAAATTCGAAACTTTAATTCATTAATATGGGACACTTTAATATTATTTAAAAATTGTCTTATCTTTTCGTTTTTTCAACATTGGTTGACGTCAAATAAATTACTTAAAACTAAGTTTACCTACTGCCGCTTCCACAGCGTCAGTGCAGAAGAAGCGGTAACACATTTCACTGCAGCATTTTTTTCAACAACGTCAACTTCACTACTATTCAAACTTAGAATAGAAATGTGTGAGAGAATACATTGTACATATATAAATAATAAAAAAAAGTGTGTAAGTACCTAAGTGATATTCATATCAAAACTTATTAAAAATGTGAAATGCCTTTGTGTGGATGTTTGTCAGTCTATCACGTCTAAACCACTGAACCGATTTCAATGACATTTTGCAAACATGTAGTGTGAAGTGTGGAGAAAGAAATAAGGTTCACGCGGGTGAAAGGTAATCCCGACTAATATTATGTTTGTTCGTTGTTTTCATGCGTTATCTACTAAACCAATCTTCTTGAACTGCGTATATATATATAATACATATAGTATATATGAGGGTTTGGAGAAGGACATAGGTCACTTTTTATCCCGGTAAAAACTATAGTTCCCGTGGGATTCGCGTAAAACCTAAGTATTCATTTGTAGGTCGCGCTAAATTGGTCGCTCTCTGTAGGCGAAAAACATGCGTTGTGTATGCAAGCCACTTCACAGTTGCACTATTTCACAGTGCAATAGTTACATAGGTTTACTTATTGTGCCAATAGAGAGAGAATAAAACCACTCCATCTCTCTCCAATGGATGTCGTAAAAGGCGACTAGGGGTAGGCTTATAAACTTGGGATTCTTCTTTTAGGCGATGGGCTAGCAACCTGTCACTATTTGAATCTCAAATCTTAAAGCCAAATAGGTGAACGTGGCCTATCAGTTTTTTCAAGCTCAGGCTCTGTCTACCCCGAAAGGGATATAGACGTGACTATATGAATGAATGAAATAAATAAATGTTTATTTCAAAAATGGTTATTTAGCTTTATTGAATTCTCAAGGCGGGATTATTAATAAAATATAATGTATAATGGTAGTCAATCAAGTAAAGAATGCCGTTAGAAGTAATCGAACATGTTGGTGAAGATTCTGGTCTAGATTTTCTTAAGATAAAGTGAGACCCACTTCATAAATAAATTCCGCTGACATAGCTCCTATAATTACGGCATCATTTTTGTTATTAACGTCGTTAAAATGTGACTAATAGTTTAGTTTATTTAAAGAGATCACAATTTAAAAAAATTAAAACTAAATCTACTTATAAAAACAAAGAAAAAAGATGATTACAAACTAAAATTTAATTTACAAACTGTACAGTCCCTGCATTGTATCAACATGCGGGAGTGTGCCTAGAAGGCTGGCAGCATTGCCATTCAAATTGGCATTTGATTCTCTGAGCCAGATAATTTCCAGCCCTCCGGTCACGAGATAGGTACCTCAATCAGCTTTTTCGACAATTGACGGAAAAGCTGATGGGCAGATAGACCCTACGGTCATATAATAGTTTATCTGTCCACGGTTTCATAATAATAATTTCAAAGTACTTACATTTCGGCTGTCTCCCGATCTGACCCTGTTTTCTCCTTTCGAACAATCGATTGATGATCGCATTTTTCCGATCATTAAAATCAAGATCATCAACGAATTTGCTGTTAAGCACTTCGCATTCCGCTAAATTCGCCTCGATCACCGATGTATCGATGTCGCCTCTTTTCACACGATTATTCGATAAATCTCCCAACTCCCGTTCGTTCGTGTTCACAGACGAATACCTCCTCCCCGTGACCCGGCTCCAGATTTGCACAAAGTCCTTCATTTTTTTAATAAACACTTATAAATTTAGTTCGCACAAATATAACACACGTCTTTCACAACGACGATATTTCTAGCAACTAAAACTAGTTTATTAATTTTTAATTATACTCATTTATTGTCAATTCCGTGATTCGGTGATGTTGTTGTAAATTAATTTCGTAATTGTACCTTTTCAATGCCGCATTGAAGCAATGAACCTAACCTACGGAGCGAGAAGTGTCGCAATTTCTATTAGAAATTTCTCCTTGAATATGAACACATTCACCACACAGAGTCACATTATAAATAAACCACAACCTTTTTAATAAAAAAAATAACTAAAATACTGGCACACAATTAAAAAAAATAAAAAAAGAATTAAAATTGTATAAATTACGCGCGAATATCTAGATTCAAATTTCGAAACGTCTTTTTCTTTTTATCTCACGTTTTTAAATCGATGCGTTGATAAAAAAAAATATGTAATATTTAATCTGCATCGATGGACGGACAGTAGATAAAATGGTTTCTGACCGCGGTCTCTTGCGCTTATATAAATTTCGCAAGATCACTCATACCAGTACCACGCGGTGGCTTTGTAAACGTACGGGCTCCTATTCTGCTTACGATCGTCCTGAGAATATTGATTTTAGCGCTAAGTTTTTTATATGGGCATATTTAATGAGTTTTTAGTAAAGGCCTCTACTAAAAAAAACCGTAAAATTCAACAAATTCAAATTCGTGGGAAGGCATCACGTCAGGCATGGTCTAAGCAGATGAATCCATCTTTGTATCTAATATAGGTATCTATCTTTTTAATAAATTTTAAAACTATAAAATTGTTTTAACACTTAACAATTTGAATAATTTAATGTTCTAAAAATCTACGTCTACTTCACATAGCTACATTACCTAAATAAATTTTAATATATAGGATTAAAAACAATTTTGGAATTCCTTTTTGAATAGAACATTATTATAGTATTTTTTATTATGTCCGACCGATAAATTAACATTTATATAACCGCTTACGACCGGTTTTTTGTTCGCTGAACGTTTCGCGGCGAAATTTCGTCTCGTATATTCAACACAGAGTGAGACAAAACATTGTTTGTTAAAATCTGCATTGATGTTTCTTTACTGCATAGCCCGGTTCACAACTACAATAACCAACTTAAATAGAACTTTTTACATTTGTTTGTTCTATAGTTTCGAGGGATCAGGTTTTAATGGTCGTGTAAATCGTAATGCAGTTTACTGTACTACGTCCATGCGAATAGTGAAAGACAGTAATCGGTCAAGGATCGTTCTTAAGCTTCTGGAAGGATGTTAACAAACTATCTTTACGCGCTTTACCGTAGCATTACCTGGTTGACCAAGCGGTGCTTGGTGGACGTAAAAAAGACCGTCTATACTGATATTATTAAGCTGAAGAGGTTGTTTGTTTGTTTGTTTGAACGCGCTAATCCCAGGAACTACTGGTTCGAATTGAAGAATTGTTTTCGCGTTGAATAGACCATTTATCGAGGCAGGCTTTAAGCTATACAACATCACGCTGCAACTATAAGGAGCATTGAAATAATGGAAAATGTGAAAAGAACAGGGAAAATTATTCATCTTTGAGGGCTTCAATGATGTCCAAAATAACTATTCCACGCGTACGAAGTCGCGGGCACAGCTAGTAAGAAATAATAAAGACAAAAAATTAAAGCAATTAAACCTTACTTACCCCGGACGTGAAAACCGATCGCTCTGATTTCTTTAAGTTTCGGTCGCGTTCATAATTGCAGTCATAGTTCGCAAAACTTTATAGCTTGCAGTCACCGCTATCACTCACACATTCACACAAATAACACAATAAACAACAAGCGGTGAAGCGTTGGGTAGGGTAACGCGCCATCAAGAAGAGGGTAGTGTAAAAAGTCGCCGCGCAGCGTCGTTCGCTTAGTAACACAGCGACACGCCACATAGCGGAGATCCATGGTGGAACAGTACGAAAATAATGGCTTCATACCGACCTGAAAATTTGCGGAACAGTTCGACACATCAGTGGTTACTGTTCGTCGAGTTTGCACCGTGAGGGACTACACCACAGACAGCCAGCAAGAAAGCCGTATTTATCCGAAATAAATAAGCAAAAACGTTTAGAATTTGCTCGGGAGTATTTGGATATTGTCTGGAAAAAAGCGATATTTACGGATGAAAAGTTCGTTTACGTCATCGCATCACGGTAGGCTTCATTTATGGCGAAGAAATGCAACTCGGTATAAAGAAAAAAATATTATGCCAAATATGGAGTCTGGACGCATATCAGTAAATATGTGGGGTTGGATGAGTGCTGCTGGACCTGGGGAACAGGTGTGGATAGCAGGACGCGCTACAGCTGCTCATTATGTGCAAGTGCTGGAAGAAACCATGTTGCCAACTGTGCGGTGTATTTATCCGATTGATGATATGCCAACAATATCATTTGTGCAAGACAACTGCCCTGTGCATCGAGTCTATATAGTGCGTGAAAGGTTCTGCCAGTTTATGTTAAAAGTACTAATTACTTGGATAGTATTTTAAGGACAGCTTCAATATCTTTTCTTTATGAAAACGAATAATTAAGCTGTAACCTTAATAACAGGAGATAAGTGGATGATACAATAAGTGTAATATGCTGTATGTATAGCTTTATATAATCATCAATATGTAAACAAAACTATAGGCAAACTGTTTCAATAAAATTTACTAATTTTAACTAATTATTGAATGTTTTATTTTGCTCCCTCTTGTTTAATATTTCTTGCTGATTTCCGTGTTTGAAGGCACGGGTATTGAAATTCTTAGATATCAGTTAGTTAGTTAGTCAGTCAGTTACTTAGTTCAAATGGCACCTTGAAACATTAAAAATTGTCAGTTACACTAATTTTTTTTTAAATAGACAAAAATATCCTTGATTAACTTCGGAATCCAAGTAACGCTAGTAACTAGAACAAGCGAGTGTGAGCAAGCGAGATTATCTAATATATCTTAGATCTCACTTGCTCACACGAAGTAATAAAATTGCTACCCAATAACTTTCAAAGGAACCACTACCTATGTTAGGGTCGTGTGCAGACAAACTTTCAACCTTATTGAAATGACATAAGTCTGGCAGTCGCAGGCGTCCCTCTATAGGCAAATCTTATGCAAATAATGAGAGACGACGATATCTCGATCGACAATTATCGGGCCCAGTTCGGCCATCGTTGATTACTGTCTCTTTCTGTTTTGTTATGTTATATGTCATAGAATAATAAACTGTTTTACTTAGTAATCATTGGTATTAAAGACCGTATTCATTTGATGGAATATTTATTCTTTTTAAATATGCATGTGTGTGTGTATCTAGTGGAACCACAGTGCACGCTATTTTAACCCGTAAGAATTTTAAAACTATGACTGCAGATATGAACGCGATCGTACCTCCTTAGTAATTATACACGTCATTGACTTATTTGTTAATGGTTACAAATGACATCAGAAAAAAAACACAATTATCCTACTGCCTACCAATACCATACCATACCATGTGTGGCTCCCGGCACCAATAAAAAAAGAATAGGACCACTCCATCTCGTTCCCATGGATGTCGTTAAAGGCGACTTAGGGATAGGCATATAAACTTGGGATTATTCATTTAGGCGATGGGCTAGCAACCTGTCACTATTTGAATCTCAATTCTATCGTTAAGCCAAACAGCTGAACGTGGCAGTCTTTTCAAGACTGTTAGCTCTGTCTACCCCGCAAGGGATATAGACGTGACTATACGTATGTATGTTTGTACAATTTCAATAAAATTTTATCTTGAATTTAATGTTTATCAGGAGAAAGTTAAATGCGGAGAAAACTAATTCGGGTCAGCATTGTAGGATTCCATTATTGGTTTGGTTTCATTTCCAAAAGAATTTAAAGAGGTTTTTAATAACGTACCTACATAAAATCACGTCTCTTTCCCGGAGGGGTAGGCAGAGCCTACAATCTTTCCCCGTATATTTCTTTTGCTTCATCCATATTCATAACACTTTTCCAAATAAATAAAACTAGTTATAGGTAAACTATAAAAAGGTGACTAAGAAATAGGGTTACATATTTAGGATTCTTCTTTTAGGCGATGTGCCAGCAAACTGCCACAATTTGAATCTCAATTCAATCATTACAGCTGAACTGTCAATTCATTGATTCATTCATATAACCCCTTGCGGGGTAGACATAGCCAGCAGTCTTGAAAGACTGACAGGCCAATATTATATCTCTAGACAGGTCCTAATCTTTTTTTTTGGTCCCCACTGCTCTGTCAACCCCGCAAGGGATAAAGACGTGACGTATTCTTTAATGAATGATTTAATCAAAAAAGACATACGGAACCGCTCATCGGAAGTTGCTTGCGAAATTTACATCCAAAACCCAGACTGCCTTGAGTTCATTGCGGAATGCTAAGGGTCAATCACATGTTGGTAGGTTTCATTGTAATACATACATATATATAGTCACTTTTATGTCCCTTGCGGGGTAGACAGAGCCAGCAGAATAGAAAAATCTGAAAGGCCACGTTCAGCTGTCTCGCTTTATGATGGAATTGAGATTCAAATAGTGAAAGGTTGTTAGCACATCGCCTATAAGATGAATCACAAGTTTATAAGCCTGTCCCTTAGTCGCCTTTTACGACGTCCGTGGAAAAGAGATGGAGTGGTCCTATTCTTGTTTTTTTTTAAATATTTTTTTATAATTTATTATATATTTCTATTTTACTTTTGCGTATTTAATCCCACTTTCACTTTTTTTCCTTTTTTCTGTTGGTGCCGGGAACCACACGGCACTAGAATCTCAATCCCATCATTGAGCCATACAGCTGAACGTGGCCTTCAATCGTTTCAAGAAGACTCTGTCTAAAGACGTCACGGATATAGAAATGAAACAACATATTGAGTCGATCAAGTGAAGGGAGAGAGATTATGTAAGACTAGAGGCCGCCCGCGACTTCGTCCGCGTGGAATCGATCCCGCGGGAACTCCGGGATAAAAATGTCTATATGTTATTCTGGGTCTTCAGCTACCTACATACAAATTTCAAAGAGTAACAAACATCCATACTGACATCCTGACATACTCACAAACTTTCTCATTTATTATATTAGTAGGATTGTTAACTGAATTATGTACCTACCTAAAAATATGGAGTCCATCTTTGTTGGTATAATGCTAAGTTAGTAGTAATTTTCCTATCCTTTTTCGCCTTCCCACGCCACGGCATTGAAGATAAACCACAGAGTATAATAAAATAAAACAAGAATGGCATTCGCGGAAATGTTACTTTTTATTTTTCATTAGTACTGCCCGCGACTTCTTTTGCCGATATGAAATTCCTTACTATTTATAAATAACTAGATGTGCGCGCGACTTCGTCTGCGTGGAAGAGTTATTTTGGTCATCATAGAAGCCCTCAAGGATGAATTAATTTTCCCCTTTTTTTTACATTATCCATTATCTCTTTTCTCGTTATAATTGCAGCGTGATGTTTTATAGCCTAAAGCCTTCCTTGATAAATGGTCTTATCAACGCAAAAAGATTTTTTCAATTCGAACCAGTAGTTCAAACAATTAAACAAACAAACTCTTCAGCTTTATAATATTAGTACCTATATATATATAGGTATAAAAGTCGCTCGAGGACCGCATGGTACATTTGTAACATGATTCGAAATGTCCGAGATTAAAATAACGGTATCTTCACTACGTACGTGTTTAATACCTGTATTTATTTGTAAATACCATAATGCAACGTCAAAGCTTAAAAGTTGAAAGTTATCGACGAAAAGCAGACACCAGGCTCAGAAGCTTAGCGGGGGAATCTATATATATATATGTATAAACATACATACATATAATCACGTCTATACTATATCCCTTGCGGGGTAGGCAGAGCCAACAGTCTCGAAAATCGACAGGCCACGTTCGGCTGTTTGGCTTAATGATAGAATTGAGATTCAAATAGTGACAGGTTGCTAGCCCATCGCCTAAAAGAAGAATCTCAAGTTTGTAAGCCCATCCCTTAGTCGCCTTTTACGACATCCATGGGAACGAAACGGTGTGGTCGTATTCTTTTTTTTATTGGTGCCGGGAACCACACGGCACCTTATATTTCTGTATAATAACTAGAAATACGCAAAAGGAGGGGGAATTCCTGGTTTATATGTGGCAACACTTAAAAAAGAAACTGGAATAGAAGCAATACGCTGACGCAACAGTAAGTAATTCCTTTTATTTATTTCGTATTTTATGTAATAGTCACTCTCAGGATTTCCCGTGTATTTTCAAGAAAAGCGACATCGTAAAAATGCTAAATTAATTATCTACACAGTGATAGATATTTTGATCTTGACACCTTAAACACGGACATAGTTTTAGCTAGATACCGCAAGTTCACATATAAATAAGTTTTTATGTTCAATAGCGTGTATAAGCCTATCCCTTAGTCGCCTTTTACCACATTCCAGAGAAAGATATGGAGTCGTTCTATTTTATGAAGCCATTTACGATAAAAGGTTCCGTAATAACTACTGTCACTATTTGATTCTTATTTCAATGATGAAGCCAAACAGCTGTACGTGGCCTTTCAGTCTTTTGAAGACTATTGGCTCTGTCTACCCAGTGAGGGATATAGATGTGATATGTTATATTATGTATAAAAATAAACATATTAGATCTTTATATAATTTTTTTCAATTTATTATCCCCCCTGTTTTTCGCAAATATAACGAGTAAGCAAGTATGATCGAGCGACAGAAAATAGGTTTAATCGGATGACATGCATGGTCTAGCTGAATAAATATCTTTGTTCTCAATTCTAAGTTAAGCTATGAGTCAAGATGACCATGCTTATATGGAGTGTTGCCATAATTCTCGAATTTGCATCATATTACATGATCTTTATAGGAATGAAATTCTGACACACATTTTGACCGTGACCTTTTATAAACTCGTGACCAAGTCAGACTTTCCGGGAACAAATCTACCCGTAGAAAGTAAGGACGACTAAGGAAGAACCTAAACAAAGATAAATGGACAACAATAAACCTATTCTAATCTATACTAATATTATAAAGCTGAAGAGCTTGTTTGTTTGAACGCGCTAATCTCAGGAAGTACTGGTTCAAATTGAACAATTCTTTTTGTATTGAATAGACCATTTATTATCACGCTGCAACTATAAGGAGCGAAGAAATAATGGAAAATGTGAAAAAAAAACGGGGGAAATTATTCATCTTTGAGGGTTTCAATGATGCCCAATATAACTATTCCACGCGGACGAAGCCGCGGGCACAGCTAGTTAAGTAAATATACAAGGCGAATATAAATTCTGGAGTGGGAAGACCTAGGTGAACGTACCTTGGTCAAATCGGAGACGTTCGGGCAAAAGGTCAGGTCAAGAGTACCCGAAACCGAAGAGTTTGAATAAAGAGAGTTGGTAATGTGAATTAAGCGAAAGAAATATGCAGGGATCGTGGCAAGTGGTAAGATATAGTCTCTGCCTTACCCTTTGGGAAATATTGTATGTATGTACTAGAATTGGTCCTCCTTGAATTTACCTACATTGATTCAAATTTATTTATTGTTTTACATACAGACATAAACATATAGTCACGTCTATATCCTTTACGGGGTAGACGGAGCCGTTAGTCCCGAAAAGACTTAATGGCCACATTCAGCTGCTCGGCTTAATGATGGAATTGAGATCCAAATAGTGACAGGTTGCTAGCTCATCGCCTAAAAAAAGAATCACAAGTATGTAAGCCTATCCCTTAGTCGCCTTTAACGACACCCATGGGAAAGAAATGGAGTGGTCTTTTTCTTTTTTTGTATTGGTGCCGGGAACGGCACCAATACAAAAAAGTTTATCGTTTTAACCGCCATCAAAAACAGGTGGTTCTTCCTGTTTTTGATTTAGTTGGACCTGTATTTAAGTATGTCTGTCCGCGATTTTCTCGCGTTTCGCTGAATCAATTTTGATGCGGTTTTCAGGAAAGTGTATGTTACTCTTAGGAAAAGTGTTTAGATATTTAACAGACATCAAAAAAGGAGGATATCGGTTGAAGGCGGTTCCCTTTTTACAAAAGTTATCTGTGACAGATATCTACAGTCAACGGCACAATAACCTAACTTCATACGAAAAGAGGGTCATTTTTATTGCAATTAGATGTACAATATTAAAAATGCGAAAGTTTGTGAGTATGTCAGGATGTCAGTATGGATGTTTGTTACTCTTTCACGCAAAAACTACTGAACCGATAACGATAAAATTTGGTAGGTAGGTAAGCTGAAGACCCAGAATAACATATAGGCTACTTTTTATCCCGGAGTTCCCGCGGGATTGATAGGGTTTCCACGCGGACGAAGTCGCGGGCGGCCTCTAGTAATACAATAGTACCGAATAGTAGGATAGTGTTTTTTTTCCCTAGAAATTAAATAAAGGTTAAGTTACTATGAAATTAAATGCGATTCGTGTTCGAGAGCATGTAAGCTATAATCTTACGACGTCCTATTTAAAGTCACGTATTTTATAAATTAATTTATCAATTGGAGACAAAATTTGGTAATCGCTCAGTGATGCTAAGTGGTATTTTTCCATAAAGAATTATTATGGAGTTACGTAGACACTGATAGAGGAACAAAATGATAATAACATACATACACATATACCGTGTGGTTCCCGGCACCAATACAAAAAAGAATAGGTCCACTCCTTTTCCATGGATGTCGTAAAAGGCGACTAAGGGATAGGCTTATAAAATTGCGATACTTTTTTTAGGCGATGGGCTAGCAACCTGCCACTATTTGGATCTCAATTCCATCATTAAGCCGAGCAGCTGAACGTGGCCATTCAGTCTTTTCGGGACTATTGGCTCTGTCTACCCCGTAAGGGATCAAACTAATGTACATTAGTTTGATAACTAACCGATGCTCTTACGGTGAGGGAAAACATCGCGAGGAAACCTGCACATTCAAGCAACTGAATGTGGCTCTAAATGATCCAATACGGGTTAGGTTCCCCTGCTAAGGTTGCGGAGGTCAGACGGGAGTCGCTTCGTGTAAACCTGACTCACCCGATCCAGGGTCCATGGTCAAAGGCACACCCCGGGCTCCTCTCCAGAGTGGTGAGGATGCAACCGGGACTAAAGCCGCGAAGAAGATATATATTGTTTATATAGATATAATATATATATTATTAATTAGCTTTGCCCGCGACTTTGTCCGCGTGGAATAGTTATCTTGGGCATCATTGAAGCCATCAATGATGAATAATTTACCCCGTTTTTTTCACATTTCCATTATTTCTTCGCTCCTAATTGTTGCAGCGTGATTTTATATAGCTTAAAGCCTTCCTCGATAAATGGTCTAGTCAACACAAAAAAAAAAAACAATTCGAACCAGTAGTTTCTGAGATAAGCGCGTTCAAACAAAAAAACTCTTCAGCTTTATAATACAAGTAAGTATAGATGTGACTTTGATTTATAATGTTAAGTTATATATAAATCAGCAATAAATAAAGATGATAAGCAGTCAGTGACCTATACCGGCGTTGGTGGTCGAGTGGTCAAAGTATTTACCTCGAAAACTTATACCTGGTTGGTTGCGGGGTAGATAGAGCCAACAGACTTGAAAAGACTGAATGGCCACGTTCAGCTATTTGGCTTAATGATAGAATTGAGATTCAAATAGTGACAGGTTGCTAGCCCATCGCTTAAAAAAGAATCCCAACTTTAAAAGCCTATCCCTTAGTCGCTTTTTACGAGATCCATGGGAAAGAGATGGAGTGGTCCTATTCTTTTTTGTATTGGTGCCGGGAACCACACGGCCCAAAATTTCTAGGTTATATTTAGTTATTTTTTGATCAAAACATCCTCGATTTGATCATGATACCTACGTTTGTTTGAGCTATTCAGTTGAACGTGTAACTAATCAACTAAATATACATATAATAAAAAATCGATTAACAATGTACTAATCTCTCTTTTCATGATCATCAATAATCATTGACCAATTATGAGTCATATTACCATTTAATAGGGTTTTTATTTGAGTGGAGTGAAACCGGATCTATGCTTAAGGAAACTATGAGTCTCGGCCGTGGTCGTTAGTCTCATTCCCGTGGGAATTTCGGGAAATCGTCTCCAGTTTTCCCAAACACTATCAAGAAAAAGATATATGAACGATCTCTCCCGGATTCCATCAAATGGGAAAGTGAAGTTACAGATGAATGGACAGACATGTATTGATTTCACAGTTTGTGTTATTAGGTATATATCATACATACATACATATAATCACGTCTATATCCCTTGCGGTGTAGACAGAGACAACAGTTTTAAAAAGACTGATAGGCCACGTTCAGCTGTTTGGCTTTATGATGGAATTGAGATTCAAATAGTGACAGGTTGCTGGCATGTCGCCTAAAAGAAGAATCCCAAGTTTATAAGCTTATCCCTTAGTCGCCTTTAACGACATCCATGGGAACGAGATGGAGTGGTCCTATTCTTTTTTTTATTGGTGCCGGGAACCGGCACGGCAAAAGGAGACCAACGAATTGGAATCCCAATTCTGTCATTAAGCCCAATAGTTAAATGTAGCCTATCGGTCTTTTCAAGACTGCTGGCTCTGTCTGCCCCGTAATGGATATATATGTACGTGATTATATGTATGTATGTTCTAAATTTTCACGGGACGAGAAACAGCTGAGTCACATGATATTTTTCTTCAAGCAGTTGAGTCACACTATACGTATTACTAGCTGTGCCCGCGACTTCGTCCGCGTGGAATAGTTATTTTGGGCATCATTGAAGCCCTCGAGGATGAATAATTTCACCCGTTTTTTTCACATTTTCCATTATTTCTTCGCTCCTAATAGTTGCAGCGTGATGTTATATAGCCTAAACCCTGCCTCGATTAATGGTCTATTCAACGCAAAATAATTTTTCAATTAGAACCCGTAGTTCTTGAGATTAGCGCGTTCAAACAAACAAACAATCTCTTCAGCTTTATAATATTAGTATAGATTCTTAGGCATTACATACTTTAAGTTACATTGATGTGTTACACTGTTTTATTACTTTACCCTTAATAAACCTCAATTAACAATGATCTATCAAAATAATCGTTAAATTAAGTAGACAAACATAATTCTAAGAGCTACGAAACGTAATTATAGCCGTCCTTTTCTCTCGTTCGTCAAGCTCTGAAGTAAGAGATAGACAGCTATTGAATGGTTACAAGATGATTTTATAAATATTTTACTGACATAGTCAAACATAATAAAATAATCGTAATTATTAGTTAAAGTCAGTCAAGGCTTTAAGCTTATGAAATTAAGATTCTCCTACTTAACTATTTAATAACATGACATTTAATCACGTCTATATCCCTTGCGGGGTAGACAGAGCCAACAGTCTTGAAAGATTGATAAGCCACGTTGTTTAAAGTTGTATAGCGCACTGGCCGCTAAGAAAAAAAGTAAATTTTTGTAAAATGAAATATGACGAGCTTCTTTTGTTAATTTTCACAACAATGGTTTAAGACGAATTATAGTTAGGATTGTTTTTATGTTTTAAGATTTTTTAATATAGTTTTCTTTATTTTTACCAACATACAGTTTTTTTATTTTACATCCCGGCTAATTATCTAAACATTTGGTCCTTCGAGCCGGATTGTAGTAACCAGTAGTAGAATATTTAAGCAAAGTTTTTCGTGTAAGTGCCGGGGTAAAGGAAGCAGTAGGTCTTCGACGGTGATACCAGGCGCTGCAATAGCGGTTCTTTGGAGGTATAGCATCAGCATCATTGAGCGAAGTCTACTCCCGCAGCAGTGCGGCGGAAGAGATCGTGTGTTGGTAAAAGGACAGAGCCGAGCCGTGCGTGAGTAATACAAACATAACAATTTAAGTGATTTTATATAACAATGGAGCTTATAAACGTGCAAAATAATATTATGATACAATTAAAAAAGTCCAAAGTTAACTTTAAAAAGAGTCCTAAGGATAGATTGTCAAAATCATACATTGAAACGAGGCTGCAAGTTATAGAAGCAAAATGGACTGAATTTACAGCAAACCACTATAAACTTTTACAAATAAAGGAATTATCAGACTGTAGTTATTTCAAGGACTCACTGTATGACGACATGGAGGAATTTTATATCGAGTTCAAATCAGAATTAAAAGATTTAGTAGCAAAATTGTGCAATCCAAATCAAGACTTAGTTACATCCGAGTCGTCGTCGTTCAACACTGCATTTTGTAACAGAGGTAACGTGAAGCTGCCGAAAATATCCATACCAGTTTTCTCAGGAAGATATACAGAGTGGATGACGTTTCGGGATCTCTTTATTTCATTAGTTCATAACAATAGTGCCATTGACGACGTGCAGAAACTACATTATTTAAAGGGAAGTATCACCGAGGAGGCCGAGCAACTGCTACGTCATATTCCAATTACAAATGAAAATTACTCGCAATGTTGGTCGATGTTAGAGAGCAGGTATGACAATAAACAATATTTGGTGAACTGCATATTAAATGGGTTTTTTAGTAAAAAGAAGATAGAAACAGAGTCTGCCACCGCCATTAAAGATTTATTAGATAGCACATTAGATATGTTAAACGGAATAAAGAACTTGGGTATTGATATAAAGTCTTGGGATATTTTAGTTATATATTTTGTTAGTTTAAGGTTAGATCAAGAGTCTCGTAAGCAATGGGAGTCTTTTGTAAGCGAAATATCTTCTCAGTCGAATCAATTGCCTAATTTTATACAGTTTAAGGAGTTCTTAGAAAAAAGATATCATTCATTAGAATTTTTAGACCCCAAAGTAAATGATTTTAACAAAACTAAAGATAAAAATAGTAACATGATTAATAATCCCTCAAAAGTTGTAACTATGTTCGGAAAAGAAATAGTTTGTATATATTGTAAAGGTAGTCATAGGCTTTGTAACTGTAAACATTTTTCTAATTTAGAGTACAGCGCAAGGCGTCAGTTCGCTGAAGTTAATCGAATATGTTATAACTGTCTTGTGCCAAATCATTCAGCGAAATATTGCCGCAGTACAACTTACTGTGGCACGTGTAAAGGGAGACATCATTCTCTCTTACATCAATATTCTGTAAATAGATTAAAAGAACATAGAACTGAAAGTGAGAATGATGATCAGTGCCAAGTTAACCTTGACTCACCTACATTGTTAGAAGAGAATGTTAAACACATTAGCAGTCACCTCTCACGAGGAAATACAAATCATGTTTTGCTTCCCACAGCTTTAGTCACAACCGAAACTAATAAAAATCAAAGACGCACTCTTCGAGCTCTAGTGGATCAATGTTCGGAAACTTCATTCGTTACAGAAGGCATGGTACAACAGCTGGGGTTGAGGAAGTTTTATACAAACTGTAGGGTTTCGGGTTTAGGTTGTGGCAAAAGTATTAATTCAAGAGCTATGGTTATTTTACCAATACGTTCTCTTATTAGACCTGATTATATAAGAAATGTTAAAGCCTATGTAATTGATAGTATAACCACTATTGTTCCATCCAAGACAATTGGGATTTCTTGGGCAACACTTAATACCCTAAAGTTAGCTGATCCTAAATATCATACACCTAACACAATCGATGTTCTGTTAGGTGCTGAGGTTTACAGCAACATTATTAGAGAAGGTCTCCTCAAATCACCCTCTGGAACTGCGATCGCCCAAAACACAACATTAGGGTGGATAATAAGTGGCAAAGTAACATCTAATAGACAAAGTTGTTATAATAAATGTGTAAATATTAATTAATGTTTTGTATAACAGATTACAATAATTAGGATAAGATACATATATGTTTTGGAATTTAAAACAGTAAAGGAATTAGATTATTCAAAGAACTTGTTTCTTTGAATTTATTTAAATTTTGTTGAATTTATACTTCAGTAGGTAGGTATTTTTAATCTGGAACTGTTGACTGACTGTTAATTTCGGATAATGTTTTAAATAAGTGTTAAAACATGTGGTGTAAATATGGATATATATTTGATGTAACATGCTTATTAATTACTTAAGTTCCATGATATTTGTAACTTACACTAGTTAGTAGAGACTACTGATTCTCTAAAATATTCCGCTTATAGTATATACCGTTAGTGTATATGATTCATTACTTAATTTCCAGTAAATAGTCTAGCTAGAGTTATTATCATTGACGAAGGAAATTATTAACCTACTCATTACTTTTGTTCTTTTTCATTCCTTATTATACAGTCCACTTGTTAAGAAAATTAATGTTTCATTGAACAAAGTTACAATTATTATTTATATGATAATAAGACTTTTACTTAGTGTTTGATTTGTTTATATAGAAAAATGAGAATTTAATTGGATAAATGAACTGTGCAACTGAACTGAACCCTAAGGGAAATTAGACATTTCGTATTTTTTGATATACTAAGTATAGGTAGTTAGCCATGGCAGGCAGATAGATTGAAAGACTGTCGTCTTTGGCGGGCAGAATGTTTAAAGTTGTATAGCGCACTGGCCGCTAAGAAAAAAAGTAAATTTTTGTAAAATGAAATATGACGAGCTTCTTTTGTTAATTTTCACAACAATGGTTTAAGACGAATTATAGTTAGGATTGTTTTTATGTTTTAAGATTTTTTAATATAGTTTTCTTTATTTTTACCAACATACAGTTTTTTTATTTTACATCCCGGCTAATTATCTAAACACACGTTCAGCTGTTGGCTTCAAACTTATAACACCCCACATTTTCCGTCGGGTGTTCAAAATTAATAACAATGTATAACCATTGCACAGTTGGTATGATCAAATTAAGCATATACTTGCAAAATAAGTATAATTACTTGACCAGTATCAGAAGGTATAAACATTGTTTAGCCAATTATATTGTATTGTATTGTAGGATATCCTTAATTATTAATGTATCCCCTAGAATTATTGTAATATTAAAGTAATCAATATATACAAAGTAGAGAAAAATCATTACAGGAATAGAAAAGGGTTTGTTAAGATGGTTTGGTCATGTGGAGAGGATGAATGAAAGCAGGTTGACTTAGCAGATATACAAGGAGAGTGTGGAGGGAAAGGTCGGAGTGGGAAGACCTAGACGAACGTATCTTGATCGAATTAAGGACGTCCTGGTAAAGGGTCAGGTCGAGAGTACCCGAAACCGCCGAGCTTGCATGAAGACAGTTATGAATGTGGATGAAGCGAAGGAAGTATGCAGAGATCGTGGCAAATGGAAAGATGTATTCTCTGCCTACCCCTCCGGGAAAAAAGCGTGATTTTATGTATGTATATATAAATACTATGAATTTGAACTTTTAACTAATGATAGTAGTATCAACTTCTTACAAAAATACGCAGTCGAGAGATATATCAAAAACAAATAAACATTCCCATTTTTACGTCATTTTTGGTAGGCAGAGACAACAGTCTTGAAAACACTATAAAGCCACGTTCACCTGTTTGGCTTAATGATGGAATTGAAAATTCACATAGTGAGAGGTTGCTAGCCCATCGCCTGAATGAAAATCCCAAGTTTATTAGGCTTTCCCTTAGTCCCCTTCTACGACATCCATGGAAAAGAGATTAAGTGGTCCCATCCTAGAGTGACGGGAACCACACGGCACTTACATATGGAAGTATTAGAATCTCAATTCCATCATAAAGCCATACAACTGAACATGGCCTTTCAATCTTTTAAAGGCTCTATCTGCCCCGTACAGAAGAAATACGTGATTGTATGAATGTAGTAATAATAAGTATGTATCTTTAAACTAAACATTCGCAATAAAACTCCCATATTATTTACGTAAATAGAAACGCTATTTTAATACTGTGATCCATTACACGTGGGTAGCATATACATATACTATGACCAGTCATTTAATCATATATAGCAAGAAATGTGTCCGATTCACTCATTATACTTATGTCTTTGCGCCGTTATATGCTGGTTTTTCCCGTATCGATCAAAAATACGGGAGCGAATTGTGCGATAAACGCTGATTGTAATCGTGCCGTTTTTTTTACTAGTTTTTCTTTATAAAAATGCTTACATACATATATTACGTCTTTATACCTTACGGGGTAAACGGAGCCAGCAGTCGGCAATCGAAGGCCACGTTATTGAAGAAAATGCAGTTTAAGTATACAGTGCAGTTTGTTAACGCTTCTTCTGCACTGAACCTAAGGAAGCGGCAGTAAAATTAGTTTTAAGTAATTTATTTGACGTCAACCATATTTAAAATGTTGATAAAACAAAAAGATATGACAATTGTTAAGTGATGTTTGAAATGTCCCAATAATAATGAATAAAATTTTTGAATTTGATTTTGATAAGTTGCTAGACCATTGCCTAAAATAAGAATTCTCAGTTTTTAAGCGTCATACAAATACTAAGTTTAGTGATTCAAATGTTACACATATAATTATCAATTCATACTAATATTATAAATGAAAGTGAATTCACTTGTTTGTTTGTCTGCCTTTCGTGCTTTCATGAAATTTTGAAAACTTATCGCTACAAGTTTGGGTTACGCAGAGGCATTCATGTACTTAATAGTAGGTAAGTTGGCTCTATCTACCCCGCAAGGGAAATAGACGTGATTATATGTATGTATTCGCGGTCGAAAGCGAGTTTATGATAATTTTCTATCATCATAATAATTCGATGAAAGTTAATAACTTGATCGCTACGTGTGTTATTTATAAGAGAGCGCGAGAAATTAGGTCGAAATGAAATCTTAAAAGCAGATAGCTATACTTCGTCTTCGTGAAATCTTTGTAATTGCGATTTAGATTCTTCGCTGGTATTGGCTGAGCGGGTCTTTTACTTCGCTATGATTGACAATTGCTGTGTGATTTTCTGTTGTGACGGGTGGCGTAGAGATTTTAATTAGTTTTTCTTTATGTAAATGCTTACATGCATATAGTCACGTCTTTATCCCTTGCCGGGTAGACAGAGCCACCAGTCTTGAAAAGACTGATAGGCCACGTTCAACTTTTTGGCTTGATGATATAATTGAGATTCAAAAAGTGACAGGTTGTTAGCCCATCGCCTAAAAGAAGAATCCCAAGTTTATAAGCCTTAGTCGCCTTTTACGACATCCATGGAAAGGAAAGAGATCGTATAGAGAGGTCCTATTCTTTATTTATATTGGTGCCGGGAACCACACGGCCATGAGATGTCACCACACATATACAATCTTCTAAAACACAATGAAATAAAATGAAGAATTTAGTCACGTATGTATTTCATTTATTCTTCGACGCGTGGAAAATTTAAGTAATTTAACGCCAGACGATTGAATCAAGTTGTCCACATACACACTAGTAATAAAGAGAAATGATTTGTATTTTTGTTTGTTTGTAACGAATAAACTCAAAATCTGCAGAACCGATTTTGATGAAATCTGAAGCTGTTTGGCTTAATGATAAATTGAGATTTATATCTATAGTGACAGGTTGTTAGCCCATCGCTTAAAAGAAAAATCGCAAGTTTATAAGCCTTTCCCTTAGTCTAACGACATCCATGGGAAAGAGATGGATTTTGTTCTTTTTTCTATTGGTGCCGGGAACCACACGGTAAGTTTTACTTTCTAAGAAATATACAAAATACAAAGGTCAGAAATAATTTACTTAGCCAATTGTATAAACCATTGTATTACGGACATATAGGAAGACATACATTACACACATACATATGGTCACGTCTATATCCCTTGCGGGGTAAACAGAGCCAACAGTCTTGAAAAGACTGAGTGGCCACGCTCAGCTATTTGGCTTAATGATAGAATTGAGATTCAAATAGTGACAGGTTGCCAACCCATCGCCTGAAAAAGAATCCCAAATTTGTAAGCCTATCCTTTAGTTGCCTTTTACAACATCCATGGGAGAGAGATGGAGTGGTCCTATTGTTTTTTGTATTGGTGCCGGGATCCACACGGCACATAGGAAGACTAAGGTGATGAATTTATAATTATTTATCAATAGAATGAATGTTTCTTTATATTAATACGACATGATAACATTATTTAAAAACAACTGATGGTCATTATACCTAATTACAATAATTCATTGATAATTAATGATAATTATAATTGAATAGAATAATTGTTTTAGTATTTGTGTGGTGTCATCTAAGTGTCATGAGTTGTAAATAACTAGATTACAACGCCTGCGGATTTACCTGTGTAAAAAATCCGCATAATTTCCCTGCTCGTGGAAAAATCTTAGAATGCCTAGACCATAACACCTATAAGCTAAATGTTAAATTTTTACAACCAGCGGTTTGGGGTATAAAGAAAAATTAATTACATATATACGGGTCAAATTATACAGATTCCGTTAGCCTCGAAGAGAATCACGAGATACTAACTCAACGATACTATATTTATGATAATTACTTAATAGGTAAACATCCAAGACCTAGTCCAATTTAGATTCCAACCGCCTAAAATATGTACTTACTGGTCGTTGTCTAAAGTACTAGAAACCACACGGTTCAAAATTAAGGACAGGGATTCAACAAAATAGGGATAATGGTAACGGGATATTAGAATTATGATCCAAGACAGGTTTCCCTCACAAAAGCATCTTGTAGGTCAGACGGGAGTCTGTAACCATTGTAGCCCATGCAGTAAAACACGCGCGACGCCGTTATGCGACGCCGTTTGTCGCGCGAAAAAAATCTCATTGTTTGTAGACAGCTATAGTTTGTCGCGCGATAAAAACGAAGTCGCGCGTGTTATGCTGCGGGAGCTGGATTATGAAGCTGGTAAATGGGATTAAATTTCAGAATTTTGACGGCCTCTGTGGCGCAGCGGTAATACGCTTGTCTGTGACACCGGAGGTCCCGGGTTCGAATCCCGGCCAGGGCATGATGAGAACTTTTTCTGATTGGCCTGGGTCCTGGATGTTTATCTATATAAGTATTTCTTATAAAATATGGTACCTATCGTCGACTTATTATTTCGTAACACAAGTCTCGAGCTTACTTCGAGGCTAACTCAATTGTGTAATTTGTCTAAAAAAAAAAAGAATTATGGCTAAAATTTATGTATAAAAGATACTTACGATTGAATGAGTACATTTTTCCTTTTGTTCTTTGATGATTTTTCACTGCACTTCCTATAACACCTACTTATGTTTTTAAGTCACGACACACACAAATATACACTTCACTTGATTTTATCTCGGAAAATGTTAAGAAACTGATTACCAACTTTCTTTTGACAAAATCCTTCACCTTAGTTTTAATAATAATAATTTATTTTATTTATATTATTCATCTATAATATTTTATTTTATGTCCATTTCACTATTTGCCCGCGGATGCGTTCGAAGGACCTGAAAGAAAAAAAGAAAAAAAAAATTCAATTTACAAATAAAGAATTAACGGAACGTCTACAAAGCAAAATTTTCATACAATAAATTGGAATCTAAACTGCTTTTTATGAGAATTGCTTGCTGCTATTCCCTTGCAAGATATCTTCTCTTTTTACACATATAACGTTTTAATCCTATTCAGGGTTGACTGAGCCAAAAATGATAAGATTCTATGGTCACCTTTAGCCTGGATGGTTAAATGATTGATTTGAGATTCAGACAAACAGATCATTGTTTTTTATCATCAGAAAGTGTGAAGCTTTTTATAATAAGTAGGTCTTGATACTTACAAGAGGCAAATTATTACATTATATTAATAAAATGGCTTGATCGTAATAAATATAAACAGTACAACTAAATAATTATGTTAAAAACATTAAACTGTGATAATAATGATTTAAAAAAACACTACAATAAAATCATTTTGTACTTTATATTGTTACTTGAATGAATTTCACTTACACACTGTCATCATTTTATCTGCGTACCAATAAAAAATAAAATAATATTCACCTACCTACCCTTAGAAAAACAAAGTTCAATGTAAGTTTTAAAAATTGACTTTCCCATCGTTTTTTGAATGAATATAAAACAAATATGGCGCGTGAATCTCAATTTCATCACAAAGAGCCATAGAACTGAATGTGGCCTTTAGTGTTTTCAAGACTTTTCGCTGTGTCTACCCCGCAAGGAATTAAGACATGAGTAAATGTATGTATGTATGTATGGCGTTAAAATTAAAATTTTAAATACACGTCATGTATTTTATTTACCCCTAATTTAAGTTTCTGGATTTGTAAAAAGCAATATAATTTTAAACGCTTTAAAATAATAGCAATATAAATATTGACAACTTTGCAGATAGTTTTTGTAAGGCGTTTCATCTGTTTTTTTTATCAAATTGACTTTCCTTTTACCCGTTTAAACTGTAACTGTGTTTGTGCATATAAATAAGAGTGAAAGAGAAAGAAGTATTATGTCGCCTCTATCACATATGCCGCCATGATAGAATTTGGACAGCAGTACATGATGGAAAGTACACTGAGCGTACTTAAACAAATTCAAGTAAATAAATATACTTAGGTTCATTCTCATCTATCCATTTATTAAAAATGTGAAACAAAAAGAAAAAAGGAAATGTATGTGACATACATACATATAAATCACGCCTATCCCTTGCGGGGAAGACAGGGCCAACAGAATTTAAATGACTGAGCCAAATTGAACTGTTAGGCTTATTGATAGAATTGAGATTCGAAAAGTGACAGGTTGCTAGCCCGTCGTTAAAAGAAGAATCTTCGCCTTAAAAAAACGTTCAGCTGCTCGTCTTTATAATAGAGTTGAGATCGCCTAAAAGAAGAATCTCAAGTTTATAAACCTATCTCTTATTCGCCTTTTACGACATCCATGGGAAAGAGATAGAGTGGTAGGACCACTTTATCTGTTTCTTTTCTCTATTGATGCCGGGAACCACAGGGCATAAAATAAAATAATACCCTCTCTTCTCACGCCTCGGTTAAAACATATATATATAGATCACGTTTGAGTTTTGACATCAAGTTTATCACGGAATGTTATATTAAGTGCCATAACATAACCTTTTCACCTCGGCAGACTAAGATAGCATAATATATTATAATATCTTTGCAACCAGGATTTCTTTGGCTCAATAATGCATGTTGCCTGAGGATAGGCTGGGAAAAGGGGAGTGTTGTTTAATTTTTTTGGCGGGAACCCAAACATTTTACTGCGTAGTCCAATGACAGCTGTCAAATTGTGTATGTAAGTAATACTCTTGTAGGTTACTTTTAAAATATTTGTCGCTCATAAATCATTACTACTGTCATTGTTTTACACAGTTTAATTTTGTTACTATCTGTGCCCGCGGCCCGCGACTTCGTCCGCTTGGAATAGTTATTTTGGGCATCATTGAAGCCTCAAAGATGGAACGCAAATATCGGGGTAAACTATTCATCCTCAAGGATGAATAGTTTACCCCGATATTTTTTACATTTTCCATTATTTCTTCGCTCCCAATAGTTACAGTGTGATGTTATAAAGCCTTCCTCGATAAATGGTCTATTCAACACAAAAATATTTTTTTAATTCGAACCAGTAGTTCCTGAGATTAGCGCGTTCAAACAAACAAACAAATAAAAAAGCACTTCAGCTTTTTAATATTTGTATAGATAAACTTACTTACTTAACTTAAATTTAAAAATAGTGGGTGTGCGTACTATTAAATGTTTTAATTTATACGTTTATCTAACGTGGCCTATCGGACTTTTCAAGATTGTTGGCTCTGTCTACTCTGCTAGGGGTATAGACATGATTATACATATGTATGTAGGTAGGTTTTTAATGGGATATATTTCATCAGAGATGAAAGTTTGAGACCTACAGTCACTGCCACACTAATTTGCATTCTAAATAAAGGCAGTTATGGACCAATTTACAGGTTATTAGCATTGACATAAGGTGTTAAGTCCATGAACATTTAACCTGAAATTGTTTTAGTGTCATTTATTATTACCATACCATACTTGGAATTCTTCTTTAAGGCGACGGGCTAGCAACCTGTCACTATTTGAATCCCAATTCTATCGTAAAGCTAAATAGCTGAACGTGGCCATTCAGTTCTCTCAAGACTGTTGGCTCTGTCTACCCCGCAAGGGATGTAGACGTGACCATGTGTATGTATAATGCAACATGGATAAGGTTCGTATAAAGGTTGCTGTAAATCGGGTGGGGTTAGCTGCATCTCTGAACTGCTGAGCGTGGCCTACGTTCAGCTCTTTGATTCAAAAAGTGATGAATTAAAATTCAAATAAGTAGTGACAGATTGCTCTGAATGTTCGAATGTTCGAGTCCTGGTTAAGCAAAACGTGCTTAACCGGGATTCGAACCTAAAACAGTAGATCATTTTCCAGCACTTCCGATAACATGATATAACTTAACCCCAATAATATTGAAATTAAGTTAATACAGTTCAGTCACCTTTGCGATAAAGTATAGCAAATATTATATAAATAAACATACTGACTTACAATTCGAGTTATGTTTCCTTAAAAATTAATAACCTATATCTAAGTATTAATTATGAAGTATACGGCAGTGCCGTGTGGTTCCCGGCACCGATACAAAAAAGAATAGGACCCCTCCATCTGTTTCCCATGGATGTCGTAAAAGGCGACTAAGGGATAGGCTTATAAACTTAGGATTCTTCTATTAGGCGATGGCTTTGCAACTATTAACTATTTGAATCTCAAGTCTATCATTAAGTCTTTCAAGACTGCTGCCTCTATCTACCCCGTAAAGAATAAAGACGTAATTATATGAATTAATAAATGTTGTAAATGCTGGCATAATAACATAATTTAGTTCTTGACACAATTTTGTAATACATGCGATAAATATATAGGTTAAGTCAATAAAAAATAGGCGTTGGGTAATAAGTAATTAGAAACAAAATCCATACGAATTTAAACATAGAATCACGGTTCTTCCTCGGACGGGGTAGGCAGAGACTACATCTTTCCACATGCATTGATCCCTCGTATTTATTTCGCTTCATCCGTCACACTCAAATACAAATTCCCTTCATGGGATAGGTCCGCCATTGCAAGTGATTTGTTTCTTTTATAACTATGTACTTACTATTATCTTGTTACTGTGTAAATTTCTATGCAATAAAGATATTACAAACAAACAAACAAACCAATTTTTTTTATTTAAAATAAACAATTCATCACTTTAAGGTTCTCTTGACTTGACCATTTGCCAGGACGTGCCTGATTTGATCTGGGTACATTTGTCTAGGTCTCCCCTTCCATACAATACTTGCTTTTATATTTTAATGAGAAAAACATTTTATTTGTCAATTTCTTTTTGTCAATATTTGTTGATATAAAGAGAAAAGAATGTATGTATGTTTGTAACAGACAAACTTAAAAACTAAGTGGACCGATTTTGACCACATTGGCATAGAAAAATAATGAACCTAGTAACATAGGCTTTATTCTGAAAATTTTCACGGGAGCGGAAAAAACGGGTATCTACCTATTTTAATTTAGTGAGCGTCAGTTTTGTTAAAAAAACTTGTATAAAATATCTTTACTCTTTCAGAATCCAATATCTATTTTAAAGAGTAACAAATTAAAAGAAATTAAAGAAGTATTCTGACCTTGAAACATATACAGCAGCAAAAATGCAAGCTTGCATTGTAGACAAGTTCACACTTATTAAAAAAAATATTTTAAAAAAGAACACTTCACTAAAAACTCTATGGAACGTTCACTCTTATGAAAAAAAAAGTTAATAGTCTTGTTAATTTAAAATTTAAAATTCGTTATTTTGATTTTCGAATGTAGGTATAGAAAAACGTCGATCGTGATCGTTATTGTACGCGTGCGCACATAGCAAATATCGCTTGGAACTAAATAATATAGATAAACACAATAATAATAATCATAACATAATTTTGTTATGACATTCTCAATCTGTTAAGATAATTAGGACATCCATTTATTGTATTCGCCGATTTATAAATATGATGTCGGTCACTTTTGATTTGACATAAAACAAAATTTAATAAACAATAAACAGTTTGTTTGTGAATCAAACAGATTAAACACAGAAAAAATAATTACTAACAGGAAAAGTTTATTGTCAATTATTAACTAGATTCTAGTAATGGACTAAGGTATTCTATGGAGAGATCCTTTATAGTAAATTGGCAAGTAATTAAAAAGATATAAGAAGCGGTAAATCTCATTCCTTACATACATACATATAATTATATCTTCATCTCTTACGGGGTAGACAAAACCTTTAAAAGACTACCTTTCAGTCTTTAAAAGACTGACATACCTACCACGTTGAGCTGTGTGGAATTAAGATTA
Organism: Amyelois transitella; assembly: GCF_032362555.1. Taxonomy (NCBI): domain Eukaryota; kingdom Metazoa; phylum Arthropoda; class Insecta; order Lepidoptera; family Pyralidae; genus Amyelois; species Amyelois transitella. The sequence continues at coordinate 3,138,243 of NC_083533.1, forward strand.
AAAATAGTGACAGGGTGGGATTTCTCTTTTAGGCGATGGGCTAGCAACCTGTCACTATTTGAATCTCAATTCTATCATAAACCATACAAGAACGTGGGGTTTCAGTCTTTTTAAGACTGTTGCTGCTTTGTCTTCCCTGCAAGGGATATAGATATGACTACATTTATTTATTTATTTAAACTTCATAGCACTAAATACAAATGTATAGCACAATTGGCGGACTTAATGCTAAAAACATTATATATCAGTCAACCATTGGATCTGACAGAGTATATTGAAAGAAAATAAAAATTTTTAGATTATATTATTAGGAAAGAAAGAAATTATTTATTAGAGCATAAAAAACAAGCAAACACAGGTTAAAAATCTTATCCTAACTTGTTAGGTATTATATGTATATGACGGCATCTGTGTCGCAGCGGTAGTACGCTTGTCTGTAACACCGGAGGTCCCGGGTCGAATCCCGGTCAAGGCATGATGAGAAAAGAACTTTTTCTGATTGGCCTGGGTCTTGGATGTTTATCTATATAAGTATTTATTGTAAAATATAGTATCGTTGAGTTAGTATCTCGTTACACAAGTCTCGAACTCACTTCGAGGCTAACTCAATCCGTGTAATTTGTCCCGTCTATATTTATTTTATTTTTATTTATATTTATAAATGAACGTTCGTAAACGACTGTTGACAATTTCCACAAAATCCCCCCGCTCCGTTTCGTGGAAATTATACACAAAACTAATGCCGCATTTATGATTTCAGATCAAAGTGGTCATTTTCTTATCTCGTCACATGTTTCCAATAGACCCGCACGTGAGATAGTGACATCACACATTTAACCGACTTTTAAGTGGAACAATAATTAATTTGAGTCCGGCTCTGTCTTCCTCGTAAGGAAGACGTGAAAAATGCCTTCTGAAGTGAGAAACAGTCGCGTTTTGATTTAGACCCCTCGGGATAGAAGCTCAGGATGCGCAGTGTCTGGAAAATCCAAAAAAATTTCAATAATACAGGATGTCCGGCCTTTACAGCCAGACTAGCTTTTACCCACTGGTTCGCCCGCGCGAATTTAACGCCACCTACAAAAGAATTAAGCTTTTCTGCAAATCTCACGGTAACAATATGTTTCCCTGGATGAAAAGTAGGTACACTATGTATGTCCTTCTTCAGATTCTTAAATTAATTTATTTTATTTATTTATTTACTAATTTTATGTACACAGCATAGCTGAACGTAGCCAAATAGCTGGACGTGGCCATTCAGTATTTTCAAGACTGTTGGCTCTGTCTACCCCGCAAGGGATAGACAGAGCCAACGTCACCATATGTATGTATGTATGCAGAAAACATCGAGAATGATAAACACGAGAAACACAATTACATATGTAGGTTCTGCTTATATCAAAAGAAATATCTTCCAACAGACGAATTATTGTACGGGAAATTTCAAAAATATTTGGTTCAGTAAAACAAGTGACAACAAACAAATTTTAATAAACTAACGCATTTATAATATTAGTTGCGCCAAATTTGTTTGTTTTGGCCGAAAAAACATACAGGCTTTAACACCATTTTCTTATTAAAATCAAATAAGACGAAAGCTTTGTTTTTTTATTTATATATTTAGGAACAACGAGCAATTACATAAGCATTTGTGTTAACTATTAGAATAGAACCACTCTATATCTTTCTCATGGGTTTCGTAAAAGGCAACTAAGGGATAGGCTTTTCTAATATTCCCAGCTGTTCAAATTGAAACTCCGAATTTAGGTAATTAAAAGTATGTAAGTGATGTTTAACATGCCTGATTTTAAACTTTCGCGTTGCATATTATACTACTAGCTGTGCCCGCGACTTCGTGTGCGTGAAATAGTTATTTTGGGCAGCGTGATGTTATATAGCCTAAAGCCTTCCTCGATAAATGGTATATTCAACACAAAAAGAATTTTTCAATTCGGACCATTTGTTCCTGAAATTAGCGCATTCAAACAAACAAACTCGTCAGCTTTATAATATTACAGTATAGATGGTCTTTTTAACGACCACCGAGCACCGCTCGGTCAATCAGGTACTATTATGGTAAAGCGCGCAAAGATAGTAGTAGGTAACCATCCTTCCAGAAGCTTTAGAACGAGCGCGTTCAAACAAACTCTTCAGCTTTATAATATTAGTATAGATAAAAGTATTTTCTATATTTAATAGTGCTGTGTGGTTTCCAGCACCAATAAAAATATAAGAATAGGACCACTCCATCTCGTTCCCATGGATGTCGTAAAAGGCGACTAAGGGATATGCTTTTAAACTTGGGATTCTACTTTTAGGCGATGGGCTAGCAACCCATCACTATTTGAATCTCAATTCTATCATAATGCCAAACAGTTGAATGTGGCCTATCAGTCTTTTCAATACTGTTGGCTCTGTCTACCCCGTAAGGGATAAAGACGTGATCATATGTATGTATGTAATAGTATTTTCATAATTTCCAACCATCCACCTGGCCAAAGTTTCGTATGCGTCCTTATCTCTCTAATTCGGTACCCAGGGTCCGCATGTACTCACACACGTGGCCCACTCTATGTATTTTCTAAACCACCAGACAAAAAAACGATATAACGTAAAATAATTTTATTTCATGTACTTTATGTTAAACTTAAACTAGTAAATTATGTTTATCACAAACATCTTAAAGAAATCTTTCTTGTAAACAAATTGTTCGACAGAATACTGCAATTATAACTATTAGCTCTGCTAAGCTATTTTTAAATTACTTACAAAATAAAACTTTGCTTGACTGATAATCTATATAGAAAAAAATTATAAATATCACTTACTAAATAAATGATTTATATATACCTATATATTTAATTAACATAACAAAAACAAATTATTGCTAAAAAAAAACAAAATCTTTAACAACAAAGTTCGTGTTATATTTTAGGCGCATAGGTACACTATTTCTAAATCTCTTTTGAAATTAATTTAATTGTTACTTAATAAGTTACCTTAAAATTTACTTATCCAATTATTATATTAAGCTAAAAATATAATAATTTAAGCTTAAATATATATATAAATATTTATATAAAGATATAAACTTATAATAAACACAATCATAGTCTATCACAACATTAAATCACATTAATTTTTATCTTTCTTAGTTTAAATATGATGTTTAATAATAATTCATATTTTTGTCGTCCCAAATAATAATCGTATACCTATGTACATAATATGCCAAATAATATATATATATATATATATATATAATATTTAATATGCCAAATTAAAGCTTCTAAGCGCTAAAACGGACGGACAAACGAATCTTACTAGAAGATACTTGTGACCATTGGCTCTGTCTACCCCGTAAGGGATAAAGACATTTTGTGTATGTTTTATCCTCCTGACGTAAGAGAGATCTAGAAAAATTTACTTAATAAAAAAATCTACTATAAAGGGAAATATTCAGTTTGTATGTTTGTGATTTGTATAAACAAATAAATAGCATAATAAATATAAAAATAAATGTGCCGTGTGGTTCCCGGCACCAACAAAAAAAAAGAACATGACCACTCCGTCTTATTCCCTTGGATGTCGTATAAGGCCACTAACTGATAGGCTTATAAACTTGGGATTCTTCTTTTAGGCGATGGGCTAGCAACCTGTCACTATTTGAATCTCAATTCCATCGTTAAGCGTTTGGTTTGCTGAACGTGGCCAGTGTTTTCAAAACTGTTGGCTCTGTCTACCCCACAACGGATAAAGACGTGATTATACGTATGTATATAAATAGCAAAAAGTGAAGAAAAAAACTCTCCCTTACAAATTGGTGCCTTCCCAAATTTCAACATCTTGCACCAAGTAATTTTGTTTTTTAAGTAAATAGGTAAACATGTATTTAATTATTTTGTAATGCAAGAGATAATACGAGTACATATTATTATAATGTGAATTAAATTTCATGACACCCAGATGGAAATTGAAATAATTCAACAATTCGAAGTTAAGTTGACCTTTACAAACATTTTTAATGTTGGCGACTAAACTAATGTATTGAATAATATCGAAAAAGAAAAACTGAAATTTTGCTCTGCTGAATTTTGAAATAATATTTAGGAACAAAAAAAAATATGAACACATCCAATTATAATACATTTTTCTTCACAAGAATTTTTTAGTGATTTTCTGAAAGAAATGATATCTACATTTTTGCACATTTTTCTCAATTTCTTGATGACTTTGAAAAGAAATACCATCATGAAATAAGTCAGTTATTTCAAATCACTTATTAATTTTTCTAATTACTTACTATACATACATACTTATTCTTGTGTAAATTTCTATGCAAAATATTACATTACACAAACAAACAAGAATTTATTTGTAAGTAATTCTTTTTTTCATCCTGATTTTCTTTTTGTCAATTTTCAATGCCAAGTGAATGCGCAATGACAGATCAAAAGGTACACAGACGCCACTAATAAATGACCGATCATGACTGGAAAGCCAATTTTTAGGAATTGCATAAATGTGAACTTGTAGCCGTACTGTTCAGCAACTCCTGCGCATACCACGTTTGCGCTGGCGCCGATTAGGGTTCCGTTACCTGGGAAAGGAGATTTTTTTTTTGGAATCAATCAATCAATACTTTTGAACATGTGTTATTTAGGATCAATACAAATACTTTTATAAAAAAGAATTACTTTAAAAAAAAAAGACAACCGCCTCCAATCGATACCCTCCATTTTTACAGTCGATAGAATTGAGATTTTAATAGTGACAGGTTGCTAGCCCATCGCCTAAAAAAGAATCCCAAGTTTATAAGCCTATCCCTTAGTCGCCTTTTACGACATCCACGGGAAAGAGATGGAGTGGTCCTATTCTTTTTATTTAATAAAAGTGAACGTGGCCGTTCAGTTTTTTCAAGACTGTTGGCTCTCTCTATTCCGCAAGGGATATAGACGTGACCATATGTATGTATGTATGTATAACGGTGTATTAGCTGGACGTCGATTTCGCACAACGTCGATTTTATCGAGACCTACGCTTTTATTCGCATAAAATCGATACAACAGTTATTACCTGCCTTTTCTTCGCATTACATCGATTCATCCAATAAAATTTTAAAACTTTATAAATTAAAAGAATCTACAATGTTTTTGCAGTACAATCGAGCGAAAAAAGAATATATGTAGGTAGGCAATAAGGAAGTATACAGAGATCGTGGCAAGTGGAAAGAGGTAGTCTCTGTCTACCCCTCCGGTAAAGAGGCGTGATTTTTATGTATGTAGGTAATAATGATTTTGTTGTATTCTTTTAAATGTGTAGGTTTCTGCACCTTCCATGCAAGTATTTATGAAAACTTAAATATTACATAGTACAAACAGCTCTAACAGCACACGACGTTGAACACACGAGAGAACTGCGCTTGGTTTAGAAATTTCCTGTCGTCCTATTGGAGGATGACAGTCGTACGACTAAATGTCGAACCAATGATAATAGGAGATAACGGTGATAAAAAAATCACATTTTTTAAATGTTCTACCTAGCTTTGATTATGTTAGTCGTGTTCCTATTGATACTTATATTTTTTTTAAAGGTTTAAGGAGTAAAATTTTAGTCCTATAACTTTATAAAAATCTATGCGTCTGGGATTTTTAAGCAAACGGCTTCTAAACTAAATATTTCCAATGTCTCTGGATAATTAAACAAAGGTCGCTATAATCTGTATATTTAACGTTATATTACCTGTTGATTGAAATATAAAAATTTAAATAAAAATGTTGTGTTTGACTGTACCTTTCTTATGTTGGAAAGTAGTAAAACAATAGAATCGACTTTATGAGAATACAATTATAAGCGGATCGACGTCACGAGAATGCAAACACGGATGGATCGACGTTGTGCGAAATCGACGTCCAGCTAATACACCTGTATAACAAGTGTAACTGACCTCCCAAACACGCCCCGAAGGCGAGTGCCCACACCAGCGGCGTCATTGGCAAGTCGAGGTTGGGATTTGAACCCAATGACGTCACTATCCTGATCATCATCGTGGTCAGAGGTATGTTGTCAACGAACGCTGATGTTATGCCGGAGACCTGAAAATGAATGAATGAATGAATTTATTTATTTGCAGGCAAACACGGTTAAAAATACATAGTAGGACAAAAGTATGTCTAGGTTTAACAGAGCAAGCGTGTTGCACCAATAGTTGGCATGCAAATGTTGAAGTCAATAATGTCTATTAAAATAAATTACCTATTTCAGTTTCGACAGAGAGAGAGAGTATGCAGATATGTATCGTGGCAAGTGGAAATATGGTAGTCTCTGCCTACCCGTCCGGGAAAGAGGCGTGATTTTATGTGCCTATGTATGTATGTACCTTCCAAAATAATGAAAAATAACAATGGACAACACGATAAAAGACATATTTATTGTAAAATTAAGAAAAAATACCGTACATTTCGTCCTTAGCAAAAAATATGTACGTACATAATAATCACGTCTTTATCACTAACGTGGTAGACAGAGCCAACAGCCTCGAAAAGACCGAAAGGCCACGTTTCAGCTTGTATGGCTTAACCCGACATTCAAATAGTGACAGGTTGCCAGCCCACCGCCTATAAAGGAATCCAAAACTTATAAGCCTTTCCCTTAATCGACTTTTACAATTTACACGGTAATAGTTCCAACTGGCACACACCACGTTTTCTCCTCGCTACGTGACCAAGCGTGAAATATTGCACTAGATAAATGTGCCCCTTATCCCTTTGTCACCTTTTACGACATACCTACATGGGTGATAGCTTGCCATACGGTTCCCGTTACTTGCAAAAAAAAAAGAATAGGACCACGCCATCTCCCGTGGATGTCGTAAAATGCGACTAAGGCTTATAAACTTGGTATTTTTTCGCGGTTCAACAAATTACAGTTTTTGAAAAACCAAAGTCATTTTTTTTTTAATTTCATAATTAAAACATTAAAATAAAATTAGATAGGCAATTAATTAGGTAATTAATCTAAATTTTTTAATTTAATTTAATTCAATTCTTTTTTTACAATTCTGTAAATCAAAATATTTTCTTATATGTCAGTAATCTAGAAGATTAAAAATGTATAATAAATAAGTAAACATAATTGTATTATAAGAAATCTCACCCATAGCAATAGAATGATGGCAGCGGCCAATCTCGCACCTTCGTCCACTTTGAGAATGAGGGACTCTGTCAACCCGCCGATGTATTGGATGAGACCTAGCTTCGACAGAGCCTGGAAATACAGTATAATTAGGTTATTGACAACATATTATGTACAGAATCTCGTCTTTGTGCTTTATGGGGTGGGGTAGACAGAGCCAACAGTCTTGAACACACTAGAATGCCACGTTCAGCTGTTTGGCTTAATGATAGAATTGAGATTCAAATAGTGACAGGTTGCTAGCCCATCGCCTAAAAAAATAATCCCAAGTTTATAAGCCTACCCCTTAGTCGCCTTGTACGACATCCATGTGAGTGAAATGGACTGGTCCTATTCTTTTTTTTTATTGGTACGGGGAACCACACGGCAAATATATATACTTATATAACTTCGCATGAAAGAATGTAATGTAATTCTATTACCTCCATCAGAACGAATAACGCGGCGAAGAACAGCAGCGTGGACCATTCCACTCAGTGCAGTATCGGCATATATAATCACGTCTATATCCCTTACGGGGGTAGACAGAGCCAACAGCCTTGAAAAGACTGGTAGGCCAAATTCAGCTATTAATTTAACGGCTAATATTAATAATAATTATCACTACATAGTATAAAATAGCGAAGCATACATGCTTAAATCTTTAAAATTACGCAACGGATTTTGATGCGGTTTTTTGTAACAGGTAGAGTGATTCAAGAGGAAGGTTTTTATGTAAAATATCATTTATAATTTTGCACCCGTGCGAAGCCGGGGCGGGTCGCTAGAATACAGGGTGACTTAGAATTCAACTGCATAAATTTAACTGTTAAGTGTACTCATCTAAAGGATATTTAAAAACGTTAAAAGAAAAATATCGGTTCATATTTCAGAAAGTACAAAAATAAATAAAAGTATCAAAATCCACGATCCTAAATACGTCATATCACCCCGGCCGGCGGAAAAGCGACGCGTAAGATTCAGAGGTCAATTTACATGTTTAGTTTTAATTTCTTTTTGTAGTATTGGTCTTTAATAAAGCGTGTGACGTAGTTTTGAGGGTTTTTTAAATGTGAAAATGATGACGTTTAATTTAAATAAAAATAGGCTCAAACGGCTCAGAAGCATGGGTATAGCCTATGTTTAAAAGGATGCAGTTGTTTTAAATGTCACCCTGTATAATAATAATAATTTAATGTAATTCTCCTACCTCCATCAGTACGAACAGCGCAGCGAAGAACAGCAGCGTGGACCACTCCACCCGGTGCAGTATCGGCTCCAGGTCCTCCCGGTCCGCCAGCGTCAGCAGCAGGATGGCGCCGAGCAAGGCTGTCCAGCCGAGTGATACTCTATCTGTTCATTTATACGTACATACACACATACATAGTTACATACAGACATAGTTACATACATACATACAAACTTGCGAATTATGTAATGAAAAGTACGATTAACAAAATAAATATACATATATTGGGTTGGGTGCTATTTATACAATTCTCTAACATAACAAAATAATCGAACGAAAAAATGTGAAAATAAAACAAAAAAGCTACGAAATTCAGAGAAGACACCGCGATTTCAAATTACCGTACGGACCGTATTGTAGGGGCCGGACTCAGCAGAAATTTAAATACGACATAATGTACAAATAATAAAAAACTTTAAAAATTAATTATAAAACAAATTTTAAACTTAACCTAATGCCCGCTACAACTACAATACATACATATATACGTACATACATATCTACCATTCCATCTCTTTCCCACGGATGTCGTAAAAGGCGACTAAGGGGTAGGCTCACAAACTTGGGATTGTCTTTTAGGGGATCGACTAGCAACCTGTCAATATTTGAATCTCAATTCTATCATTAAGCCAAACAGCTGAACGTGGCCATTCAGTCTTTTCAAGATTGTTGGCTCTGTCTACCCCGCATGGAATATAGACGTGTCCATATGATGACCATATGTATGTATGTATATATACATACATATGTATGTAGGTAAGTATACATACATGTATATATACGTACATATGTATGTAGGTACATACATAGAATCATGCCTTTTTTCCCCGGAGAGGTAGGCAGAGACTACATCTTTCCACTTGCCACGATCTCTGCATACTTCTTTCGCTTCATCCACATTCATAACTCTCTTCATGCAAGCTCGGCGGTTTCGGGTACTCTTGACCTGACCCTTTACCAGGACGTCCTTAATTTGATCAAGATACGTTCGTCTAGGTCTTCCCACCCCGACCTTTCCCTCCACACTCTCCTTGTATATCTGCTTAGTCAACCTGCTTTCATTCATCCTCTCCACGTGACCAAACCATCTTAACATACCCTTTTCTATTCCTGTTACTACATCGTCTTTCACATCACAACATTCCCATGACATAACATAAGATTATCAATCAATTAATTAATCAATATATACATTGACGTCCGCAGCGGTAGTACGCTTGTCTGTCACACCGGAGGTTCCCGGGTTCGAATCCCGGCCAGGGCATGATGAGAAACGAAGCTATTTCGTTGAGTTAGTATCTCGTAGCATAAGTCTATAATTTACTTTAGAGGCTAACTCAATCGGTATAATATAATACATATATATAACCACGTTTTTATCCCTTGCGGGGTAGACAGAGCCAACAATCTTGAAAAAGACTGACAGCCCACGTTCAGCTGTTAAAGGCTTAATTATAGAATTGAGATTCAAATAATGACGGGTTGCTAGCCCATCGCCTAAAAATAGGAATCCCAAGTTTACAAGCCCGTCCCTTAGTCGTCTTTTACGACATCAACGGGGAGAGAGATGTCGATGAGAAGATTAATAATTGTCTATCTAAATATAATAAATTCAATATACTTACTGAACTCCGGTATGGAATGTAGGAAGAACACTGCTACCACAAAAGTGATGGCGACTGACGATTTCACCAGAAGTATTTTATCGCGTATTTTGTACTGAAAATGTTGGAAAAAATATAACTTTTTACGCAAGTCAACAGCTGAGAATCAGGACTGAAAAAACACGATCCAACTGAATGTGGAATAGATCCCACTCGGGGATAAGCCCGCCTTTGTACTTTACTACTGTTTTATATTTGTTATGTACCTACTCCTTTAGTGAACTATAAAGCATTCATTAACCATGACCTTTTCTTGCCGTGTGGTTCCCGGCACTAATACAAAAAAGAACAGGACTACTCTATCTCTTTCCCATGGATGTCGTAATAGGCGACTAAGGGATAGACTTACAAACTTGGGATTCTTTTTTTTTAGGCGATGGGCTAGCAACCTGTCACTATTTGAATCTCAATTCTATCATTAAGCCAAACAGCTGAACTTGGCCTCACAGTCAACTCAAGACTGTTGGCTCTGTCTACCCCACAAGGGATATAGACGTAACCATATGTATGTATGAAATTTTTTTGCTTGAAGGAGTATTGTCTCTCACTACAGATTTAGTTGAGAAATCTTCATCATCATATCATCTTCATTGTTCATAATAATATTAAGATATATCCTAGTTATTTTATACATACATACACACACAAAATATCCCTTAGCCGCCTTTAACGGCATCCATGCAAAAAGGGGACGGAGTATACCTATTTTTTTTCCTATTAATGCCGTGAACCACACGGCCAAAATGGGATGGAAAAGTCCTATTTTTTTTCCTATTAATTGCCGCCGTGAACAATACGGAAAATGTAACTATTTTTTTTGCAAATTTTTCTAAGTCTCAAACTCCTGGTGTTACCTTGTCTTTCATCTCTTGCAGAGTACTCTGGAATGTGGACTTGGGGCACGCCCTCTTGGTGTTCTCCTTCAGCCTGGTCTCCAGCTGCACGTTCAGCTTCCTGATCTTCCTCTCCAGCCGCTCCCTGACAATCTGCACGTCTTTGCTCAAATGGGGGAGAGAGTCGGCCGCGCGCCGCCATATTGATATCTGGTGGCGGAGTTCTGTGAGAACAAAGATACATACATATATATAGATATATATGTATATATATACATACAGGGTGACTTTTAATTCAACTGCATAAATTTAACTGTTAAGTGTATTCATCTTAAGGATATTTAATAAATTTAAAAGAAAAATATCCGTTCATATTTCAGAGAGTATGAAAAAAAAATAAAAGTATCAAAATCCACGATCCTAAATACGTAATATCACCCCGGCCGGCGGAAAAGCGACGCGTAAGATTCAGAGGTCAACAACAATTCATTCAGCTGAGCGATCTCGACAACTCTGTACTTTACTTGATCTTGATACTAGACAAATTATTTATTTTTCAGACATTTATTTACATGTTTAGTTTTAAATTCTTTTTGTAGTATTGGTCTTTAAAGCGTAAGTTTTAAGCGTCTATAAAGCGTGTGACGTAGTTTTTAAAAGGTTTTTTAAATAAGAAAATGATGATGTTTAATTTAAATAAAAATAGGCTCAAACAGCTCAGAAGCATGGGTATAGTCAATGTTAAAAAGGATGCAGTTATTTTAATTGTCACTCTGTATACATATACATAATACAATACGCTGCAACTATACGCAGCAAAGAAATAATGTGAAAAAACGGGGAAAATTATTCACCCTTGAGGGCTTCAATGACGCCCAAAATAACCATTCCACGCGGACGAAGTTACATGCACAGCTAATCCTAAATAATAAAGAATGATTTTACCTTGTATATAACATAACATAACATAAAATCACTCCTCTTTCCCGGAGGGGTAGGCAGAGACTACCTGTTTCCACTTACCTTGTATATCCCTTGGTTCTTTCAACCTGAGCTTGTTCGTGTCTCTATATATAAATCTGAGTTGGGCGTACGTTTGTATACACACGAGGACGATACCAAGGGACATGTGGAGTGTGAAGTTTGTGAAGTTTATACCCTGCAATTGAGAAAACATACATACAAACATACATACATACATAAAATGTGTATTGTGTGCCGTGTGGTTCCCGGCACCAATACATTAAAGAATAGGACCACTCCATGTCTTTCCCATGGATGTCGTAAAAGGCGACTAAGGGGCTAGGCTAAGGCTAGCAACCTGTCACTATTTGAATCTCAATTCTATCATTAAGCCAAATAGCTGAACGTGGCCAGTATGTATGTATGTATACATAAAATCACGCCTCTTTCCCGGAGGGGTAGGCAGAGACTACCTCTTTCCACTTGCCACGATATCTGCATACTTCCTTCGCTTCATCCACATTCATAACTCTCTCCATGCAAGCTCGGCGGTTTCGGGTATTTTTGACCTGACCCTTTACCAGGACGTCCTTAATTTGGTCATATTATACATATACAATTTACATAATTTTTTTTATTAAGATTTTGGACGTGATTTTGATGATTTTAAATGCCGTGTGGTTCCCGGCACCAATAGAAAAAAGAATAGGACTACTCCATCTCTCTCCCATGGATTTTGTAAAAGGCTACTAAGGGGTAGGGTTATGAACTTACGATTCTTCTTTTAGGCGATGGGCTAGCAACCTGTCACTATTTGAATCTCAATTCTAGCTTAAAGCCAAATAGCTAAACGTGGCCTATCAGTCTTTTCAAAACAGTTGACTTTGTCTACCCCGCAAGGGATACAGACGGGATTATATGTATCTAAGGGATATGCCCTTAGACGCCTTTTACAACATCCATGCTAAAGAGATAAGAGTGGTCCTATTCTTTTGTTTTTGTACCAATGCCGGGAACCACACGGCACGATAATTCCGTTTCACCTAAACCTCTCATCAAAGTTTAAGTATGTATGTATGTATTTAAACACTTACCGCCTGAATGACGGCCTTGTTGGAAGCTATGATGACGTTGGGGGGGTCCCCCACCGGTGTCATGGTGCCACCTATATTGCTGAACAGCACCATGGACATAAGGATAGGAACTGGATCCAGGTCCATTACTTCGCACAGTCTGTGAAACGAAATTGCGAAGTACCTACATTAGTTTGAATACTAACCGATGCTCTTACGGTGAAGGAAACATTTAGGCAACTGGATGTGTAACCATGATCGATCCAACACTGGGTTTGGTTTACATACATTCATACGTACATAATATATAGTTTATATGTACATACATACATAAAATCACGCCTCTTCCCCGGAGGGGTAGGCAGAGACTACATCTTTCCACTTGCCACGATCTCTGCATACTTCCATCGCTTCATCCACATTCATAACTCTCTTCATGCAAGCTCGGCGGTCTAGGGTACTCTTGACCTGACCCTTTGCCAGGACGTCCTTAATTTGATCAAGATACGTTCGACCAGGCCTCGCTCGGCCTAGGTTAGGTTTACCTTCAGATGCTGTAGAGGTCAGACGGAAGCCGTGTTAAAAGCTGACTTACGTAATTTATCATCCAAGGTCAAAGTTATACGCTAAGCTCTTCTCCAGAGTGGTGAGGATGCAACCGGAACTACAGCCACAAGGAAGAAGAATGATACATACATACATACATAAAATCACGCTTCTTTCCCGGAGGGGTAGGCAGAGACTTCATCTTTCCACTTGCCACGATCTCTGCATACTTCTTTCGCTTCATCCACATTCATAACTCTCTTCATGCAAGCTCGGCGGAAGAAGAAGAAGAATGATATTATGTTAAAAAAAGAATAACCTTATAGTGACAGGAGTCATCAGAAGCACGGTTGTGACGTTGTCTAGAAATGTGGACAGGAGTGCTGTGATAGCACACAGAAGAGTGATAAGAGGCCACAGCTTCCCTTTGGTCACCTGGAGGAACGAAGTTTATTAGCACTAATTAATAAAGACACATAATACATTTGACTCGTTGAGACAGTTGTACGAAAATGAGCGCAGTAAGTATTACACAATTTTATTATTTTTTGTAATTGGTTCAATTTTTATTTTATACTTGAGGCCGCCCGAGACTTCGTCCGCATCTTATTTATAATAAGACCACTCCATCTCTTTCCCGTGGATGTCGTATAAGGCGACTAAGTGATTGGCTTATAACCTTGGAATTCTTCTTTAAGGAGATGGGCTAGCAACCTGTCACTATTTGAATCTCAATTCTAACATTACATAGTGGTCCTATTCTATTTTTGTATTGGTGCCGGTAACCACACGGCATGTTTCATTCATACAAATTTACATCTCAGATAAGCATCGACTGAATATGAAATGATTACACAAAATATTATAAAACCTATTCTATCTAAGTACATAATTTAGATAAATATACTTAGTCCATTTGGTTCGGCAATCACTAATCGATATAACAATTTTAATCCATGATAACGAATTAAAAATATACCTAAAGAAAAGCCGATTACTTCTACACTAGCTGTGCCCGCGACTACGTCCGCGTGGAATAGTTATTATGGACATCATTGAAGCATCAAGAATGAATTGTTTTCCCCGTTTTTCACTTCACATTTTCGCTACGGTTTCGGGTACTAGAAATTAGACTGAAACTAAACTAAACTATCCATAGAAAACTACAACATTTACTATTTATAAAGAAATAAATATATACGGGACAAATTACACAGATTGAGTTAGGCCTCGAAGTAAGTTCAAGACTTGTGTTAAAGATACTAACTCAAAGATACTATATTTTATAATAAACACTTGTATAGATAAACATCCAAGACCCAGGCCAATCAGAAAAAGCTATTTTCTCATCGTGCCCTGGCCAAGATTCGAACTCGGGACCTCCGGTGTCACAGACAAGCGTACTACCGCTGCGCCACAGAGGCCGTCAATTATATTATATTAGGACCAGTTTATCAATATTTGAGAGGATTGGGTTTAGCTATAAACACGAGATCCAGCAGGTAGCCGGCAGAGGATAGCGAGCGCAGATAACTTGGTGAGCGCTGTAGGAGTCCAAAGGCGAAGGCCCGAGGTGCGCACGCGCATGGGAGTATCTCTATTTACATACATACATGTACTCACGTCTATGTCCCTTGCGGGGTAGACAGAGCCAACAAGCAGTCTTGGAAAAGACTGCTAGGCCACGTTCAGCTGTTTGGCTTGATGATAGAATGGAGATTCAAATAGAGACAGGTTGCTAGCCTAAAAAAGGAATACCAAGTTTCCCCTTAGTCGCCTTACTTTATCCACGGGAAAGAGATGGCGTGGACCTATCCTTTTTTGTATTCGTGCTGGGAACCACACGGCACTATCTCTATTTAGTAGCTAGTTAGTGATATAGGGCTCAAGGGCTGTGGGGCGCATGCGCAGACCGCAGCAGCACGACGTCATAGTCTTTCACTTTTACGATCTGATGCGGGAAGAGAAGCAACTGGCACATAAATTTTTTTATAATATGTAGAATAATATATGTGCCGTGTGGTTCCCAGCCACTTAAGAATAGGACCACTACATATATTACAAATGGATGTTCTAAAAAACGATTAAGGTATAGGCTAAGAAATTTGGAATTCTTCTTTTAGATATTAGGCTAGCAAACTGTCACTATTTGTATCTCAATCCCATAATTAAACTGCCTGCCTTTTAGTCTTTTCAAGACTGTTGGCTCTGTCTACCCCGCTAGGGATATAGACGTGACTAAATGTCTAATGGGATATAGACGTGACCAATGTATGATTCCGGCTACCTTCCTAGTAAATAAGTAACTACATAGTAGTATGACACAGTGTTAACTTGTAACAAACAATAAGACATTTGTTTGCATA
Organism: Amyelois transitella; assembly: GCF_032362555.1. Lineage (NCBI taxonomy): Eukaryota > Metazoa > Arthropoda > Insecta > Lepidoptera > Pyralidae > Amyelois > Amyelois transitella. Next base: position 3,154,110 of record NC_083533.1, read on the forward strand.
AATTATCACAATACACTGTGGTTTTTTGTATCGGACTGTCGCTCACAGACTTCACAATGCGATAGATCGGTCACGTGTATATATAATCACGTCTATATCGCTCGTGGTATACAATAATAGTGACAGATTGGCCCATCGCCTACAAGAATCCCAAGTTTATTAGCCTATCCCTTAGTCACCTTTTACTACATCCATAGGAAATATATGATGTAGATTGATTAAGTGATATCCTATTCTTTTTTATTTTAGTGACGGGAACCACACGGCATTAAATAAAAACATATGAGACAATATAGTATCGTCATGCACCTGGGCTATTCAATTATATTCAGGGTGTTGCACATTTTACGTGCACATTTAATTTAAATCTATACTAATATTATAAAGCTGAAGAGTTTGTTTGTTTGTTTGAACGCGCTAATCTCAGGAACTACGGGTTTGAATTGAAAAAATCTTTTTGCGTTGTATAGACCATTTATCGAGGAAGGCTTATAGAGCAAGATCCCAGAGCCGTAAGACACAACTTATTTTCTAAAGAATGGATCTTTCGATTCTCAGTAGTCTTTCATGTACTTTTAATACCTGCATGTTTGTGAGACTTGCCCGGTGACACCTGCGCAGGTACCAGGCGAGAAAGGTAACTAAAAATCACAGTTACTTAACTTAAATTTTTATGACTGATTTTTATATATATTTTATAGAATATTACTCTGAAGTCATATCAGAGAAGTCAGACGCTTTCCATGCGCCAAAACTTTTGTCAGACGCTTTAAAGCTCTATAAAAAAAAAATTAACTTAATTTATTTTTAAATGTCTGACTTTTATATATGTTATTCAGATAACTATTACAAAGTTGTATTAAATCAGTCAGACAGTTTGTAATGACCAAACACCCCTTAAACACAAGAACTACTCAGCCTCGAGTATGAGCGCGATAGCACAATGCGCATGCGCGTCAGAGTAAAATATCTAATATTTGAAAAGTACTTACTGTTTTCAATTTCATATTTTTGCATATCTATTCAAATAAGATGAAATTTATAATTAAAATAATAATTAATCATTTTTAAAATAATATAATATATTGCATATAAATAGGGGAAAATGAATTTTTTTGTAGCAATAGCCTTTCAAAAAGAATGATTTATATTTTATTTAAAAAAATATATCTATTATAATAATTTCAATAAAAAAATAATTAATTATGATTAATCAATTGAATAATTATTTTATTGTCTCTTTATCATCTTCATCATCAAAATAATCATTTGAATTTTCATCATTTATTAAATCTCTATACTGTCCACTCAAGTCATCGTCCTCATCATCAGTTAGATTGTCGTTGCTGGCAGAATTTTCCGTAAAAATAAAATCATAAACAATTAAAAAATAGTATAGTAATAGTAAACCTATAACATATAAATATAAGTGAAAGGCGACTAAGGGATAGGCTTACAAACTTGGGATTCTTTTTTAGGCGATGGGCGAGCAACCTATCACTATTTGAATCTCAATTCTATCATTAAGCCAAATAGCTGAACGTGGCCATTTAGTCTTTTCAAGACTGTTGGCTCTGTCTACCCCGCAAGGGATATAGACGTGACCATATGTATGTAGTCTACTTTAATTTCGAAACCACCGCAACGGCTTCGATGGTCCAGTGGTTAGCGCGTGAGACTGTGAAGTTGGCGGTCCGAGTTCGAGTCCCAACAATAACAAGATATATATTAATTTTTATTAAAAATGTTTTTTTTGTGTTGTTTGAGTATTTATTAAAAAAACTGAAAATCAAAATACTACATATAATCATACGGTAAAAATATTTTGTCTGTACATTTAATATTTTGACTGAAACAAATAGAGAATTTTTTTTTACATTTTTTGTCTGTCTGTCTGCATCAGACTGTATGATTAAGATTCAACTCGAACTTTACGCGGACGACGTCGCGGGCAACAGCTAGTATGCAATATATTATATTATTTTAAAAATGATTAATTATTATTTTAATTATAAATTTCATCGTATTTGAATAGATATGCAAAAATATGAAATTGAAAACAGTAAGTACTTTTCAAATATTAGATATTTTACTCTGACGCGCATGCGCATTGTGCTATCGCGCTCATACTCGAGGCTGAGTAATTCTTGTGTTTAAGGGGTGTTTGGTCATTACAAACTGTCTGACTGATTTAATACAACTTTGTAATAGTTATCTGAATAACATATATAAAAGTCAGACATTTAAAAATAAATTAAGTTAATTTTTTTTTTATAGAGCTTTAAAGCGTCTGACAAAAGTTTTGGCGCATGGAAAGCGTCTGACTTCTCTGATATGACTTCAGAGTAATATTCTATAAAATATATATAAAAATCAGTCATAAAAATTTAAGTTAAGTAACTGTGATTTTTAGTTACCTTTCTCGCCTGGTACCTGCGCAGGTGTCACCGGGCAAGTCTCACAAACATGCAGGTATTAAAAGTACATGAAAGACTACTGAGAATCGAAAGATCCATTCTTTAGAAAATAAGTTGTGTCTTACGGCTCTGGGATCTTGGACTATTAAGGCTATATAACATATATATATATATATATATATATATATATATATATAACGCTGCAACTATTAGGAGCGAAGAAATAAATGGAAAATGTGAAGAAAAAAAAACGGGGAAAATTATTCATCCTTGAGGATGCCCAAAATCACTATTCCACGCGGACGAAGTCGCGGGCACATCTAGTTAATAAATAAAGAAATTACACGTGAACGGATGAATAACGCGAGAATATCGGGAATACCAGATACTTTCTAATTATCATTAAGCCAAACAGCTGAAGGTGGCCTTTCTGTCTCTTGATGACTGTTGGCTCTGTCTACCCTTCAAGGAATAAGGACGTGATTAAGTATATGTTATGCTATGCTGTTACTCTCTAAATGCACCCTTAAATAAAAACATGTTAGTTTCACTCAAAGATGATTCATACAATTTTATTATGATGATTAATTAAAAAACTATGTTTATTTTATTTTTAAGGTACTTCTAAACGTTTTCATATGTCTACGCATTACACATAGTGCTTATAAAGTAATCCTTTATTAGCATTGGGCTTTGTTGGATGGTCATGACGTGATACAGGCCAACACAAAAGATAAGGTAAAAAGACGAAAAAGGTAAGCTTGACCTCGGTCACGATTCATATACCTTGAACTAGTGTAACATTGAATTATTATTAGTATATTATTATGTGATAATAGATTTAGCGCGGCACTCTCGTGAAAATGTTATTGTAAAAATGTCTATTATATGTGTACCAAATTACATCAAAATCGGTTCAGTCGTTTTTTAATTTATTCGTACAATAATACAAATCTATTCCCTATATAATGAGTGTAGGTAGATAGGTTTACTTCGATTAGAATTCGTAAATTGCGTCAATATGGTCTGGTGGTTAAAGCGTTTGCTTAATGACTGGAGGTCGTGGATTCAAATCACGCAGGAAGTAAAGAGTTTTAATTTAGGAAATGATCCAGCTAAACATAACATATAATCATCAATTTATATCCCCCGTGGGATAGACAGAGCCAACATCAACAAAAGACTGAAAGGTGCTTGGCTTGATGATAGAATTGAGATTCAAATAGTGACAGGTTGCTAGCCCATCGCCTAAAAGAAAAATCTCAAGTAGGCGTATAGCCTATCCCTTAGTCGCATTTTGCGACATCCATGGGAAAGATAAACATGGCCTTTTAGTATCTAACCTACTTGCTTTGTCTACCTCGTAAGGGATAAAGACGAAACAAGATGGTGTCAGTTGCCTGGACTTCCATCAAGGTAGTTGCTTCCTTTCTTCAGTTTTAAAGGCTACAAAACTGACCACAAAGTTGAAGATAGTCAGGAAGACTAACGTGCCGGTCTCGGCCATGATGACGACCAGCATCATCATGCAGCACGTCATTAGCCTATCTCTGTCTTCTGCTATTCAGTCTCACCTTCTTGACACTAATAACAGGGTGCAGTGCAGTGCCGTGTGGTTCCCGGCACCATTACAAAAAAGAATAGGACCACTCCATCTCTTTCCCACGGATGTCGTAAAAGGCGACTAAGGGATAAGCTTATAAACTTGGGATTCCTCTTTTAGGCGATGGGCTAGCAACGTGTCACTATTTGAATCTCAATTCTATCACTAAGCCAAACAGCTGAGCGTGGCCTATCAGTCTTTTCAAGACTGGTGTCTCTGTCAACCCCGCTAGGGATATAGACGTGTATGTATGTATGTATAACAGGGTTACTAGGGGGTAATACGGGATTCCTATCAGGAATTAACTGACATCTTCTTGGTATATCTTGTAAAAGTGATGAACTTGTAACCTGCCACTCTTTTTTAATCCCAAATTGAGAAGCTATTCAGCTAAGCTAGGTTTAGGCTTTTGACCTTTAATTTCTCGTCCTGTCTACTCCGTAAGGAGCAAAGACGTAATCATCTTTCTATTTCCCTGGGTTCCACAGACTGATCATACTTAACAATAAATTCGTTGAGTTGTGACCTTTTTGTATTGCTGCAACTCACACCCTATTAATTTGTATACATACATACATATGTTCACGTCTATATCCCTTGCGGGGTAGACAGAGCCAACAGTCTTGAAAGGACTAAATGGCCGCGTTCAGCTATTTGGCTTAATGATAGAATTGAGATTCAAATAGTGACATGTTGCTAGCCCATCGCCTAAAAAAGAATCCCAAGTTTGTAAGCCTATCCCTTAGTCGCCTTTTACGACATCCATGGGAAGAGACGGAGTGGTCCTATTCTATTTTGTATTGGTGCCGGGAACCACACGGCACCAATACAAATAATTTGTATTCCATATGAAATTGTAAATCGCGTGTAGCAAAACAAATAAATGAATTATCTATCTATCTACTTTCTCTCTTGATCACACCAGTCTTTAAGCCAACAAAGCTCACCTCAAAGGTGAAGACAGCCAGGAAGTCGAACATGCCGGTCTCGGCCATGATGGCGACCAGCAGCATCATGCTGAACAGCAGCAGCAGCGTCTCCGTGTCCAGCCAGGAGATCAGCTCCTGGAGCGAGGGTCTCTCGCCGACCATAGCCAGCACCGCCACTGATGTTGTGGACACGATGACCGCTGCCATTGTTCTGTTGATGACCTGGAATTAGTCATTTTTTCATCATCATCGTTCTATACTTTTCGTGGATGTTGTGAAAGGTGAATAAGTGATGTTGTGAAAGGTGAATAATTTAATAAATATATACGGGACAAATTCCACAGATTGAGTTAGCCTCGAAGTAAGTTCTACTTGGGTTACGAGATACTAACTCAACGATACTATATTTTATAATGAATACTTATATAGATAAACAACCAAGTGCCAGGCAAATCAGAAAAAAGTTCTTTTCTCATCACGCCCTGTCCGGGATTCGAACCCGGGACCTCCGGTGTGACAGACAAGCGTACTACCGCTGCGCCACAGAAGTCGTCTATTCCGTTAGTGATACAGAGGTGATTATGTGTATGTATAATTGTATATCATCCTTTTGCGAGCATACTTGTATGCAAAGATTGATGAATGTGGATGATGCAAAAGAAATATGCGACGATCGTGGCAAGTGAAAAGAGCTAGTCTCTGCCTGCCCCCTGGTAAAGGAGCACAATTTTTTTTTTTGCCATAAAAATAACTAGCTGTGCCCGCGACTTCGTCCACGTGGAATAGTTATTTTGGGCATCATTGAAGCCCTCAAGGATGAATAATTTACCCCGTTTTTTTCACATGTTATATAATATATATATATTATATAATTTATATAATTTATATAATATATATAACCATAATTTCTTCGCTCCTAATAGTTGCAGCGTGATGTTATATAGCCTAAAGCCTTCCTCAATAAATGGTCTTCAACACAAAAATAATTTTTCAATTCGAACCAGTATTTCCTGTGAATAGCGCGTTCAAACATACAAACAAACTCTTCAGCTTTTTAATATAAGTATAGATATTAAGTAATTTCTAGTAAAAAAAAATCTAAGGGGTATGAAAAATAGATGTTGGCCGATTCTCAGACCTACTCAATATGCTCATGCAATTTCATGAGAATCGGTCAAGCTCCTTCGGTGGAGTACGGGAACAAACATTGTGACACGAAAATTTTATATATAAGATTATTCTCCTGGGGTTTGTGTAGCACGATATTTATGTCATCAACGGGAAAGAGATAGAGAGAGTCCTATTCCGAGATCCCGGAACCACACGGCCTCTTCATAGTATAAGTATGCAGTAGCAATAAATCCTTGGAAATTTTTACATCTGTCTGGAGGGAACAAGACAACATCATCCCTTAGTAACAGTACTGAATTAAATAAAGCGAAATAAATTAAATTAAACCTACCATGCTCGCTCATTAATAAATACCTAATTAACTACCGCTTGAAACTATTTATTTATTTACCTATTTCCAATAACATGTGACCGGAGTCACACGTGTTTGATATAAAATGGAAGACATAATTATTACGTGCGGCATAAACAGTATTAGACACAGACATATGACAAGCTAGATAGCGCCGTGTGAAAACTGTTGAGAATTAATGTACCTCATTTTAGGTACAGTTTATTTTAATTACACTGTACTCGCTTCGCCCTGGGCATACATACTTATAATCACGTCTATAACCTTTGCCGGGTAGACAGAGCCAGCAGTCTTGAAAGACTAACAGGACTCATTCAGCTGTTTGGCTTAATAATTGAAATTGAGATTCAAATAGTGACAGGTTGCTAGCCCATCACCTATAAGAAGAATCTTAAGTTTTTAACCATATCCCTTAGTCGCCTTTTACGACATCCATGGGAAAGAGAATAGAGTGGTCCTCCATCTTTTTTTATGTTGGTGCCGGGAACTGAAGAACATTTTTTTTGTTCACGTCAAACTTACTAGTACTAAATTCTTATGCCACGTATATATTTATATATATGTATGTACGTCACTTTTCGAGAAATCTATTGATCCACTTAAGAATGTAGTTGTATGATTTGGTCATAATTCTCTAACCATATACTAGCGGGGTCTAGGGAAACCTATGCCTGTGTTATTTGATATAATTTTATGTCTAAGTCCATGGTCATTTTAGGAGTAAAACTTCGTACACCTGTTTTTTTTAATATCTTAAAAAATAAAATAGGAAGTTTGATTAGATTTACTGGAAGATATTTTATTTGAGATAAGTCCGTCTTTGTACCATCTCTATTTGTTTTGTGCTGTTTTGTATGTTTTACTCTTATGGTGCAATAAAGAGTTTCATCTATCTATCTATGATTATTTTGAAATTGATCTATGACTCTGGTCTCGTGTATATTCAAGAACAGAAAAGAAGACACCAGCTGACTACCAAAGTATGTCTGTCTGTCCGTTTGTCTTTTACGCTTTCACAACTGAACCGCTGGACCGACATTGATGATTTCATTTTGTTTGAAAGTATAGTTAAATACCCAATGTCAAACATAGGAATATAGTCTTTCTTTAATGTTAGTTTAAGAGCTAACTATGTATTTGCATTGTAAATGATACACATATTTTGCGATTCATTGACGACTGATAACCCTTATCATTTGCACGTTTTCGACGTTTGCACTGATTGTGATAACAGACATATGTACACATACATACAAACAGACGTTTAGATGCGTCATCATGCATAGATACTTATCTGAGGAGCATCGTGTTTAAGCGCTTAATTATACGATCTTTCTTATGCACTCAATTATTTATCTTAGCTATTTAATACTAGTTATTTCTCTCGACTTTTCCTTCAAAAGATACATACATATAGTCACATCTATGTATATTCCTTGCGGGGAAGACAGAGCCAACAGTACTATTGAAAGACTGATAGGCCACGTTCGGCTGTTTGACTAAATAATGGAATTGAGATTCAAATAGTGACGGGTTGCTACTAGCCCATCACCTAAAAGAAGAATCCCAAATTTTAAAGCATTTCCCTTAGTAGCCTTCTACGACATCCACGGGAAAGAGATGGAGTAGTTCTAGTGTCGGGAACCACACGGCCACAGGTGGCGATTAGAAATGTAAATAAATGCTTTATTGGTCAATACAGGAGTACATTCCAAATATAAAACAGTAGTACATTACAAAGGCGGGCTTATCCCTTAGTGGGATATCTTCCAGCCAACCTGACAATAAGAGGATCGCATACAGAATTGAGCCAAGAGTGAACAACAAACAAATATATACGTACATATGTAAATAAGTAAAATATATAAACATACATGTATATATTAATTTCCAATTCACGTCTCGAGATATCACTGTCTTCTTTTTTTTTGGGAAAAAGGATAGATGCTCACCTCAAAAATGATAAGTACATACAGCCCCACCAACAGCACGCATGCGTACAAAACGCCCGTAGTGCCATCTAGCGGATCCAAAGTGTAACTCATTGTCAATGGCGTCGTAGAATTCACGTCAGTTTTCATTTGGATCGCGTAGACGGTAGACGTGTTCGAAGCAGTAGACGCTAGGTGGAGCACCTTTGAACGGGGCTCTCCTACGTTGAAATCCACGTCTTCTGGTTTATGAAGTACTATTGTCCATGTTTGTGAGAACTGTGGACGAAATTAAAGTTGAATCAGCCGCGTGATTTTTGGCCCAGAAAAGAAAAAGCACTCTCTTTATAAATAATTAATACATACATATAATGACATCTATATCCCTTGCGGGGTAGCAACCTGTCACTATTTGAATCTCGATTCCATCATGGAGCCAAACAGCTGAACGTGGCCTATCAGTCTTTTCAAGACTGTTGGCTCTGTCTACCCCGCAAGGGATATAGACGTGATTATATGTATGTATGTATGTATATCATGAAGGACTTGACCTGGAGTCACGACGAGAAGATAGTGAATGTGGATGAGCTGATAACCTACCTCTTTACTTTCAATATCTTCTTTCCCGCCAAAATTCCGAACGCCAGTCTTCAGCCGCCATCTCTCTAACCAGACGTCCATTTTGTCCGCCATTTCTAACTGGGTTGTATTGAGTTTCTGCTGGCTTTGTTCAGATAGAAACGGGCCTGACAGTGTCAGGAGTATTGTCAGCTTGTTGTCCGAAATGTTCAGGGTGTAGCCTGGAAAGATGATTAAATCAATAAACCAAATACTAGTCGTGTAAACTGATGGCAAGTCATGATGAAGATGAGTCATCACCAATAGATACCCATTTATTCTACTTTTGAATGTTCGCGGACTGTTCTTGTGAATAATGTTGAGGAACAAAAATGATCATAACCTTAGTCTTGAGAAGTCCTATGACCATAACCCAGGGATTAAGAAACCGGGTTTTTCATGAAATCAATCCTATCAGATTTAACTAAATTACGCTTCGCCAAAGTTGAACCAAAGTTAGTTTTCTTCAGAAGTAAGTAAATTACGCTTCGCCAAACTACGAAGCGTATATAAATGACTAAGTATAGGCCTATAGAGCAACTCAAAACACTTGTCGTAACTTAAATAAATCACTACTTACTTTTTACTTCGCTGGTGACGAAAGTGTTCCTCGTGATTTCTTCCTTCTCGCTGTACATGAGGAAGACTACGGTGAAGAATACCCAGCAAGCCAGGAGTAGTGTCATCTTGGTGTAATGTCGGGCTTTTGCGATCTGTAAAGAAAGTTCCTCATCAGATTTGCTAAATCATCGTGATGAATCTGTGAGCCAGGAGTAGTGCCGTGTGGTTCCGGGCACCAATACAAAAAATAACAGGATCATTTCATCTCGTTCCCATGCATGTCGTAAAAGGCGATTAAGGAATAGGGTTATAAACTTGGGATTCTTCTTTAAGGCGACGGGCTAGCAACCTGTCACTATTTGAATCTCAATTCTATCATCAAGCCAAACAGCTGAACGTGGCCTATCAGTCTTTTCAAGACTGCTGGCACTGTCTATCCCGCAAGGGATATAGACGTCATCATATATGTAAGTAGCGAAGGAAACATCACGTGTTATTACTTCCCTTTCCTCGTAGATTGTAGAATTAAGGAAAAGGTTTTGTGGCGACATCTCTACGCCACAAGTCAAAAAAGAAATCATTCGACACTATCAGACAAAAACAGCGAAAAGTCTAAATCGGGCAAGCAAAGATTTCACTAATTGGAGCATATATACAACCTCCGACATAATATCGTTGGAGCCGCGGTTCCCCAGGCATGACACCTAGCCTGGCGGAATATCTTCCCTTTGGTGGCGGTCGAGCCGAATCATCGCTCCCGCTACAGCTTATTATCAGCATAAATCTTCTTTTAGGCATTATTTTAATTCATATTCTTTTTTATTTGTGACATTTCATTCTAATTCATATATTTTTTTTATATGTGACATTTCAAACATCAATTAATATTTGTCATATCTTTTGGTTACACAACATATTATGTTGACGTTGAAAAATTTATTAAAACTAAGTTCATTGCCGCTTCCAAAGATGTCAGTGCTAAGATAAAGTTGGCTAAGAACCTTCACATTTTTCTGAATCTCAAAATTTAAATTTTCAAACTCACCTTCGTCTGTTTCTGATGATTTTGGTCTTCGTTTCCATATTTGATTCTGAAAATAAACTAAAGGTTAAATGATCCATCGAAACATGTCAATTTTCTTCTGCACACTTTGGTATAAAGTACTTATTCACAAAAATATATAACCTACTACTGTGCCGTGTGGTTCACGGCACCAATACAAAAAAGAATAGGACCACTCCATCTCTTTCCCATGGATGTCGTAAAAGGCCACTAAAGGATAGGCTTACAAACTTGGGATTCTTTTTTTGCGATGGGCTAGCAACCTGTCACTATTTGAATCTCAATTCTATCATTAAGCCAAATAGCTGACGTGGCCAATCAGTCTTTTCAAGACTGTCGGCTCTGTCTACCCCGCAGGGGATATAGACGTGACCATATGTATGTATATCCTACTAATATTATAAATGGGAAAGTCTGCGAGTATGTCAGGATGTCTACGATGAATAAGTTAGTCAGCTCAACAACAAGCGGTAACAAACTGCACTGCACGGTACTCACTTAACCTCCTCCTTTCCGTTTCCGAAAGCCGGAGCCTCTGCCCTGGTTCCACCTTCAGGTGCCACCACATTGTTATTCAGATGAGGAGCGGAATTCACCAGCGGCAACCGCTTCGGCTTTGATGAGGAACCGTTCCTGATCGTCAGGGGGATGGATTCTTTGCCTGTGGAATGAAGCCTCGTTAAAGTTTTAGGCTAATACTAGCTAGATTGCTTTAGCGATAAGTCCGCCTATGTACCATCTATATCTGCTTAGTGTTGTTTTGTATGTTTTACTCTTATGGTGCAATAAATAGTTTTATCTATCTATCTAATACACGCGACCAGCGCGGTTTCGGACGGGTAACATTTATTATATATATATCTATATATCTATACTAATATTATAAATGCGAAAGGTTGTATGTCAGGATGTCATTATACATAGGTACATACATGAAATGACGCCTCTTTCCCGGAGGGGTAGGCAGAGACTACATCTTTCCACTTGTCACGATCTCTGCATACTTCCTTCGCTTCATCCACATTCATAACTATCTTTATGCAAGCTCGGCGGTTTCGGGTACTCTTAATGTCAGTATGGATGTTTGTTACTCTCACACGCAAATACTACTGAACCGATTACGATAAAATTTGGTATGTGGGTAGCTGAAGACCCAGAATAACACATAGACTACTTTTTATCCCGGAGTGGCGGCGGGATCGATTTCACGCAGACGAAGTCGCGGGCGGCCTCAAGTAATATATATACGTGACAAATTACACAGATTGAGTTAGCCTTGAAGTAAGTTCTAGACTTTTGTTACGAGATACTAACTCAACGATACTATATTTTATAATAAATATCTACTTATATAGATTAACATCCTAGACCCAGACCAATCAGAAAGATAGATGTAAATCTTCCTCAGATAAATCTTTTTCCAAATTTCATACAAACATATGTACATACATATAGTTACGTCAATGTCGCTTGGGGGGTAGACAGAGCCAACAATCTCGAAAAGATTTATAGGCAACGTTTAGCTGTGTGGCTTAATGAATCAGAATTGAGATTCAAATAGTGACAGGTTGCTAGCCCATCGACTACAAGAGGAATTCCAAGTTTACTGGCCTTTCCCTTAGTCTTTTACTACATCCATGAGAAAGATATTGAGTGGTCCCATTCTTAAGTGCCGTGAACCACACGGCACGGTAATGTCGTTAGTATAACACAAATATCGTTCTAACTATATCAAGTCACTAGCTGTGCCCGCGACTTTGTCCGCGTGGAATAGTTATTTTGGGCATCATTGAAGCATCAAGGATGAAGAATTTCCCCTGTATTTTTTCACATTTTACATTATTTCTTCGCTCCTTATAGTTGCAGCGTGATGTTATATAGCCTAAAGCCTTCCTCGATAAATGGTATATTAACGCAAAAAGAATTTTTCAATTCGAACCAGTAGTTCCTGAGATTAGCGCGTTGAAACAAACAAACTTTTCATCTTTATAATATTAGTATAGATTTGCTTTAGCATGCCGTAATAGTGATGATGATGATGTTAATGTTGATGACAGAATCATAATACGGGGTCGGTGGATAATTATATCCGGTGTTTAAATGTGGGCATATTAAGCGCGACTCGAGTTTAAAAAATAAGGGTTCCGTATGTCGTATACTACTAAACGAGCAATACACAAACACACACACACATATGATCACGTCTATACTCCTTGCGGGGTAGACAGAGCCAACAGTCTAGAAAAGACTGATAGGCCACGTTCAGCTGTTTGGCTTGATGATAGTATACATACATACATAAAAATCACGCCTCTTTCCCGGAGGGGTAGGCAGAGACTACCTCTTTCCACTTGCCACGATCTCTGCATACTTCCTTCGCTTCATCCACATTCATAACTCTCTTCATACAAGCTCGGCGGTTTCGGGTACTCTTGACCCGACCCATTACCAGGACGTCCTTAATTTGATCAAGATACGATGATAGTATTGAGATTCAAATAGTGACAGGTTGCAAACCCGTCGCCTAAAAGAAGTTATAAGCCTATTCCTTTATATAATTTTTAACTAGCAACCCGACTTTGCACGGGTAGCATTTATGTAATCTTATGCTTTGAATCATTTTGTCAAATAAAAAAAGAACAAGATACATATATTTTTTAACTTATAATGTTATTGTTTGTCAGTCTTTAAAGACTGACTGCACTTTCTACCCCGCAAGAGATATCGCCGTGATTTTATGAACGAATTAAATAATGTTATTCCAATGTCTTAGTTATATGTATTATTGTTCCATTATAATCGGTCCAGTAGTTTTTACGTTCAAGATAATGAAGTAAAAATAATTATATTATACTAGCTATGCCCGCAACTACGTCCGCGTGGAATAATTATTTTGGGCATTATTGAAGCCCTCAAGGATGAATATTTTTTACATTTTCCATTATTTCTTTGCTCCTTATAACTGCAGCGTGATGTTATATAAAGCCTAAAGCCTACCTCCATAAATAGTTTATTCAATGCAAAAAGAATTTTTCAATTCGAACCAGTAGTTCCTGAAATTAGCGCGTTCAAACAAACAAACAAACTCTTTAGCTTTATAATATGAGTATAGATGTTTTAACATTTATTTTTCTATAGTAGAACCCTAAAATCGAATAAGTTCTCATAATTTTGAGTATAATAATCGTGACGTGTTCAACTCTTATAGTAATTGCACCACATAATTTTTTTTTGCGATATTTTTAGTCCAATCCGAATAATTTGGGTAATTACGATCTTCGTAATATTACACACACTGACACACATACTATTCACGTCTTCATACCTTACGCTGTAGACAGAGCCATCAGTCCCAAATGGACTGAAAGGCCACTTTCAGCTGTACGGCTTAATGATGGAATTGAGATTCGAACAGTGACAGGTTGCTAGCCCATCACCCGTAGTATGACACGCGCGATGCCTTTTTGATCGCGCGAAAAACTATCGCTGTCTCGCTTTTTTATTATTATATGAAAAAAAAAAACGGAAAAACGCAAAAAATTGTCTGTGTTTAAGTATTAGCCAGCTTTTATTTATATTTCTTTCACACTTGGCCGGTACTAATTTTAGCTTTTTATCCAAACAACAAACTTTTTGTCCGTCTATCCTGGTTTTAAATAATTACAAATTCCTGTCTCCCATATAATCGGAATGTTATGCAGTTCTTTTTCAAAAGATTTTGAACATTACTACATTGAATTTAAGTCTATTTTCAAAGGAATTCTTGTATATTTGAATACGATCCAGACAAAACAGGTTTACGCTATAATTAGCCGGTTAAATCTGGTTCTAGGCGGCTTGCCAACCGACGCACGCGCATTATTATTTGAAATACCAAAACGCGAGCGAAGAATACTCCAATCTTTGGAGATAAATCTATATAAGTAATATTTCCTTTTTTTGTTTATTCTATTTAGTTCAGTCAACTTTGTTAATACTTATCATATACCTATAATTTTTTATACATAATATTTATTTAAGAACACGATTGTCGACTTGCTATAAGCTTTGACACTGACATAAGCTATACGTATGTACCTAGGTAGTAACTACTTAATTTCTTTTCTATAAATTTCTGCCCTGTATATTTTTTTTGTACAGTGACGACCACATAAAACTAACCAGCCTCGCTTTAAATGACCGCATCTTTATGGTATGATTATATGTACGTATGTATAATGTAGGTGACATTATCCTACTACTATTATAAAGGCGAAAGTTTGTATGGATGTATGGATGTTTGTTACTCTTTCACGCAAAAACTACTGAACCGATTACCATGAAATTTGGTATGTAGGTAGCTGAAGACCCAGAATAACACATAGGCTACTTTTTATCCCAGAGTTCCCGTGGGATTGATAGGGTTTCCATGCGGACGAAGTCGCGGGCGGCCTCTAGTACATACATATAATCACGACTATACCCCTTGCAGGGTGGTCAGAGCCAACAGACTTGAAAAGACTGATAGGCCACGTTTAGCTGTTTGGCTTTATGATAGAATTGAAATTAGAATAGTGACATCCCAACTAATAATAGGTATAATAAAATGTGAAAGTAAGTTTGTTTGTTTGTTGTCTCTTCACACGTTATCTACTGCATAACTTAGATACTTAGACCTTACTTACTACTTTCACACATACATACAATCCGCGCCGACAAAGCTTCAGGTAAGAGCTAGTATTTCTATAGTTGCACTTCTTATGCCGTGTGGTTCCCGGCACCAGTAGAAAAAAAGAATAGGTCCACTATAATCCACTCCATCCCTTTCCAATGGATGTCGTAAAAGGTGACTAAAGGTTAGGCATATAAACTTGGGATCCTTCTTTTAAGCGACGGGCTAGCAACCTGTCACTATTTGAATCTCAATTCTATCATTAAGCCACACAGCTCAACGTGGCCTATAAGTCTTTTCGGGTCTGTCTGTCCATCCGCAAGACATTTAGACGTGATTACATACATAGGGGTAGGCAGAGACTACCTCTTTCCACTTGCCACGATCTCTGCATACTTCCTTCGCGACGTGATAGACGTGATTATATGAATGCATACACTTGCTGTTGTGAATAAATTCTTCGAACCCATTACATCAAGTAACTGATACTTTGTAATGTTGGCGTGTTGGTTTGTTTGTCAACAAAAAGCTCTCAAGGTTGTGACCTTGCTTTGCTCGTGAATATTTTACTTGAGTACCTAAGTAAGTAAATGCTTTATTGTTCAATGAAGGAGTACATAACAATTATATAAGACGTGATTTATTTACGCATGTACCTATGTAGGTATAACTTTATTCACTTAAGTTATTCCATATTTCTCCAAAACTTATTACAAATCCCACTTCGGTAATGTACCAATCTACCGATAAATATTTTCGAAGTTATGTGCATACATACCTACATACATAAAATCAGGCCTCTTTCCCGGAGGGGTTGGCAGAGACTTCATCTTTCCACTTGCCACGATCTCTGCATACTTCCTAAATTATGTGCATTAGTTTGAATACTAACCAATGCTTGTTTGATCAAGGCGAAACGTCGCGAGGAAACCTGCACATTCAGGCAAATGGCTGTGTAACCACGGATCCAATACGGGTTAGGTTCCCCTGCAAAGGTTGCGGAGGCCAGATGGGATTCGCTTCGTGTAAAAACCTGACTCACCCAATCCAGGATCCATGGCATACCCCGGGCTCCTCACCAGAGAGGTGAAGATGCAATTGGGACCAAAGCCGGGATGTCGATTCACTTTATTTATTTTGGACAATGAAATGAAAACTTATTATGAAATATAAAAAAAAAATAGTTACTGAAATATAAAATAAAGGTGCCGTGTGGTTCCCAGCACCAATGAAGAAAAAAAAAGAGAATAGAAACCACTCCGTATCATTCCCATGGATGTAGTAAAAGGCGACTTTTGTATTGGTGCCGGGAACCACACGGCACATTATAATAATTGCACTGAAAAACAAGAATCGAATGAGAATGTGCGTCATAGTTTAACGAACTGTTTCTACCTTGCAATCATATGTAATCTATTCCCGACTTTCTGAGGTGAGATGGCTTTATTAAATGTGACATTTTGAGGTGAGATGGCATTATTTCACGTCACAGACACGCACAGCCTATACCACTTTGTTTGGAAACTTGAAACTTGGCATGTAGGCAGAGACTATATCTTTCCACTTGCCACGATCTCTGCATACTTCCTTCGCTTCATCCACATTCATAACTCTCTTCATGCAAGCTCGGCGGTTTCGGGTACTCTTAACCTGACCCTTTACCAGGACGTCCTTAATTTGATCAAGATATGTTCGTCTAGGCCTTCCCACTCCGACTTTTCCCTCCACACTCTCCTTGTATATCTGCTTAGTCAACCTGCTTTCATTCATCCTCTCCACATGACCGAACCATCTTATCATACGGTTTTCTATTCCTGTAACTACATCTTCTTTCACATCACAACATTCCTTTATCACGCTGTTCCTTATCCGGTCACTCAATTTCATACCGATCAATTGTATCGTATAAGGGTACATTTTACAAAACAATGTTGAAAAGATTGAAATTCCACGGTCAGCTGTATGGCTTAATGGTAGAATTTTCCAGAATCCCAGACAAATTTCCTTAACAATCAGCTGTAATGGAAACAATCTGCCTTTGTGTCTTTGAAAATCGAGCCTGAAACTTCGCTACCATTACAAATGGAATGATTACGCATAAGGGCCCCAAGTGACAACAACGCCCTATGCAATGTCATATCTGCTAGGCACGGCACAAATAAGTTTACAAAAGGGTTCCAACGAAGCCATACAGGGATTTAAATACGACTCAAGATTACGTTTAACAGGAATGGCTTTAAAACCAGCATGTAACTAGTTCTGTCTGACTTTGGTCACCCTGAAAACCTGTTTTATTAAATACTAGAGGCCGCTCGCGACTTCGTCCGCATGGAAACCCTATCAATCCCGCGGGATCTCTGGGATAAAAAGTAGCCTATGTGTTATTCTGGGTCTTCAGCTACCTACATACCAAATTTCATGGTAATCGGTTCAGTAGTTTTTGCGTGAAAGAGTAACAAACATCCATACAAACTTTCGCCTTTATAATAGTAGTAGGATATTACATTAATTTGATATTTTAGTGCCGTGTGGTTCCCGGCACCAATACAAACAAGAATAGGACCACTCCATCTCTTTCCCATGGATGTCGTAAAAGTCGACTAAGGGATAGGCTTACAAACTTGGGATTGGTTTTTAGGCGATGGGCTAGCAACCTGTCACTATTTGAATCTCAATTCTATAATTTTTTTTGACAATAAATATCTTTAAACCTAAACTTATCATTAAGCTAAATAGCTGAACGTAGCCATTCAGTCTTTTTAAGACTATTGACTATTTCTACCCCGCAAGGGACATAGACGTGACTATGTGTATGTAAGTACTTACATATATTTCCGCTTCGATCATCGAAGTTCCTCTGCATACAATTTGGAATGGTTCCAAGAATTATCTATTTTAAATTAATTACCTACTTTATCAGACATAATTATAGTGAAGATTCAATTTTGGCACGTGTCTTTGTCGATGAGTCAGTTTGTTTGTTTTGTTTTTCATTCGCTATCTTTACAAACATCAATGCTAGACATATAGGCATAGGATCAAGCGCTGACTAACTAACTATTGGCACTAATAGTTGTCTGTAGCATTAGAAGATAAATAAAATTAGGTGCCGTGTGTTTTCTTGCTTTTAAGAATAGGACCTCTACATCCCTTTCCCATGGATGTCGTAAATGGCGACTAAGGGATAAGCTTATAAACTTGGGATTCCTTGTGTAGGCGATGTGCTAGTATTCTGTAACTATTTGAATGTTGACTTTGTCTACCCCGCAACTGATAGATGACTATTTGTTTGTATAATTGAAAAAGTATGTAGGTTCTACCTTTTTATTGTGTTAATAACCTTACGTCTGGGAAAGAGAAGTGGTGCTAACGTGTATACAAATTAAACCAATGTGCGTGCATCCTACTAATATTATAAATGCGAAAGTTTGTTCGTATGTCAGTATGGACGTTTGTTCCTCTATCACGCAAGAACGACTGAACAGATTACGTTTTCGAAATTTCATTTTGGTATGAAGTTAGCTGAAGACCCAGAATAACATATAGGCTTTTTATCTCGGATTTCGCTTGGGATTGATAGGGTTTCCATGCGGACTTAGTCACGGGCGGCCTCAAGTATAAAATAAAAATTGAACCAATTACAAAAAATAATAAAATTGTGTAATACTCACTGCGCTCATTTTCGTACAACTGTCTCAACGAGTCAAATGCCGGATCACCCTTGACTTCTTCGGGCAAACTCAGCCACAGTTGGCCCGTGGTCAGCTCGCTACACGACACCAAAGAATAGTCACTCCTGGTCAATCCTGGGGGCTCCTTTCTGGAGAAACCCGTCAATTTTTTAACACTGTTCATTAGTTTGTCCATTTTTGTTCACAAGCAAATTGTCACTATGTAATTAATTTAAATTTAATTCACTTAAATAATTATTTAAATATAATATACCTAACTGTTAATGAATTTTCATTTTGTAAATTTGATGAGAATAATTCACCGCCTTTTCTATTTGTTGCTGACAGTCACACGCGGGATTTTGAATGACGTTATTTTTTTTTTATTTCATTTTTTATTCTAAAAATGGTAACAGAAATAGACGTTGAATCTTCTTTCAGAAAATTTAAAATGATCTTTATTTACATTTTTTGTTACATTATGACCCGGATTCCGGATTATTTAAAAAAATATGTAACTACAAGTTTTTAAAAGAGCCAGTGACATTTTTTTTGATAAGTTTTTTTTTATTCATAAGCTAAGCAGAAATTTTAATGTAGCTGCAACATGGAATTTTTTTTAAGATCAGCTTTTGAAATTCTTATGTTTAAAAAAATAGCTTTGACGCTCACTCCAGTGGTACTCTCGACGAGTTTAGGGTTTTGTATGTCTCTTTGACAATCACCAAAATCGGTCTAGTCGTTTTTAAATTAAATCATTACAAACAAAAATTCATATTTCTCTGTTATAAGCTAAAGGACGTCCACAGCTCCCGTGCGTTTTATAAAAAATCCTGTTTATTCTCGTTCCCGCGGGAATATCGGAAAATCCTCTCATAGTGCACCCCTAGACCATAAGGAACCTTCATAGCAAATTTCAAATTTCTAGACCCAGTAATTTGGGCTGTGTTTTGTTTGTCATTCCCTAGTCACCCAATAACGGAAGAGTTTAATATAATAACTAAATTAATTTACCACTAACAAATTTATTTTTCTGTAAAATTTTTGTGTGATTTATATTATTTATAATACTTTTTTATTGGTGCCGGGAACCATAAACATATCGATAGTATCGATTACTTTTACTCAACTATCGATAGGCAACACTAGGGAGAGGTACTGCATTCTATAAATATGGAAATATTGACAATGAATTGAATAAGTATAAAAGCGTGCAGTGTGGTTCCCGGCATCTATAAAAAAAAGAATAGCAGCACTCCATCTCGTTCCCATAGATGTCGTAAAAAGCGACTAAGGGATACGCTTATAAATTTGAGATTCTTCTTATAGACGATGGCATAGCAACCTGTCACTATTCAAATCTCCATTCTATCATCAAGCCAAAAAGCTGAACGTGGTCTATCAGTTTTTTCAAGACTATTGGCTCTGTCTACCCCGCAAGGGATATAGACGTGACTATATGTATGTTTGTATGTACATATGTAAGTATAAAAGCCACTTCCATTGAGGTAATAACTTTGACCTAAACACAAGTGCACAATGTAATTGCAATAAGTGCATTGCAGTGACGTTTTTGACCTCATAGAAATTGAAATAATAAGAATATAACCTAGTTTTTTTTACCGTCTTCATTAAAAGATGGTTCTCAGTTTAACCTGTATGTAGTATGTATGTTGTTTTATTATATTGTGATTCGCTGTACCAAATTTTGATGCGGTTTTCAGGAGAGTGTTTATTACGCTTAGGAAAAGGTCATAGAGATTTAACCGACTTCAAAAAAGGAGTATATCGATTGGAGGCGGTTCACTTTTTACAAAAAAAATCTACATACATTTAATCAAGTCTTTTCCTTTCAGGGAAGACAGAACCAACAGTTTTGAAAATACTGTAAGACCACGTTCAGCTGTATAGCAACCAATTGGACGAATGGAATTGGCATAGGAGTGGAACCACTCTAAATCGTTCCCAATGGATGTCGTGAAAGGTGACTAAGGGATAGGCTTATAAACTCGAGCTTCTATTTGTTTTTTTTCCTTGGTTTGTTGTTCATATTTGGATCTCAATTCCATCATCAACCCTTACAGCTGAACGTGGCCTATCAGTCTTTGTGAGACGGTTGGCTCTGTCTTTCCCGTAAGGAATAAAGACGTGTTTATATTTGTGTACGTATGGTAACCAACCAATGCCCTCATGGCGAAGATTTCCACAGAGAGGAAATTTAACGTGTGGTTCCCGGCACCAATACAAAAAGAATAGGACCACTCCATTTCTTTCCCATGGATGTCGTATAAGGCGACAAAGGGATAGAGACACAGAGAGGAAATTTAACCAGAAATTACAACATGACGATAAAGAACTACAATTTTATATAGCAACAAATGAAAAACAAACGCGCGTACTATTATCAAGTTAAATATTTGGTTTAAGCCCTTTGTAATTCACGTGAATTATAAAATTTATAATGAACAGTTTAGGTCACGTGAACTGAACACGTCATCTGTATAATAATTATTATATCTTCAGTTTTATATATGTATAAACTAATTATAATTAGTTTATACATATATAAAACTGAAGACATATGTGTAGGTAATTTATACACTCTTGTTTTTTCGTATACATACATACACTCTTTCCCGGATGGGTAGGCAGAGACTACATCTTTCCACTTGCCACGATCTCTGCATACTTCCTTCGCTTCATCCACATTCATAACTCTCTTCATGCAAGCTCGGCCCTTTACCAGGACGTCCTTAATTTGATCAAGATACGTTCGTCTAGGTCTTCCCACTCCGACCTTTCCCTCCACACTCTCCTTGTATATCTGCTTAGTCAACCTGCTTTCATTCATCCTCTCCACATGACCAAACCATCTTAACATACCGTTTTCTATAACTGTAACTACATCTTCTTTCACATCACAACATTCCCTTATCACGCTGTTCCTCATCCTGTCACTCAATTTCACACCCAACATACTCCTTAACGCTTTCATTTCCACTTTTCACATTCTTCGTACAATGTGTTTTAAACAAGCTGATCGTGGCATTAAAGTCTTGTCGAGACTGTTGGCTCTGTCTACCCCGCAAACGATGTAGACGTTATAATACGTATGTATGCAGCCAAAACTCCGCCCGCATTTGATTCCCGTTCCTTTCATAAATTTCATGTTGTTATTAGAAGTACAACGCGACCGAAGACATAAGGCAGCACTAGTATGTACATACATATGGTCACGTCTATATCCCTTGCGGGGTAGACAGAGCCGACAGTCTTGAAAAGACTGAACGGCCACGTTCAGCTTTTTGGCTTAACGATAGAATTTAGATTCAACTAGTGACAGGTTGCTAGCCCATCGCCTAAAAAAGAATCCCAAGTTTGTGAGCCTATCCCTTAGTCGCCTTTTACGACATCCATGGGAAAGAGATGGAGTGGCCCTATTCTTTTTTGTATTGGTGCCGTGTGGCTCCCGGCACCAATACAAAAAAAGACTAGTATGTAGGTACCTAATAATAATATTGAAATAACATTATCGCATTGCAAACAGCGCTAGGATACTGTAACGATGCTATCAGTCCAAATAATTGTTATTATTTTATGATAACTAGGTACGTAGATACTCGTTCGTACGTAAGTTATTATATTTGGTTTACACGTAGGTCATGTAAATTACAAATACCCGTATAAAATGGTACAGTCCATTTGTCATTATATTTCGCACTTCATTATTGTACGTCACTTATGTTAATTTTTATATTATGCTCATTGACTAAAGATTTATTTATTTACTACAGGCCGCCCGCGACTTCGTCCGCATGGAAACCCTATCAATCCCGCGGGAGCTCCGGGATAAAAAGCCTATGTGTTAATCTGGGTCTTCAGCTACCTACATACCAAATTTCATCGTAATCGGTCCAGTAGTTTCTGCGTGAAAGAGTAACAAACATTCATACTGACATACTCACAAACTTTCGTATGTATAATATTAGGAGGATTTAGTACTCATCAGAAATGATGAGTTACAAAATTATTGTATTAATTAACAAATATTTTTATTTAAAAATATATATAAAAGAAACGTCTTATTATTATGTCAAGATTGTGAACTTGCACTAAATCCTCCTAATATTATACATACGAAAGTTTGTGAGTATGTCAGTATGAATGTTTGTTACTCTTTCACGCAGAAACTACTGGAGGTATTTTTTTCTCATGGCTACAAATTAATTTTTAAAATAATTTTTCAACATTAAGTCTTCCTTAAAAATTAAATGTAAACCACCTTTAGTACCTTTGAAAAATTGACCATAATCTGCGGATTCAAATCCTAACGTTTCCTTGTAAAATGTAAAATTTCTATTTCTTAAAAAAAAGACCACTCCTTCTCTTTCTCATGGATGTCATAAAAGGCGACTACGGGATAGGCTTGTAAACTTGGGATTCTTTTTCTATCATTAAACCAAACAGCTTTTCAAGACTGTTGGTCTGTCTACCCCGCGAGGATATAGACGTGCTTTGTATGAATGTATGAAAGTATGAATGTATGAATGTATGTATGTATGTAATAAAATGAATGATGAAAAAGTCAATCACCAATCAAATGTTATTGACGTGTATGGAAACTCGAAATGTCATGTTACCATCCGTTGTTTTTGTTTTTATCTTTGTTTTAATATCTAGTTAACATGTCATGTTTGTGATTTAATGGGCTGAAAGTTATTAAAATGGCGACAAGGACTGCGTGACACGCCATTGTCACGTTCTATAACATTTTTCTTTTCATATTAGGTACTTAAATCACGTTATTTTTTTTCATGCGTGTAATAATTAGGCCCTTTTCCATCTATGTATTTTTTTTATATTTTTATGTGTGATAGCTACTTATGCTAATATTATAAAGCTGAAGAGTTTGTTTGTTTGAACGCGCGAATCTCAGGAACTACAGATTCGATTTGAAAAATTCTTTTTGTGTTGAATAGACCATTGTCGAGGAAGGCCTAAGGCTATATAACATCACGCTGCAACTATAAGGAGCGAAGAAATAATGGAAAATGTGAAAAAAAAAACATCCTTGAGGGTTTCAATGATGCCCAAAATAACTATTCCACGCGGACTAAGTCACGGGCACAGCTAGTGTCTAATAAAACTCTTTATTTTTTTACAACAACAAACTAATCAGCGTCTGAACTGCCCCCAAGGCAAGGCACGCGCGGTGCTGTTTTTATCGCGCGAAAAGCAGTCGCTGTTTAATTTTTTATTATGACTTAAAACGGGACAGCGATAGTTTTTCGCGCGATAAAAACGGCGTCGCGCGTGCTTTACTACGGGTTCAGGACTTTTTCTGTTAAAGTAATTTTTCTATTTAAATTCATACGGGAACAATGAACAATGTAATTATAAATTTTAGTTTAACGCGTGTGAAGCTGCGGGCATAAGCTTGTATGAAAAAAGAACCACAAATAGTTGAATTTAAGTCTTAAAATTGACTAAGTATGACAAACAAGGAAAATTTAACAATCTTTGTCCACATACAAGCGTCACATCACATATCCTTAAAAGAAACCTATTACCTTTTAAAGAAAACCAAATAAATTATTTTTGTCCTTGAGCTGAAACCTTCAAATTGGTTTATTGACATTATATTTAGCTGTATCTCGTTAACTTGATGACATTAAAATAAAATGGTTGGTCCTTAAATGGTATCATCGTAGGAATATCAATGAAATAATGTAGAAATGAAATGCGGGAATTTCGAAATAAAAAGTGTACGGGGCAGGTCACTAGTTAGTAATACATACATATGGTCACGTCTATATTCCTTGCGGGGTAGACAAAGCCAACAGCCTTGAAAAGACTGAATGGCCACGTTCAGCTATTTGGCTTAATGATAGAATTGAGATTCACATAGTGACAGGTTGCTAGCCCATCGCCTAAAAAAGAATCCAAAGTTTGTAAGCCTACTCCTTAGTCGCCTTTAACGACATACATGGGAAAGCGATGTAGTGGTCCTATTCTTTTTTGTATTGGTGCCGGGAACCACACGGCACTCTAGTTATTAATATTAGAAGGATAGTGGGTATGTTTATTGATATTAAGATATATTCTAATCTTCAGTTCAGCTGAATTTATAAAGCATCATTTAAATCCTACTAATATTATAAATGCGAAATTTTGTATGTTAGGATGTCAGTAGGGATTTTTGTTACTCTTTCACGCACAAACTACTGAACCGATTACGATGAAATTTGGTATGTAGGAAGCTGAAGATCCAGAATAACATATAGGCTACTTTTAATCCCGGAATTCCCGCGGGATTGATAGGGTTTCCATGCGGACGAAGTCGCGGGCGACCTCTAGTTGTACGTATTATTGATTACCTTAAGCAAAGTTAAAATTGACATTCACTATAACCTAAGCTAGGTATATGGTGTAATAAACAAGTAAGATTCCATTCCATTCCAATTTTTCCATGAATATATATGTATTAAGTAATAAAATCCATTCTAATTGAAATCCATAATTATTATGAATGCGAAATTTTTTTTTCAAAGCTTAAATAAAACAGCAAAAAGTATTTTTTTTACAATCACGTTTTTTTGTTATTATGAAGAATTAGGGAATGACTTTTTTTAATTGTAAATTTTATTTTATCTATCTATGTTGTGTTTATACTAGTAGTTCCAAATTTTAAAGTGAAACATATAAATAAATAATATACGGCAGAAATAAACAACTAATGACTTCTGACTTTTAAGATATTTAACTTAGTGACTGCTAAATTGTCAAATATTAGCTATAAGTTTCCTGAATAAATAAAAAATAATTGAAAACCCTTGTTCAAAGGAACCATTTTCAAAATCGTAAAAAAATACAGCTTAGTCTGTACTTCATTTTGTTTTTTCTAAAACTTATGTAATTATTGCAGTAATCATTTATTTAAGTAATTAATTAAGTAATTTTAAGATGCTTTGGTTATGTTGAGAGGATGGATAAAAGCATTTTAACTAAGTAAATATACAAGGTGAGTGTAAAAAGATACGTTGGAAGAGGAAGGTCAAGTCGGAAGGACCTTGATCAAATTGTGGACGTCCTGGTGAGAGGTCAGGTCAAGAGTACCCTAAACCGGCGAGCTTGCATAAAGACAGTGATGAATGTGGATGAAGCAAAAGAAGTATGCAAGGATCGTGACAAATGGAATGATATGCTCTGTCTACCCCTCCGCGATAGATGACTTTTTAAAGTAATATTCGTATACAAATATACCTAGGTACCTACTTACCTACCTAATTACTAAAAATATATTTCTTTTTTGAGAAATATAGTTCACTGTACCTACTCGTAATATAAAGCAGTATTTTTTTCACCTTTAGGTATACATGCATGAACAATTTTTTTTATTTAGTAATCTAAACGGATAAGATAAACCGTACATCCACATCTAGACAATTATAAATGAAGGTAATAATATTATAACCGTAATTTATTCACCACTGTAGGTGTAGCATAATCAAGTAATTTACATAAAGTATTTAAATAAATCATAAAACATGCATAAATGTATGATAATTATTGCTCTGATAAACGATAATCAGCGTATCATAGAATAATTACATTAAACCCACATCTAAATAAGTAATTATAAGCAGATATTTTATTATGGAAATGACTAGAAAGCATTAAGATATACGCACGCTATATGACCTTTGCCGACCATACATATGTACATTTTCAAAACTACCACTGGCACGTTTAAAAACAAAAGAAAAAAAAACTTGCGATTTGCAAGGATAACACTGAATAATTCGTAATTTAAATTAAACACTTTCAAAATGAAATAAATGATTTCGAAATACAAACTTTATCATGAAAATGTCACGTTGATGTTTTCATTTTTTATATTCCAATTTCAAATTCCAAACAAATTTTATTGAAACATTCTTTTTAGAGTTTCCACCGTGGAAAATTGGTTTTTGCGGTTAGTTTATTTTGCCATACATATGTCATTCACCGTACGAGGTTGGTATTATTTTATTTTTATTTACGCCCGGACGCGTGCGTACGATCGCGCCAACAGTTGTATACTAACAGAGATAATATATTTCTTATCTATGTAGGCAATAGTTTAGCGGAAAAATAAACAACATTGAACTTCGAGTATTTATTTTATGTGTCTGTTACGACCTACTTAGTTGATAGTTAAACTTTTTTTTTTGTGTACCGTCTCATTTACTCATTTTCTCTTTGTCTTTACTTTTACTTCGGGACCCGAGGGCGGTTTTTCAAACGTTTTTCAAACCTTGGACGAATGCCCCATTTGTTTTAATTTCATTATTTTTAAGCATACAAGTAAAGACGTCAAGTATTTACTTAATTAAGGCTACAAATCCTATCTAGACCTAAAATTTGAAATTTCATATGTTTTTCATCACCATTAGAGCATTACATACATAGTCATGTCTATGTGCCTTACGGGGTAGACAGAGCTAACAGTATTGAAGAGACTGATAGCTGATAGGCCACGTTCAGCTATTTGGTTGAGAGAATTAAGATTCAAACAGTGACTGGTTGCTAGCCCATCGCCTAACAACAAGAATTCCAAGATTATAAGCCTACCCTTTAGTCGCCTTTTACGATATCCATAGAGATCTCCATCAGAGAATGAGTGGTCCTATTCTTTTTTTTTTATTGGTGCCGGGAACCTATAGACTTTATGAATGAATGAATGTCAGTTCATCAGTTTTTTTATCTATATATATAAAACTCTTCCGTTACTGAGTGACTGACTGACAGACAACGCACAGTCGAAACTACTGGTCGTAGACAGCTGAAATTTGGAATGTAGGTTCCTTGGGATATGTAGGGGAGCACTAAGAAAGGATTTTTGGAAATTCAACCCCCAAGGGGGGGAAAAGGGGTAAAAACGTTTCTATGAAAAATCTTATTCCTTGGGTTTATAAACTTGAAACTTGGCATGAACACGTACATAGGCAAGTAAATATGTTTGACATTATAAGTTTTTTCAAACTACCCTCCAATCGTGATTTAGGGGGTGCGATTGGTTGACTGATTTATTAACGCACAGCCGAAACCGCTCGGTATAGGAGTCTGAGATTTTGAACAGAGGTTCCTTTAGTAACATAAGTGAGCACTAAGAAGGGATTTTTGAAATGTCAACCCCCAAGGGGGGGAAACGGGATAAACTGAGCCGGGGCTGCGGGAAAGTTCTAACGAGATACCGTGGCCCCGGAACGCAAAGGGCCACTGAAGGAACGAGGTGGGTTTTAGTCAGTAAAAGTCTGACACTCCCTTCCGTTCCACCCAGAGCGGGAGAGGTCATTTGATGATTTCCCATCCTTAAAAAAAAGACTTTGTATGACAACTTTCAGTCGTCTCTTTAACATACATAATAACATACATAATTATGTACATACATGCATAACATTAATAACATCACGCCTTTAAATCCCTATTTTGTGTTAACACTACCCATACAAACAGCTAAAAGGAAACAAGTGAAGAGACGAAATTTGTCCGCATCCATTTTCACCTAAATTCTTAACGTTAATGAGATTTACTTTTTATTATCAGGTCAACCTAATAGCCTCACATGTACGTATAACTTCGTAAGAATTTTCTTTCAACTCCTAACCGTTGAGGAGTTGTACCTTCCATCATCAGCTCATTCACATGGGATGATGACTATCAGACGCAAATACTTAGCCAGATCTATGAAATTGTCAAAAACGTAATTGCCTGTAAATTTGAGGTTTGCCCTTGATTTCCCTGGAATACCATCATCAGATCCTGACTAGGTAACAACGGGACCAACTTGAAAGTATACTCTACCGAACAAAAAACGAATCACGTAAATTGGTCCATAAATCTCGGCGTAATCGGTATGCAATATGCATAAATAAAACACCCGAATTTTATTTTCTATTAACTATCACGAGGCTACATCATCCCTGAGTAACACAGGCTATATTTAATTCCAGTTGTAACAAGATTTCAGCCTGTGGAAGAAAAAGCCCTGTCGAATTCATTAAAAAACGCTATATATAACCGAATTACACGTGGGCGAAGCCGCGGGCGGAAAGCTAGTGTAATTATAAATAAATTTATGTACTTACATATCACCAAATTTATTATCTTCAGTAACACTTGGTGAATCAATACGTTTCTCATGAAAACTTCTCCATTTTTCACCTCCAAGACTTGATTTGGGTGAAACCTCATTCAAATTAAACAAACTGTTCGATACATGATTATATCTTTTTACATTAACATTCATATTATGTCCATAACCATCTGAGTTTATTTCTGTAAATATCACATCATTCTTAACACTGTTAACATTATATTTATCATTATCATCACTTAATATGTTTGTATCCGATACTGTAGTTTTATTTATTTCCAACGAATCATTACCCAAACGTAGATTTGTAATATTGTCTGTTAAATTATCATTATTTGCATTGCCGCCATCAACAGAGTTACTTGTTTCAGTATCATGGACAGCTAGTCTTCTTTTGTTAAATTCAGATTGACCATTCTCAATAACGAATTCGGAATCATTCTCTGCGTCTGTTGTTTTATAAATTTTCACATTAACATCAATATATTTAGTGTTTTCATCATCGTCAACTTGCATTTTCTCATTTTCACGCTGCCGTGTTGACTCGTCATCATAATAATCATCTGTTCTGTTGTTTGCGACATCATTATTATTTAAATTTATGTTAATATCATCAGTTGTATCTTCGTAAGCTATGTTGACAATGCCACTGTTTTCGGTAGTCATATTCTGTGGAGTTGTGAAACATTTTATATACATAACTAGCTTTCCGCCCGCGGCTTCGCCCACGTGTAATTCGGTTATATATAGCGTTTTTTAATGAATTCGACAGGGCTTTTTCTTCCACAGGCTGAAATCTTGTTACAACTGGAATTAAATATAGCCTGTGTTACTCAGGGATGATGTAGCCTCGTGATAGTTAATAGAAAATAAAATTCGGGTGTTTTATTTATGCATATTGCATACCGATTACGCCGAGATTTATGGACCAATTTACGTGATTCGTTTTTTGTTCGGTAGAGTATACTTTCAAGTTGGTCCCGTTGTTACCTAGTCAGGATCTGATGATGGTATTCCAGGGAAATCAAGGGCAAACCTCAAATTTACAGGCAATTACGTTTTTGACAATTTCATAGATCTGGCTAAGTATTTGCGTCTGATAGTCATCATCCCATGTGAATGAGCTGATGATGGAAGGTACAACTCCTCAACGGTTAGGAGTTGAAAGAAAATTCTTACGAAGTTATACGTACATGTGAGGCTATTAGGTTGACCTGATAATAAAAAGTAAATCTCATTAACGTTAAGAATTTAGGTGAAAATGGATGCGGACAAATTTCGTCTCTTCACTTGTTTCCTTTTAGCTGTTTGTATGGGTAGTGTTAACACAAAATAGGGATTTAAAGGCGTGATGTTATTAATGTTATGCATGTATGTACATAATTATGTATGTTATTATGTATGTTAAAGAGACGACTGAAAGTTGTCATACAAAGTCTTTTTTTTAAGGATGGGAAATCATCAAATGACCTCTCCCGCTCTGGGTGGAACGGAAGGGAGTGTCAGACTTTTACTGACTAAAACCCACCTCGTTCCTTCAGTGGCCCTTTGCGTTCCGGGGCCACGGTATCTCGTTAGAACTTTCCCGCAGCCCCGGCTCAGTTTATCCCGTTTCCCCCCCTTGGGGGTTGACATTTCAAAAATCCCTTCTTAGTGCTCACTTATGTTACTAAAGGAACCTCTGTTCAAAATCTCAGACTCCTATACCGAGCGGTTTCGGCTGTGCGTTAATAAATCAGTCAACCAATCGCACCCCCTAAATCACGATTGGAGGGTAGTTTGAAAAAACTTATAATGTCAAACATATTTACTTGCCTATGTACGTGTTCATGCCAAGTTTCAAGTTTATAAACCCAAGGAATAAGATTTTTCATAGAAACGTTTTTACCCCTTTTCCCCCCCTTGGGGGTTGAATTTCCAAAAATCCTTTCTTAGTGCTCCCCTACATATCCCAAGGAACCTACATTCCAAATTTCAGCTGTCTACGACCAGTAGTTTCGACTGTGCGTTGTCTGTCAGTCAGTCACTCAGTAACGGAAGAGTTTTATATATATAGATTAACACGTCTATATCCTTTACGGGGTTCACGGAGCCGAAATTTTTACGCCAAGTTTATCTGTATAGCTTAATCATGGAATTGAAATTCAAATCGTGACAGGTGATTCGTGAAAGAAGAATCCCAAGTTTATAAGCATATTATTTTAACGGAATGAAATAACTAAAGAGAGTGATATAAGCATTTTATATAATCTTCATAATATGGTATTTTTTGTATTATTATTTCCGACACAGTGTTAATTCTTATATGGCATTAATGAATTTAATTTTAGGCGATAGGCTAGCAACCTAGATAATTCACTATTCGAGTCTCAATTCCATAATTAAGCCGCACAGTTCAACGTGGGCTTGTTCATTCGAGATTGGCTCTGCCTACCCCAAAAAGGAAAAAGATCTGATTATAAATATGTACTACAGTTGGAAACGGTGATAGAAGAATCTATATAAGTATTTGTTATAAAATATAGTATCGTTAACACAAGTTTCGAACTTACTTCGAGGCTAACTCAATCAGTGTAATTTGTCCCGTATATATTTATCTTTAAGAATAATAATTCTAGATCATAATTACCTGGACCTTCGATTGATTTGAAAACAATATGAATATCTCACATGTGTAAGTACTTAGGCTTAGAATAAGTTTAAAGATACAGTTAAACACAACGAAATCAAACCGGCTAATGAACAGACAGACAAACAGGAGGAAATGAGAAATGATAATATTATTGCGAGATCAAAAAAACATTACTCTTCCTTTGCTTTGGTTGGGTAAAAAATACAAACATTTGAAGGCAAATACATAACATGGATAGTGGATTGCCGTGTGGTTCACGGCACTTTGGAATAGACCACTCCAGCTTTGCCCCGTAGAAACTTAGAGGGGTAGACAGAGCCAACAGTCTTGAAATGACTGAAAGGCCACGATAAGCTGTATGGCTTTATGATGGAATTGAGATTTAAATAGTGAAAGGTTGCTAGCCCATCGGTTACAAGAGGAATTCCAAGTTTATAAGCCCATCCCTTAGTCGCCTTTTACAACATCCATGGGAAAGATATGGAGCGGTTCTATTCTAAAGTGCCTTAAACCAAACTTAACAAAGTCCCAAAAGGCGACTAAAGGGATTAAACACACACTACATCGAAGGAGTCAATAGCTATCTCACTTTGGACGACTTTTACACCATTTGCAAGAGAAAGAATGAATTCTTCTACTGTGTCAAGGTACTTACATTTTGAGAGAAAAAAATCCTCTGTATTTTTCACAAAAGTCTAGGTTTAAAATTACAGAAATCTTACACACGACCAGCACAACATTGTAAGAATGTCTTCATCAAGAATTAACGATGTAGGCAAATAAAAATATGGCTTTGATAAAGGACACGTCACACTGTTGTCCAATTTGTAAAAAAAAAAATACATAAACACATATACATACATACATACATATAATCACGTCTTTTAGGGTAGACAGAGCCAACAGTCTTGAAAAGACTGATAGGACACGTTCAGCTTTTTGGCTTGATGATAGAATTGAGATTTAAAATATAGTGACAGGTTGCTAGCCCATCGCCTAAAAGAATCCCAAGTTTATATGCCTATCCCTTAGTTGCCTTTTACAACATCAATGGGAACGAGATGAAGTGGTCCTATTTTTTTTTTCATTGGTGCCGGGATCCATACGGCACTAAGTATAATATATATCATAATAAAAAGAGAAACATACATAAAATCACGCCTCTTTCCCGGAGGGGTAGGCAGAGACTACCTCTTTCCAATTGCCACGATCTCTGCATACTTCTTTCGCTTAAAAAGAGAAATAGCTATAGTTTTTGATGCGCGATGAAAACGGCATCGCGCGCGACTTTCTACGAGCGCAGGATTAAATGTCGAAGGTGCGTACGGATGTAACCTGGAATAGAAATAAGGGAAATGCGAGAACAAATACATATAGAAGTTTTTTTTTGTTCTACTGAACCGATTTTGATGATATTTGACACACAGGTGTAAAAGTCTGGAGCAATATTTTTTTGTCTGGTAATTTCCGGCGAGAGAGAAAAAACTCGTTAATTTCCGTTCCCATGGGAATTTCGGGAATTTCCGCATGTTTATGTTGAAGTCAATCACAGGATTCTAATGAAGTGAAAATTTACATATTATTATTCTTATTTTAATTTCATATAACAATTATCTTTTCGGCAGGAAGGTAGATTGTACCTACTAGGAGATGAGGGACGTTGGAAGTCCTCAAAACGGAATTTTTCGTTTCACGCGGGTGGAGCCGCGGGCGTTCTCTACAAACCTGTAATCACGTCTTTACCCCTTACGAGTTAGACAGAGCCTACAGTCTCGAAATTGCTGAGAGACCATGTTTACCCTTAAGGCTTAATGTTGGAATTTAGATTCATATAATGACAGTTTGCTAGCACATTTAAATATATGCATTCATATGTGTTTTAATACATACATATGTCAATAAATATGTATATAAATAAAACATTTTTATACCTGTGTGATCTCACCCTTACCCAACATGCCACAGAAAATTTCTTTTAAATTATAAGGTTCATTTCACACCGTGATTCAAAAAGATGGTTTTGCGATAACGCGACATGATAAACCAATACTTTAATCATGAATCTGATACGGTGATGGGGTTTTAATTACCATGACGCAAACAGCTGAATGTGACCTTTCTGTATTTCCGAGACTGTTGACTCTGTCTATCCCGTAAGGGATTGAGACGTGATTGTATGCATGTAGGTATGACCAAAAAAAGACAGGTGAACGTGGTTCGCGTTTGGCTCCGTCTGTCCCGTTAAAGAAAATGACGAGCTTCATTTGAAGGAAGTCAGTCGCTGTCGCCACAAAATTTTCTTAAAATACTTAGTTTATTTTTCGTTAATATGGTTCATTTTATAAACACACTAGCGACCCGCCCCGGCTTCGCACGGGTGCAAAATTCGGAAAAAATTATACATAAAAACCTGTTACAAAAAACCGCATCAAAATCCGTTGCGTAATTTTAAAGATTTAAGCATACAGACAACTTCGCTTCATCCACATTCATAACTTTCTTCATGCAAGCTCAGCGGTTTCGGGTACTCTTGACCTGACCCTTTACCAGGACGTCCTTAATTTGATCAAGACACGTTCGTCTAGGTCTTCCCACTCCGACCATTCCCTCCACACTCTCCTTGTATATCTGCTTAGTCAACCTGCTTTCATTCATCCTCTCCACATGAGCAAACCATCGACGCATGTCCGGCCCAAATAAACGGTCTCCGTCTTGTCCGGCTTTTGTTAGGCTTTTTACATTTTACATACAATTGTTTTATCGTACCTATTAATAATACTAAGACAAAATCCTCAATAATATAGGGTGTCCGGCTGTTTTAGCCAAATGTCCGGCGAAACTGGCTGGTCTGTCCGGCTATTAGGTTTGAAGACCTGACAATCTCAGCAACATCAAGGCCGGATTTGTTCAGCCTGCCGCTTCTATCTGATACATCAGACATTGTATGTTCGTATTATGGAGGCTACCAAATATGCCAATGAAAGCTTCTTAAATTTAAGAGCTTTCATTGGCATATAATCTCTTGTCGTTGGAGCAAAGTGGAGCGTCCTCCATGCATTATTTTTAACTGTCAAATGTTTTAATGAGTTAAAAATGTTTTAAAAAGGTAAGCATTGGAATAAAAAACAATCTGCTTTTGTAAATGTTTATTGAAGAACTTAAACCTTACTATAATAATCAGTGTATTTAACAGCGAATATATGTAATTAAAAAAACAATTGAGCGTGTGAAATTTCTTAATATTTTTTTTCACTAGATGGCGTTGATCAAACTGGCAAAATTTGATTTTAATTTATACATTTCTAGTTTTGATGTTGGGTGCATTACTGTAACAAACTAATTGTATTAATATTACCTTGATTCCACATTGTTTGATAACTTTAAAATCTATTAAAAGCTTACAACAACATTTGAATTGACAATTTTTTTTGACAACGCCATCTTTGGACTTGATTTTATTTTACTCATAGTATAAAAAGCCCTCATTGAGAAATCAAATATGTAATGTAAAATTATTTCTAAATCATTAATAAATTACATTCTCAGGTATGTATTTATTGAATAATGTATTTTAAACGAACGCTTATACTATTGTGATGCTTGTGGGGTAAAATAATGATTATTAAAAGTATCTATTTTTCTTTTTCTTTCTTAAGTTTTATTGTTACATCTCGATGTACATAAATAAATAAATAACGAAACTGTTCACGTATGCTTTAAATAAATAAATTCTGTTTGTTTTTTTTGTAAATAGGTACTGCACAATGGCGGACTTATCTCTATGACAGAATCATTAAGGCATAGTAGCTACAGCTAGGGTACAATAATAAAAAAAAGAATACATAAGTACAGTAAAATATACATAATTAAATAAAATAAAACCATATATGTACATACATATAACAACTCAATGCGTTACACGATCGAAAATCAATGTTTTTGACTCGAAGTTTCAGTAATGATGAAAAGACTTTAACACAAGGTAATTTACACAGCGCTAGCTCTAATTTACATATAGTTGGTATAAATAACATAAATACATTCATATTACATATACAGACTAGACAGAGCCAACAGTCTTGAAAAGACCGAAAGGCCACGTTCTGCTGTCTACCTATTTATTTATTAGCGTCTTGCCCCGGCGTCGCTCGGGTAGCATTTATAGACTAAAACCTTCCTCAGAAAACCTTCTTTCCAATGTATCAAACAGAAACAAAATCCGTCTACAACTTTCCGAGATTAGCACATACATACAGATAGAGATAAAAGGGGACTTTGTAATATGTAGTATTTGAGTTTAGGGCCTTTTAAGGCTAATATAAGTTTGCCTTTGTGGAATATTTGTAAGTTAAATCTATGTATTTAATTCCATACATTTTTAATTCCAAGTTAAGAAGGTATGTATAATTTTTAAGTTACCGCTTTAAAACAAAACTAACAAAAAGCATATTGTTCTAATCAAAGCGAAAGACTCCGAATGAGGACGTATAAAAAGAAGAATGCGAGGATCGTGATAAGTAAGAAGATATAGATTTCTGTCTACCCCATAAAAAAGAATCAACAAGTCTATATAAATGTAAAGAAAAATAAAAGTTATATTTATTTCAACTTCATTGCACAAAATACAAATGTATGTATAGCACAATTGGCGGATTTACCTATTGCTATTAAAAGGAATTTCTGAATCGCGCTACGAGAGTTTTTGTTGAGAAATTTGTATATCTAGTCGCGTTTGGGTACATTGACTCGGGGGGTCCGTGGCTCCGCTGTAAGGGTGATGGGGCAATCTCTTCCAGGCACTACAGTCATCACCTGCTGATGATGATTGCAGTGATGGAACAAAACCTCGAACTTATTCAGGCTCCCGACTATTAGAGACAAGAGCGATAGAATCTCGACCCAACCGTTGAAGCCAATTTGACCGCCTGCCTTTTTGCATTTGTTTATTTAATAAAATTTATTTGCATTATTTCGCTTTATATAAATATTAAAATTAATTAAATTAAAACTAAAGCTGAAACTACTTATAAAAAGAAAGAAAAAAGATACTTACAAACTAATTAATTGAAAACTAAAACTACTTATAAAAATAAAGAAAAAAGATGACTACAAACTAAAATTTAATTTATAAATTGTACAGTCCCATACAATGTATGTATTTTGCATTTACATTGCCGTGTGGTTTTATTTCTAATCCAGGTTACAACCGTAGCAAGTCGCGCGCGATGCTGTTTTTATCGCGCATCAAAAACTATAACTGTTTCTCTTTTTATTATGATATATTATACTTATTGCCGTATGGTTCCCGGCACCGATACAAAAAAGAATAGGACCACTCCATCTTATAGACTATTTATTTAGACTAGATCTCGATTATTGGAACATGTCGAAAACCGGTTGTCGGTAATTGGATTTCTGCAGTCGAATATTAGGCCAAAAATACCATATTTCTATATTGGTATATCTTGTAAATTTTTATATCACATTCATTTCTACTTTAATATATCATGCAAAATACCCTAAAATTTTACTGAAAACTTCAAAATATGATAAAATAATAAAAATAAAACAAATATTGTAAAAATACTAGAGTTCGTGCGTTAAAGTGTCGATGATTGGGTGTTTTACCGTACTTGACGGCTTTTAGGGTTAGTTGGACCTTTAACTTACAAGTTTCCCGATGTCAATTCCTGGCGATATTTTCTGGTCGGCCTGTGTCTTAGATGAAAGAGATAAAGAAAAATATTTTATTTCACGCAAAAGGTGACATTGCATTGTTCACCGTAATAAAAATACAAAAATTTAATGATGCGACCAAAAGGGTTTCCACTCAGCATATGCATGTGAATAATGAGGTTATACAATGCGTTAATTTTCAATGAAACCTAGTACGGAGGAGGCTTAGTCAATTAATAGGTATATAGGACAAATATATAGTTATAGTATGTAAAATATGGTATTATTGGCATAGTAGTCCCATGTACCCGAAACCGCCGAGCTTGCATGAAGTGAATTATTTATGTGGATGAAGCAAAGGAAATATGCAGAGATCGTGGCAAGTGAAAAGAGGTAGTCTCTGCCTACCCCTCCGGGAAAGAGGCGTGATTTTTATGTATGTATGTATGTATGTAGTCCCATAACAGAAGTCTTAAACTTCCTTTGCGGGTAGCTCTTGCTAATCCTACTAATATTATACATGCGAAAGTTTGTATGTCAGTATGGATGTATGTTACTCTTTCACGCAAAAACTACTGAACCGATTACGATGAAATTTGGTATGTAGGTAGCTGAAGACCCAGAATAACATATAGGCTACTTTTCATCCCGGAGTTCCCGCGGGATTGATAGGGTTTCCAAGCGGACGAAGTCGTGGGCGGCCTCTAGTTTGTAATAATTTGATGTGCGATTGAGAGTACTTAATGTATTAGGTATATCTCATTTAATTTGAGAGGTCTGTAAGGATCGTAGCAAGTGGAAATCCATAGTCTCTGCCTACCTCAATGGGAAACAGGCGTGATGGTACGTATGTAAACTTCGATGCGGTTAGATATAATAAACTCACTTTAAGATATTTATTTTCGTTTGAAGTGCTAAGCAAATAGTTGAATCTCAAAAAAATATTAACTAACTTACAAACACAAGTAAAAAGCACAGCTGTCATTTAGTATTATTAGATAGTCAATTATCGATAGCGTCGTACTATTCTTCTTCCTCCCGGCTTTAGTTCCAGCATCCTCACCTCTCTGGAGAGGAGCCCGGGGTGTGCCTTTGACCATGGATCCTGGATTGGGTGAGTCAGCTTTTTACACGAAGCGATTCCCATCTGACCTCCGCAACCTTTGCTAACCTAACCCGTATTGGATCATATGGTTACACATCCAGCTGCCTGAATGTGCAGGTTTCCTCACGATGTTTTCCTTAACTAAACTTAAACTTATGTAAATAACTTGGAAAAATTTTTTGGTACATGGCCGGTGTAAGTTATTATTCATGATTTTAAAATTTTAAACAATCTGCATTATTTCAGTTGGCGTTTGTAGGTAAGGGGTCATGGTATTTAATCAACAAAATTCGTAAAAATTGTGAATAATAGGCATGTCTTATTTCTTTATAAAGAAAAAAAGAAAAAGCTAAGAAAGTAGAAACGAAAGGAGAAAATTACATGTAACGAAATCATAATACCTACCTAATGTTATTAGAAAAAGTCAAGTCTACCCCGTTATCTGGTATCAGAGTATGCTGTTATTGACATTTAAGTACATAAAATAAGTTGTTTTAAAATTAAACTTTTCATCAACGTTTCTTAGGAGTTTCTGAAACGCGCTATCAAAGTTTTTGAACACTTTTAATTGAAATACAATTTTGTTATCAATCCAGTCGGCGGTCGGCAGTGCCTTCTGGTACTGCCGCGTATACGCTGTAAGTGTGTCCACGGGTACATCACCTTGCACGTACTATTGTTACAACATCCGAGTCATTATTGGGTACGGGCTCGGAAGTTGTAACGAAGCACCGTGACCCGGAGTGCCTTATATAGGGCTTCCAATTAGTGTTAAGGTTCTTTTCTAACCCCCAGCGTATGCACTTTGACCGCTGCTTTTTTATTTTTTTTTAAAAAATAAAATATCTCATCTATTCTTTTCGTGAGTGTTTTTTTACGTCTACTTATTTACTAAGATGACATCTTCCAACATGAGTTTTTTTTTATTTTTTTATTAAGTACATAATTTTTCTTTGTTTTTTTTTCTTATTTCGTTTCTTTTTTTAATATAAAAGAATTGTTTCATATTTTACCCGTGTTACTACATAACCATTCCTAACTGAGTTGATGAGTATATGTTTACCCGATTGCGTCGGCGTAAGAGATTCGCTTGTACGCCAAACTTGATAATAAAAATTGTTCATTCCTTGTAAACAATTAAATTATTATAAAAATCGAATCCGAATAAAAATAAATGAAAAATTATAAGTACCAATTTCCCAATAAAGAAGTGAAGTGGTGTTATTTGTAGCTACATACTACATTTGTATCAAATTAACTGCTTGTTTTAATAGAAAGTGATCTTGTCAACATTTTGTAAGATTGAAAGGCGTAATGAAAGATATATTCTCATTCATTATCATTGGTGATCCAGTATAAGCTATTGGAGCGTTATCAGGCTTATCAAGTAACGTTTTTTAAATCTGTGGGCTTATCAAAGTGTCCAAACGCTCGCAAGAGTTTCTATATTACGGGTCGTTAACGCCTGACAGTATTTTACCAACATGGCCCAAAGTGCTTTTTACATTGAACTTCCAAAGGAGAAATTTTCATCTTGTTACTAGCATTTAGACCAGCTTTTTGATGACCGTGTTGCTTAAAATGTAAAAAAATAATAATTATTGTATTTATTTACTGAAAAAATATATATCATCTAATTCTCTTTGAACTGTTATTACGAGTTCCCGAATCCGACAAATTTGCATGAAGAGAGTTATAAATGTGGATGAAGCGTGCAGGAATCGTGGCAAGTGGAAAGATATAGCCCTGTCTACCCCACCGGGGAAACGCGTGATTTTATGTATGTATGTATCGTTACGACTAAGTAGCTTCTACGTTTAGCTTCTTCTTAATATATCCTTTCGTAACATATAACTTTGAATTAAGTATGCGTTCTCTCATAAAATATATTTCCACGTGAGTATTATGCTTAAATATATTGCTCTTGGTTGGATTTACTGTTTCACATTCTCTGATTAATACAATGTTAAAAATAACAGATGGCGCTAGTTACCATAAAATCATAAAATGTTATTGTTACCGGTTACCAGTTTTAATGCAACCGAAAAAAATAGATGGCGCTCTATGTAATTTTAACATTTAACCGACGCGACGGTATGATTGTAGTGACAATTTTTATGTATACCTACTTCGGATTTACCGGGTGTGCTATTACATAATTATGTCGAAAATAAAACACCGATGGTACCACAAAGTTAAACCCAACGATGCGAATAAGTAAAATACTTATAAAAAAAATCGTTCCCGCGCAATTTTAATATACATAAAATAAGTTGTTTAAAAATTAAACTTTTCATCAGTGTTTCTTAGGAGTTTCTGAAACGCGCTATCAAAGTTTTTGAACACTTTTAATTGAAATACAATTTTGTTATCAATCCAGTCGGCGGTCGGCAGTGCCTTCTGGTACTGCCGCGTATACGCTGTAAGTGTGTCCACGGGTACATCACCTTGCACGTACTATTGTTACAACATCCGA
This sequence comes from Amyelois transitella, assembly GCF_032362555.1. Classification (NCBI taxonomy): domain Eukaryota; kingdom Metazoa; phylum Arthropoda; class Insecta; order Lepidoptera; family Pyralidae; genus Amyelois; species Amyelois transitella. The sequence goes on from NC_083533.1 coordinate 3,195,064, forward strand.
GTCATTATTAGGCAACAGCACTCGGAAGTTGTAACGAAGCACCGTGACCCGGAGTGCCTTATATTGGGCTTCCAATTAGTGTTAAGGTTCTTTTCTATCCCCCAGCGTATGCACTTTGACCGCTGCTTTTTTATTTTTTTTTATAAAAATAATATCTTTTCAATTCTTTTCATGAGTGTTTTTTTTACGTCTACTTATTTACTAAGATGACATCTTCCAACATGAGTATGTATGTTAAAAAAAATAATTATCGTATTTATTTACAGAAAAAAATATAAATCATCTACCTAAATTACATCTCTTTGAACCGTTATTACGAGTTCCCGAATCCGATAAATTTGCATGAAGAGAGTTATAAATGTGGATGAAGGGTGCAGGAATCGCGGCAAGTGGAAAGATATGGGCCCTGCCTACCCCTCCGGGGAAACGCGTGATTTTATGTATGTGTGTATCGTTACGACGAGGTAGCTTCTACGTTTAGCTTCTTCTTACTTCCTTCAATCCTTTCGTAACATATTACTTTGAATTCAGTATGCGATCTCTCATAAAATATATTTCCACGTGAGTATATGCTTAAATATATTGCTCTTGGTTGGATTTACTGTTTCACATACTCTGATTAATACAATGTTAAAAATAACAGATGGCGCTAGTTACCTAAAAATCATAAAATGTTATTGTTACCGGTTACCAGTTTTAATGCAACCGAAAAAAATAGATGGCGCTCTATGTAATTTTAACATTTAACCGACGCGACGGTATGATTGTGGTGATAATTTTTATGTATACCTACTTCGTATTTACCGAGTGTGCCATTACATTATTATGTCGAAAATAAAGCACCGATGAAGAGAACCAAGAAAAATCGGTCTCGCGCAATTTTAACAATTCAATTAGAAAGAGATGGAGGGAAGAGAATAAAAAAATTCTGTTTTCTATAGTTGGCTTTTTTTTTAAATGAAAAAGAAAAACAAATTTATCTTATATTTTTTCAACCTGGTACTCTTTGGTTCGATTTTTTTTCTCAAATCATATCCTACTAATATTATAAATGCGAAAGTTTGTGAGTATGTCACGATGTCAGTATGAATGTTTGTTACTTTTTCACGCAAAAGCTACCGAACCGATTACGATTAAATTTGGATCGTAGGTAGATTGTAGCTGAAGATCCAGAATAACATATACGCTACTACTTTTTATCCCGGAGATTTCACGCGGACGATGTCGCGGGCGGTCCTATCAAATATATTTATTGTTTACGAGTACACATGTTAAAGGCTGTTACATATTTCTGATCATCGCTGTGAGCTGTCCTAATGGACGTACAATATTGTATTTAAAATGAATTTCAGTGTCTCGATGTTTATATTTCTGTGAAAGCATATCACTTCTCAGTTTCAAAGTGTCCATGATATTAGCGGCATCTACCTTCATTGCACGGCCGAGAAATAAATGACAGCTTTTTCACTCATAACATGGCCGGTGTAAGTAATTATTCATGATTTTTAAAATTTAAACAATTGCATAATTTCAGTTTGCGTTTGTAAGGAAGGGATCATGGTATTTTATTAACCAAATTTTGTAAAAATTGTGAATAAAAGGCATGTCTTATTTCTATTTAAATAATTTAACTAAGAAAGTAGAAACGAAAGGAGAAAATTACATGCGACGAAATCATAATTACCTAATGTTATTAGAAAAAGTCAAGTCTACTCCGTTATCTGGCATCAGAGTATGCTGTTATTGACATTTAAGTACATAAAATAAGTTGTTTTAAAATTAAACTTTTCATCAACGTTTCTTAGGAGTTTCTGAAACGCGCTATCAAAGTTTTTGAACACTTTTAATTGAAATACAATTTTGTTATCAATCCAGTCGGCGGTCGGCAGTGCCTTCTGGTACTGCCGCGTATACGCTGTAAGTGTGTCCACGGGTACATCACCTTGCACGTACTATTGTTACCACCTCCGAGTAATTATTAGTCGGCGGTACTCGGAAGTTGTAACGAAGTACTTGACCCGGAGTGCCTTATATTGGGCTTCCAGTTAGTGTTAAGGTTCTTTTCTATCCTCCAGCGTATGCACTTTGACCGTCCCTTTTTTATTTTTTTTTATAAAAATAGTAGTATCTCATCTATTCTTTTCATGAGTGTCTTTTTTTACGTCTACTTATTTACTAAGATGACATCTTGCAACATGAGTTTTTTTTTTAATTTTTTATTAAGTACATTATTTTTCTATGCTTATTTTCTTTTTTCATTTCTTTTTTTTTACTATAAAAATATTTTTTCATATTTTACCCGTGTTACTACATAACCATTCCTAACTGAGTCGATGAGTATGTATAATTTAGTGTTAACACTTTTAATTTAAATATAATTATGTTATCAATCCAGTCGGCGGTCGGTAGTGCCTACCCGTACTGCCGCGTATACACTGTAAGTGTGTCCGCAGGTACATCACCTTGTACGTACTATTGTTACCACCTCCGAGTTATTATTGGGTACGGGCTCGGAAGTTGTAACGAAGTACGTGACCCGGAGTGCCTTATATTGAGCTTCCAATTAGAATTAAGGTTCTTTTCTATCCTCCAGCGTATGCACTTTGACCGCCATTTTGTTTTATAAAACCCTTTTTCTTAAATTTTTTACTTGTAATTATTTACTAAGATGACGTCTTCTAACATGGGTAATTTCTTTTTATTTATTTTCACTTAGGTACTATTGTTACAACATCCGAATAATAAGGCAAGGCGAGAGTCGGAAGTTGTAACGAAGTACGTGACCCGGAGTGCCTTATATTGAGCTTCCAATTAGTGTTAAGGTTCTTTTCTATCCTCCAGCGTATGCACTTTGACCGCTTTTTTGTTTTAAAAACCCTTTTTTTTTCAATTTTTTACTTGTAATTATTTACTAAGATGACGTCTTTCAACATGAGTTATTTCTTTTCACTTACTATTGTTACAACATCCGGATAATAGAAGGCAAGACTCGGAAGTTGTAACGAAGTACGTGACCCGGAGTGCCTTATATTGAGCTTCCAACTAGAATTAAGGTTCTTTTCTATCCTCCAGCATATGCACTTTGACCGCCATTTTGTTTTAAAAAACCCTTTCTTTTTCATTTTTTTACTAAGATGACGTCTTCCAACATAAGTAATTTCTTTTCACTTACTATTGTTACAACATCCGGATAATAGAAGCCAAGAGTCGGAAGTTGTAACGAAGTACGTGACCCGGAGTGCCTTATATTGGGCTTCCAATTAGTGTTAAGGTTCTTGTCTATCCCCCAGCGTATGCGCACTTTGATCGCATTTTGTTTTAAAAAACCTTTTTTTTTTCAATTTTGTACGTATAATTATTTACTAAGATGTCGTCTTTCAACAAAAGTTATTTCTTTTCACTTACTATTGTTACAACATCCGATTAATAAGGCGCGGTCTCGGAAGTTGTAACGAAGTACGTGACCCGGAGTGCCTTATTTTGGGCTTCCAATTAGTGGTAAGGTTCTTGTCTATCCCCCAGCGTATGCACTTTGACCGCTTTTTTGTTTTAAAAACCCTTTTTTTTTCAAATTTTTACTTGTAATTATTTACTAAGATGACGTCATCCAACATGAGTTATTTCTTTTTATTTCTTTTCACTTAGGTACTATTGTTACAACATCCGAAGTGGTCTGGTCTCGGAAGTTGTAACGAAGTACGAAACCCGGAGTGCCTTATATTGAGCTTCCAACTAGAATTAAGGTTCTTTTCTATCCTTCAGCGTATGCACTTTGTCCGCCATTTTGTTTAACAAAACCCTTTTTTTTTTCAATTTTTTACTTGTAATTATTTACTAAGATGACGTCTTCCAACATGAGTACTTTCTTTTTATGTCTTTTCACTTACTATTGTTACAACATCCGATTTTATCTTAAATGGGCTCAAATCGGAAATTGTAACGAAGTACGAAACCCGGAGTGCCTTATATTGGGCTTCCAACTAGCAGTAAGGTTCTTCTCTATCCTTCAGCGTTATGCACTTTAACCGCCATTTTGTCTTAAAAATCTATATTTTTTTTGTATTTTCAATTTTTTTTAAAGAAAGTTTTTCATTCAGTGGCTAAATCGCATAGATATTAATAAAAGTATTCTATTTTTTTATAAAAATAATATCTCGTCTATTCTTTTTATGAGTGTTTTTTTTATTAATGTCTACTTATTTTCTAAGATTAGAGACTAAACACATTCTATCATTACAGCATCCGGATAAAGTTTAAAGCAGTTTCCCGAAGTTGTAATAAAGTATGTGACCAGCTTGTTGGAAGCTGTCAGCTGTTATGAGATCCGACATATTCCAACATGAGATTTTTATTTTTTAATTTTTTTTAATACATTTATTTCTTCCGTTTTTTTTTCTTTGTTTCTTTTCTTTTAATATAAAACTATTTTTTCATATTTTAATCGTGTTATTACATAATCATACTTAACAAAGTAAATGAGTATATTTATACCCGAATGCGTCAATGTAAAAGATTTGCTTGTACGTCAAACCTTATAATAAAAAGTTCATTCTTTGTAAACAATTTAATTATAATAAAAATCGAATTCGAAAATTAAAAAAAAAAATTGATGACTAACTCGCTTAAACGTAAAAAAAATATTTTAGTTATTTATAGAAAAAAAATATAATTCATCTAATTCTCTTCGAACCTAGCTAGTTATATTACGAGTTACCGAATCCGACAAATTTGCATGAGGAGAGTCATAAATGTGGATGAAGTGAAAGAAGTGTGCAGGGATCGTGGCAAGTGGAAAGATATAGCCCTGCCTACCCCTCCGGGGAAACGCGTGATTTTATGTATATATGTATGTATCGTTACGACTAGGTAGCTTCTACGTTCAGCTTCTTCTTAATTCCTTAAATCCTTTCGTAACCTATTACTTTGAATTTGGTATACGATCTATCATTAAACATATTCCCACATGATTATACGTTTAAACTAGCTGTCCCGGCAAACGTTGTTTCGCCATATAAATAATTTTTAAGTAATTTATAGTTAAAAAAAATGTTGAGGGTGGACAACCCTTAACACTTAGGGGTATGAAAAATAGATGTTAGACGATTCTCAGACCTACCGAATATGCATGCAAAATTTGGTTAAAATTGGTAAAGCCGCTTCGGAGGAGTACGGAGACAAACATTGTGACACGAGAATTTTATATGTAAGATATATTGTTTTTTGGATGGTAAACTTTGTCTACTGTCTACCCAAAAATTGATTGCTACCTTTTACATTTCATTATTGATTTTAAACTTCTTGGTTTCTAATATAATAGGACACCAATTAAAAGTCAATATATAAGTTTAGTATTTTGTTAGTAAACGAAACTTCCAAGTAAAATTTGATATAAATCTATCATCAGGAAAAACATCCATTTAGTAAAAAGAATAACTATTTATGAAATGTAAATAATAACAGATGGCGCTAGTTATCCTACAAATAATTAAATTAGATGTCACTGTATGCTTTCAGTGATTACCGTTTTCATAATAACCGAGAAATAAAATAGATGGCGCTCCATGTAATCTTAACTGATTGTGATGACAATTTTAATGTATAATAATAATTTATCTTATTTACTGAGTGACATAACATAATTTATAAAGCATTATATTAAAAAAAAACGGTCCCGCGCAATTATATTAATTCAATTAGAGAGATGGCGGGAAGAGAATAATAGAACAATTCTGTTTTTTCTCATTGGCTTTACTTAAAAAATGAAAAAAAAAACATCTTTCTTATATGTATATTTTCACCCTGGTAATTTTGGGTCGATTTTTTTCTCAAAATATATTAAACATATTTAGGTATTTTGCAACACATCTGATCATCGCTGAGAGCTGTTCAAATGGACGTCACTCAACTAATTACTTAAAATAACAATTCCAAGTTTATTATATGTATATATACGGGAAACAGCTGGTAAACACCTAAGTTTTTCTTCGCTACTAGATCCACATAAATACATAACATCACGTCTATATCCCTTGCGGGGTATACAGAGCCAACAGTCTTGAAAATCGTCTGTCTGAAAATCTGTTTGGCTTAATGATAGATTTGAGATTCAAATAGTGACAGGTTGCTAGCCCATCGCCTAAAAGAATAATCCCAAGATTATAAGCCAATCCCTTGGAGTGGTCCTATTCTTTTTTTCTATTGGTGCCGGGAACCACACGGAATACCCACATGGGCGTTTTAATTAGATGTGTATTTCGATGCGTCATTGGCATTTCGTAATTTCTGAAACGCGCTATTACCATTTCTGTGGGCATCAAATTTAATATAATTTCCTCATGCAGTTTTCTCGGCGGTACGTGTGGTCGCTGTGAGCGTCCTCGGGTGCGAGCATTCCACAAACATGTACGATTGTAACGATACTGAAGGGCAATTGCATCGTTAACAAAAGTACATGACCCGAAGTGCCTTAATTATAGTGCCTTACTAGAATTAAGTGTCCACAATCACCAAAACTAGCGTCACACTTTCACCGCCATTTTTTGTTCAATTTCAGATATTTATTTTTATATATTTTATTTTTATATTTAAATATAACCTTAAAATACAAATGTTCCAACCAACGGGGATTGGAAAACATAATTTAATATTAATAATTTCCTCATGCAGTTTTGCGAGCATTCCACAAACATGTACGATTGTAACGATACTAAAGGGGAATTGGCATCGTTAGCAAATTTACATGACCCGAAGTGCCTTAATTATAGTGCCTTACTAGATACACACATCTGTGATTCAATTAGATTTTCAGATATTCATTATTTTTATATATTTTTATTTTTTATTTAAAACTACCCTTAAAAATACAAATGTTCCAATACGATTTTAAACGACACCTGATCGGATGGGAGTGCGTATCGTTAACAAAAGTAACAAAAGACCATCGTGCCTAGAATATAGTTCCTAGCTATATTTAGGTCATTAATTTAATGTCTTACACTAGTATGCATTTTGACCACCATTTTAGTTGGATGGTCAAAAGTCATCCAAAGATTTCATTTCATATTTTAATAGGGCTTTCAACTAGCTGTTAAAAAATTTAATATCTTAATTTTTTTTTTTTTACTTTTTTTCGTTCAGTTTTTTGATGAATAAATATATATTTTTTTACCTTATTTAACCCGTTTCACTACTTACCTACTATTTTTTTTTTACTTAACTAACGCGAAATACACACAGAGAGGCCGAGACCGACCCGCCACCTTTATAAAAATCTTATGCGATACATCGCACATATCGCAGAAGATAATTTATAAGTACTAGTCATCTTAAAACCGATCTCACTGGAAACTGGATAAAGTAGAAGTTAAGTATCGAAATGCGGATCCCAGGCCCCGACGCAATATGGTGGAGGGTGTAACTGGGACCACGCGAAGATGAGAGAGAGAGAGGGAGAGAGAGAGAGAGGAAGAGAGAGAGAGAGGAAGAGAGAGAGAGAAAGGGAGAGAGAAAGAGAGAGATTGATAGGGAGAGAGGGAGAGAATGGGAGAGTGAGGGAGAGAATCGTGTATACTCGCCGTTCTCTGACTTGCGCCTGATCCGCGCACGCTCCATGTGTGTATCGCGCTCAAGTCAATTAGTATTTTTTTTAACCGATTTCGTAATCGTAAAAAAAATCGTGTGTTACTGTTATAGTTTTAAAGTTGTTGTTTTAATAAAAAAATCTGAACATACAACGGTTAGGTTAGAAATAATCATCACATTTATTCATCAATCATCATTCACAGTAATCACTTTGGCGTTCGTCTCGATTGTGTCCATGGGTTCTAGAAGTTTCAGTCTATCGAAGTAATCAAATGTCATGGTCAAAAGCGCAACCCGGGCTCCTCTCCGGAGAGGTTACGATGTAACTGGGACTAACGCCAGGAAAAACGGGTTAGTAGTCGATTGACACGAAAATTATTCGCACGATCGTGCCAATCGTCCCCTTTCAATAAAAATATTTTTTTTTAGTAGGCGATTCGCACGGATGTATTTAAATTGCGTGCGAATCGACCCCAGAATTAGTAGTATGCGATTTATTATTATATATTAACCCGAAAAACAAAAGTGTCCTTGGGAAGAGCCCGGGGTTCGCGCATGACCGTCATCCAGGCTACTCCTGGCCTGTGACTCCAAGGAAAGGGGTCAAACGCCGGTAGAATGATGATTATAACTGGTATTTCTTGGTTGAAATGTAAATTTTCTGTCACATCGGTCTTTTAATATTTTTTTTTATTTTTTTTTATTTTTATTTGTTTATGTGTTTTTTTTTTGTCTTTTTTCATTCCTTTTTAAAGATTTTTAATTTTTTTTTATTTTATTTTTTTTTGTTTTTTTTTTTGTATCTGCAAGAGATTTTTTATAAAAAAGTATAAAAATAATTTATTTTTATTCAATAATACATAATCCTAATCCTTAACAGAGTACGAGAATACGAGTAAACAACTTCTTATATCTAATACCTACCACCGACATTAGTGTGAAAAAGAAGAAACCTACTTCTTAAAAGACTGTTAAAGAAAAAATAGGTTCATTTTTTACTTTGTTAGTAACACGAAAACATATCGACAGTTTTATGAAATTTTACAAGGGGATCTAGCCCTTCAGGGATCAAAAAACTTTGTAGGTAATTCTAAATCTAACGAAAAATTGAAGTTCAATAAAATGAGATCTATTATCATCTTCATAAAAATTGTTCGCTTTTTTTCCAATTAATTTTTTTTTGCCTATAAACTCTGATACCAGGAAGTTGGAAGTAGGTTTTGTAAATTATTAATTGTTGAAAAAATCGCCGTTATGTTATTTTATGTACTTTAGAAACTGTTTAGTATAGGTACCTACTTTACAAAATTATACATTGTATCAAATGTTCACAACTGATTATTTGTATAATTTATTTATTTTAAAAACGATTAAATTTAAAAAAAATCGTTGAGGCAATATCAGTTAAAACCGACCATTTACCGAAGAGATTGCTTGAATAGAGTTAATAATGTAGATAAAGCGAAAGAAGTACTTATGCAGGATAGTAGTAAGTGCAAAAATGTAGTTTCTTCCTAATCCTTCAGGAAATTCGTCATCATATATTTTATTATGTTGCCATTGTACCAAAATAAATACACCTAACATTTTCTTTTTGATTTTTATGTACCCATGTGCAAGCCAAGTGGGCAAGTATAATGTAAGTTGTAGTCATGTAGAGAGACGAGAGATCAGCTATGCAAGGCTTGAAACAGATGGGCTTTCACAATAGTATTGGGTTCTATTTATAAATACTACAGGTATTAAACGCGCACGTAACGTACCTTTACCATCGTCAAATTAGTATTAGTACCGTGTCTTGTGCAAAAGAAATATCTATGCAATAAGATGCAAGTCTATTGAACCTTTTTGGAATAGAACAAAGAAAAAGGTTCCATCTTCGAAAACCTACGCGCGTCTATCTAACTAGTAGTGGGAATTATTACTCATTATTTCCATCATGGAATTGTATTATGATACTCGTACTAGTGTCAATGAACGAACAGTTGTTACAATCTACATTTCTATTCTAAGTTTGGATTATTGTTTAGTTTACGTTGTTGAAGAAGATGATGCAGTTCCGTTTGTTACCGCTTCTTCTGCACTTTGAGTAATTAATTCGACGTCAACCAAAATTGTGAAACCGAAAAATATAGAGTAATACCCACACCAATTAATAAAAAAAAATATTTTGATTTGATTCTGAATTTTACATTAGTTGATCAAAGAATGAAGTGAGAGGAAGAAAAGGAATGAGCTACCGGATCTCAACACTCACCGAACGAAACACAACAGCACAATTCACAGACATAGATCTCTAAAGAAACATCTTCCCGATTTCTCCCAGAAAGGCAGCAGTTTTTAAGGTGTGGCGAAGGAATATAAGTGACCCTACACCCACGATCAAAGAGTGTAACGATTGAAGAGATTTAGCTAGACTTCGACTTCAGCGATGGTATGGCGATGATACATGAGGCGTAACGTGTATCATCAGTTCTAGAATAGAAGGTGAATAAGGCAGCACTAAAAGGCCCTTATGAGATTTTGTAGGGAGGAAAGAAAGGGTCAGCTGTTAGAGAGCAAACGCGATATCGGTGCATGCTTATATAAATGGATGGTTGGTAGATGAATTGTGTTGGGATAGACCTCATTGGCAAAATTAAGACATATTAAGCTGTTGTTAACACAGTAACCCGAAGTCTTTTCACTCTCAATTTTAATTCTAATGCTGCTAGAAGTGACCAGTGCTAGAGCGCAGGAGCATTATGTAATGAAAATGCTACATTGGATGTTAGTACGGAGAAACCACTTCACTCTCGCATTCTTGACAGCCTTTTTTTAATAGCAAACAAAATGCTTGCAATGTAATTGCGGATACGTCTTGCGAAAACACCCAAGCGTTCTGGGGAATAACGTCTGGCTGTGGTACTTCCGCCGGGCGCAGATAGAAGAGTTGATGTCGAAGATGATTTTAAACCTGAAGACGCTGTTAAACAATGAACGGTAAGAGAAATGTCACGAAGTGGGCCTCAGGCTGATGCTGATTTGTGGAAGGTGTAATAAAGAACACACCAAAGATAAGAGAGATATAAGGGAGACTGACTGTTGGTATTTAGTTGGATCTATATAATGTCTGTGCGTCTGTTACTTCACGTCGGTCTTCTGTGTGAGCGTGGTCCTTCCCCGGTCGAGCCAGCTCGTTTCTGAGCTGTTATTAATTAATAACAGCTAGGCTCTACCACGTGGGCACTATGATAAAAAAAAATAAAGTTTATTTCTTCAACAGTATTTGTGTTTACAAACATGGGTGAGGACTGACTGGAATGCTTGTGCCAGACAGACCTGCTCTTTCAATAACTTACATCTTTACATAACACATTAAAAACAATAGTTTAATAACTTTAAAAATCTTAAAATTAAATACAATAAAATATGATATTTAGTTAATTAGTACTTCCGTTTCACTATAATTAAGATCTTTTAACCAAGAAGATACTTTTCTTTTAACTTCCCGTAAACGCAGAATAATGAGAGCGTCGATGGTCGAATCGGTAAAGGGTTCAGTTAAAATACGTGATGCGCAGAAAGGCGCAGGTTCGAATCCGACCTCGGTCATTTCGGTTGAAGTTATGTCGGTTAATAAGGAAACTAACCGATGCTCTTACGGTGAGGGCAGGCAACTGGACGTGTAACCAAGATCGATCAAATACTGGTTAGGTTTCCCTGCAAAAGTTGCGGAGATCAGACGGGAGTCGCTTCACGTAAAACGTTTTTTTTTTACCCAAGATAATTTATACTGGATACGATTGCTACCTACCCTCTTACTACCAATATGTATGTCTAATATTTTTATCACGTCAAGTTTTTTAGATATACCCACATTAACTTATGTAGTTATTTTTGCTGTCGTGTCTGCGTTATAAGTTGTCTTTTGTAGTTTTTTAACTATTTTTACACAATCAAATTTACTTCAAAATGTCCTCAAGATCAATGAAGAGAAGAGTGTAAATTAAGTCCAAATAACTTTTGTTATGTTTGTGGTCAAGTTATGTGGTCAAAGAAGAAGAGACCGATCACTGAAGCCGTAAAACGAGCCTATTTCCAATACTTTAAAATCTCGGTGACAAACCTTGATAAAAAATGGGTTCCTAGTGATGTTTGTGAAAATTGTAGAAGTATTTTACTGAATTGGGCTGCAGGAAAAAAAGCACTTGCGATTTGATATCCCAATGCTATGGAGAGAACCAACAAATCACGCTACCGCCTGTTACTTCTGCCTTACAGATACTACAGGTTTTAATAACAAAAACAAGAAACATATACAATACCCAGGTGTTGAATCAGTTACAAAACCTGTGCTGCACTCTAGTGAAGTTCCTTATCCATCATTGCCTAGCAGATGAAAATTGATCCATAGCTGATGGGGACGGAAATAGACGACGTTAATTCGAATTATGAAAAAAATGTTTCCAATGTATAAAAAATTACCATAAAATGGGAGTGAACATGTCCCTAAAAATTCATTTTCTCCATTCTCACTTGGATTTTTTTCCCTGAGAACCTGGGAAGCGTGAGTGATGAGCATGGCGAGCGTTTTCACCAGGATTTGAAGATTTATGAAGAGAGATTCAAAGTTTTTGGGATAAACGTATGTTAGCCGATTACTGTTGGGGTATTTTAAGAGATACTGATGACGGTCAGTATAAAAAAAGGAGTAACCTGTGCCATTTTTGACTTTTTGTTAGTCTCATACAAAAATGTTATAAAAAATGTATATATTAAATATTTTAAAAACTTGACGTCCTATTTTTTTTTTCACTTTAGTATATAACTAAGGGTTGATAATCCTATCGATACACATTAGTTTTATCTATGGGTAAAAAATCTTGTAGTGTTGTCAAAGGCATATCCCGGGCTCATCTCCAGATTTGTGAGGATGCAACCGGGACTAAAGCCAGGAGAAAGAGGGCTCTACTACTTAGACACGATGATAAGAGATACACAGTCATATACATACATTAAAAAGCCAACAGTTTTGAAAAGACTGATAGATTCAGCTTTACGGCTTAATGATGGAATTGAGATTCAAATAGTGACAGGTAGCTAGCCCATCGTCTAAAAGAAGAATCTCAAATTTATTTAAACCTAACCCTTAGTCGCCTTTTACGACATCCATGGGAAAGAGATGGAGTGGTCCTATTCTTTTTTTATATTGGTGCCGGGAACCACACGGCACATTTTAAAGACACTGGCATTTTATTAAATAGTCGTAAACTGTGTCGCAGACTGCTACTATGTAGTATCACGTCCCTTTTTTTCAAGGGGTGAAAGTTTTACTCGGTCAAACGCGGCGAGTAAGTAAACGCGAGTTTGTATGTGATTTGATCAGCGCCATCTAGTGGCAACACGTTGGCACTAATGCAACAAACTAATTCAACCCTTCCGGAGATCGTAACAGGTAGCAAGCTTCTAACCTATCAGTTATTATGTCTCGGTCAGACCCAATGGTTGACTGGTAGATAATGTTTCCAGCATTAAGTCCGCCAATTGTGCTATACATTTTTATTGTGCAATGATGTTTGAATAAATAAATATTATGCCACAATGCTTTTTTAAACATATTTTTCTTATAGAATAATAATTACTGAGCTAGCACGGAAGTTAAATTACCTACTATTTATAAATTACGATATAATGTTTATATTTCATAAGGAAATTTCGAATATTGAATAAGAAAAAAAAGCACTAATACCAAGTATATTTTGTAGTATTATGGATGAAATATAACAAAATAATAATGTTTTGTAAACAAAAATAAAATAACAAAAAATTAAATGAGGAAACATAAAAAAAACAAAAATAAATAAATAAAAATAATCTTTATTTTACACCACAACAGAATTAAGCGCTCTTGAAATGAAAGACCTAATGTTTTTGAGATTATTCAAGATGTGGATATCTGATAACAAGTCTAGTCATTTTCTCAGGTTTTTGTTAAAAAGACATTGGTAATAACTGTCGTGTTACTTATCACTTTAACAATAAGGTTTTATATTGCACATCTATTAGTATGTACGCTATGTTTATGAGGCCTATGTTTTTTTATTTCTTTAAACATTGTTCACAAACCTTCAAAAAGATTTTATACCTAATAAAAGCAGAGAAAAAGTTTTTTTTTAATTCTTTGTTTTTCCTATGTATTGTAGTACTTGCTAAAATATTTAAGTACAGAAATTGTAACAGGTATATATATAATATATATATATATGGATTTTTATGATCGCTAAAATAAAATAGATTTTGATAAAATACTGATTAAAAAAAATTGTTTAAACTCAGAAGATTTACCGTAAAACAAAGAAAATATTTTTCTTAAAATGAATCAAAGAACCTTTAGTTATTTTAAAACCTAGATATTCATGTATTTTTAAATTCTCATTATTAATTAACATAATCATAAATTATGAAATGATTTTGAGCTAATAACGATATACTTTGGTATTTATTTAAACTAAATTTGAATGAATTCATTAATACATTATTACACTGACCATCAAAGTTAATGTTTACCCATTTTGGTAAACGCTAAACTATAAATACCTAAAATCACTACATAATTATAAAGTCCCGCTACTGCGTGCATTTACGTATGCGGTAATCAAAGTAAGTTGTGAACGGATTTTGTTGCTGTTTGAAATGTTGAAAAGAGGGTTTTCAGAGGAAGGTATGTATATATCTATAAATGCTACCCGTGCGAGGGGCAGGTCGCTAGTTCAGTAAAAAGTGACCAAAGCGAGATTTGTACCTACATTTTACCGCTGTGAAAAAAAGATAGTATCACCTTTCTATTGTACTCTAACACTGTTTTTTACATTATTTCTAACTAGATTTTTGGATAATTTTAAAACTGAGAGAGAAGTCGACTTCTACAAAAGAAGAACAATAGTTAGGTGAGTTAGATGGCAGATCAATAAGAACGTTTCGAAATTGTGTAAGAGGATACTAAATCAATGATTCTAGTACCTGGGTGACCGAGCGCTGCTAGGCCAGAAAAAACTACAAAAAGTAATAAAATTGAAAAACCATCAAGAACCTTCTTTTTTGAAGTCGGTAAACCTTCTTCTTAATGTAACAAACACAATTCCGGATTTAAAGCAAAAAAAAAAATTATTAATTAAATCAATAATAAACAGTTAAATATATTAGCGAAACGGAATGGTTCTACCACATTGACGGCCAGTGTAATTTAGTTCAACAAATTCATTTACTAACATTACTTTTCATAGGCCTGATTTGTTTAATTCTCGTGGACTGACCATCAAATTTGATGTCCGCATCAACATCGCTCAACGGATGCGAAATAACAGAAGCATCATCTCTCTTTTCATTATCTTTTTGTGGAGGACTCAGAGGAGTGACGAAACCGCTATCATTAACCTTAACATTACTTGGACTCAAATTTAGAGACATACTCTTTCTGCTCTGAAACATACTCAGATCTTCAATGTAAGATTTAGAATTGCTGTCTAACCTTTTGAGATTCTCGTCGAAGTCATGTTTCAATTGCTGTTCGAATAGTCTCTCTTGTCTAATTTGTTCGTGAGTGCTGGCGAAGAAGCCTGAATTTTTCTTACCTAACTCCTTCAAACCTTCACTAAGAACACTATCACCCCTAAAACTTTCAGAACGCTTATTAGAACCCTCCTTTTTCTCTTCAACTATTTTCAAAGGATAATTTTTCAAGTTATTCGCTATCAAACCGGAGTGTACTGATTGTGATTTCTTCAATTCAAACCTACCATTGTCTTTATTCTTATCAGCATTAACAATATTAAGAACGTCATCTCTATTGATTTTGCTGAACAAATTAGGACTGCTAACACCTGTAGTTTTATTTGGTTTATCGTCATCATCGATCGAATTGAATTTCGATGAGAATATTTTGGAACCGAATGATAATTTTTTGTTGTGTATTTGAACGATTTTCTTGATTTCTGGCGGTAATTCTTGCCTGTGGTGCGAGGAGATGTAGCGGCTCATAAGCGTCAGCTGCTGCTCCATCATCTTGTTCTGCGACTCCATCTTGGCCTGTGACTTCTGGTAGTTCGTTATGGCGTCCATTGCAGACTGTAAATAAAAGAATTTATGAATAGCTAAAGAGCTGAACGTGGACTGTTTACCCCGCAAGGAATATATACGTGGTTATATGTATGTATATACTAGCTTCTATAGAACGCAAGTGCGTTCGAAGAATGTTTTTAATACAATATAATTAAGTAATTATATTGTATTAAAAACATTCTTCATTGTCCATAGGAAAATTGTTTAGTGGTTTCAGTTGTATGTAGATCGTTAAATGTGTGAGAGTGACAGTCCGAAGAATAAAAAGAGAAAGAGAAAGAGAAATAAAAAGAGAAAGCAAAAGAAAAAAGATAATAAGAAAGGGAGAGAGAAGATAAACTTACATCGAGCTGTTCCGACATTCTATTCTTATCAGCGTTGAGGTGTCGGTTCTCCTCAGTGAGTGTTGCCAGCCTCGGCATCTCCTCGCGGAGCACAGCGTACTCTACTGCGTAGTCGCTAAGTTGCCTGCTTATATCCAGGGCATGGACCTGTGAAGATTTTGGAAGTTGAATTCTTATATCCGCATGTCTTGAAACACATTAATTCAATAACACGATTTAACAACAGAGTTGAAAATACATACATATAATCACGTCTATATCCCTGCGGGTAGACAGAGCCAACAGTGTTTAAAAGACTGATAGGCCACGTTCAGTTTAGAATTGGGATTCAAATAGAGAAAAGTTGCCAGCCCATCGCCTAAAATGAGAATCCTTTGAAGAAGAGATGAATTGTTCATATACTAAGGTATGGTTCCTTAGAATATGAACATTCCATCTCTATCACCATGGATGTCGGTAAAGGCGACTAAGGTAAACGTAGGATTTACATCTTAGAATATACCTACCGTAGCTTTACCTAACGTACCTTCTTCATAACTTTATCGTAGCTGATCCTGTCCATATCCGGCAGTTTGTGCTTCAAATACTCGGCAGCCTCTTCACAACTCTCGCACAACATCAGTCCGTCCTTGTGCACGGAGAGGAGAGCGAGCGAGACGGAGAATACCACGTCCAAAGACTCTAGGAAGATGAGATCTGAAGGGAGAAGTTATGAAATTATTTGGTTTGTAATATATTTATTGAAAATAATTTGATATAGTTACAAGGAAACGTACATGGAAAATAAATAAATCACTGGCATTGGCGGATTTATCCCATGTAGGGATCTCTTACAGTCAACCGACAAACAATAAAGGAACTAGATAATGAGGTAAAAAAGCGGCAACTCGCTGTGTTATAACGTTTTAATAAGTAGATTAATCCCAATTAATGATTATAAATGCGTATGTTAGTTTATTTAATTTGTTTGTTGTTTGTTCACGCGTTATATATACGGCCAGGGTATGATGAGAAACGAACTTTCTCTGATTGACCTGGGTCTTGTATGTTTATCTATACAAGTATTTATTATAAAATATAGTATCGTTGAGTTAGTATCTCGTAACACAAGTCTCGAACTTACATCGAGGCTAACTCAATCTGTGTAATTTGTCCCGTATATATTTATTTATATAATAAACTTCTTGAAATTTTGCGTATTATTAAGAGTCTGGAGAAAGACATGGGGTACTTCTCATCCCAGTAAAAGTTAAAGAAAGTCTTACCGAAGACTCTAACGACGAAGCCCAGGGGGAACTGACTGGTGAAGAGCGTCAACATCCAGGGGGCGGCGTACAGAGCCGGGGAGATGTCCAGGGCTTCCAGCTTGGCGTGCAGCTCGGGCTCGTGATCGCGGAGCAAGCGGGAGAGTTGGTACAGCTGCAATTGGAGATATAAAACTTCAAGGAATCAAGAAAGAGTGCGCTGTTAGAGAACAAAGGCGAGAGCAGCGCACTCCTTCGGACCTAATGGATGATGTTTTTTTATCTAAACTAGGTACTTTATAGGTTGCATGAAGACACTTGATTCAGGCAGGCTATGCCTTGTCAGTGAAGGAAACGTTATCACTAACTACAAATAATGTGATCGCTTTTATTCGAAAAATTCCAACTAAAGCGAAATCTTTGGCTATACAATATAATATTATAACAGTATAGTTAACAGCATATGAACCTACTCAAATTTATTGCAGATTCGCTTCTTTTACCGCGTCATAGAGGTAACTATATTCTCTTCATACAATGGATCTTACCTGTACTTGTAAAGCGCTCATATCAGGCAAGTACTGTTTCCTTAGTCCTCTTCTGAACATTAAATGACGAAGCAGAACAAATGCTTCGGCTTCTTCCATCTGAAAAGAAAAATGAGCCATAGATATACTACAAATATATACAGCATGTTAGTCTTCCGTGTTAACGTATATTCCTTGTCATTGTCACGGTAACCTCCTTTTTAACAAATCGTCTATGTAGACCAATATTAGTTAAAAACCAATTTAGGAAATACAGCGTATGTAGCACGTTATAAGAACAAACATTCCTTTTTATAAACCAATATACAGTATTATTCGACATTGTTGAGTGTAAAGTTGACATTATTTCCTTATAAATAATATTCATCTTTGTAACTTAAACCTGATTATATGTAATGGCGAAGTCTAGCAAGGCAACAACAAACTCTACAATCAACTACAAAGCACCTCCCAAGACTTATTTATGGCCCTGATAGCTAGCTAATTTAATAGAGTTTTGTATAGTGTCTCCATAAAATGGGAAATCAGAGTTAAACAAACAATAACTGAAAACAGATATAGTCATTGAAGGCCTTACATGAAGCAAAAGAATCCCAGCGACAAAACTAAGGCCTTGACAATAACCAACGTCTGGATCCAACAGTGAGTACGCCTTGAGAATGTTGTACAGAGCTAGTTGACCTGGCCCCAGGGCCGAGGCGAAGTAAGAATGCTTCGGGAACGTGCGACCTAGGGAAATAATGCAAAGTAATTTTTTTGTTGATTCCTTAATAAAAATAGAAATGGAATTAAATTAGTTGTCTAACGGTTTTTAAATGTTTGTAAATGAAAATTAACCACAATACTGCAGTAAAGATTTTACTAATGCTGTCCCCCACAAATAGGAATGAAATTCTCGCATTATTTTATAAACACTCAGTGCTCTGAATCATTTATTGTATCCGTAAATAAAGTAATATTTTTTATATATCTTTTTACTCATGTGAAAATTTGTATCCATTATTCAATCATTTCTAAAAGAAAGAAATCAATTTTTTTTTAACTCACCTAAATCAATAAGTATAGCGTGCTGATGTTTCGTTAGACCAGCCAAAAGCGTTCTGTACGAGGTGTGGTAGTGGGGGAAGGCCCTCACGTCGGGTGGTGGGGAGCGGAGAGATGCTTGTTCTGCTAGGAAGTACCAAACTCCACCACGAGACATCCTCGGGACACCTGAATGTGTAATTAAAAAAAATATGTTTTTATTTATTGTTTAAGGTAAAATGGGTATACACTATACACCCACTATATTATCCACAATTTCTTCATTGTTTCTGCTTACCACTCCGGAAAAAATAGCGTGATTTTATGTATGTATATCATCTTTATTAATAACCCTAATAACATCATTATGGGTATTCATAACGGTAGTTTTATCTTACATTGCGTGACAGCTTGAGTCAGCATATGCTTCTCCATCTTCGACATTAGCCTAGCCCCATCCTTGTTTAATATAGATTCTGACATTAGAATGATCCCATCACACAGTTTCACCTTATTCAATAGAAACCACATCTGATTTAACAAACAACTACAACATCATCAATGTATCTGATTTCTTAACTTCAACTTATGTTTATCTTTTGCTTACTTTAAGCTTTATTCCCCACTCAAATCCCTGAACATATCATAAATTTCAGAATAATATCACTATCATGAAAAGTCATTCAATTCTTGTCATAAATATTATAGTATTTTCCAGACCTCACCTTGCATGACTGCCTGAGTCAGCATATGCTTGTCCACCTTCGACATGGGCCTCGCCCCATCTTTGTTCAGCATTGAATCCCACATTAGTATCACACCAGCGTCGCATAGCCCCAATTCTGTGTACTCCAGTTTTATGCGACGTACGGCCGAGGATTCTTCTCTTTCTGTAAAATATTATAATTTTTAGTAAAATTGCCGTGTGGTTCCGGCACCAATAAGAAAAAGAATAGGACCACTGCATCTCGTTCCCAATGATGTCGTAAAAAGCGACCAAGGGATAAACTTGGGATTCTCCTTTTAGGCGATGGGCAAGCAACCTGTCACTATTTGAATTTCAATTCCATCATAAAGCCAAACAGCTAAACGTGGCCTATCAGTATTTTCAAGACTGTTGGCTCTGTCTACCCCGCAAGGGATATAGACGTGATTATATGTATGTATTCGTAAAATTATGATTTGGACACTTTTACTAATTTTACCTAAAAAAAATATAGACGAACGTACCTTGATCAAATTAAGGGTATCCTGGCAAAAGGTCAGGTACTCAACTAGAAGAAGTATGCAGAGATCGTAGCAAATGGAAAGATGTAGTCTCTGCCTACCCCTCCGGGAAAAATAGGCGATTTTATGTATGTATGTATGAATAAATACCAAGAAATTATGTATCTGCTATTTTTATTTAAGTTGATTGTATATTTTAACAATAGCGTTTAAAAAGATAACATCAAAAATCAACCAACTCAATAAATCCATTGCTAATCCAGTAGTAACCTCTATTACAAAATCTTCTTACCTTTCAATCTAGCGTTCTCCTTCTCCATCCTAACCAGCAGTATGGTCTGGTCGATGGCCATCTTCCACAGCTGTCGAAGCTGTTCCTTATTCCGTTTGCCTGGAGGCGCTGATGGTATGCTGAGCAGTTTCTTTGATTCACCTGGTTTTATAAATATCGGTGGGTAAAGATGTTTATGGTGATATACCTTTATCTCTTTCACATGGATGTCGTAAAAGGAGATTAGGGGTAGGCTAATAAATTTCAAATTGTTCTTTTATGCGACGGTCTTGCAATCTGTCTCTTTATATGAATCTCAATTCTATCAAGCCAAACAGCTGAATGTGGCTTACCAGTCTTTAAGACTGCTGGCTCTGTCTACCCCGCAAGGGATATAAGCGTAAGCCCAAAACGTAGCTCCCGCTACATCCTTATCGTGTTTAAATTTTGCATAAATGGCATTCCCAAATTTCAATGCTACATACATACATAGTGTCGTTGCCGTCGTGAGAATGCCTTGTGGCAGTAAGTCCACTTGTTGTACATTTTACTTCATATTATTACATTTAAATAAAAAAAGAACAATCACAGGTACCGTATGGTTCCCGGCACCAATACAAAAAAGAATAGGACCACGCCATCTCTTTCCCATGGACGTCGTAAAAGTCGACTAAGGGATAGGCTTATAAACTTGGGATTCTTCTTTTAGGCGACGGGCTAGCAACCTGTCACTATTTGAATCTCAATTCCATCATAAAGCCAAACAGCTGAACGTGGCCTATCAGTCTTTTCAAGACTGTTGGCTCTGTCTACCCCGCAAGGGATATAGACGTGATCATATGTATGTATGTACTAGCGACCCGCCCCGGCTTCGCACGGGTGCAAAATTCGGAAAAATGTAAGCGGCAAGAAATGTAAGAATTTACGACACCACATTAGAAACCCTGAAAATAACAGTATTTCTCCATTATTTAATAGATGTTATTATACATAAAAACCTTCCTCTTGAATCACTCTACCTGTTACAAAAAACCGCATCAAAATCCGTTGCGTAATTTTAAATATTTAAGCATACAGACAAACAGACTAAAATAGCGACTTTGTTTTATACTATGTATGTACGTACCTTCAGGCTCGTCTGGTGGCTGCACAACTTTCTCGTATATGGCCTGTCTCCACGTCGCGTCAGATTCTGTTCCAGTCTCCGTTGTGGTCGGCCGGGAGTCGCTCACTTTCATGAAGCTGATGGCATAATGTCATTCAATGTTAGCACTCACATAAATTTACCAATATTTCCTAGTTGTTTTAGGCAATATTATCGTTTAATGTAATAAAAAAGTTATGTGGTCTATGGTTCTGCCAAAATTCATTTGTCAGCCCTTGGTATATCCACACTCACACAAATGTTTGACGGCCTCTGTGGCGCAGCGGTAGTACGCTTGTCTGTGACACCGGAGGTCCCGGGTTCGAATCCCGGCCAGGGCATGATGAGAAACGAACTTTATCTGATTGGTCTGAGTCTTGGATGTTTATCTATCTGTCTTTGGAAGACTGATAGGCCACGTTCAGCTGGCGAGTAAGTGATAGGCTTATAAACTTGGGATTCTTCTAGGCGATTTGCTAGAAAACTGTCACTATTTGAATCTCAATTTCAAGCCAAGCAGCTGAACGTGATCTATCAGTCTATTCAAGACTGTTGGCTCTGCCTACCCCGTATGGTATATAGACGTGACCATATGTAAGTACTAACATCAATTCTATTAGTAAGCCATGCAGCTGAACGTGGCTTACCAGTCTTTAAGACTGCTGGCTCTGTCTACCCCGCAAGGGGTATAGACACGTCCACATTCTATTCTAAGTTTAATTGATATTGTCAAGTTGACGTTGTTGAAGAATATACTACAGTGCAGTTTTTTACCGCTTCTTCTGCACTGACGCCTTGGAAGCGGCAGTAAACTTAGTTTAAGTAATTTATTTGACGTCAACCAATGTTGTTAAACCATACGTTTTGACAATTATTAAGCGATATGAAGTAATGTAATTAATAAAAATTTTGAATTTGAATTTGAATTCATGATAATATATGTATGTAACATATATAATATACATATATAATATAAAAATAAATATAACTCACATGTCCATCATTGGAGAATTAACAGGTGTGCCCGCTTCTTCTTTTTCCTCATCATCTTCGTCCACCGTAGGAATTGAGGAACCTTGGTTTTTGGGTGAAGGTGGATCTGCGAAAAATGTTCATTCACTCATATAGTCACGTCTATATCCTTTGCGGGGTAAACAGGGCCAACAGTCCTGAAGAGACTGACAGGCCACGTTCAGCTGTTTTGCTTTATGATAGAATTGAGATTCAAATAGTGACAGGTTGCTAGCCCATCGCCTAAAATAAGAATCCCAAGTTTAAAAGCCTATCCCTAAGTCGCCTCTTACAACATCCACGGGAAATGAGATGGAGTGTTCTTCTTTTTTATATTGTTGCCGGGAACCACACGGCACTCACGGCCAAAAATGTGTGAGTAAATAATAAAATTTTTAGGATTCAAACAATGGGTTCACTTAATAAACCGCTCGGGACTAGTGGATTTAAAAAAATTCGGACAACGAGGTAGAATAATTTGGACCAGCATAAATTGGTAAGTATATAATTGTTACCAATTATATGATATCGCCAAGAGTGGAAGAACATGGAAGAGGCCTACTCAAAAGGCCACCACTATGATGATGATGATGATGACGACTATCTCACCTGTATCCTGGGACCAGACAGCTGGCGACAGGGACTTGCTCCTGTTTGCGACATCCTTGTCCGGAGACAATAAGTCTTGTGCGGGCTGTTCAGGAGGTTCTGCTGTTGTCGGAGAAATTGGGGAGGCTTCCTGTTAAAATAATTATTTGTGAATGGTTGAGTCAATAATACAGTAAAAGTAAAAGTAAAAGTAAAAGTAAAAGTAAAAGTAAAAGTAAAAGTAAAAGTAAAAGTAAAAGTAAAAGTAAAAGTAAAAGTAAAAGTAAAAGTAAAAGTAAAAGTAAAAGTAAAAGTAAAAGTAAAAGTAAAAGTAAAAGTAAAAGTAAAAGTAAAAGTAAAAGTAAAAGTATAAGTAAAAGTAAAAGTAAAAGTAAAATTTGTAAGTTTGGCAATATCTTAAGATTTCGTCTAGTCGCAGCCAATTTCTTGTCTCTATTTTCCCTTTTTCTCTGCTCTTCAAACTTCAGCAAGAATGTTATACATAGTTGATTGAGACAAATGACATGAGTCTCTCACCTTTTTCTGCATCTGAGCCAGGGTGCCGTCGTCCTTGCTGGATTTCCTCTTCAGCAGGTGGTCAAATCCGCTGGACAAGGACCGCTTCGCTTTCATGAATATGGTGCTGCCGCCCAGGTACTGGTTTAAAAACTCTGACCTGTCAACAATTTGTGAATCGTGATCAATCAATGATAAATACTCTTCGTTCGGCTGTTTAAGAAATAAATCGGTAATGAAAAATTATCATTATTTTGGAAGTACAAAGTCATGCATTATTTTTATTACAGTAGATACTTTCTTCTTATAATATTTATTGTAATAATATTGCTTTATTTGCATAAACATGGTAAGTACAATTCGTTGTTACATTTTACAAGTATCACATGTTTGCCTTTGCGGCATGAAAAAACTATTTGTAAGATGCTGTATGCAGTCATAATGAAGTTGGATATATTTTTTCGAGTAACCAAAAAGAGAGGTACTAACATTTAATAATTAATAGCAGTCTTAAAACATTAAAAGGCCTCGTTCAGCTGTTAATTATACAATTGATATTGAAATTATAACCGTTTGCTAGTCCACTGCATAAAAGAAGAATCCCAAATTTATAAAACTATCCCTTAGTCGTCTTTTACGACATCCATGGGAAAAAAATGGAGCGGATCGTTTTTTATATTGGTGTCGGGGAACCACACGGCACAAAAAAAAAGGGCCACTCCATCCCTTTCCTATGGATGTCGTAAAAGGCGACTAAGGGATAGGCTTACAAACTTGGGATTCTTTTTTTAGGCGATGTGCTAGCAACCTGTCACTATTTGAATCTCAATTCTATCACTAAGCCAAATAGCTGAACGTGGCCTATCGGTTTTTTCAAGACTGTTGACTCTGTCTACCCCACAAGACGTGACCATATGTGTGTAAATGTTACACCTAAAATACATACCTATTCTCGGCAGTGTCGTGAACATGCCTTGTTTGTTTCGCTTCACAGTGCGCCCTCAGAAGCATCATCAGGAAAGCGTTGTGTTCACCGACCTACAAATATTGGGTAACGTCACACATCAAGGTCATTTGCCATTATTAGATTACAGAAAACAATAAAATGTGTAATCAAATCTTGTTGATTTTGATTACCTAAGTGATGTGCAATTAGGTGATTACAGGAATCAAAAAATTTGGAATCTGATCTTGTTGATTTTGATTACCTAAGTGATGTGCAATTAGGTGATTACAGGAATCAAAAAATTTGGAATCAAATATTGTTGATTTTGATTACTTAAGTAATGTGCAATTAGGTGATTACAGGAATCAAAAAATTTGGAATCTGATCTTGTTGATTTTGATTACCTAAGTAATGTGCAATTAGGTGATTACAGGAATAAAAAAAAATGTGGAATTTAATCTTGTTGATTTTGATTACCTAAGTGATGTGCCATCAGATGATAACAGGACACACAACATTTACACATTTTTTTAAGTTATTTATTTGTCGTCAACCAATGTTGTGTGACTAAAAGATATGACAATTATTCAGTAATGTTGAAATGTCCCATGATAATGAATAACAATTTTTAATTTGAATTTGATTGACTAACATATTAATGCACAGCTCAAACCGCTGGCGGTAGAAATTTGAAATATGACGTATAGGTTCCTTAGGTATATGATCTAGGGGTGCACTAAGAAGGGATTTCCCGAAATTCCCGCGGGAATAAAAATTAAAGGAATTTTTGCGGGAATAAAAATTAGGCCGGACCAGTTATAAAAAGTTCATTTTTAATTTAACCATGACCTGATGATCTAAAATCATCATTATCATGAAACTAATCATGTTGGAATTACCTAGATCAGTTTAATAAACGGAACATGTGCAGAACAGATAATGTGACTACAGTTTTTTAAACCTGAAATAGTCATACCTCGTACATGTGGTTGGTTCCACCCTGATACTTCATGATGATGAGTTCCTGTTCATCATCAGGTAGTTGTTCTATGCGACGGAGGATGAAGGAGTGAGTTTTCTTCTCATTCATGCCTGGTTAGAGAAAGTAAGAATGAAAAAAATATATATTCAATGCAATACTAGAGAGAGATGTGCCGTGTGGTTAAAAAGAATAGGACCACTCCATGTCTTTCCCATGGTTGTCGTAAACGTTGACAAAGGGATAGGCTTATAAATTCAGGAGTCTTCTTTTAGGCAATGGGCTAGAAACCTGTCACTATTTAAATTCAAATAGTGACATCCCAAATTTACAAGCCTATATATTAGTCGTTTTATCGTTAAAGGAAACAAGACTTAATGGTCCTCTATTCTTTTTTTTATTGGCGCCTGGAACCACACGACACTTTCAAATATAAAGAAGAACAACACGCACCTTCAATATCGTGACACAGTCTATGGTACCACAGCATTGGACAATGTTCGCAGGTCATGTTCGGAGACTTCTCCCTGGTCTTCTTCAGCAGCTCAGCGTGGGCCACGAACGCTTGCTTGATGGCTTAATAAATAATAAATAAATAAATAAATATATACGGGACAAATTACACAGATTGAGTTAGCCTCGAAGTAAGTTCGAGACTTGTGTTACGAGATACTAACTCAACGATACTGTATTTTATAATGAATACTTATATAGATATAGTATATCAGAGTTATCTGTTACATTGGGGGAATGTATAAAGTAACACAAGTTTTATTAACTTTGGATTCTTCTATTGGACGATGGGCTGGCAACCTGTCACTGTTTGAATTTCAATTCTATAAATAAGTGCCGTGTGGTTCCCGGCACCAATAAAAAAAAAGAATAGGACCACTCCATCTCTTTCCCATGGATGTCGTAAAAGGCGACTAAGGGATAGGCTTATAAAATTGCGATCCTTTTTTTTAGGCGATGGGCTAGCAACCTGTCACATTTGGATCACAATTCCACCATTAAGCCGAGCAGCTGAAAGTGGCCATTTAATCGTTTCGGGACTATTGGCTCTGTCTACCCCGTAAGGGATATATACGTGATTATATGTATGTATGTTACGTATGTA
This sequence comes from Amyelois transitella, assembly GCF_032362555.1. Taxonomy (NCBI): domain Eukaryota; kingdom Metazoa; phylum Arthropoda; class Insecta; order Lepidoptera; family Pyralidae; genus Amyelois; species Amyelois transitella. The sequence goes on from NC_083533.1 coordinate 3,221,703, forward strand.
TGTATGTTTGTATGTACGTTGGTCTCGACCTTACTTCGAGACTAAATCGATCTGTGTAATGTGTGTTATTTATAGAATTTAGATTCAAATAGTGATAGGTTAGACGTGACTATAGGATGTATGTATAACATGAATCCAAAGCTGCGAATGACAAATTAAAATCTCACCATTAACAACTTCGTTGGCAACAGAATCACTCTCGCATTTGAACACGTAACACGCGTAATATTGGTTCGTCTCCCTGCATACGAAGCCGAAATGGTCCTTCCTTATCCGGCCCAGGACACAACTGGCCACGTCCCTGAACGCCCTGTGGAGGAGGATCTGCTTCCTGTCGGGACTGATGAGTCTCAGTTCCGATCTGCCGACCTGGAAATTAATACATACATATGGTCACGTCTATATCCCTTGCGGGGTAGACAGAGCCAACAGGCTTGAAAGGACTGAATGGCCACGTTCAGCTGTTTGGCTTAATGATAGAAAATTAGATTCAAATAGTGACGGGTTTCTAGCCCATCGCCTAAAAAATAATCCCAAGTTTGTAAGCCTATCCCTTAGTCGCCTTTTACGACATCCATGGGAAACAGATGGTGTTTGTATTGGTGCCGGGAACACACAAAATCTTTGTGATTCACACCAAAATTGCTACAAACATGCTACAAATCTAAACCAAACGATATCTCAAATCAAATCTTTTAAGATTAGCATTTAACTGACCTGAAACAGCATCGTCCGATTTTGTTCTCCAATCAACTGAGTTATTGGTGTCTTCAAGTTCAATGTACCTATAGAAGCAGAGCGATCCCTCAAAAACGGCTTATTTTCAGGCATCCTAGTTCCACTATTAAGATCATTCATCTTGGGTCTTGATATTTCGTGAAATTTAATCTTCTCAGGACTATCAACTTTCTCATTTTGGGAATCATCGTCATTAGATTTTGTTACTTCGTCTATTTTTAAGGGCACAAGTTTAATTTTTTCATTTATCGAAGCAATCTTGTCAGCGTCTTCAATTGTATTTTTACAATATGCACTTATAGATGTAGCTGTCTCGCTTATGATAGTTTGTATATCAGTTTTTTCTTCATCTTCGTTCACAGTTCCCAAATTATTCTTCGTAATTTGATCGTTTTGTTTCTTAGAGTTTATTTCTACTCTCTCTTTAGTGAACACATCAAATTCTTTATCGATTTCATTAGTCTCCGCTTTTGGTTTTTTTGTGAGTGTTTCAGCACTTTTCCAAGGCGTTTCTTTGTCTGGTTCTAAAGGAGTTGTACTTGGTATCAGACTTGGTTTTGAATTAAGCTTATCAGATTTGTCTAGGTTTTCTGATGAATCGTTACTGTAAACGGAAGTCTGGAAATGAATGAAAATGGATGTGAAATTAATATCAAGGGCTTTTAAAATTGTGTCTGCATCAAGTCAAAAATAGGATACATCAGAGTTTACAAATTAAAGATTAAGCTTTCGTTATCTATATAAATGAATAAAGTTTTTTTTTCGAGACAAACGATTTTGATATTACTCGTACTTACTTACAAACATACATACAATCAAGACCGTCTCCCATTGGGGTAGGCAGAGACTACGGATTTCCGCTTGCTACGATCCTTACAGACCTCTCCCGCTTCCTCCACACTCATTACTCTATTCATGCATATCCGACGATTACGAGTAGGTAGGTACTCCTAACATCTCCCTTTTTAAGACATTTGAAATTTACATACAAACATGCATAAAAATATTCACGTCTATATCCCGTGCGGAGAAGACAGAGCCAACAATCTTGAAAAGACTAATTGGTCCACGTTCAGCTGTTAGGCTTAGCGGTAGAATTTAGATAAAAATAGTGACAGGTTGCTAGCCCATCGCCTAAAAGAATCCCAAGTTTATAATCATATCCCTTATTCGCCTTTTACGTCATCCATGGGAAAAGCGATGGATTAGTCCTATTCATTTATTTTTTTCATGATTTTGTTCCTTGAAAGTTTGTCGAGGTCGACCCTGTCTGAATTTAAAAGGTATTATGGTTATTTTTCTTTACCCCAGTGGAAGATAATAGGCTGTGCCGCCTTAGACCCTTAATTTTCTCAGCTTCGTGTTGAGCGAATTTCATCAGCGCATCGTCAATGAGCGATTCTGGGACCTTTCTTTGTGATATACGCACTTTGCCGATGTATAAAACCTGTAATATAACAAACAGATAGAAGTATTCTCATGAAACGTATTCACGAACCTATATTTTATTTAAAGTGTCTATTTATTTAATCATTTATTAGTACATAGTTAACATCGAGACTGATGAACACAAGAAATAAAATTACAAAACATTCTGCTTATTTCAAAAGAAATCTCTTCCAGCAGACCCGAGATAGGAAACATGATGGAAAGGGTCACAGAGTGTACTCCAATCACACTAACCAATAATACATACATACATATAATCACGTCTATATCCCTTGCGGGGTAGACAGAGCCTACAGTCTTGTAAAGACTGATATGCCACGTTCAGCTATTTGGCTTTAATATAGGATTGAGATTCAAATAGTGACAGGTCGCTAGCCCATCGCCTAAAAGAAGAATCCCAAGTTTATAAGCCTACCCCTTGGTCGGCTTTTACGACATCCATGTGAAAGAGATGGAGTGGTCCTATTCTTTTTTGTATTGGTGCCGGGAACCACACGGCACTAAAATTACAAAGGTTCTGCTTATTTCAAAAGAAATCTCTTCCAGCAGACCCGAGATAGGAGACATGATGGAAAGGGTCACAGAGTGTACTCCAATCACACTAACTAATAATACATACATACATATAATCACGTCTATATCCCTTGCGGGGTAGACAGAGCCTACAGTTTTGTAAAGACTGATAGGCCACGTTCAGCTCTTTGGCTTAATGACAGAATTGAGATTGAAATAGTGACAGGTTGCTAGCCCATCGCCTAAAAGAAGAATCCCAAGTTTATAAGCCTACCCCTTAGTCGGCTTTTACGACATCCATGGGAAAGAGACGGAGTGGTCCTATTCTTTTTTGTATTGGTGCCGGGAACCACACGGCACTGCCGGGCACCACACGGCACTAATAATAATAGGTATACATAAATAAAATATGCCGTGTGGTTGCCGTGTGGATCGCATAGAACTGAGGCAAGTTGTGAACGCCATTAATTACCTCAAAGAAATGGGAGTCAGTCGGTGACAGATCAGCGCAGAGTGAAGTTAATGCAGAGGCATTACTTACACTGCGCACAAGGTTGGCTTGTTCACTCGTTCTGGAAAAAAAAAAAACAAAGAATAATAATAATAATAACCGAGACCTGTTCATGGACATATCGTCTATTGATATGGCCGGGAACGGGTTTTGGCAGGAGAACAACCTAACATCAACTTCTCCAAAGGGCCTCTACGTGTTGGATTTATATCCCCACGCAAGCCTCTCAAAAATCCGGGGTGTATAGACCCGTGAAATTCAAGAGGAGAAACATAATAATAATGTCGTAAAAGCCGACTAAGGGATAGGCTTAAAAACTTGTGATTCTTTTTAGGCGATGGGCTAGCAACCTGTCTCTATTTGAATCTCAATTCTATCATTAAGCCAAATATCTGAACGTGGTCATACAGTGTTTTTAAGACTGTTGGCTCTGTCCACCCCGCAAGGGATATAGACGTGACCATATGTATGTATGTATGTTCTTATACCTGGATTTTCTTTAACCATTTGGCCAGCGTTTCCACTGACATCAACTGGACTAGTGCCAATTCTTAACCTAACATTGATATTAGTACTACATACATACATACTTATTGTTTTAGTACAAATTTACGTTTGTTACCTAAAATACTTACGTTGAAAGTACCTTGATCAATTCGGAGATGTTCTAGCAAAAGGTCAGGTCAAGAGTGACCGAAACCGACGAGCTTGTTTGAAGAGAGTTATGAATGTGGATGAAGCGAAAGAAGAATGTAGGGATCGTGGCATACATACATAAACGTCTATATCCCTTGCGGGGTAGACAGCGCCAACAGTCTTGAGAAGACTGAATGGCCACGTTCAGCTATTTGGCTTAATGATAGAATTGAGATTCAAATTGGGATCGTGGCAAGTGAAAATGTATGGTCTCTGCCTACCCTTCCGGGAAAGATTATCCGGCGTGATTTATGTATGTACCCGAAATATAACCATTTCATATTTCTGCCAGAGAATTTTCGTGTTGAAAACATTCAAGGTGAATGTATCTTGTGTTTGACACAAATAGATAAATTTGGTTTGAACAAAGAAGCTTGTCACTGATTAGACAAGGACAACAAGTGTTGTCCTTCCTTTTCTAGCCCCGGTGACATCCTCACCAATACTCCCGTGAGAATTTCCAGATAAAAAGTGGCTAATTACATACGTTATTCTAGGTTATTTCTAGCAGTGTACCAAATTTTATCAAAAACCGTTCAGTAAAATTTGAACGAAAATGCGACAAACAAACACCCATACATTCTTATTAACTATAATTATATGTACCTACAATTTGTAAATTTAATTTTAGTTTGTAATCATCTTTTTTTTTGTTTCTTTTTTATAAGTAGTTTAAGCTTTAGTTTTATTCCTATTATAAATTTGTTATTGAAATAAAGTACATAAATCATTTTATATATCAATAATAACAAAAGTTAGTTTATTTGTTTGTAATATTTTTAGAAGATGTAGTTACAGGAATAGAAAAGGGTATGTTGAGATGGTTCGATCATGTGGAGAGGATGAATGAAAGCAGGTTGACTAAGCAGATATACAAGGAGAGTGTGGAGGGAAAGGAAGGAGTGGGAAGACCTAGACGAACGTATCTTGATAAAATTAAGGACGTCCTGGTAAAGGGTCAGGTCAAAAGTACCCGAAACCGCCGAACTTGCATGAAGGAGTTATGAATGTGGATGAAGCAAAGGAAATATGCAGAGACCGTGGCAAGTGGAAAGAGGTAGTCTCTGCCTACCCTTCCGGGAAAGAGGCGTGATTTATGTATGTATGTAATATTTTTATTGAACATATGAAACAACACAAAAGTGTAGTAAATTGGTAAGAACAAAATATACAAAGGCGGACTTATCCCATTTACGGATGTCTTCCAGTCAAACATTGAACAACTAAGAGGAGAGTAGGTAACTTGAATAGGTACCTATGGCAGAAGTACACACAAATCCTTAGTGACAATATGTTGACAAAACAGCAGGTAAGTAGAAATAAATAGACATGTATAGTCATATAAAAATACGAGTACATCTTTACTAATATTATAAAGCTGAAGAGTTTGTTAGTTTGTTTGAACGCGCTAATCTCAGAACTACTGCTTCGAATTAAAAAATTCTTTTTGCGTTGAATAGACCATTTATCGAGGAAGGCTTTAGGTTATATAACATCACGCTGCTACTATAAGAAGCGAAGAAATAATGGAGAATGTGAAAAAAATCGGCTAAAATTATTCATCCTTCAGGGGCTTCAATGATGCCCAAAATAACTATTACACGCGGACGAAGTCGCGGGCACAGCTAGTACATAATAACATTAGTATGGTTGTTAGTTCTGTTTTCGAAACAAAAGCCTCTTTGTATTATGCTAATGATTATATTTCCAACATTACTAAGTTCAAGTTCAAATGAACATCCGTGTTTTTTTAGTCTTCTCCCAGACAGTCACAAAAAACTATTTAAGAAATAAGAATAAATTCTTTATTTTATGCTTTATTTTGTCAATTACAGCGTGATAAGGGAATGTTGTGATGTGAAAGAAGATGTAGTTACAGGAATAGAAAAGGGTATGTTGAGATGGTTCGGTCATGTGGAGAGGATGAATGAAAACAGGTTGACTAAGCAGATATACAAGGAGAGTGTGGAGGGAAAGGTCGGAGTGGGAAGACCTAGACGAACGTATCTTGATCAAATTAAGGACGTCTTGGTAAAGGGTCAGGTCAAAAGTATCCGAGTACTTGCATGAAGAGAGTTATGAATGTGGATGAAGCGAAGGAAGTATGCAGAGATCGTGGCAAGTGGAAAGAGGTAGTCTCTGCCTACCCCTCCGGGAAAGAGGCGTGATTTTATGTGTGTATGTATGTATGTATGTATGCTGTACTTACTTCCTAAGCCCACAATATTAAACCAATGAAACTGAAGACGTAACAACTTATATCCCCTGCGGGGTAGACACGGCCAACAGTCTCGAAAAGACAGAAATGCCACGTTCGGCTGTAGGTATGGCTTATAATGATAGAATTGAGATTCAAATAGTGACAGGTTGCTAGCACATCGCCTTATAGTAGAATCCCAAGGGAATGCCTTATAGCATTCCCTTGATCTTATAGAAGGTACTGTTTTATTAGCCTAACACCTAAATAAGAATAAAAATTGTTATTGTACCAATTGTCTTAGAATTAAGTTTTTTATATTGTTCTATTTAACTTAACTGTAATTGATTATGGTGAGCAATTCAAAAAATTCAAATTCAAAATTCAAAATTTTTATTCATTATTATAGGATACTATCATATCGCTTAATAATTGTCGTATGGTTTAACAACTTGGTTGACGTCAAATAAATTAATTAAAAACTAAGTTTACTGCCGCTTCCAAGGCGTCAGTGCAGAAGAAGCGGTAACAAACTGCACTGCAGCATTTTCTTCAACAACGTCAACTTCACAATATTAAATTATACTTAGAATAAACTTATATTATTAAACTTATATAATCGGCTGTCCTAATATATACTTACAAGTTACTATTGCAGTTCCCCGGAAGCGAAATTGCTGGACTTGTCCAGGGTAATTCGGAGTTCTGCTGTTGGAACCCAATGTTTTTGGTCACAGCTCCGTTGGAGAGGGACCCCGTAGACCCCCTGGGACTGGGGGCCCCTGGAGACGGCTCCCGCATTTGGGCGAATAGGTCTGTCACCTGAAACGGGGGAAAATCTTATTAATATTACTTTAAACAAACGTGCCGTGTGATTCCCGGCACCAATATCAAAAAAGAATAGGACCACTCCATCGCTTTCCCATGGGTGTCGTAAAAGGCGACTAAGGGATAGGCTTGCAAACTTGGGATTTTTATTTTTAGGCGATGGGCCAGCAACCTGTCGCTATTTGAATCTCAATTCTACCATTAAGCCTAATAGCTGAACGTGGCCATTCAGTCTTTTCAAGACTTTTGGCTCTGTCTACCCCGCAAGGGATATGGACGTGACCATATATGTATGTATGTAAATAAACGATTGTAGTTTTGGGTCACCAAAAGATGGATTAATAATATAACGCGTTTTCTCCGGAGTGGTAGGCAGAGACTACATCTTTGCATTACCAATATCCCTGCATAGGTATTTATTTCGCTTCATCCACAGGGTTCCTATTTAGGCCCTCTGTTTTTCAACATCTTCATAAAGGATCTGGCTGATAAGTTAACTTGCCCCGCACTTCTATATGCAGACGACTTAAAAATTTTCCATACTGTCGCTGATGAAAATGATGCCATGTTACTTCAAAATAACCTTTATGTTGTGGCTGATTGGTGTAGCAGAAATGGCATGTTTCTGAATGAGAAAAAATGTTTCGTCATCTCTTTTACGCGTAAACACAATAAATTTTTATTTGATTACAAGTTAGGTATGCACAAACTTGAACGTACTGTAACAGTCAAGGATCTAGGAGTAATATTTGACAGTGAACTTTCTTTTCGTAATCATTATGATTATATTATTTCGAAAGGTAACAGATTGTTGGGTTTTATTTCAAGAAGTACTAAAGATTTCAAAAATTATAATGGTTTCAAAAATTTATATTTTGCACTTATAAGAAGTGTTCTTGAATACAATTCAGTTGTCTGGTCTCCATATTTTAAGATCCACATTGATCGTATTGAGCAAGTTCAAAACAGGAGTCTAAAAATAATGTCATTTAGAACTAATAACCATCGTAAGTTGACGTCATATTCGGATAGACTTAAACACTTCAACATATCCTCTTTGGAGGGTCGTCGTCACTGTAGTGATCTAATTTACTTGTATAAAATAGTTCATGCTCTTGTCGATGCACCCCCCCCCCCTATTGTCCCTCATTAGCTTTAATACTAGGTAATCCCACGCATAAGCTGTTCGCACTGGATGTTCGTAAAAATAACACCTCGTATTATAATCCCGTTGTTCGAATGTGCAGAGCCTTTAACGATCTGGTACTCAGCCACAAATCACAATCTATTGATATTGATATTTTTGAAATCTCGTTTTATTCCTACAAAAGTAAGATACGCCTTCTTTTAAGTCTTTAAATTGTTGTTGTTTTTGTTTTAATTGATGTCTCAATACAACTATACTATGCTTGTTACTCAATTATACCTTTTTTCCACTATGTATAATATGTTAGTACTGCAACTGTTAGACTTTTCTTTATTAGTAATTCGTTTGTATTTACATATATATATATATATATGTATCTACCTTTTCTTTTTATATAAGCTCATTTAGCTATAATTTGTTTTGTTATTGTAACTTTGTTGAATACGCATGTGTTGAGTTGTTGCCTAGCTGTAGTTTTTCGGTTATTATGCATTGTATTATTTTGGTGACAACTTGTTATGTGTATCATAATAAATAAATAAATAAATTACTCTTTTTTTATGTAAGCTCGTAAGTTTCGAAAAACAAAAACATTACTTCTCCTTTCAAGTCAGTAAAAAAATTTACATCAAATACTTCATTTTAGTCGATGTATGGGTTGTGTAACAAATAACAAACAGTTTCATTAAGTGACCAGCCGACCACTAACAACAGGCTTCAGCCAAGGCTCTGGCATGCGCATGCGCACGTGGTGTCAACATCGTCACGATATGTAATCAACATTTACATTAGGATGAAACATGTTGACAATATTCTACCGATACTGTTTTTGTAAAGAAAATAGCATAACATATAATCACGTCTATATCTCCTGCGGGGTAGACGGAGCCAACAGTCAGCGGAAGATAGAAAGGCCACGCTCAGCTGCTTCGGTTAATGACACAATTGAGATTCAAATAGTGACAGGTTTGTCAGCCCATCGCCTAAAAGAGGAATCCCATGTATATAAAGCCTATCCCTTAATCGCCTTTTACGACATCCACGGGAAAGAGATGAAGTGGTCCTATTCATTTTTATATTGGTGTCGGGAACCACACGGCACATAAAGAAAAAAGATTTGCATTATAATACCTACGTATTTTTTGTTAGGCGATGGGCTAGCGACCTGTCACTATTTGAATCTCAATTCTATCATAAAGCCAAACCATTGAATGTGGTTGTTTAGTACAATCAAGTCTGTTGGCTCTGTCTACACCGCAAGGGATATATATAAGAATTTATACTATACTATACATGATGATATGTACCTATGTATGTATTTGTGAGTGTACTCAAAAATTTTAAATAAAGGAACTGGATTTTCACCGCAAGGGATATATATATATAAGAATTTATACTATACTATACATGATGATATGTACCTATGTATGTATTTGTGAGTGTACTTAAAAGTTATAAATTAAGGAGCTGGATTACCTATACATTTAATATTAACCAACTTAATACTGCTTCTATAACCTTTAACTGAATATAGTGTTTCAAGTTAGTAATTTTTATAGGTTTTACTCTATCTGAAACCTCAAATTAAATATAAATAAAAATATATTAGGGACGAATTACACAGATTGAGTTAGCCTCGAAGTAAGTTCGAGACTTGTGTTACGAGATACTAACTCAACGATACTATATTTTAAAATATATACTTATATATAGATAAACATCCAAGACCCAGGCCAATCAAAGAAAGTTCGTTTCACATCATGCCCTGGGCCGGGATTCGAACCCGGGACCTCCATACTCCGTGACACAGGCAAGCTTACTACCGCTACGCCACAGAGGCCGTTGAAATACAAACAAACAAACGACTTGTTTATCTACATTTACCAACACAAGTCACGACCTCATTCAATTCCAATGTGAATGATTCCCTACAAGTGCTTTGATTATAACACGTGCGTACAACGCGTCGTAATTGTTCTCAATATGTTACGGTCATACCCTTTTCTGAGCTACATACATTAGTTTGATTGCTAACTGATGAAGTGGGGAGAGGGGGGGGGGGGCTACATATTCGGGGAACTGGATGTGTAATCAATCATGATCCATTACGGGTTAGGTTCTCTGCAAAGGTTATGGTTATGCCGTGTGGTTCCCGGCAGTGCCGAGTGGTTCCCGGCACCAATACAAATAAGAATACACTACATCTCTTTCTCATGGATGTCGTAAAAGGCGACTAAGGGATAGGCTTACAAACTTGGGATTCTTCTTTTAGGCGATGGGCTAGCAACCTGTCACTATTTCAATCACAATTCTATAATTAGGTAAGCCAAATAGCTGAACGTGGCCATTCAGTCTTTTCAAGACTGTTGGCTCTGTCTACCCCGCAAGGGTTATAGACGTGACCATATGTAAATAGTTTTGTTGTTAGTGTATATGAAAAATTATAGTCACAATTTCAATTAAAGCTGAACGTTAAACCTTTCAGTGTTAATGAGACTGTTGGCTCTGTCTACCCCGTAATAGATGAAGACGTGATTATTATGAATGTATGTAAAAATTACAGTAACATTCGCAGGCGGAAACAATATTCAAACCAGATGGCATGCGTAGACAAAACACATGCCTGTATCATGGTCAAACATCGCAACATGCAGACGAACAATTTTATTATTACACTAGCTTTAGTCCACAGCTTCGCCCGCTGGAATTTAGCGCCAACTACAAAAAGCGGCGAATTTAACCTTATCTCCTTCTGTAGTTTGTTTGTTTGAACGCGCTAATCTCAGGAACTACTGGTCCGAATTGAAAAATTCTTTTTGCGTTGAATAGACCATTTATCGAGGAAGGCTTTAGGCTATATAACATCACGCTGCAACTATTAAGAGCAAAGAAATGGAAAATGTTTAAAAAACGGGGAAAATTATTCATCCTTGAGGGCTTCCATGGTGCCCAAAATAACAATTCCACGCGGACGGAGTCGCGGGCACAGCTAGTATTAAATAAAAGTAGCGATTTTTTCCCAGAGGGTTGGGTAGAGAATACACTTGCCACAATCCCTGCATACCTACTTCTAACGCTATATCCACATTATTATGCTCCAATTACAAATACCTATTTACTATTGCGAAATTTCATTGAAATAGATACATTTGAAAATTAAAGGAAATGTATTTTTTAACATAATCTCGTATTAAGCTTTTGCGGAGTAGACAGAGCCAACAATCTTCAAAAGACTGAAAGGCCACGTTTATCTGTTTGGCTTAATGATAGAATTGAGATTCAAATAGTGACAGGTGCTAGCTCATCGCCTAAAAGAAGAATCACATTTATAATCCTATATAATACTATCTCTTATTCTATGTTTTTTATATTATATTATGAAATATATATAGTTTATTATTACCTATTATGAATTTTGTTTTCAGGTAAATGTACTTAGTACTTACAGCACAATCTCAAGAAAAAAGAACAGTTTCAGCAACATGCTTCATTCATTCAAAACGGACACATTTTTATCTTTATTTGAAGTAAATGCAACAACAGATGTTAAGGACGGATGGTCAGGTCAGACAAAACACCAACGTGCGGTTCAGAAATAACTTAACGTCACAATTTTATTTTGCACAGATATAGTGAGTTTAATAAACAAAGCAGAGAAAAAAAATTGCCGCGCTTGGTTCTCTGTCAGAGAATCTCTGAGCGCGGACCAAGACAAATTCCAATTTTAAAATTGGCGCGAGCGTGCGTACCTATACCTATATAACCATAAACAAACAGTTGACTTTTTTATCCAAACTCAAAACAATATTGCGCCCCACGCTCTTAAAAAGAAACAAATAATTTATTAAACCTAACAATCTAAGTACTTTATGCCAACAATAATCGTTATTTACGAGAAGTGTACAACCTAAAATTATGTTAAATTTAATTTGCAAAAAAATGACTGAAGTGAGCGCGTCGCTAACAACAGCGATTACTGTTTTTATTTTACACGTCACTTTTTTTTAATATGTCGATAAATTTAACAAATAAGCTGGAAATTTTATTAGACAGAAAAATTCAATCGGGCATGCAAGATATTTTTATTAAAAGCATAAATGTTTAACATCAACTTTCAAACAATGCATTATTAGTTTAAGTAATTCGTCATCCATCTTGTTAGTCCCGGTTGCCATGGTTACCATATGGGTTAGGTTCCACTGCGAAGGTTGAAGAGGTCAGTCGAAAAACTATTGCTGTTTCGCTTTTTATTATGACGTGAAACGAGACGGCGATAGTTTTTCAGAGGCACCTTTGCAGGGCAACCTAAACCCGTAATAGACCATGTTACACATACAGTTGCCACACATAGTTACAATGTGCAGGTTTCCTCACGATACTCTGCCTGACCGCAAGAGCATCGGTTAGTATTACAACTAATGTACCTAAATAACTTGGAAAAATAGTCATTGGTACACGGCCGAGGTGGAATTTGAACCTGTGCCTCTGCGCATCACGCATTTGCACTGTACCACCGACGCTCTCTATAGAGGTGAGGATGCAACCGGGACTAGCGTTAAGAGAAAAAACAAGAAGGAAACTCGGTCAGTTTAACACTCATTGCATGCCCTTACCATATGTTTCAAATTTATAGCAGACGTGTCCGAGTGGGACCCAAAAAAGGGCCGATTGTGATTCATTTTTTCTGTTGAAAAAAAAAAAAATTTAACTATGAAATATCAAAAATAATTATTAACGTTATTTACGTTATGTCAGTACGAAAACGTCATTTATAAAAAAAAACAGTAAGTTCCTAAAAGTAAAAGTACCTATTATGCAGATTCAGTGAATAATTAAGTGTAAAGTATAGTAAAAATAAATATGCGGGGCTTTATATATACATATATATAAATATATATATAAAGTCAAACAGGTAATGCTTAAAATAAATTGATTGGTTTTTACAGTAATTACAGAAATAATGCATGCTTAAAGACACGTCTATGTCCCTAACTGATGTGTGGTTCCCGGTACCAGTAAAAAAAGAAGATGACCACTCCATATTGTTCCCATGCATTTCGTAAAAGGCAACAAAGGGACTTATTTTCGGGTTCTTCTTTTAGGCGATGGGCTAGCAACCTGTCACTATTTGAATCTCAATTCTATCATTATGCCAAACAGCTGAACGTGGCTTCTCAGTCTTTTCAAGGGATAAAGACGTGGTTATGTGTAGGTAGGAAAAATTACACAAATTGAGTTAGCCTCGAAGTAGACTTGTGTTATTAAATATAAACTCAACGTTACTCAAAGAAACTATAATTTAAAATAAATACTTATTATAGATAAACATGCAAGACCTAAGTTAATTTTGTAATAATTGGCGGCTCAAAATGGCGGATTAGAACCCGGGGCCTGTGATACGGTCCATAGATATAATTTATTTAGATTCATTTTCAATTTTTAATGTCCAATAATGCTTAATTTTTCACATTCGTATGTGAAATACGAAATTCGTATGTAAATCGACCCGTGTCGATCAGATAAAAATGAATTATTCATTATTTTATTGTGCTAATGAACTTGAGATTCTTTAAGGCGATGTGCTAGCAACCTGTCACTATTTAAATAGAAATTCCATTATCAACCCATACAGCTGAACATGGCCGTTCAGTCCTTTCGAGAATGTGGCTCTGTGGTAGACAGAGTATTGTATTCGTAATCCCTTCATTTAATCGATTTTGCAAGCTAAAGAGTTTTTTGTTTGTTTGAACGCGCTAATCTCAGGAACTACTGGTTCGAATTGAACAGTTTCTTTTTGCGTTGAATAGTTAGACCATTTATAGAGGAAGGCTTTAGGCTATATAACATCACGCTGCAACTATAAGGAGCAAAGAAATAATGGAAAATGTGAAAAAAAAACGGGGAAAATTATTTATACTTGAGGGCTTTGAGCCTGAGTGTAAAATTAGTGATGTGACGAATTGAGTCGATAAAAGTAGTGATGTATTTATACGATTGATTTCCTTGCAGTTCACTCAACTAACAGTTTATACTTACATTACAAAAAATAAAAAAAAAACATATTAAATCGACGAGTTTGCATGAAGAGAGTTATGAATGTGGATGAAGCGAAACAAGTATGCAGGGATCACGGCAAGTGGAAAGATGTAGTCTCTGCCTACTCCTCCGGCAAAGATTTATGTAACACTAGCTTTGCCCGCGACTTCATTCGCGTGGAATAGATAATTGAAGCCGTCAAGGATGAATAATTTGCCCTGTTTTTTTTTTCACATATTCCATTATTTCTTTGCTCCTTATAGTTGCAGCGAGATGTTATATAGCCTAAAGCCTTCCTCGACAAATGGTTTATTCAACACAAAAATAATTTTTCAATTCGAACCAGTAGTTCCTGAGATTAGCGCGTTCAATCAAACAAACTCTTCAGCTTTATAATATAAGTATAGTTAAGTTCACAACATTTTTAAAACCTACATAATTATTACGGTATGTTAAGTACTGTAGGTGTTATATAGTGTACAATATTAATAAACTAAGTCTTTGTTATTGAAAATGGAGGCACGTTAGATCAATTATGTTCTACGTCAATACAACTCACGTGATGTGACTAGGCAACATGAGTTGGTAACATTGTTTTGCATAATCGTGAGCTTCTGTGAAAACGTCGTCTTTATACATTAAATATCCCTACTATCCGTTTTTATGTCATAAATGTAAATCTGTCTGTCTGCTAGGCTTTTACATATAAACCACTGAACCGATTTTGGTGAAATTAAATCGCCTCAATGCGAGCATCACCTAAATAAAACTGTCCCAATTATATATAAGCATCCTTTAGTCGCCTTTTACGACATCAATGGGAAAGAGATGGAGTGATCCTATTGTTTTTCTATTGGTGCCGGGAAACACGCTGATTAAAGAGATTCAGTTTACAGCAAACGAAGTCGCGGATAACAGCTAAGTTAACTCACTACATACAGTTTTCCTTAACATTTACGACACCAAGGCATACGTGTATGTATGTATGTAGTTGACATTGATTTGTATAGTTGGTTATTTTCCGCAAATAATGTTTTGTACATACATTTAATAAAATAGCTGTGCCCGCGACTTCGTCCGCGTGGTATAGTTATTTTAGGCATCATTGAAGCCCTCAAAGATGAACAATTTCCCCCGTTTTTTTTTCACATTTTCCATAATTTCTTCGCTCCTGTAAGTTGCAGCGTGATGTTATAAAGCCTAAAGCCTTCCTCGATAAATGGTCTATTCAACGCAAAAACCTTTTTCAATTCCAACCAGTAGTTCCTGAGATTAGCGTCTTATCTTCAACAAGATTTAACCACATTTTTAAATTTAAAATTAGAGTCCTCCAGTAAAGAAAAGTAAAATTTAAAAAAAAAAGTATTTTATGTATAAAAGTTTGTCCGCGATTAACTGGCGTTTCGCTGAACCGATTTTGATACGGTTTTCAGGAAAGTGTTTATTAGGTACACTAAGGAGAAGGTTTTGAAATCCAAACGATTTCAAAAAAGAAGGATATCGATTGGCGGCTCACTTTTTACAAAAGTTTTTATGTTTGTAACTCAATAACGATAGATTATAATAATTATATACATATATAATATAATATAGTTCATACAAAATCCAGGAAATATTATTATTATCTATAACGATCTACCATTTTCACTACCTACTCAAGGTTGGCAAATTTCCAAGTTTACTCTTTGACTTTCGCACTATGGAGCAGCAACAACCGTTTGTAACATACATACATATAATAAGTAACGTCTTTATCCCTTACGGGGAAGACAGAAACAACAATCTCGGAAAGACTGAAAGGCCACGTTTAGCTAGACCACGTATTGCTTAATGAAAGAATGTTTAACCCCCGACGACAAAACAATGGGTGTTATAAGTTTAACGTGTCTATGGCGTCGTAACAGACACTTTAAGTAGGTAAGACAATTGTTGAATTACCCACATCAGTCTCGTAACTTTACATAGCCAATTAGGGCAGAAAAAAAATATTAAAAGTTAATCCGAAAATAATGTCACTACATAATAATAACAAGAGTCTAGAAAAGATCAAGAGTACCCGAAACCGCCGAGCTTGCATGAAGAGAGTTGTGAATGTGGATGAAGTTTGGACGGATTTTGTTCCTGTTTGAAATGTTGTAAAGAGGGTTTTCTGAGAAAGTTTTATTATATTCATAATTGCTACCAGTGCGAAGCCAGAGAGGGTAGCTAGTTCTTGTTAAAAATTGGAGAAATTAAGGCTTTATTATGAAAACATTTGCTTGTGATTATCTTCTGATAAGTGTTATCAGTGCTTGCTTATACACACTGCTACTAAGAATTTTCTGTGAGATAATTATCTTTCCTACTACTTAGGTAGTCTAATTTCACTACGTACCTACCACTTTCCAGTTTGAGTGGTCCTTGCGACATTCCATTTGTTGGACCAAATATCATCAAAATTTGTACAGTGATTTTACTTGAGGTCTGACCTCTGCAACCAGGAGAACTCGACAAACACAATAAAAATTGAGGTAAAAATGAGTAAATGGTGTTATAAAAATGTATGTATATAAGGTATTATGTAAAATTCACACACACGAACTTACGTTTTTCTAAAAATCCACAGGTTTATAATCCAACAAAAAGATGATTTTCACACGCGCAATTAACATTGTATCAAACCATACCAAAGAATAAATTAAGCATCTATTGCGTCAATCGATTAAAAACTCATTATATCCACATCTCTCATGTAATCGATTACAAAATTAATTAATAAAATTCAGTCACAAAATTCCACGTTCGAAATCGATCAGATGTTTTCTGTTTACAAAACGTTCACGCGAGTTGGCACTGGCAGTCGCTGGCGTTCTATTTTCAAAACACTGAATGAGATTCCATATTGGATTTAATTTTTTAAACTTAAAACAACTGCACATCGAAAGCGTTTAGCACATGAAAGTAAATAAGGTCCATTTCACACGCGAATAGAATTAAAATTGTTCCGGTCCAAAATTCCAAATTTGAAAATGTGGCGGTAAAAGCGACTGGCTGCCGAGACAGAGGCGTCCATACTGAATTCATCTCTGTAGTCTTGACTTGGCACTATATTCACTTCGAAATAATTAGCCACGTTTGGCGCTTTTGGACTTTAGCATCGAGTCAATTCTTTTTATGTAGTTTATGAAGGTTTTCGGATTGGTTTTTGTCACAGAGATATACCGGTTTTAGTACGAGTCTGGTAAAACCACAGGAGGGGCTTTCGGTTTAATAGGTACTTCTATTTTCAGTCAACAAATGATTTTAGTATTCAAAACTTTTCGTTTATATGTGAACTCTTTAAAGCATAAATCTTTCTTTTCATCTTTATATATCCGCTTTCTCGTTATTATGAAATTTATTTGGACTAGTAAAATAATTTTAGGAACACCACTTAGTATGTATAAAACATGCGAAGAATTAGTAACAATAATTATTGTTAACTATTTGAGTAAAGTGCGAACGTTTTAGATCTTTTTTTTAATTTTGAATTAAAAAAAAACTTTACTTTTTATCAATGCACATCATTGCTAACTTCCAAAAGTTTTTGGCGCCTAATAAATTGTTAGGTCTTTAAATTATTTCCACGTACTCTATATGTAGAACAGCGCTGTCTTCCGTCGTTTTAAAAACTATTTGTTCTTATTTCAAATTCGAAATTACTGTTCCCTTTTCACTGATGACTTTCAAATGCGTTTTAGTTCCAATTTTTATTTAAACATTTTTTTTTTACCACTAAATATTTCTTTTTTCCAGACAATATTTTCCACTGTTCACTTTTTAAATGTATTAATTATACGACTTAATTAAACAGTTCTCCATAGATAACTAATTGAATGATGCCGATATGCATACTAAATTTAAATCTGACCAAGGTTCTTATACAATGTCAGGTGTTTTTCTGTTAGGGTTGCCACTCCCACATAAAAATCGTGCCATTACGTGCTCAGGTTCATCTTTGAACAAACTACTTAGACAGATATTTTCTAACTAGTACTAACGAACTAGGTGGCTTCCAAGATAACATTCTCCTTACTCTACTTCCTTCCTATGGATGTCTTAAAAAACGACTAAGGGATAGAATTCATATAATGGCAGGTTGCTAGCCCATCGCATTAAAGAAAAATCCCCATTTTTCCATCATTAAAAAATATTTTCTATCGCCAAAAACACTATTACGAAAATAGTTTTGTTTTTTACAATTTTTATTGGAAAATCACCTAAGACATTATAAAGTCTCATGTAAATTAAAACTATAAATTAAATTAATACTAATTAAATTTTAAAAAATAATTGGTCTTTTCTCAACCCTGAATCAAATTAATAATTCATTGATATTATAAAATATTAAAGGAAACCAATAAACAGGCATTAATTTGAATACAACTATGCAATGTTTGAAACAAGGAAATCAAAATTATGTCTATTGATCAATTCCTATGACTGTTGGTCTGTTACGTAATCATATCATAAGGTTTTTTCTGCCAGTCCAATAAATACATACATACATACATATGGTCACGTCTATATCCCTTGCGGGGTAGACAGAGCCAATAGTCTCGAAAAGACTGAATGGCCACGTTCAGCTATTTGGCTTAATGATAGAATTTAGATTTAAATAGTGACAGGCCCATTGCCTAAAAAAGAATCCCAAGTTTGTAAGCCTATCCCTTAGTCGCCTTTTACGACATCCATGGGAAAGAGATGGAGTGGTCCTATTGTTTTTTGTATTGGTGCCGGGAACCACACGGCACGGCAGTCCCAAATGGCATAAATAATAGCTAGTTTACATCTGTATTTGTACAATAAATAGGCATAGAAATTATTGTATTTTCTGTAAATATTGTTACTTATAATTTTTTTACTGTTTTAAATAAGTAAGCGTGGTATGGGGATGATGTGATATGAAAGAAGATGTAGTGACAGGAATAGAAAAGGTTATGTTAAGATGGTTTGGTCATGTGGAGTGGATGAATGACAGCAGGTTGACTAAGCAGATATACAAGGAGAGTGTGGAGGGAAAGGTCGGAGTGGGAAGGCTTAGAAGAACGTAGCTTGATCAAGTAAAGGAAGAAGCCGCCGAGTTATGAATGTGGATGAAGCGAAAGAAGTATGCAGAGATCGTGGCAACTGGAAGGATGTAGTCTCTGCCTACCCCTCCGGGAATAAGGCGTGATTTTATGTATGTATTTTACCTAAGTAAAAAAAATCAATACGCTGGGCTTTTAAACACGAATTATTGAGCGAAATAGTTTTTAAACGCTCGAAAGAGAATTATATTAGAATTATAAGTACTACACAAATAATTAACTTATTTATATGAAATAAATGTAAAATAAATCTACATATGCGAATAAAAAACGTCAAAAAATAACTGTAATTACGTTATCAGTAGAAGTCATCTCATTAACATCGTTAATCTTTTTCATATCTTTGAGATAAAAAAAAAACATTGTCTTTACCTAGGCGTACTTGTTTATATTATAAGATGGGACATCACTTATTTTTTGTGCCAGTTTTAATAATGTAATTTTTTTTTGTTTTTGTGAATAATCGCACAGATTGACTTAGCCCCAAAGTTAGTTTAAGTAATATAATATGTATAAGATATTAATGCAACAAATACTATAATTAGGTATACATATTATTAACTTTTTCTTTTGAGTCTTTTTACTTTTCTATATTCGAAATATAATATTTTTTTTCTAATTTTTTTTAATTTTATAAAAATAAATTTAATAAACCTATTTGTCCACTAGTTTTAAACAGTTTAACATTTCTGCAGGTATATATATATATATATATATATTTATTTTTCTTTTTTATAAAAAAAATATTTTTAGTACCAACGCATGTTTGTTCACACATCACGCAAAAAGATAACGCAATAATATAAAAATGAAATTTAAGTCAATAAGAAATAGTATCTTATTTACCTCCCGAGCTGATGAAGCCCTGAACAGGAAGCAGTTCAGCAGAGCCTCCTTCTCATTTACGAAGATGTAGAACAGCTCTTCAGGTCGACCGGGTACTTGACTGACCCTGGTGTAAAAAAAATATATTTAGCATTATTTTTTTGCTTTACATACATACATACATATAATCACGTCTTTATCCCTTGTGGGGTAGACAGAGCCAATAGTGAAAAGACTGGTTAGCCACGTTCAGCTGTTTGGCTTAATGATGGATTTACGCTTTTGCTTAAACTAATTCTAATTCTTAAAAATACTTACATACATATAATCACGTTTATATCCCTTGCGGGGGTAGACAGAGCCAACAGACTTGAAAAGACTGAAAGGCCACATTGGCTTAATGATAGAATAGAATAGAATTGAGATTCAAATAGTGACAAGTTGCTAACCCATAGCCTAATAGATGAATAAGCCTAACTCTTATTCGTCTTTTACGACAATTTGATATTTTATATAATACATATTACTATTTACGGGGTCTACACAATTCATAAATTAAGAGTTTTATACCTTGTATACCTCTTACATATTTCGTTCGCTTCATCCATAATCTTAACTCGTTTTTATTTTCTGATCGATTAGAGACATCACTAATCAACCCATCAAAGACATCACTAATCAATCTATTAGAGACATCACTAATTAATCTATCAGAGACACTTCATTTAGTAAAACCTTACCGAATAATATCTACTAAGCGATGTACAATGACCGGCTCGAAGTTACCGTTGTAAGCTTTTAAGCAGCCATCTTCTATTGCAATGCTGAGCTGAAACAATTATGATATTACCGTACACGTATTATCTCGTCTGACTGACCCTGGTGTAAAAAAATATATATTTAGCATTATCTTTCGCTTCACATACATACATACATGTAATCACGTCTTTATCCCTTGTGGGGAAGACAGAGCCAACAGTGAAAAGACTGGTTAGCCACGATCAGCTGTTTGGCTTAATGATGGATTTGTGCTTTTGCTTAAACTAATTCTAATTCTTAAAAATACTTACATACATATAATCACATTTATATCCCTTACGCGGTAGACAGAGCCATGCTTGATAAGACCGAAATGTCGCGTTCAGCTTCATGTCTTTATCATAGAATTGAGATTCAAATAGTGACAGATTGCTAGCTCATTGCTTACCTGCCCTTAGTCACCTATTACGACGTCCAAGGGAAATACGGAGTGATCAACGAAGTGCCTTGAACCACACTGCACTGCACTTTAAACTTATTATTCTGAGCAAATTAATTGAACTGCCGGACATTTAATACTTATTATTCTAAGCAAATTAATATTATACCTTATTCCTTAGTCCTGTTGCTCGAATTTCCTTAAGCAGCCAGGGTAGCATGGTGGTGGAGAATCTTCGGTCCATGGCGGTGAAGCCGAGGTAGGTTACTGACGTCAGTCTGGTCTTCATTTTGCCTGTGAAAGAGGAAATTTAAAATATATATATATATATTTATATATTGTCAGTGCAATGAATACTTATGCGAAAATAATAAATTAAATTAAAAAAAAATATATATTTATTAATTCAAAATTATACAATAATAACAAAACGTATTAATTTACGTCGCCTTTAAGAGTTTGTCAGTTTGTTTGAACGCGCTAATCTCTGGAACTACTGGTTAAAACTGAAAAATTCTTTTTGTGTTTAATAGACCATTTATCGAGGAAGGCTTTAGGCTATATAACATCACGCTGCAACTGTAAGGAGCATAGAAATAATGGAAATGTGAAAAAAAAAACGTGGAAAATGATTCCTCCTTGAGGGTTTCAATATAACTATTCCACGCGGACGAATTCGCGGGCACAGCTAGTTAGTAATATAAATATATCTCTAATTTACCATTCTTTCCTGTTTATGTTGCAGAAAAGAGACTCGGCTAGGTAGAATGAACTTGAATGGGTATTTAAGAGCAAGGCTTTGCTGTTATTGATTAACCTTGTTCATAATATCTGCAAATGGTCGTAAAAAGGCCGTCGAACCGATTATTGCATACATTATGTCATTCCGTATGTAATAAATAAAAAATATTAAAAAGATTGCGCCGTGTGGTTCCCGGCACCAATACAAAAAGAATGGGACCACTCCATCTCTTTCCCATGGATGTCGTAAAAGGCGACTAAGGGATAGGCTTACATACTTGGGATTCTTTTTTAGGCGATGGGCTAGCAACCTGTCACTATTTGAATCTCAATTCTATCTTAAAGCCAAATAGCTGAACGTCGCCTTTCAGTATTTTCAAGATTGGTGGCTCTGTCTACCCCGCAAGGGATATAGACGTGACCATATGTATGTATGTATTAAAAAGATTGCGCCGTGTGGTTTCCGGCACCAAGAAAAAAAGAATCCAGGACCACTCCATCTTGTTCCCATGGATGTCATATACGCGACTTAGGGAAAGGCCAAACTAAGCTGAACAGCTGAACGAGGCCTATCAGTAATTTGAAGGCTGTTGGCTCTGTCTATCCCGGAAGGGATATAAACGTGATTAATGTATGTTTGTATGTATTAAAGAGATTATCGACAAAATAGTTAAATAAATTAATAGATATTTAACTCACTATTTGGGCCATGCGGTTTTTCCACTATAGAATTTTTCCCACGGATGTCGTAAGCGACTAAAGGATAGGCTTATAAACTTGGGATTCCTCTTGTAGGCGATGGGTTACAAACCTAATCACTATTTGAATCTCTGGAGTGGTCCTATCCCTTTTTTCAATTGGTGTCGGGAACCACACGGCGCATTAATTATCTCTATACATACATACATATTATGGTCACGTCCCTATCCCTTGCGGGGTAGACAGAGCCAATAGTCTTGAAAAGACTGAATGGCGACGTTCAGCTATTTGGCTTAATGATATAATTGAGATTTAAATAGTGACAGGTTGCTAGCTCATCGCCTAAAAAAGAATCCCAAGTTTGTAAGCCTATCCCTTAGTCGCCTTTTACGACATCCATGGGAAAGAGATGGGGTGGTCCTATTCTTTTTTTGTATTGGTGCCGGGAACCACACGGCACATTAATTATCTCTATCTCTGCTCACTGCGCCCGGAACGAGGCTAGCATAGACGTCTTTCATGTCGCGCGAAAAACTATCTCTGTCCCTTTTCGTGTCAAGATAAAAAACGAAATAGAGATATTTTAATTTTAATAATTCGACGGCCTCTGTGGCGCAGCGGTAGTGCGCTTGTCTGTGTCACCGGAGGTCCCAGGTTCGAATCCCGGTCAGGGCATGATGAGAAACGAACTTTCTCTGATTGGCCTGGGTCTTGGATGTTTATCTATATAAGTATTTATTATAAAATATAGTATCGTTGAGTTAGTATCTCGTAACACAAGTCTCGAACTTACTTCGCGGCTTACTCAATCTGTGTAATTTGTCCCGTGTCCGTGTATATTAAAAATTTTACGTGGGACAATAACGTCGCGCGTGTCATTCTAGCACGGATCATCTATACATATAATAAAACAGTAAAAATATTTTGTCTGTACATTTAGTATTTTTGACTGAAATGGATAGAGGGACACTTAGAATGAATAATAGAAAGCAAAAATATTTTTTTTGAATTTCTTGTCTGTCTGTATGTATGATCACGATTATCTCCGAAAGTACTGAACCGATTTACTTCAAACTTTCACCAATTGCTTTGTTTTAACTCAGAATAACATTTAAAGTTTGTTTCATCAAAATCGGTTCACTAAAAAAAAAGTTATCGACATTTGAATGAACTCAAGGCATCAGTTTGCCTGCAAATAAGTTATGAAATTAAAAAATTCATAGTCATTTATCATTATACGACAGCATTATACCTATAACATATAAATATAAGTGAAAGGCGACTAAGGGATGGGCTTACAAATTTGGGATTCTTTTTTAGGCAATGGGCGAGCAACCTATCACTTTTTGAATCTCAATTCTATCATTAAGTCAAAAGCTGAACGTGGTCATTCAGTCTTTTTAAGCCTGTTGGCTCTGTCTACCCCGCAAGGGATATAGACATGACCATATGTTTGTAGTCTACTTTAATTTCGCCATCAACGCAACGGCCTCGATGGTCCAGTGGTTAGCCTGTGAGACTGTGAAGTAGGCGGTCCAAGTTCGAATCCCAACAATTACAGGATCTTTTTTTTTTAATATTTTTTTTTGTATTGTTTGAGTATTTTATTTAAAAAAACTGAAAATCAAAATACTACATATAATAAAACGGTAAAAATATTTTGTCTGTACATTTAATATTTTGACTGAAACGGATAGAGAATTTTTTTTTACATTTTTTGTCTGTCTGTCTGTCTGTATCTCAAATTCAAATTCAAAATTCAAAAATTTTATTCATTATTGTAGGATACTATATATCGCTTAATAATTGTCAAAACGTATTGTTTAACAACATTGGTTGACGTCAAATAAATTACTTAAAAACTAAGTTTACTGCCGCTTCCAAGGCGTCAGTGCAGAAGAAGCGGTAACAAACTGCACTGCAGCATTTTCTTCAACAACGTCAACTTTACAATATTAATTAAACTTAGAATAGAATGTGGACGAGAGAATACATTGTTCAGATTTATATATGAGATTGAATATTGAAAAAAGAAAAATACATATATATATTTTATGGATTGCCAATTTTAAAAAGATTTATGTACAGAGTGTACTGAATTTTGATTTAAGATCAAATCAAACTACAATTAATTACGAGGTTCCTGTGCCAAGCTCGAGCCAGATGTTTTTATCATTAAGGTAATCATCAGTCCTATAATAAGCCTTCTCACAAAGTACTTTCTTTACATAATCTTTGAATTTTCGGTTGGGCATATCAAGAACAGACTCCGGCAACCTATCATAACATCGTATACAGTTCCCCATAAATGATTTACTGACTTTGCTAAGCCATTGAAACGGCATGACTAATTTATGTTTATTACGTAAATTTCTATCAGTTGTGGCACTAACTTTTTGAAAAAAAGAGGTATTTTTCCTAACATACATTATAAGATCAAAAATGTACTGGGACGCTACTGTAGGTATGTTTATTTTCTTAAAGAGTTGTCTTAACGAGTATCTTGGTCCTAAGCCGTAAATTGCGCGAACGGCCCTTTTCTGAATTATAAAAATAGTTTGTATATCAGCCGCGCTACCCCATAAACCCCGTAAACCATAAGATAACAAGCTATGAAAATAGCTGAAATAAACAAGCCTAGCTGTAGCTACATCTGTCAATTGTCGGATCCTCCTAACAGCATAAGCGGCAGAGCTAAGTCTATTGGAAAGTTTAGAAATATGAGCACCCCACTGTAGCTTTGCATCAATTATAATTCCTAAAATCTTTGTATTTTCAACAAATTCTAATTTCTGGCCTTCCAGTATTATGTCAGTATTGGCCTGCCTTACGTTTGGAAGGGTAAATTTAATGCATTGGGTCTTATTAGCATTTAAAAGAAGATTGTTGGTTGAGAACCAGATAGATATGGCCGACAGTATATTATTAACCGAACTTACATTTTCGCTATGGCGATCTAATTTAAATATTAAAGAAGTGTCATCGGCAAACAGCACTATACCCGTCTGTTTTTCCACCATAAAAGGCAGGTCATTGACATATACCAAAAAGAGGAATGGTCCTAAAATTGAGCCCTGAGGAACACCCATTGAGACGCTTGATCCGCTTGACTTTACTCCATTAATATCTACAGTTTGAAGCCTATCAGTCAAATAGGATGCCATTAGTTTAGTTGATTTGTGGTCAAACCCATATTGACGAAGTTTACACAAAAGTGTCTGATGATCTACGCAATCAAATGCTTTAGAGAGATCGCAAAAGACTCCAACTGAATCCTGTGAGCTCTCCCACGCGTCATAGATTTGAGTAACAAGTGCTACTCCCGCATCAGTGGTGGACTTCCCGGCAGTGAACCCATATTGTTGGGAATGGAAAATGTTATTGATTTTAAAATATTGTTGCATTTGATTAAGCATCATCTTCTCAAACACCTTGCTCACAACTGGCAATATAGAAATAGGTCTATAATTGCCAAGGACTGTTTTCTCCCCTTTTTTGAATAAAGGTATTAATTTACTACATTTCATTAAATTTGGAAAAATACCCTCATCAATACATTCATTAAATATAAAAGCTAGATCAGATGCAATAATGTCTATGATTTGACTTATGATACTAACAGACATACCCCAGTCTTCAGACTTTTTCAAATTAAGTTGTTTGAACGCCTTTAATATATTATCAGAGTTAACATATTTAAATTTAAAGACAGATTTGATGGGAGTTGTGTTATTATTAAGATTATCTGACTGTATGATTAAGATTCAACTCGAAATTAACGCGGACGAAGTCGCGGGCAACAGCTAGTCAATAATATTGTGCGTTGTACTAAGTACAACATGTTCTTAAACTTACATAATATCAATGTTAATTTACAAAACAAACTTCATAAATGGTTAGGTAGGCGAACAACGTGCGCTAAGGTCGAAAAACATAGGGTTTCTAATTGCAAAACGTCGTAAGTTATATAACATACATATATATACATATAATTACCGTCTATATCTCTTGCCGGCTAGAGAGAATCAACAGTCTTGAAAAGACTGATAGGCCACGTTCAACTTTTTGGTTTGTAATAGAATTGGGATTCAAATAGTGATAGGTTGCTAGCCCATCGCCTAGAAGAAGACCAAGTTTATGAGCCTAACCCTTAGTTGACTTTTACGACATCGATAGAAAAGTGGAGTGCTCCTATTCCTTTTTCCTAATGCTGCCGGGAACCACACGGCATGTGGGAAACGCTACGCAGTAGGTAATAACAAACATATAACATTACATGTTTGTTATAACTGCGTAGCGATTCCCTGTTTTTTATATTATGAGGACAATTGATTTGACATATGTAGGAAGTTTAGTTTATTATTAACTAGCGACCCGCCCCTGCTTCGCACGGGTAGCATTAATTGATATAAATATCTCAGGAAACCCTCTTTCCAAAATTTTAAACAAGAAGAACCGCCCACGATTATCTGAAATTAGCGCAAAAAGACACATACAGAAAAAAGTATAGGTGACTTTGTATTATGTAGTGTAGTGAAAACTAGCTTTGTAAATTAAATTTATTATGTTATACTGTTTAAAGTTTTATCACTACAAAGTTTCATGTAAATCCGATCAATAGTTTTTGCGTGACAGAGTCACAAACATACACATACATATAGTGACTCTGTATCACTTGCGGGTTAAACAGAGCTAACAGTCTTGAAAAGACTGAAAGACTACGTTCAGCTGTATGGCTTTATGATGGAATTAAGAATTAAATACATACACACACACACATACCATAAACACTTTTCCACAAATCTTTTCAGACGTTTTCATATAATACTTATTAGTGGGATCCTCATTCATACCAACCCAACAAAAAAAAATATACCAGAATGTATAGTCAATCAAGGAATACGAAAAATAAAGAAATACCATAACCCTTATACCTATTCTATTTGCATTTTATATAAATCAGAATTTATTAAAATAAACTAAATTTTAAATTAAAAAAAAAAACAAACGTCTACTCGTTCGCAAAACACAATAATAACGTGCTTTCATTTTTTTTTCGACGATGAAACCTGTAAAATATTTTATAGCAAGTACTTAAAATTATACAATAATAAATCTATACAAAACAAAAATAACAAAAAATAAAAGTTTTTCTCTCACCTTACTTGCTAAGTCCAGTCGAAATCACTTAATCGATAATTCCAACAATTACCGCTACATCCCAACCCTCACTCATTTACTAAGATTCACATTTAATAAAGCACATTCTGGAAAACATGTGTAATTCAATTAACATTATTTAAGTAAAATTTTTATTTATATATACAAAAAGGCAACCGCGGTTAGGTAACTCTAAGACTACACTGAGTTTTGTTCTTGTATTGTATTTCTTGCATCTCTTTCTAGGCGTGCCATATCTGGGAGGATGAAAGTGACAGCATTACATCTTTACAAAGCGAAGGGCTGTCACCCTCCGATTAAACCGGGAATCATATACTTACAAGGTAGGTATATATACGGGTCCCGGATATAAAAATCAATAATTCTCGGCTCACCCTTGCGAAGTAGTTAACGATTTTTCTAGAACTTTATGAAATGCTTGATGCAGCTTTTTATTTTATATTATCATATACATATATTATAAGATTTTATTTAATTTCACCTTTTCCGATGTGTGTCAGTAATTTTTTAATCAGTAAGGTAAATTTATGACAAATTGGGCTTAAAAATATTTAAGATAAATTGTACTAGTATTATTGGTTTTTTTTTTTGCTTAATTACCTAGGTTTGTTTGTTTTAGATAAATTATTACAAACCATTATGAAACAATCAATGTAAAAAAATGTTGGTAGTTAATTAACAAATAATTAAAAAAAAAATTAATCATCTAAGAACAAAGTAAAAAAATACTTTATTTAAGGATATTTTAAAACTAAATATAACGAAAATGATATGAAAATAGTTTATTTTGCATTAAAATAAAAATAGTTAAATTACCAAAATAATGTAAATTAAAAAAAGCATTGTTACATTATTTTCCAATACCTATTTCAAACAGCCGAACGAGGCATATCAGTATTTTCAAGACTTTGGCTCTATCTACCCCGTAAGGGATATAGACGTGCTTATATGAATGTATAAATGCCTATTTTCAAAAGTAATTTATAAACACGAAAATAATTTAATTTTAATAGTATGTAAAAGTGTTTTACGAAGTATAACGTTTTTTATCTTAGCAAGAACCTAGATAACGTAGCGCCATCTATTGGTACATACATGTACTTTAAAATAAAACAAAAGTATCTTTTGCCGATACCTATCATTTTTATTTTTTCTTTAATACAATAGATTTCTCTGTAAGGAATACGTGTGTAAGTATTTGTTTGCGTAAGAAATTAAATAAAAATGATGATCAACTAAAATTATACATACATACATACATATGGTCACGTCTATATCCCTTGCGGGGTAGACAGAGCCAACACTCTTGAAAAGACTGAATGGCCACGTTCAGCTATTTGGCTTAACGATAGAATTGAGATCCAACTAGTGACAGGTTGCTAGCCCATCGCCTAAAAAAGAATCCCAAGTTTGTAAGCCTATCCCTAAGTCGCTTTTTACGACATCCATGGGAAAGAGATGGAGTGGTCCTATTCTTTTTTGTATTGGTGCCTAAAATTATAACGAATTAAATAATATGATGTTTGCAAATAAAAACATCTTACTACTTAATATTAGTAAAAAAAACTGGACAATGATATGAAAATTACTAAGGCCTATTTTTTAAGTTTATACAGCAGCTATGTCCCGACCTAAAACTAGTCCATTAATTTAAAGTGCAGTGGGTTTTGGTGGGTAGTCTGGTACATTAGGTGCCAGGAGTCACACTCTCCCTGGTGAAGACCCGGGGGTTGTCCGTAAAAAGGATTTCCCCTTCGATAACAAAAAATAGGCACAGTAACGCACATGTAAACTTTTGCAATAAGAACAATATATTGAATAAACTAAAACAAAATTAATTAGATTATTAAATTACATATAAAAATGTTAATATCCGAAACGGTTATTACGACGATCGGTTAGGTATATATTTTTTTAGTAGATAATACTTATTATGCAAATAAAAATTTTAATTTGATTTTTATCACTTTATTATACTTAGAACAGAAGAAAAACTGACAGATGAAGATAAAAAGAACAAATAAGGAAATATAATAGATAAGATGCAATCGAGATAAATAAATGTAAAAATAGGTTTAATTGTACATATAAAAATATACAAATGAAAAATAATAATAGTTAAAAAAGAATACACAATTTTTAAATAAGGAAACAGGACGAAGATAAAAATTAAATACGGCAATATGGACATCCCACAAGAGATGGAGACCTTGAC
Organism: Amyelois transitella; assembly: GCF_032362555.1. Taxonomy (NCBI): domain Eukaryota; kingdom Metazoa; phylum Arthropoda; class Insecta; order Lepidoptera; family Pyralidae; genus Amyelois; species Amyelois transitella. The sequence continues at coordinate 3,251,785 of NC_083533.1, forward strand.
CTCCTAAAAGCATTTTCAGGCTTCTAGTTAAATACAAAAAAAAAAAGTATATTTTACGCCACGTTGTAAAAAGATTGACTAAAAGCTAGTTCTTCAAAAAGTATGGAAATTCCTTTTTTTTTTAAACCAAAAACGAAACTTAAGTTTTATTATTTACATATTCTGCTCTCATTCCCCACTTCTCTATTATTTTAATCATATTCTTGATTATCAAGTATACATGTCCCTCTCGCACTCGAGTCTAAATTTTGTAGGTCTTCCCAGGATAATGACGTCACAATATCGATTACGTTATTTCTAGCTAACCTCCCTTAAACAAGCACGTTCATTTTGTTTATCATATTTTCAAATAATGTTACCGCCATTAAATGAATATTATTGACTGAAAGTGATGTTCTTAATTCAAAAAGTGATGAATAAAAATAATGTAATGTGAATTGAAGTGATTAGTTCCAGGTACGACCGCGCGTCGCGCTGTAAACGTATTTGGCGCGTAAAGTTTAGTTTTATTAACATTCAATAAAACTGTAGATAATCTGTAGGTAAATGTGCTTTATCGATGCGACATAATATTTCAATGATTTGTTTTAGTCTAAGAGCTCTACTTGGGTACTTTATTTTAATTCAAATTTATATATATTTCATATTTTATTAAGATTAAATTTTTTTTTAAATAAACTAAATACCTACTGAAATATATAATATATTCTTTATAGCTATTGAAATATTCAGTGTAAAATTTATTCACCAAAATTTGAACACTTTCTGTAAGTACTTAGTTATTACTAATAATATAATATTGGACATATTACCTATATGAAATGCACTATTTTCATACAAATAATTGCTAGTATGGATTATTAAATCATTATTTTACTTAAAATTTATAATTAAAATGTTTAATCTGTATAAACATACTTACAGTGAAAATCCATTAATAATTAATTTACTTTTGTAAAAAACTTATTTTTTAGATATTCTTAATTTTATTTCTACTTTATGCCGTCCAGCTTAACGTGGTCTTCTGACTATTGGCTCTGTCTGTCTGAAAAAAGCCGGGAAGTGAGAACCTGTCAACCACCACACATTAATGTAGTTTTTTTTTTATATGCTTAAAGATACATCGGTATTATAATTTTATGTACCTACAATGATTACGATAGTAATAATTAGGGAAAATTTATTAATTTGAGATTTTTCCGTTAGGCAATGGGTCAATATTTTAATCTAAATTCTATCATTAAGCCATTCAGCTGAACGTGACCTTTCAGTCTTTTTAAGACTATTGGCCCTGTCTACTCCGTAAATTTTAACGACGTAATTATAAGTATTGTATTGTTTTTTCTCTTCTGATGCAAATGAGCACCAAGATCTTAGACTATATCGAATTATTTCATTGTGATTCTAATTTCACCTCTTGTAGGAGTTCATCAGCTTTGAACATGTTTATTTTAAGATACTAGGCAACTGGTTTGCACGTGGATTTTATTAAAACAGAGTGTTAAAACAATTGTTTCTCGTTGCCTGTTTAGAATTTTTACCTCATCTTTGCATACGGTAAGATAATTATTTTTTTTATTAGTAAATATCACAGTAGAGCGTCGATGGTCGAATTGGTGGGCAGGTGGCCAGTTAAAATGCGTGTGCCAGTCAGTTTTAAATCAAAACGGCAAGGGTTCGAATCCCACCTTGTACCAATGACTGTATTCAAAGTGTGTGTTTGTACATTAGTTTGTATACTAACCGATGCTCTTACGGTGAGGGAAAACATCGTGAGGAAACCTGAACATTCAGGCAAGTATGTAGATGTGTAACCATGATCGATCCAATTCGGGTTTGGTTCCTTCGTCGCGTCGTGTTAAAACCTGACCCACCCAATCCTATATATCCATGGTCAAAGGCACACCCCGGGCTCCTCTCCAGAGTGGTGAGGATGCAACTGGGACTAAAGCCAGGAGTAAGAAGAAGTAAATATCATATATAACAAAAAAAAAAAAAACAAAATTACAGTTCCAAATTTCAAAAAGTTATATTCTTTTAAAAAGAAAATTACAGTTCTATGTTTCAGAAGTTATATTTTTTTAATTTTTTCTAAAGTTTTTCCGACCGTCTTATAAAAAAAACGAAATAAATATTCTATTTTTTTATCATACTCCATTGCGTACGACCTATCATAAGATTCGTATATATAATCACGTATTATCCCAGACAGATAGGTAGAAATCGCCGACAGCGTCGTAAAGGCTTAAAGGCCACGTTTAGCTGTATAGCCTTACGATTACAAGTATATAAATAATTTATTAATTACTTTTTTAACGTCCTCTGTGACACCGGAGGTCCCGGGTTCGAATCCCGGCCAGGGCATGATGAGGAAAGAACTTTTTATGATCGGCCTCGGTCTTGGATATTTATCTATATAAGTATTTATTACAAAATAATAGTATTGTTGAGTTAGTATCTCGTAACACAAGTCTCGAACTTACTTCGTGGCTAAATCAATCTATGTTATTTGTACCGTGTATATTTATTATTTATTTGTTTATCTTTTAGTAAAAAAAAAATGGACAAAACAAGCGACATTACATCTTCGACTATATCCTTCATAGAATCCAGTGTTGAAGATGTTGCCGTGAAGGTGACGAATAAAAAGAATAAGAAAAAAAGTTTATTTGGCAAGAACGGCTTTCTGAAGAGGAGCAACAGTACTGGAGGAATATCCACCATTGATTTTGATCGGTATGTTGTTATTTTATCAGTATTTATAGATAAATACACACACAAATAAATTTAAGACCGAGCTAGTTTGGGCAAAAATATATTTGTGTATGTATGTTTGTTAAACGATAAATTTCGAACCGCTGGTTAAATTTTGATAGTAGTCAGTGTGTGCCGTGTAGCTCCCGGTACTTATACAAAAAAGAAATAGGACCACTCTCTCCCATGGATGTCGTAAAAGGCGAATAAGCGATAGGCTTATAAAATTGGGATTCTTCTTTCAGACGATGAGCTAGAAACCTGTCACTATTTGAATCTCAATATTATCATTAAGCCATACAGCTGACCGTGGCATTTCAGTCTTTTCGGGACTGTTGGCACTGTCTACGCCGTAAGCGATAAAAATGTGATTATGTATGATAAAAAGACGCCTAGTGCAAAAGTGACTCTTAACGCATGCTTGTTTATTTGCTATTAGTTTTTTCACTACGTACTGAAATTATTCTAGTAGGCACTATTCTGAATCTTAATGCGACCGTTCAGTTTTATAATCATTCGCTCTGCCTGTCCCGTGAAGTATACAGACGTGTCATGTCTGAATAAAAACATGTGTCTTACTATAAGTAGGTACAATATTTGAAGTACAAACAAAATTAGAATAAGGATGGCCTCTTGGGCAGTAAAAATGTTTAGTCAGACCAAAAATGCAACATGAATGAAGCTCGAGCCTTTACATACATACATATAATCACGTCTATATCCCTTGCGGGGTAGACAGATCCATCCGTCTAGAAAAGACTGATAGGCCACGATTAGCTGCTTGACTTAATGATAGAACTGAGATTCAAACAGTGACAGATTGCTAGCCCATCAGAGTCAAAAATGCACGCTTCTGAAACACCATGTTTTATTTACAAACCGGGAAGAGAACCTTGGACCTTGCGAATTAGAAATATACAGGTGTTTTTCACGAACGTTGGCAAGGCCGATATCCCATCCCTCTCTAACTTTGATTAACCACCATTACGATAGAAAGAGAGAGAGAATATCAGATACCTAATAGTCGCACTGTTACTAAATAAAAAATTGCTATAGTATCTGTAACAATACAAGATATTGTGGTGTAGAGACTAATTAACATTCACTAAGCTTCACGCCTAAACGGTACAGGTGAGCGCTAATGTGAAAAGAATATCTTGTTAATTATTTTGACGGCCTCTGTGGCGCAGCGGTAGTACGCTTGTCTGTGACACCGGAGGTCCCGGGTTCGAATCCCGGTCAGGGCATGATGAAAAAGAACTTTTTGGTTGATTGGCCTGGGTCTTGGATGTTTAGCTATGTTAGTATTTATTATAAAATATAGTATCGTTGAGTTAGTATCTCGTAACACAAGTCTCGAACTTACTTCGAGGCTAACTCAATCAGTGTAATTTGTCCCGTATATATTTATTTTTATTTATTTTAACTTGGTAACCTACTTATACCTACATTAAATTGACAAACATTAGTTATAACGACATCAGTAATTGTTCATACTTCGATTAGTTTTAATTAAGTGTTTAAAATTTGGTAATTAATAAATTGACAAACACGAGAACTAGGATATAAAACATCAGTAATTTTTTAAAGTTGATTAATTTTAATTAAGTATTTTCAAGAATTTCAATACCATGAGGACATTAGCTAATTTTTTACGGGACTGCGTGAAGCTTTATTTAAACCGCACAGTATTAAATACATTTGACACATAAATAATATACAAATAACACATAAAAATAACATTTAAATGCATTTATTTCTGAAACGTGTGCGAAGCCTCACAGACGTTACCTCTATTTAGTTTCACAAAAATATTTCCCCATCCAAAATTCAATGAGTAATATTTCGGAATATATTGAAGATAATTTATAAAATTACGCATTCAGTTCCCATTCTCCATTAATATTCAACATTTTTATCGGTGATTGTACTTTATTTTTAGAACAGTTCAAGGTTGCCTCACTCACCGGTTTATTCCGGTTCGGAAAATTTAAATTCAAAAAAAGAAGTTCGATTTGATCACTGAATAATGAACTTATTTATTCTTTTGTTTTATCTATCTAAAATCCTTTGGTATATTTATATTATACAAACTTCAACCTTGAATATTTAGTTTAATTATATATTCTATATAGCCCAAGTATTTTTTTAAAATACTTTTTTACTTTTCATCTTGACTGTTTATTTAATTCTTCACATGCTCTCTCTTTTTGACTAAGGAACATTATGATAAGGGAATGTTGTGATGTGAAAGAAGATATAGTGACAGGAATAGAAAAGGGAATGCTTTGATGATTTGGTCATGTGGAGAGGATGAATGAAAGCAGGTTGACTAAGCAGATATACAAGGAGAGTGTGGAGGGAAAGGTCGGAGTGGGAAGACCTAGACGAACGTATCTTGATCAAATTAAGAACGTCCTGGTAAAGGGTCAGGTCAAGAGTACCCGAAACCGCCGAGCTTGCATGATGTTGATGATGATGTGAATGAAGCGAAGGAAGTATGCAGAGATCGTGGCAAGTGGAAAGAGGTAGTCTCTGCCTACCCCTCCGGGAAAGAGGCGTGATTTTATGTTATGTTATCAAATAGTCGTGTCGTGTCGTGGGCCTGCTGGAAGAAATTTCTCTAGAAATAAATAGTGCCCTTGTACTGAATTATCTTTATTTTAAGTTTTATTCTTATTTTCCATAATTTACATAAATATAGAAATAAATAATATTAAATAGATGTATATCTCCTTAACGAGATCTTTAAAAGATATTAAATTTTTTTAATAATTCCGAGTCTTAAATCTTAATATTCACACATACCTACAATGGAGACAGGACAAATAGAGGTTTTAAACCTTGTTAAAAAAATAATTCAAATGTTTAATTAAATTTAAATAAATAATTTAATTTATTTATTTATTTTTAATTTATTATAAATTTTAAGTTTTAATAATAATTAATTAATTAAACATTAAAATTTTAAACATTTACATTGGAAAAGAAAGGCAGAAACTAAAGTGTTAGCGTTGAATCTGGGACGTCCTGGATGAAGGTCAGGTCAAGAGTAACCTAAACCGACGACATACACAACACACATACATATAGACACGTCTATATCCCCTGTGGGGTAGACAGAGCGAACAGTCTTGAAACCACCGTAAGGCGACGTTCAACTATACGGCTTACTATAACTATGGAGTGGTCCTATTTTTTAGTCCCGGGAACCACACGGCACTTAAATCTTAAGACGCCGCCAAAACCTAAACTGTCAATCGCATGAGCATAGCTTAAAATATCTTAGAAAAAAGAGCTTTTAATAAACGCATAATCTACTTTTGCATATCGTACGGGTTTTTTATCCATGTCCTCGATTTCAGCCGCGCAGATAAGGACACCATATGTTGATTATTTACGCGGCGAACAGCCGTGTACATCCGTACATTTTGTATTTACAAAATATTCATCGCGCTTACCGTTAGTTAGACAGTAAACTTACACCGGTCGCGGACGAGAGACGCGCGCGCGCCGTCCGCCATCTTTAAATTTCCATTTTCGAAAGGTGTTCTCGGCCAGTGTCAACTGAAATTTGAAAAAGTTTGTGTTGTTGTGCTGTTGGTGTCTGTTTTTTTTTTAATTGGTATGGCGGAATTTCTATGTTGCCAGTGTTTGAAGATTTAGAACAAAGTTTTGTTGTTCTTTTTCTGCAACTTTGATACCTACGCGAGGGTGTCGGCTGCTGAATTTTTTTACAAAACTTTCATACATAATTTTTTTTATGAAAATTCTCATAGTCCTTAACTAAGCGTAAAATATTTGACGGTTTTTGTTTCTGATTAGTTTCTATGTAGATTGTAAGTCAACTACTTCTATCTAGGTATATGTAGAGAAATATATATATAATTCGTCAAATTGACTGTAAATAGTGACCGCGTTCTTAAAAAAAACTTTAAATATAAATAATTCGAATCTCAATTCCACCATGAAACCATACTTGTGCACAAGGCCTTTCAGTGTTTGCAAGACTGTTGGCTCCGTCTACCCCGCTAGGGATATAGACGTGACTATGTAGGTATGTATGTAAGTAATTAATTTTTAGCATGTTTTCAAAATGTACATATCGATTTCGATATTACAATATTGTCTCACCGACAGATCTTTTGTGTAAACACGACAATTTCATTTTTATTTCGCGCAAAATTTCTTACACTGTCTTGGTAATATTTTACTGAAAACATTTCAAACTTTTTGAGTTTCAGCCAAGAGTATTCCGGCTGAATTGGATATACCATGTTTGTGTATTGAACTATAGTTACCTAAGTACTCAATTAAAAAAAAACATTTAATGTTCCTAGCCGCGCGCAGATTGCACTAGTCGACTGAACGCCTAAACTAAAACTCAGTTTATCCCATTTTCCCTTTATTATACTTATGTAATGCATAACAAAATCCGTTTTTCGGACCACAAAAACATATATAGTTAATAAATTGACATAATTTATGTATGTAAACACGTGTAGCACCAACATTTGACTGCCAAGGTTAAATAAGCCATTACCTCTTCAGCCACTGTGCTCTAAAGAATTCATCACACTGCCCAATTTTTCGATCGATAATGTCTTAATTATTTAAGAATTTAATTAAAAACTTATACTTGCCGCAATGTGTCAGAAGTACGCTTGCGTCAAAGAAAAATCCCGTCAGTGTAGACCATTTATGCCATTGTGCCGTGTGGTTCCCGGCACCAATACAAAAAAGAATAGGACCACTCCATCTCTTTCCCATGGATGTCGTAAAAGGCGACTAAGGGCTATCCCTTAGTCGCCTTTTACGACATCCATGGGAAAGATGCTTGAAGAAGATTTGTAAGCCTATGCTTACAAACTTGAGATTCTTTTTTTTAGGCGATGGGCTAGCAACCTGTCCCTATTTAGATCTCAATTCTATCATTAAGCCAAAAAGCTGAACGTGGCCGATCAGTCTTTTCAAGACTGTTGGCTCTGTCTACCCCACAAGGGATATAGACATGACCATATGTATGTATGTATGTAGACCATTTATGAAACATTTTGACAAATTTTTCAAATCTAGGCTTTGCAGTTTGGGTGTGTTTGGATGTTTCCATCAATCAGAGTTCTAAAGAAAATAAAAAAAAGAGGACACTCATATATAGATACGTATATATATATACTAGCTGTCCCGGCAAACGTTGTTTTGCCATATAGATATTTTTTAAGTAATTTCTAGTTAAAAAAAATGTTAAGAGTGGACAACCCTTATCACTAAGGGGTATGAAAAATAGATTCTCATACCTACTCAATATGCTCACAAAATTTCATAAGAATCGATCAAGCCGTTTCGGAGGAGTACGGGAACGAACATTGTGACACGAGAATTTTATATATAAGATTAAGAGTCTGGAAAAGGAAAAAGGGAACCTTATATGTCAGTTAAAACTACAGATCCCTTGGAAATAGCGAAAAACCTGTATTTTTTTGTACTAAATGTTTGTAGGTAGCGCTAAATTCGCGAAGCTGCGTTTAAAACTAACAAGTTAATATATTTAATTTTTTTTTGTCGTTTTATTAAAATGTCGCTTCGCGTCTCTCGTGTGAAGTGACTCTTAGCATGTTGAATGTGATATTTAATTATATATTGTTGTTCATTGTCTTATAGGCGGTAATAAGTCTCGAGATAAGTACCTAAGTGTGAAATAGGTTCTGAACAGACTTAACTCACTTAAATACTGGAATGCCTTAAGTTACTTGTTTGTTAGGTACCACTTAGGTACTTAGTTACGCATAAACTTCTTTTTGAAATTTTGCGTTTATCAATACTAATATTATAATATTTATAAAGCTGAAGAGTTTGTTTGTTTGTTTGAACGCGCTAATCTCAGGAACTACTGGTTGTAATTGAAAAATTCGTTTTGCGTTGAATAGACCATTTATCGAGAAAGGATTATTCATCCTTGATGATCAATGATGCCCAAAATAACTATTCCACGCGGACGAAGTCGCGGGCACAGCTAGGACAATAGTATAAAGAGTCTGGAGGAGGACATAAGGAACTGTTCAGCCTCATAAAAAGTAAAGTTCCCCGTGGATTTGAGAAACCTTGTATTATTTCGTAAGTAGCGCTAAATGCATCGCTACTTGTAGGTCTTAAATCGTTGCTTTTTGTAAATGGTGGTGCTAAATTGGCCGCTTTTTTGTAGTTAGCGTAAAATTCGTCGCTTTCTCTAGATGGCGACAATACAAGCCAGTCTATTAATTCTGAAACTGAAATATGATCGACAAATTGATACCTAACTTTTGATTCGAAAGGCTGTAAAAATTAACAATCGTAATATATGTATGTATGTTATAAGGTAAAGGTAACATTTAATTTTAATTGGATTTTTAAATTATGTAAGCAGGTATGATGTTAAAATTTTAATTAATTTTTTAAATTATGTGATCAGTTATCGCTCCACCCGTACATCCATCTCAGTTTGGTCCGAAGGTTCGACTGGCAGAGAATGCCTCGTGGCATTAAGTCCACCTGTTGTACATTTTACGTGCATAAAGTTATAAATACATAAATAAATGATGGTTTAAGGATTATGCACAAAGTACCTACAATAGATAGAGTAAATACTCGAAGCCCTTTAAAACAAATTGTAGGTACTTTATCAGTAATATTTAGCAAACTCATTAGCAAAAACAAGTAAAGACAATAATATCTTAATTAGATATTTAGTGAAATGCCAATCCATAAAGTAATCATTTCCCCGGAAAATGACGTCACGAGACGCAAAGAATATTATATTACTGTCATGAGTCAAAACCATTATACAATACAATACAATTATTCTTTATTGCACCACAAGAAATTACAGCAAATTCACAATCATGTATTAAAAATATAACAACAAAAGGCGGACCTTATCACTAACAGCGATCTCTTCCAGGTGACCTGTAAATCTATACTAATATTATAAAGCTGGAGAGTTTGTTTGAACGCGCTAATCTCAGGAACTTCTGGTTCGAATTGAATAATTCTTTTTGTGTTGAGTAGACCATTTCGAGAAAGGCTTTAACTACAAGGAGCAAAGAAATAATGGAAAATGTGAAAAAAAACCGGGCAAATTATTCATCCTTGAGGGCTTCAATGATGGCCAAAATAACTAAACTATGATGATGATGATCTTTTTGTGTGCAATAAAGAGTTTACATACAAACAAACATGGAAAGTCTGAGAAGGACAGAGTAAATTTCATGCAAAAGCGTGTGAAATTTGCGAGCGAAGCAGCAGACAAAAGCTAGTCAATAAAACAGGAAAACGCTTCAAAGAATTATAATTATACGTATCACAATTGAATCGTAAATTAAATCGTGTTCATTCTAACTTCATGACATAATTTTTCCTCAAATTGTAGGTAATATATATCCAAGTAAGTACATAAATTGTCATACAAAACAGTACATTTAATATTTTAACGTCAAACATGTTGGTATTAAAATAATCATGTAACATTTTTTTTGTTTTTGTTTTTATGTGTAATACATACATACATAAAATCACGCCTCTTTCCCGGAGGGGTAGGCAGAGACTACCTCTTTCCACTTGCCACGATCTCTGCATACTTCTTTCGCTTCGTCCACATTCATAACTCTCTTCATACAAGCTCGGCGGTTTCGGTTTCTTATGTGTAAAGATATTATAAATATCTTTATTATCCTACTATCCTACTACTATTATAAAGGCGAAAGTTTGTATGGATGTATGGATGTTTGTTACTCTTTCACGCAAAAACTACTGAACCGATTACCATGAAATTTGGTATGTAGGTAGCTGAAGACCCAGAATAACACATAGGCTACTTTTTATCCCAGAGTTCCCGCGGGATTGATAGGGTTTCCATGCGGACGAAGTCGCGGGCGGCCTCTAGTATAATATAAATATCTTTATTGTTCACTAGCGACCCGCCCCGCACGGGTGCAAAATAATAAATGTTATTATACATAAAAACCTTCCTCTTGAATCACTCTTCCTGTTACAAATAACCGCATCAAAATCCGTTGCGTAATTTTAAAGATTTAAGCATACAGACAAACAGACTAAAATAGCGACTTTGTTTTATACTTACTATGTAGTGATACGACATTCAGCCTTTAACCTGCGTCGCACAATAAATATACATACATACATATCGTCACGTCTATATCCCTTGCGGGGTAGACAGAGCCAACAGTCTTGAAGACTGAATGGCCACGTTCAGCTATTTGGCTTAACGATAGAATTGAGATTCAACTAGTGACAGGTTGCTAGCCCATCGCCTAAAAAAGAATCCCAAGTTTGTAAGCCTATCCCGTAGTCGCCTTTTACGATATCCATGGGAAAGATATGGAGTGGTCCTATTCTTTTTTGTATTGGTGCCGGGAGCCACACGGCACAATAAATATATTTGATTTGATTTGATTTACGAAGGAACACAAAAATACAATAAATTTGTAACACAAAATATACAAAGGCGGACTTATCCCATTCACGGATCTCCTCCAGTCGACCATTGAATAACTAAGAGGAATTCAAGTGACTGTCACTTGAATATGAGAGAAGTACGTACAAATAGTTATTTTATTGCAATCTTAATAATTTTTAAATGTACTGGAATATTACTTAACGTTTAAATCTGTCTTATTTAATAAACACAGTTAGAAATTATTAATTAAAAAAAAGGAGAAAAAAAAAACTATCAATTGTGTAGTCCCTGTAAATCGCCGCCTACAAAATGTGTCGAAATTATGACCGCATATAAAGAGCGACGAATTTAGCGCCACCTTCAAAAAGCGACGAATTTAACGCCGCCTTCAAAAAGCGTCGAATTTAACGCCACCTGCAAAAAGAAACGAATTTAGCGCCACCTTCAAAAAGCGTCGAATTTAACAACACCTTCAAAAAGACGAATTTAAATACATTACTTATGAAAACAGGTTACTTTTAAGGTTACAGGTTTTGTTCTTAAAGGAACTTTAGTTCTTACCGGCATGAATGATACCCTATGTCCTCATCCAGACTCTTAATTATTTATACTTACGCAAACCTACAGTAGATAACCCGTAAAAAGGGGTAACAAACAAATAAACTCACTTTCGCATTTATAAACATAAAAAATACATCACGTCTTTATCCCTTACGGGGTAGACAGAGCCAACAGTCTTGAAAAGACTGATAGGCCACGTTCAGCTGTTTGGCTTAATGATAGAATTGAGATTCAAATAGTGACGGGTTGCTAGTCCATCGCCTAAAAGAAGAATCCCAAGTTTATAAGCCTATCCCTTGGTCGCCTTTTACGACATCCATGGGAACGAGATGGAGTGGTCCTATTCTTTTTTATATTGGTGCCGGGAACCACACGGCACATAAAAAATAGTTCATAACATTGTGAACAAAATTTAAATTATTGGATTAAAAATAAAAACAAACAAACAAACAAAACCTCTTTTTATTGAAAAATACAAAAAAGGCAATATAAAATAAACTTAACTTTTTTTTACATTTTTGATTAAGATTTTTAATTTGGTTACATTTATTTTAGTTCGTACCTATAAACCTGTACCTGTACCTGTAAAAAAATAAATATATTTAACTTAAATATTAGATTTATTGCCATTACTAATAAAGTGAAAATATCTATTAAATTAATAAATTTGTTCTAAGACAAAATAAATATCAGTCAGATATAATTCATTGACCATCAGGAAAATATTATACATAATATATTTATCATCATTCATAACCATAAAAACATCATTTAAAAATAAATGTTGTTATTAAAATATATGTACATACATAAAATCACGCCTTTTTCCAGACGCCAGAGACAGAAATCGGAAAGATCCAATTGCCACGATCTCTGCATACTCCTTTCGCTTCATCCACATTCATAACTCTCAACGGTTATTCTTGATCTGACTTAAAGGAGGTATGAAGACAGTTTGTCGAAATGAGAAAAAGTGTGCCCAAAATCGCCAAACTCGTATAAAGAGAGTTATGAATGTGGATGAAACGAAAGAAGTATGCAGAGATCATGGCAAGTAGAAGGATGTTAGTCTCTGCTTACCCCTCCGAGAAAAAGGCGTGATTTTATGTATGTATCATGATGCACATGAGTCACTTGACATATTTTATTCAAAGTAGAATAATTCAGATATGACATAGTATGTTAAGTTTGGATTGTTGGGTCACGCGATAAAATTGTATTCTGAATTGTATCAAAAAAAGTCGACATTTTAAATTAATTACGTATTTTTTTCTTTTGTTTCAAAAAATTTTTTGATAAGACAATAAATAGTTTGATCACTTCTTTTAGATCCAGTTCGGCGGTTTCTCCGCCCAGTTAATTTTGTCTTTATATTTTCCGCGTCAATTGAAGCCTAGTCGATGAGTTTCTTACTTTCTTTTCAATTAACTGCTTCTCAGTTAATGGTCCTTGGTCAATTGCTTCTAAATTGATTGGTTTAGTGTGCATTGAATATCAATTTACTGGTTTAATTGCTTCTCAATTATTTGCTTCTTACTTATTTGTCTCGATTTATTGCTTCTCCGTTAATTGCTTCGCAGTTGATCAGTCCCGCCATCCCAACTTGAGCTGACTGACGACCGATCGATAAATTTAAGTTGACATGTTTTTGATTGACGTCATCTGGGTCGGATATTCAGTTGATGGTATATGTGTTATCGGTTCTATCTCCTTTCTCTCGCTTGTGGGCTGATATGTTTTGGATTGACGAATTATTGCTAATCTTCTATCAGAAATTAATGATTCAATCGGCGCAAGCGATTTTCAGTTGATTGGATCTAAAGATGGTTGGTCATTGAAACGCGGACTTAGTCGGGCTTCATTATGGATGGACGGGTCAAACAATGAATTTCGTGCAGTTCCATCCGTACATGTTGAATTTTCTAACATATAGGGAATATATGGAGCTTGAGAGTTCACCCAATTCTGAATTCTTATACGGTTAAAGTAGGCAGCCTCTGCTTCTAGTAACTCATACAATTGTTTTCGACTGGTGCATAGCGTACCATTGAATGGCGTCTGGGTGTATGGCGTCTGGTTAATCGGTATCGGGGCAGATGGCGTCTCGATATATGGCGTTTGGGTTGATGGTGCATAATTTAATGGCGTCTGGTGTGGTATCATCTGGGTGGATGTCATCTGGGTATATGGCATCCGGTTGGATGCCATTTGGGTGGACATCATGTGATAGGTTTGCATTGGATCGGATGGTGTCTGGGTGGATTGCATCAGGCTGGACATCATGTGATTGGTTTGCGTTAGATTGGATGGCGTCTGGGTGGATTGCATCAGGCTGGACATCATGTGATTGGTTTGCATTAGATTGGATGGCGTCTGGGTGGATTGCATCAGGCTGGACATCATGTGATTGGTTTGCATTAGATTGGATGGCGTCTGGGTGGATTGCATCAGGCTGGACATCATGTGATTGGTTTGCATTGGATCGGATGGTGTCTGGTTGGATTGCATCAGGCTGGACATCATGTGATTGGTTTGCGTTAGATTGGATGGCGTCTGGGTGGATTGCATCAGGCTGGACATCATGTGATTGGTTTGCATTAGATTGGATGGCGTCTGGTTGGATTGCATCAGGCTGGACATCATGTGATTGGTTTGCGTTAGATTGGATGGCGTCTGGGTGGATTGCATCAGGCTGGACATCATGTGATTGGTTTGCATTAGATTGGATGGCGTCTGGGTGGATTGCATCATGCTGGACATCATCTGGGAGGATTGCATTCTGTCAGATGATGTATATGGCGTTTGAATTAATGGTGCATAATTTAATGGCGTCTGGTGTGACATCATCTGGGTGGATGTCATCTGGTTAGTGGCCGTCATTGTGCACAGCGTCTGGCGGGATTGCATTTTGTCGGATGGCGTCTGATTGGAAGCCATCGTTGTGGACAGCGTCCGGCGGGGTCGCTTTTGGTCGGATGGTGTCTTGTTGGAAGCCGTCATTGTGGAGGGCATCTTGCGGGATCGCTTATTGTTGGAAGGTGTCTGATTGGAAGTTATCGTTGTGGGCAGCGTCTGGCAGGATTGCATTTTGTCGGATGGCGGCTGGTTAGATGTCATCGCTGTGGGCAGCATGTCGGGGGATCGCATTTTGTCGGACGGTGTCTTGTTGGAAGCCATTGTTGTGGACAGCATGTCGGATGGTGTCTGATTGGAAGTTATCGTTGTGGGCAGCGTCTGGCAGGATTGCATTTTGTCGGATGGCGGCTGGTTAGATGTCATCGCTGTGGGCAGCATGTCGGGGGATCGCATTTTGTCGGACGGTGTCTTGTTGGAAGCCATTGTTGTGGACAGCATGTCGGATGGTGTCTGATTGGAAGTTATCGTTGTGGGCAGCGTCTGGCAGGATTGCATTTTGCCGAATGGCGTCTGGTTGGATGCCATCATTGTGGACAGCACCTGGTGGGTTCCCGTTTTGTCGGATGGTGTCTGGTTGGAAGTTATCGTTGTGGGTAGCGTCTGGCAGGATTGCATTTTGCCGGATGGCGTCTGGTTGGATGCCATCATTGTGGGCAGCATCTGGTAGAAAAGTTTTCTATCGGATGGCGTCTGGTTGGATTCCATCATGGTGGGCAGCATCTGGTAGAATAGTTTTCTGTCGGATGGCGTCTGGTTGGATTCCATCATGGTGGGCAGCATCTGGTAGAATAGTTTTCTGTCGGATGGCGTCTGGTTGGATTCCATCATGGTGGGCAGCATCTGGTAGAATAGTTTTCTGTCGGATGGCGTCTGGTTGGATTCCATCATGGTGGGCAGCATCTGGTAGAATAGTTTTCTGTCGGATGGCGTCTGGTTAGAAGCTATTGTTGCGGACAGTATCTCGGGGGATCGCGTTTTGTCGGATGGTGTCTGATTGGAAGCCATCGTTGTGGACAGCGTCCGGCGGGGTCGCTTTTGGTCGGATGGTGTCTGGTTGGATGCCGTCATTGTGGAGGGCATCTTGCGGGATCGCTTATTGTTGGATGGTGTCTGGTTGGAAGTTATCGTTGTGGGCAGCGTCTGGCAGGATTTCATTTTGTCGGATGGCGTCTGGTTAGATGTCATCGCTGTGGGCAGCATGTCGGGGGATCGCATTTTGTCGGACGGTGTCTTGTTGGAAGCCGTCATTGTGGAGGGCATCTTGCGGGATCGCTTATTGTCGGATGGTGTCTGATTGGAAGTTCTCGTTGTGGGCAGCGTCTGGCAGGATTGCATTTTGTCGGATGGCGTCTGGTTGGATGCCATCATTGTGGACAGCACCTGGTGGGTTCCCGTTTTGTCGGATGGTGTCTGGTTAGAGGTCATGACTGTGGACAGCATCTGGGACGATTGCATTTGGTCGGACGGCGATAGGTTGGATTGCATCATGGTGGGCAGCATCCGGTATAAAAGTTTTCTGTCGGATGGCGTCTGGTTGGATTCCATCATGGTGGGCAGCATCTGGTAGAAAAGCTTTCTGTTGGATGGCGTCTGGTTGGGAGTTATCGTTGTGGGCAGCGTCTGGTGGGTTCCCGTTCTGTCGGATGGTGTCTGGTTAGACGTCATGACTGTGGGCTGCATCTGGGACGATTGCGTTTGGTCGGACGGCGATAGGTTGGATTGCATCATGGTGGGCAGCATCTGGTAGAATAGTTTTCTGTCGGATGGCGTCTGGTTAGAAGTTATCGTTGCGGACAGTATCTCGGGGGATCGCGTTTTGTCGGATGGTGTCTGATTGGAAGTTATCATTGTAGGCAGCGTCTGGCAGGATTGCATTTCGTCGGATGGCGGCTGGTTGGATGCCATCATTGTCGACAGCACCTGGTGGGTTCCCGTTTTGTCGGATGGTGTCTTGGAGGATGTCATCGTTGTGGACAGCATGTCGGGGGATCGCGTTTTGTCGGATGGTGTCTGATTGGAAGTTATCGTTGTGGGCAGCGTCTGGCAGGATTGCATTTTGTCGGATGGCGTCTGGTTGGATGCCATCATTGTGGACAGCACCTGGTGGGTTCCCGTTTTGTCGGATGGTGTCTGGTTAGAGGTCATGACTGTGGACAGCATCTGGGACGATTGCATTTGGTCGGACGGCGATAGGTTGGATTGCATCATGGTGGGCAGCATCCGGTATAAAAGTTTTCTGTCGGATGGCGTCTGGTTGGATTCCATCATGGTGGGCAGCATCTGGTAGAAAAGCTTTCTGTTGGATGGCGTCTGGTTGGGAGTTATCGTTGTGGGCAGCGTCTGGTGGGTTCCCGTTCTGTCGGATGGTGTCTGGTTAGACGTCATGACTGTGGGCTGCATCTGGGACGATTGCGTTTGGTCGGACGGCGAAAGGTTGGATTGCATCATGGTGGGCAGCATCTGGTGGAATAGTTTTCTGTCGGTTGGCGTCTGGTTGGAAGTTATCGTTGTGGAGAGCATCTCGGGGAATCGCGTTTTGTTGGATGGCGTCTGGTTGGAAGTTATCATTGTAGGCAGCGTCTGGCAGGATTGCATTTCGCCGGATGGCGTCTGGTTGGATGCCATCGTTGTCGACAGCACCTGGTGGGTTTCCGTTTTGTCGGATGACGTCTGGTTAGATGTCGTGATTGTGGACAGCATTTGGCAGTATTGCATTTTGTCGGATGGTGACTTGTTGGATGTCATCGTTGCGGACAGTATCTCGGGGGATAGCGTTTTGTCGGATGGCGTCTGATTGGAAGTTATCATTGTAGGCAGCGTCTGGCAGGATTGCATTTCGCCGGATGGCGTCTGGTTGGATTCCATCATGGTGGGCAGCATCTGGTAGAAAAGTTTTCTGTCGGATGGCGTCTGTTTGGGAGTTATCGTTGTGGGCAGCGTCTGGTGGGTTCCCGTTCTGTCGGATGGTGTCTGGTTAGACGTCATGACTGTGGGCTGCATCTGGGACGATTGCGTTTGGTCGGACGGCGATAGGTTGGATTGCATCATGGTGGGCAGCATCTGGTAGAAAAGATTTCTGTCGGATGGCGTCTGGTTGGATTCCATCATGGTGGGCAGCATCTGGTAGAATAGTTTTCTGTCGGATGGCGTCTGGTTGGAAGTTATTGTTGCGGACAGTATCTCGGGGGATCGCGTTTTGTCGGATGGTGTCTGATTGGAAGTTATCATTGTAGGCAGCGTCTGGCAGGATTGCATTTCGCCGGATGGCGGCTGGTTGGATGCCATCATTGTCGACAGCACCTGGTGGGTTCCCGTTTTGTCGGATGGTGTCTTGGAGGATGTCATCGTTGTGGACAGCATGTCGGGGGATCGCGTTTTGTCGGATGGTGTCTGATTGGAAGTTATCGTTGTGGGCAGCATCTGGTAGAAAAGTTTTCTGTCGGATGGCGTCTGGTTGGGAGTTATCGTTGTGGGCAGCGTCTGGTGGGTTCCCGTTCTGTCGGATGGTGTCTGGTTAGACGTCATGACTGTGGGCTGCATCTGGGACGATTGCGTTTGGTCGGACGGCGAAAGGTTGGATTGCATCATGGTGGGCAGCATCTGGTGGAATAGTTTTCTGTCGGTTGGCGTCTGGTTGGAAGTTATCGTTGTGGAGAGCATCTCGGGGAATCGCGTTTTGTTGGATGGCGTCTGGTTGGAAGTTATCATTGTAGGCAGCGTCTGGCAGGATTGCATTTCGCCGGATGGCGTCTGGTTGGATGCCATCATTGTCGACAGCACCTGGTGGGTTTCCGTTTTGTCGGATGACGTCTGGTTAGATGTCATGATTGTGGACAGCATTTGGCAGGATTGCATTTTGTCGGATGGTGACTTGTTGGATGTCATCGTTGCGGACAGTATCTCGGGGGATCGCGTTTTGTCGGATGGTGTCTGATTGGAAGTTATCATTGTAGGCAGCGTCTGGCAGGATTGCATTTGGTCGGACGGCGATAGGCTGGATAGCATCATGGTGGACAGCCTCCGGTAGAATAGTATTCTGTCGGATGGCGTCTGGTTGGATGCCATCGTTGTCGACAGCACCTGGTGGGTTTCCGTTTTGTCGGATGGCGTCTGGTTAGACGTCATGACTGTCGGCTGCATCTGGGACGATTGCATTTGGTCGGACGGCGATAGGCTGGATAGCATCATGGTGGACAGCCTCCGGTAGAATAGTATTCTGTCGGATGGCGTCTGGTTGGATGCCATCGTTGTCGACAGCACCTGGTGGGTTTCCGTTTTGTCGGATGGCGTCTGGTTAGACGTCATGACTGTCGGCTGCATCTGGGACGATTGCATTTGGTCGGACGGCGATAGGCTGGATAGCATCATGGTGGACAGCCTCCGGTAGAATAGTATTCTGTCGGATGGCGTCTGGTTGGATGCCATCGTTGTCGACAGCACTAGGTGGGTTTCCGTTTTGTCGGATGGCGTCTGGTTAGATGTCATGATTGTGGACAGCATTTGGCAGGATTGCGTGTTGTCGGATGGTGACTTGTTGGATGTCATCGCTGCGGACAGTATATCGGGGGATCGCGTTTTGTCGGATGGTGTCTGGTTAGACGTCATGACTGTCGGCTGCATCTGGGACGATTGCATTTGGTCGGACGGCGATAGGCTGGATAGCATCATGGTGGACAGCCTCCGGTAGAATAGTATTCTGTCGGATGGCGTCTGGTTGGATGCCATCGTTGTCGACAGCATTTGGCAGGATTGCGTGTTGTCGGATGGTGTCTGGTTAGACGTCATGACTGTCGGCTGCATCTGGGACGATTGCATTTGGTCGGACGGCGATAGGCTGGATAGCATCATGGTGGACAGCCTCCGGTAGAATAGTATTCTGTCGGATGGCGTCTGTTTGGATGCCATCGTTGTCGACAGCACCTGGTGGGTTTCCGTTTTGTCGGATGGCGTCTGGTTAGATGTCATGATTGTGGACAGCATTTGGCAGGATTGCGTGTTGTCGGATGGTGACTTGTTGGATGTCATCGCTGCGGACAGTATATCGGGGGATCGCGTTTTGTCGGATGGTGTCTGGTTAGACGTCATGACTGTCGGCTGCATCTGGGACGATTGCATTTTGTCGGACGGCGATAGGCTGGATAGCATCATGGTGGACAGCCTCCGGTAGAATAGTATTCTGTCGGATGGCGTCTGGTTAGATGTCATGATTGTGGACAGCATTTGGCAGGATTGCGTTTTGTCGGATGGTGACTTGTTGGATGTCATCGTTGCGGACAGTATCTCGGGGGATCGCGTTTTGTCGGATGGTGTCTGGTTAGACGTCATGACTGTCGGCTGCATCTGGGACGATTGCATTTTGTCGGACGGCGATAGGCTGGATAGCATCATGGTGGACAGCCTCCGGTAGAATAGTATTCTGTCGGATGGCGTCTGTTTGGATGCCATCGTTGTCGACAGCACCTGGTGGGTTTCCGTTTTGTCGGATGGCGTCTGGTTAGATGTCATGATTGTGGACAGCATTTGGCAGGATTGCGTGTTGTCGGATGGTGACTTGTTGGATGTCATCGCTGCGGACAGTATATCGGGGGATCGCGTTTTGTCGGATGGTGTCTGGTTAGACGTCATGACTGTGGGCTGCATCTGGGACGATTGCATTTGGTCGGACGGCGATAGGCTGGATAGCATCATGGTGGACAGCCTCCGGTAGAATAGTATTCTGTCGGAAGGCGTCTGGTTGGAAGTTATCGTTGTGGGCAGCGTCTGGCAGAATTGCATTTTGTCGGATGGCGTCTGGTTGGATGCCATCGTTGTAGACAGCATCTCGGGGGACCTCGTTTTGTCGAATGGTGTGTTGGTGGATGTCATCGTTGTGGACAGCATCTCGGAAGATCGCTTTTTGTCGGATATTGTCTTGTTGGATGTCGTCATTGTAGACAGCATCTGGCGGTTTTTCATTTTGTCGGATGGTGTCTTGTTGGATGTTTTCGTTGTAGACGGCATCTCGGGGGACCACGATTTGTCGGATGGTGTATAGGTGGATGTCGTCGTTGTGGACAGCATCTCGGGGGACCACGTTTTGTCGGATGGTGTATAGGT
The DNA here is from genome assembly GCF_032362555.1 of Amyelois transitella. NCBI lineage: Eukaryota > Metazoa > Arthropoda > Insecta > Lepidoptera > Pyralidae > Amyelois > Amyelois transitella. The sequence goes on from NC_083533.1 coordinate 3,272,564, forward strand.
GGATGTCATCGTTGTGGACAGCATGTCGGGGGATCGCGATTTGTCGGATGGTGTCTGATTGGAAGTTATCATTGTAGGCAGCGTCTGGCAGGATTGCATTTTGTCGGATGGCGTCTGGTTGGAAGTTATCGTTGTGGGCAGCGTCTGGCAGGATTGCATTTTGTCGGATGGCGTCTGGTTGGAAGTTATCGTTGTGGGCAGCGTCTGGCAGGATTGCATTTTGTCGGATGGCGTCTGGTTGGATGTCGTCGTTGTGGACAGCATCTGGCGGTTTTTCATTTTGTCGGATTGCTTTTGGTTAGATGCCATCGCGGGGGATGCCATTTCACAGGATTCCATTGTCGTCTGAGCGGATTTTATTCGTGTGTATTTTTTCAGGGTGTCGGATTGCTTCTGGTTAGATGCCATCGCGGGGGATGCCATTTCACAGGATTTCATTGTCGTCTGAGCGGATTTTATTCGTGTGTATTTTTTCATTTTGTCGGATTGCTTCTGGTTAGATGCCATCGCGGGGGATGCCATTTCACAGGATTTCATTGTCGTCTGAGCGGATTTTATTCGTGTGTATTTTTTCATTTTGTCGGATTGCTTCTGGTTAGATGCCATCGCGGGGGATGCCATTTCACAGGATTTCATTGTCGTCTGAGCGGATTTTATTCGTGTGTATTTTTTCATTTTGTCGGATTGCTTCTGGTTAGATGCCATCGCGGGGGATGCCATTTCACAGGATTTCATTGTCGTCTGAGCGGATTTTATTCGTGTGTATTTTTTCATTTTGTCGGATTGCTTCTGGTTAGATGCCATCGCGGGGGATGCCATTTCACAGGATTCCATTGTCGTCTGAGCGGATTTGATTCGTGTGTATTTTTTCCGGGTGGACAGATTTTGAGCGGGTTGACTCTGGGTGCATTGACTGTGATCAGGTAGGAATTGGGCGGGTTTACATGCTGGTCCAAAGCTCTCACCGGAATGATCCATCTTCGAATCAACTTTATTATGCTGTAAAATTAAAAAAAGAAAATTAGTACCATTAAAAACCTCCATGGATGTTGACAAGGGCGACTAAGAGAAAAGGTCAAAGATCTAATGAAGCTTTCGCCGTAATTCAATATAATAAATGTTCCCCAGCAAAGATGGGAGTAACTTCGGTTTCCGACTCACCCAATCTGGGATCTTGATAAAAAGGCACGCCCCTGGCTTCTTTCCAGAAGGTGAAGACGGGATTTTCTCCAGACGAAGGTTCGAAGGACGGCGAAGTCACAGGCAACATACATACATACATATGGTCACGTCTATGTCCCTTGCGGGGTAGACAGAGCCAACAGTCTTGAAAAGACTGAATGGCCACGTTCAGCTGTTTGGCTTAATGATAGAATTGAGATTCAAATAGTGACAGGTTGCTAGCCCATCGCCTTAAAAAGAATCCCAAGTTTGTAAGCCTATCACATTGTCGCCTTTTACGACATCCATGGGAAAGAGATGAAGTGGTCCTATTCTTTTTTGTATTGGTGCCGGGAACCACACGACACCACATCACAGGCAACAGCCGGTATAATATACAGAATTTGGATACAAGATAGGCTTATAAACTTGGGATTCTTCTTTTAAGCGATGGGCTAGCAACCTGTCAATATTTGAATCTGAATTCTATCTTAAAGCCAAATAGCTGAACGTGGCCTATCAGTCTTTTCAAGACTGTTGGCTTTGTCTACCCCGTATTTGATATAGAAGTGATTATATGTATGTATGTTGGATACAAGGTATCACTTATTGACGTCACAGAAAACATACGAACCTTAAGCATAATACTGGAATGGCATTCTTCCGATACTTTTTCCATCTCCATGCGGATTTTGTGGTACCCTTGTCCAAATACTAAATTTTATATACTTATTCGTTACCGCCATAAGAAATTTTTCATTCTTTGTAATGCTATAACCGTCATTGATTAAGACGGCTGGTCATCGTCGCCCATAATAAACTGAAAATTATATTATTGATGATGAATAGTATTACTAGAGGCCGCCCGCGACTTCGTACGCGTGGAGTCAATCTCGCGGGAACTCCGGGTTAAAAAGTACATACCAAATTTCATAGAAATCGGTTCAGTAGTTTTTGCGTGAAAGAGTAACATCATAACACTTTTTGTACACTCTAATATCTAGTCGGTTTTTGATAAAACCTTTTTTTGTTTTTTTAATAGTGATGTAGTAATGAAACACATAACTTTTTTATTTTAATCGACTACACTAACACACAACTATAAACGTATGCGATACTCAGAATATTATAATATATAAAATATAAATTTATGAACTAAACACATCACTTAAAAAAAGTAATTTGTCATTTTAGTGATAATTAACTAATAACGTATTTTTTCTTAAAAAAAACTAACCTGTTGTAGTTTTCGAGTGAAATAATGTCACTATTCCTATATTTTATCATTATATTATTTCATTTCATATTATTTTATTATTTATCTTGTTGATCACAATAAATTAAACATCTCTCCAAATAAAAAAAAAGAGGGTAGTTTCATAATATTATTTCTCAGCTGTCATTTCTTCTGCGCAATGTAGGTAGGTACCTACTGTTCAGGCTTTGACCTTTTTTAAATCCCGACTAAAAAGGGGTATAATAAATTTGATGTGTATTTCTGTCGATGTCTTGTATGTCTGTCTCTGGCATAGCTCACAAACGAAGCGATTTCAATATAGTTTCTTTTTTTATTTGCAAAAAAGAGTTGTTGATTTGACTTCTAGTATGTTTTATTTTAAAGTCACCATCTTAGAGTTATTTTAAAATGACGTACTATCTTTAAAAAATATATCTATATCTATACTAATATTATAAAGCTGAAGAGTTTGTTTGTTTGAACACGCTAATCTCAGGAACTACTGGTTCGAATTGAAAAAATATTTTTGTGTTGAATTGACCATTTATCGAGGAAGGCTATATAACATCAAGCTGCAACTACATATTGGGAGCGAAGAAATAATGGAAAATGTGAAAAAAACGAGGAAAATTATTCATCATTGGGGGCTTCAATGATGCCCAAAATAACTATTTGAGTGTGCCGTGTGGTTTCCGGCACTTTAAAATAGAACTACGTCGTAAAAGGCGACTAGGGGATAGGCTTATAAACTCGGGATTCCTCTCGTAGGCGATAGGGTAGCAACCTGTCTTTATTCAAATCTCAATTCCATTATAAAGCCATACAGCTGAACATGGCCTGTCACTCTTTTCGAGACTGTTGGCTCTGTCTACCCCGCATGGGATATAGACGTGATTATATGTATGTATGTAAATAATTTAAGGTGTGTGTGTGTATGTTTTTATTTGTTGTGTTTAGTTCGCGAATTGAACAGCTATTTTATTTATATATATACTAGCTTTCCCCCGCGACTCCGTCCGCGCGGATGTCAGTCTTCGCGTAGATGGTTTATTTCTCCATTTTATTTTCAGTCCGGTCAATTTAGACCAAAAAATAGGAATGAAGCTACATTAATTCCCATCAAGCTGAAAATGAGTATAATTGTTTAAAACACAATCAAAAGCATTATTTCAAAATTCCCCATGATTCCGGTTTAAGGAAAAAAATTACCCAAGGTCAAAGGTAAGAAAATGGGATTTTCACGATTTTCTTCAAAACGGTAAGTTTTATAGGAAAATTACCTCAGACATAGATTGTAGATCATAAAGATATCTATAAAAAGGAATCAATATTTTTTTTCAATAAAGCTACCGTTTCTGAGATATTACGATGCAAAAAGTTGCAAGCGTCATAATATGCATAAGCACGTCTCGTATATACTCTATGTAGCAGTAATATAAGTAAAAATATTGTTCTGTCGGTAATTTTAACTTGAATTCAAAATATAAAATATACATAAGTATAATGAAACCCAGTCCCTTCATTTATACTGTAGTGAAACCTTGAGACAACATCTGTCTCTCTGTTTAATTGTGTACGTGGCTAGGGTCGTATAGCTGCTTTATCTCAGAATGCTCAACACATGAAATACCGTTAGTCTTTAATAATAGTAGACGGCTATGGACACCACGGCATCTCATGCCCTAGGAGTGCCGGCCGTTTAGGGCGCCATGCCGCCCTAAATGATATAATCCTCCTAGAACCAAACGGTCTGGCTAGGGATGATGCCAAGAGACCGGATGGTATGACTTTGGTACCCTGGAGATTGGGGCGGCCTTTGGTGTGGGATGCTACTTGTGTCGACACACTTGCGCCGTCTCATCTTCAGGTTACTAAATCTAAGGCCGTTTTGCTTCAAATGAGGCAAAAAACCTCAAAAGGCGCAAATATGTAGTTATCGGGATCAAAGTTTACATCAGATAGCAAGTGTGATAGTGATATTGAAAGGAGAGTGAACGCGGGGAACATGGTGAATGGAGCTTTGCATGCCTTTATGAGCAGTCAGAAACTATCCAAAAAGGCTCGACTGGCTGTGCACAGGGGCGTGTTGGTCCCGACATTAATGTATGGGAGTGAAAGTTGGGTATGGCAAAAAAAGCACGAAAGCAGAATAAATGCAGTGGAAATGAGAGCGTTAAGGAGTATGTTGGGTGTGAAATTGAGTGACCGGATAAGGAACAGTGTGATAAGGGAATGTTGTGATGTGAAAGAAGATGTAGTTACAGGAATAGAAAAGGGTATGTTGAGATGGTGCGGTCATGTGGAGAGGATGAATGAAAACAGGTTGACTAAGCAGATATACATGGAGAGTGTGGAGGGAAAGGTCGGGGTGGGAAGACCTAGACGAACATATCTTGATCAAATTAAGGACGTCCTGGTAAAGGGTCAGGTCAAAAGTACCCGAAACCGCCGAGCTTGCATGAAGAGAGTTATGAATGTAGATGAAGCAATGGAAGTATGCAGGGATCGTGGCAAGTGGAAAGAGGTAGTCTCTGCCTACCCCTCCGGGAAAGAGGCGTGATTTTATGTATGTATGTATGTAGTTATCAGTAATATCTATACTTTTGAACCTTTTGGGGTAGAAACTCTGGGACCGGGGGGCCTATCTGCCCATCAGCTTTTCCGACAATTGTCGAAAAAGCTAATTGAGGTATATCTTGACCGGAGGGCTGGAAATTATCTGGCTCAGAGAATCAGCATTGCCATTCGAATTGGCAATGCTGCCAGCCTTCTGGGCACATTCCCGCATGTTGATGCTATGCAAGGACTGTACAATTTATAAATTAAATTTTAGTTTGTAGTCATCTTTTTTCTTTCTTTTTATAAGTAGCTTTAGTTTTAATTTGATTATTGCATTGAATTTGATAATTGTAACCTCTATTATTGTCCTAAGATGATTTTCTTCACTTAGGGTTATTCTATTTTTTTTTTTTAATAATAAATACGAAAGTTAGTCTTGAGTGCCACTGCGTAGTGAAAACACGTGTTTATTCTAACCTATTTCAGACTTTTTCAAGTTTAATAATAAAAGTGTAAAAAAAAAAACGCGCTAATAGTACACTACCTCAGAGGTGGCAAGGAAACGGATGCATATTATGACGATTGCAACTTTTTGCATCGTTATATCACAGAAACGGTAGCTTTGTTGAAAAAAATTATTGATACCTTTTTTATAGATAACTTTATGATCTACAATTTATGTCTGAGGTAATTTTCCGATTTGAAAAACTTACCGTTTTAGTGAAAATTGCGATACACCCATTTTTTACCTTTGACCGTGAGTAAATTTTTTTCCTTAAACCGGAATCATGGGGAATTTTGAAATAATGCTTTTGATTGTGTTTTAAATAATTATACTCATTTTCAGCTTGATGGGAATTAATGTAGCTATGTAGTATTTTTTTCATAGTAATTAGTAGCGGCCCGCTTGTGCAGCAAACGGTTCAAGCCAAAGCCGACTTTAGGCGCTACAGGTTACAGCGCTAAATCCACTGCGGGTAACGCAACGTGTGTTCGCGGTTCTACAGAACAACGTCTATGGATAAACTGAAAATTAAGTTTTTTTTTTCTTCGTATTTTTTCGGGATAAAAAGTATCCTATTTTACGCCCAGGATAATAAGGTATAATTATACCAAGTTTCATCAAAATCGAACCGTTAGTTTTCACGTGATGCCTGAACATACAGACAGACAGACAAAAATTTTTTTAATCACATTTTTGTGTTTGGTATTGATCCAGTAACACCCCCTGCTATTTATTTTTTCAATATTTTCAATGTACAGAATTGACCTTTCTACAGATTTATTATATGTATAGATATAGATATATATATGCTTAAATGTCATGAACAGTTGTATGTTTTGTCTGGTCACAGCCAAATTTCGCATTCTATTTCTAACACTCATATAGGTATGTCCGCCAAAGCATTTAATCATGTCATTATAATAAGTACATTTTATTGCCAAAGAGTCGAATCTATTCATTGTTAGACACATGATTTTTGCCCGCAGGAATCGGTTAAAATCGCGAATTTTATGCCGTGTGGCTCCCGGCACCAATACATAAAAGAATAGGACCACTCCATCTCTTTCCCATGGATGTCGTAAAAGGCGACTAAGGGATAGGCTTACTTTGGTATTCTTTTTTAGGCGATGGGCTAGCAACCTGTCACTAGTTGAATCTCAATTCTATCATTAAGCCAAATAGCTGAACGTGGCCATTCAGTCTTTTCAAGCCTGTTGGCTCTGTCTACCCCGCAAGGGATATAGACGTGACCATATGTATGTATGTATGTGTGTTTATGCACAGAAAGGCACAGGTTCGAATCCCACCTCGGCCATGTACCAATGACTATTTCAGAAGCTATTTGCTCTGTCGCGCAGCGGTAGTGAGCTTGTCTGTAACACCGGAGGTCCCGGGTTCGAATCTCGTTCAGGGCATGATGAGAAACGAACTTTTCTGATTAGCCTGGGTCTTGGATGTTTATCTATATAAGTATTTATTATAAAATATAGTATCGATGAGTTAGTATCTCGTAACACAAGTCCCGAACCTATTTCGAGACCAACTCAATCTATGTAATTTGTTCCGTATATATATATTTATTTGATTTATTTATTTATATTTATTTCTGTCACTATAACAACATCTGTTATAACTCCTAACAACTTAACTTGCAAGGCTAAGTATTTTTTTTAATTATTATTACTCGTTATTAATAAGTATTATTGCTCCATTGTTCACAGATAATAACTACTTTAAGGCTTAGGGTTCATTATTAAAAACACTTCAATTCCTTAATCTATTGAGTTCTCAATATATTATGCCTGTCAGATAAAAAGTAGAATTCTGGATTATTCCAGTTATCGCCAGTTTTAAGCGATAACTTATCTTTTATCTATCTAGAATAGATAAATGATTGGTAAACATATGAGTTGCTATATTAATATGAGTTAGTTAGTTAGTTATTAGGTCCTAAGTATAGGTTCTCTCATTTGCTCGAAGTGTAATTATTGAGGCTACACAAAAAGAAGGTTCCTGTTACTCGTAATGGAATGTTAACTTAACGAATATTCGTTAAGTTATTAAAATAAATAAAAGTAGAGTAACATAGGTACATTTACTTACTTACTATAACAGCTGAACGTGAATTCTATAATTAAACCTAACAGTTGAGCTTGGCTTGTCTTGCCTGTCTGGCTCTGTCGTGATCAGTCTTTTACAGACTGTTGGCTCTGTCTGCCCCGCAAGGGATGTAGACGTGACAACATTTATGTAATTAACCGATTTTGTTGCCCCACGAACTGAAAAATTCTTTTGACATAGGTCATACATACGTTTTATCAAAATCAGAGCATCGGTTTGAAAGTTATCGCGTAAAAAAAATATGTGCGCACTAGCTGCGCCCGCGACTCCGTCCGCGTGGAATAGTTATATTAGGCATCGTTGAAGCCCTCAAGGGTCAATAATTTTCCCCGCTTTTTCACATTTTCCATTATTTTTTCACTCCTAATAGTTGCAGCGTAATGTAATATAGCCTAAAGCCTTCCTCGATTAATGGTCTATTCAACACAAAAATAATTTTTCAATTCGAACCAGAAGTTCCTGAGATTAGCGCGTTCAAACAAACAAACTATTCAGCTTTATAATATTATAGTACCTATAGATACAAAAAAAATATTTTTACCCCAAATCTCTTATACATACATATGGTCACGGCTATATCCCTTGCGAGGAAGACAGATCCAACAGTCCCGAAAAGACTTATCGGCCACATTCAGAAAAAGGCTTAATGATAGAATTGAGATTCAAATAGTGACAGGTTGCTGGCCCATCGCCTAAAAAATGAATCCCAAGTTTGTAAGCCTACCCCTTAGTCGCCTTTTACGACATCCATGGGAAAGAGATGGAGTGGTCCTATTCTTTTTTGTATTGGTGCCGGGAACCACACGGCACTGCACGGAGGAAAAATAAACAATTATATATCTTGTTAAAAAATCCGATTTAGTTACATTTACATAAATGTAGCGAAACGGTTGTGTGTTTTATAGCAGGATAGCGAGATATCCATTTGACCAGCTAACCGTCCCTCCCCCCCTTCCCCCCAATTGTAACTAGCCTTGAATATAATATTAACATCTAGATATACATATCCGTCGCATCATGATGTATTAATTAACAGTTTCCTACACACCTCTTTTTGCACAAATCGTGTAATTTACCCGTGCAATTGCCATTGAGTGTTACCTATATGTATACATACATGATCACGTCTATATCCCTGGCGGGCTAGACGGAGCCAATAATAGTCTTGAAAAGATTTATCGGCCACGTTCAGCTGTATGCATTTGTGATAATATAAGTAACTGTTTCATGCCGTGTGGTTCCCGGTACAAATAGAAAAAAGAATAGGACCACTCCATCTCTTTTCCATGGATGTCGCAAAAGGCGACTAAGGGATAGGCTTGTAAACTTGGAATTCTTAAAGGCGCTGGGCAAGCAACCTTTCACTATTTGAATCTCAATTCTATCATTATGCCAAACAGCTGAATGTGGCCTAGCAGTCTTTTCGAGACTGTAGGCTCTGTCTACCCCGCAAGGGATATAGATGTGACTCTATGTAAATGTTAATGAAATAAATGAATATACCTATGTAGTTTCATAAACTAGCACAACCTAACAATACTTTAGTCGCCTCTTACATCCACTACATAATTCCATTTAACTCTGACTGAAACCATACTTAAAGCAGAAGTTGATAAAACTAATCTATTACACACTTGTAAGTTGTTCAGTATCCTTGATGAAACTTATCTCTAAAACACGTTTGATTTTATTAGTCCTAACAGCATGAATAGACAGGCAAGCATTATGATAACAGTTTTCTTAATGATAACTGTTTCTATATGCATAGCATAATACCTCTAATAAATTACTAAGATTACATACATACATAGGTACATATAGTCACGTCTATATCCTTTACGGGGTCCTCCTCCTCGCGTCGTATACCTCATTGCTGAGGGTCGTGACTCCCCCGCCGAATCACTTTCTCTTTGATGTCTTCCTTCCACCTGTTGCGATCCTTTGCGTCGTGGAGGGCCTTATGGAGATCGGTGTTTAGTGACGATCGGATTTGATCCGACCATCTTGTAGGGCTGCGACCTCTAGGTCTTTTTCCGTCAACCTTGCCTGTCACCATTAGCTGCTCCATGTTGTGACCGTCTTTCCGTGCAATGTGGCCGAAAAATTCCAGTATCCTGCGGAGACAGGTGGTGGACAGTCTCGTTTTGATTTGGAGTTCACGCAGGATAGATGCATTGGTACGGAAGGCAGTCCAGGGTATCTGTAGCATCTTCCTCCAGCACCACATTTCGAAGGCATCTATGCGGTCTCTATCAGCCTTTTTCAGGACCCATGTCTCGGCGCCGTAGCTAAATATGGAGAAGACCAGAGTGTGGACAAGTTTCTTTTTTGTCTTCCGTGAAATGCTTCGGTCCTTCCATATCTTTTGTAGTTGAGACATGGCATTTTTGGCCATCCCTATTCGTCTCCTTATTTCCGTCTCACAGGATCCCCTGTCACTGATGTTGGCCCCCAGGTAGACAAAGTCATTGACGATGTCTAAGTTGAGAGCATTCGTCAGTTCAAGTCTTCCGGCACGATCTACCACCATTAGTTTGGTTTTGGCGTGGTTGATTTTGAGACCTAATTGCAAACTGGTGTTCTCAATACGGGCAAGGAATTCCACCATTTCGCTTTCACTTGCAGCTATTAATGTGGTGTCGTCTGCGTAACGAAGGTTTGTCAGTCTGGTGCCACCAACCGTGACTCCGCCATCCCAGTCCTCGCAAGCCCGCCTGATGATGTATTCTCCGTAAACGTTGAAGAGAATCGGAGACAGGATGCAGCCCTGCCTAACGCCTTTAGCAAAACTAAATGGCTCCGATGTGCAATCCTCGATTTTGACGATGCCTTGGTTATTTAGGTACAGCGAGCGGACAAGCGCCACAAGATGTTGAGGCACTCCCAGTTCTCCCAGTATATTCCAGAGGTCTGACCACACGACACAGTCGAAGGCTTTGCTGTAATCGATGAAGCACAAGATGATAGGTACGTTGAATTCGTAGGCTTTTTCGATCAGCTGGCGTATGTTTAGGATTTGCTCGCGAGTGCCCCTGCCCTTAACAAATCCCGCTTGCTCTTGTGGAATTTGCCAGTCCAGGAAGTGTCTAATTCTGCTGTTGATGATATGGAGCATCATTTTACTGGCATGTGATATCAGTGCTAGCGTTCTGTAGTTGCCACATTTAGAGGTGGAGCCCTTTTTACGGGGTAGACAGAGCAAATAGTCCCGAAAAGACTAAATGACCACGTTCAGCTACTCGGCTTAATGATGGAATTGAGATCCAAATAGTGACAGGTTGCTAGACCATCGCCTAAAAAAAGGATCGCAATTTTATAGGCCTATCCCTTAGTCGCCTTTTACGACATCCATGGGAAAAAGATGGAGTGGCCCTATTCTTTATTGTATTGGTGCCGGGAACCACACGGCACTTACTAAGATTAACTGTCTTTATTTTAAGAGGAAGTGCCTACCATATTTTAACTTAAATTTTATATTAAGGCGATACCAAATGACGATTTTTTTGAAAACTTTCGTGTTTTGTGAATCATATTGAATTGCAAACTAGCTTTCGTCGAAGACTATTCTCGTAGAAATTACCAAATATAATTTTTTAGGCTCTTCATCCAAAAAATCTAATACTATACCTGCCTATTTAGATCCAGACATTTCGCAAAACCTACAAAAAGTCGCGACCGACAACGCGATCGCCGTAGAAAACGCTATGTGACGCAACGTGAAACTAGTTCGAACCGGTTTGCGGCGGTTACGTGCGGTCGTTCACCGGCCGTAACTGGTTCTCTTAAGATTAAAATCTCTCATATTTTCGTATTCCCAATTGCACATTCGGTTTTTTTTGAAGTTCGAAGGTTAGGTCGTCACGTGTACCCCGAGAAGTCGTCACGTGACATGGTCACGTGTATACCTCTCGGGGTAGACAGAGCATTGGCTCTGTTCAGTCGCAAATATCGAAGGATGGAAAATGGCCAAATTAAAGGATTTAAGAGATCTATATTTCTTAATTGACGTCCGATGAAAATGTTGCAGTGGTTCAGTAGTTTTTGCGTGAAAGAGTAACAAACATCCATACTGTCATCCTGACATACAAACTTTCGATTTCTTCCGACTGAAGACCAGCATTGAAGTATGAATAATATGAATATCAATAACTTTTGTAAAAAAAGAAAGAGAACCGCCTCAAATCGATATCCTCCTTTATTGAAGTCCGTTAAAACCTTCTACTAAGTGTAATAAACTCTTTCCTTAAAAACTTATCAAAATCGTTTCAACGAAACGCGAGATAATCGCGGATAAACATATATACCTACATGCAGATCAAATTGAGAACTACCTTTTAAATGGCGTTTAAATATTACAGTCGTCGATATGAAAATTATTGATTAATCTATTTCGGAGTACAAATATCAGTAGGTAATTGTTTATTTAGTCGGGCATGTAGTTTCGTGGGAATTACTTCAAATGTAAAAACTTACATTACTTACTTCCGGGAAAGAGGCGTGAGTTTATGTATGTATGTATGTATGTAAAACGTTCGACGGCCTCTGTGGCTCAGCGGTAGTACGCTTGTCTGTGACACCGGAGGTCCCGGGTTCGAATCCCGGTCAAGGCATGATGAGAAAAGAACTTTTTCTGATTGTCCTGGGTCTTGGATGTTTATCTATATAAGTATTTATTATAAAATATAGTATCGTTGAGTTAGTATCTCGTAACACAAGTTTCGAACTTACTTCGAGGCTAACTCAATCAGTGTAACTTGTCCCGTATATATTTATTTGTCCCGTATATATTTATTATTTATATTTATGTAAAAACTTACATATGTTACGGCTTCGAAAAATGTTTGTTCCAAATGTTTGGCAAACATTGTGAACTGGTTCTTTCCGGTGAGATGTAGATGCAAAACGATTACACGAATCAATTGAAACTGTACTCATATTATAAATGTGAAAATGTGTTTGTTTGTCCAACCACTGATCCGATATCCATGAAATGAAGTAGAGAGAAGTATATAGGGTTCTTTTCACGCGGGTGGCGCCGGGGGTGTAAATATACATATATACGGGACAAATTACACTTATTGAGTTAGCCTCGAAGTAAGTTCGAGACTGTTACGAGATACTAACTCAACGATACTATATTTTATAATAAATACTTCTATAAATAAACATCTAAGACCCAGGCCAATCAGAAAAAGTTCTTTTCTCATTACGCCCTGATTCGAGATTCGTACCCGGGGCCCCCGGTGTCACAGACAAGCGTACTACCGCTGCGCCACAGAGGCAGTCTAAGGTGTGGCTAGTATTTTCGGCGGTATCTTACATGGCAACACTAACTTTTGCTTTTTTTTCGCTCGAGAAGCTGTGTTGTCACTTTCTTGTTTGTTTGTAAACTCTTTATTGCACATAAAAATAAATATATCTAACAAATTACAAAACAGTTATTGGATTTAGAAGAATATATTATTTGTATTATTTTAGAGATTTTGTTGCTTTATAAATAAAATTAAATGAATAAAGAAAATTGTTATAATATAGTATAAGGACGAGTAGTTCCTTATAAGTTCCTTATCTTTGATGAAAAATAATATAATACGCAAGGATCAAAAAGAATCATAGGAAAAATGAAAAAAAAAAGAAATAAATATATTTTAGATCAAATTTGAATTGAATTTAAGACATAAACACAGACAAAGACAAGTTCACAGTTACCTACACAAAAAGGTGTGTGTTGTGTTTTTTTTTTTTTTAATTAATGTGGGTATTTTAAAAATCTCTTTCAGTCAGCGGCAAGCTATGTCAAAAAAATATTAATCATTAAAATCATTCCGTTTATTTATACATACATTAACGTCTATATCCCTTGCGTGGTAGACAGAGCCAATTATGTATTCAATGTCAATATTTATCAAAATGTGCTTCAACACAGCTTTTACATGACAATTTCGCCGTATCAATTCTAATGTTACGACTATGGCCCTCCTCGGAAAATTGAGGAAAGGGGATAGAAAGAGTGTATATTCTGTGGTCTCCTGCAGCGACCTGACCCCTGGATCTCTGGAGGTGTGGGTAGACCTTCCAGACGAGATCAAATATGACCCGTCTTTGGCGCCGTTCAAGAACCTGTATGAACAGCATCATGGTATGTTTATTTTTGATGAACTAATTAAATTGTACATACATACATACATATGGTCACGTCTATATCCCTTGCGGGATAGACAGAGCCAATAGTCTTGACCAAATGGCCACGTTCAGCTATTTGGCTTAATGATAGAATTGAGATTCAACTAGTGACAGCGGTTGCTGGCCCATCGCCTAAAAAAGAATCCCAAGTTTGTAAGCCTATCCCTTAGTCGCCTTTTACGACATCCATGGGAAAGAGATGGAGTGGTCCTATTCTTTTTTGTATTGGTGCCGGGAACCACACGGCACCCGGTTAAATTGTATCTATTATTATAATTAGTTTGTTTGTTTGTAAATACTTTATTGTACATAACAAATTTTTTGTAGTACATAAATAGACATTAAAAAATAACAATGCACAAAGGCGGACTTATCCCTATGAGGGATTAGTAATGGTTAATATGTTAAATAACTGAAAATGTATTTTTATTTATGGACCGTACAATTATTAAATTTAATTTCAGTTTGTGATCATCTTTTTTTCTATAAGTAGTTTTAGTTTTAATTTCGCTTATTCTATAAACAAATACATAAATTTTAATAAAAAAAAAAACAATATTTAGGTAAGAATCTATTTATCTTTGTCGTTACGTGTAAAATGCTATCTAAGAAGACTTAATCTCTTATGGTCAGACCCCGGGCTCCTTTTTAGAGAAGAGAACAATCAGGACTTATCATTTGATTAAAAGTTTAAAACATAATTACCTAGACACTTAAAAGTTAATTTTTTTAACATTTTTTCAGGCAAATTGGACATCAAAAATCTGTCGGAATCAGATGATGAAACGTTTGACAAAAAGATAGCGGACCTGAGACCCATTGATGAGAAGATAGAGTTAAATCATGACAATAAGACTAACGGAAGTAGGTCAGTGCTTTGCTTCTAAACTACATACATACATATGGCGACGTCTATATCCCTTGCGGGGTAAACAGAGCCGTATTAACAAGACTGATTGGCCGCGTTCAGCTGTGTGGTCAATAATAGAATTGAGATTCAAATAGTGACACGTTGCTAGCCCATCGTCTAACAAAAGAATCCCAAGTTTACAAGTCTATCCCTTATTTGTCTTCTACGTCATCCATGGGAAAGGGGTGGAGTGGTCCTATTCTTTTTCCTACTGGTGCCGGGTACCACACAGCATGTGTTTTCTTTATTATAAACATTAAGGTACATTGAAACTAGACCTGAATGAATCTAGCACTTCAGACAAATGTGCTAATTCCCTTAGTCGCTTTACGACATTTTTTTAAACGCGGTACTTGTTTCGTTCTTAACTGTCGAGAACCACATTAGCCATTGTCATTTCCACCTTTTTAAATTTCATTCATCTTTAGTAGAGTAAAAAATATATACAAATTCTTTTAAAAATTTCACATCACACTTACATTTGCTTATAAAATCAGGTTAAGGCTACCCGCAGAAGCAGAAGTGGACGAACAAAAGGAAAAGTCTCGTAGAAAAATACAGGTAAATACCTTTTTATCTAGATTTAAGTCAGGCTGTTGTACATACAAACTTAATGTGAATTAAATCACGCGTCTTTCCTTAAGGGATAGGCAGAGACTACATATTTCCAGTTGCCACGATCCCTGCATACTTCGTCGAAGATAATAACGACTTCATACCAAACGGCATTCATTAAAGTCTTTTGGCAACGTTCAGCTATTTGGCTTAATGATAGAATTGAGATTCAAATAGCGACAGATTGCTAGCCCATCGCCTATAAAAAGAATCCCAAGTTTGTAAGCCTATCCCTTAGTCGCCTTTTACGACATCCATGGGAAAGAGACGGAGTGGTCCCATTCTTTTTCCTTTTGTTGCCTAAAACCACACGGCAGCTAAATTATAATACTAACTTTGCACGTTACAGATATTAAAATTGGCGAGGATATTCAAGCTATCTGTATTGGTTTCCGGTTGGATATTACTGACACTAGCTCTTATACTAAACACTGAGAAATCAGATACTGTCTTGCACACAGCGGTTAAGACTGGAGAAGTTAAAGGTATGTCTCTCGATGCTTTAGTCCTGATTACCTCCTCACCTGTCTCTCATAAGAACGCCTTTTTCTCTCGCTCTGTCAAGAACGTCGGTGGTCGAATTCTGCCGT
Source organism: Amyelois transitella (assembly GCF_032362555.1). Taxonomy (NCBI): domain Eukaryota; kingdom Metazoa; phylum Arthropoda; class Insecta; order Lepidoptera; family Pyralidae; genus Amyelois; species Amyelois transitella. Next base: position 3,288,445 of record NC_083533.1, read on the forward strand.
GTTATAACTAAAATGCCGTTATCTGACATCAGGATTTACACCTTTTTTACCAGTAAAATAAGAAAAAAAAAATCTCTTTCGATTTGTATATACGACTTTTTGGTACATTTAAGTCATAAATAGGCGTTCTCATTGACGAATGGCATCAGTTTAAATTTTTACCGCAGTTTTTGACGTTTTACTTAAAACAAGGATTTGGCAGATAACGGCATTTTAGTTATACCAGGGCAGAATTGGTAAAGTTCCCGGTTAAAACGCTTGTCGCGCATAAAGGCACCGGTTCGAATTCCCACCTTGTTGCCATTTTTTAATGACTATTTTCAAAGCTACATTAGTTTGAGTACTAACCGAATAAATAGTCAATTGTGTTTTTTGTCCAAGTCGATCTATGTGTTAAAAACATAAAATTTTAATATTGGCCTGATAATAACTTCGCTACATAGTATAAAACAAAGTCGCTATTTTAGTCTGTTTGTCTGTGTGCTTAAATCTTTAAAATTACGCAACGGATTTTGATGCGGTTTTTTGTAACAGGTAGAGTGATTCAAGAGGAAGGTTTTTATGTATAATTTTTTCCCAATTTTACACCCGTGCGAAGCCGGGGCGGGTCGCTAGTATGTAATAACTTAAGACAGAAGGTCCTATAAGTAGAGACTAAATTTTTAGATTAACAGACTTGATATTACATGGATCTCGCAACTTTTTACGGTAGAAAGACTGAGCTGTGAGACTTGGGTTTTTTTACAGGATGTTTTTGATGGCATATTTCTTTTCAGAATACAATCTGCCGATGACAGAAGAAAAGGTGCAGACTCTTATTACCTTAACGGGGCCATTTCAAGATATTCCTGACAATAATACATCCAACGTTCTGCAGTTATGGCTACGAAGAGCTATTAATATTGATGGATTGCTTTTGGAACAGGTAGGAGCGTTGAGAGTCGTGGTCAAACTTTGGCATGAGATATAGTCGTGATTATAGGTATATATGTATGTATGTATATAGAAATTTATTACAAGGGAACTACTTATTTTTTAAAGGGGAAGGTAAGGCTATACATATATAACATCACGCTGCAACTATAAGGAGCAATTAATAATGGAAAAAGTGAAAAAAAAACGGGGTAAATTGTCCAACCTTGAGGGCTTCAATGATGCCCAAAATAACTATTCCACCCGGACGAAGTCGCGGGCACAGCTAGAATTGTATAATAAGGAATAATGTCTTCCCTTACTAAGCCCTAGATTATAAGGTTTTAATGACCACTATAGACATCGTAAAAGTCGCACAGGGAATGCCGAACAAGTGTTGCACAAGTGGACACATCAAATTGTTTATTCGACAACATTGCACAGACAGACACACATACACGTGTTACAAAACAATGGCCGTATAATGCTATCAAACACGCCATAAATATTTATCGCCATACGAGGTATGGAAAACATACCTACATTTAAGTACTTACGTGTAAGGTCATACTTACCTGTACAATCATATTATCACGTCTTTTACCCTAACGGAGTAGACAGAGCCAATAGTCTCGAAAAAAACTGAAAGGTGGCCTTTCAATTGTATGTACGAAGAAATCCTCCTGTGTATGACAATAGACATACAACTTATGTCTATATCCCTCGCGGGGTAGACAGCGCCAACAATCTTTACATACATACACATAGTCACGTCTTAATCCCTCGCGGGGTATACAGGGCCAACAATCTTGAAAAGACTGAAAGGCCACGTTCGGATGTTTGGCTTAATGATAGAATTGAGATTCAAATAGTGACAGGTTGCTAGCACATCGCCTTAGAGGAATTCCAAGCTTTATCAAGCATCAAAGCCTATCCCTTAGACGCCATTTTCGACAACAACAACATTTTTAAAAAGGACACAATTGCGATATGCTTATGGATATACGGATGTGTCCTCACCTCAAATATTGAAATGAACTTATTATTGGTTTATAAAGATAATGTTATTTTATTTTTCAGAATTCCTCAACATGGTCGGTTCACTTACAGCCAGACGAGAAACTAGATTTTTCCAAAAGTATCGCAGAAACAAACACATTATACATTAATTTAAATAGAAACACAAGTAACGTTGAAGTATTAAGAAGTATTAGTAATGTAAGCGGAAGTTCTCAAAATGGTAAGTACCAAGTTTTTTTTATTTACTAGCTGTGCTCGCGATAGTTATTTTGGGCAGTCCCGGTTGCATCCTCACCGCTCTGGAGAGGAGCCCGGGGTGTGCCTTTGACCATGGACCCTGGATTGTGTGAGTCAGGTTTTCACACGAATCACGAATCCAGTTGCCTGATGTGCAGGTTTCCTCACGATGTTTTCCCTCACTGTAAGAGTATCGGTTAGTATTCAAACTAATGTACATAACTTCGATAACAGTCATTGGTACATGGCCAAAGTGGGATTCGAACCTGTGCCTTTATTCGCACCACCGACGCTCGTGAGTTTTGTCCTGATATATACATATATATCAGGACAAAACTCACGTCACTTGTCGTGATATATATTTATATATATATATCATATATATATATTTTTGTATCACTTGTCGTGATATATATATGTATACGGGACAGATTACACAGATTGAGTAAGCCTCAAAGTAAGTTTAAAACGAGATACTAACTTAACGATACTATATTTTATAATAAGTACTTATATAGATAAACCATGCGATGCCGTGTGGTTCCCGGCACCAATACAAAAAAAGAGTAGGACCTCTTTCCCATGGATGTCGTAAAAGGCGACTAAGGCATAGGCTTACAAACTTGGTATTCTTTTTTAGGCGACGGTCTAGCAACCTGTAACTATTTGAATCTCAATTCTATCATTAAACCGAATAGCTGAACGTGGCCATTCGGTCTTTTCAATACTGTTGGCTCTGTCTACCCCGCAAGGGATATAGACGTGACCATATGTATGTAGATATTTAATTATAATTGATTTATAATTATCAACAGGCACAGCAGTATCTCTCTGCATCAGCACAACTAGCAATGTGACGGTTCCTTTCACCCTGAACTACCAGATGAACCCTATAGGCGAGACTGAAGGGCTGGTCTACGCTTCATTCCTGCTTATTTCCTTGTACCTGCTCATCATTTTTGAGGTTAGAATTAAATAAATAAATAAATATAGGTATACGGGACAAATTAAACAGATTGAGTTAGCCTCGAAGTAAGTTCGAGACTTGTGTTACGAGATACTAACACAACGATACTATATTTTATAATAAATAGGTACTTATATAGATAAACATGCAAGACGCAGGCCAATCCCCCATTATATTATACCATCAAAAAATTTAAATTAACTTTTTTGATGGTAGAATTTTAAGGCTAGACTAGACTATATAAATACATATAAAAAGTAATAGAATCCATCTTTTTTCCACGGATGTCATAAAAACGACTAAGTGATAGGCTTATAAACTTCTTCTTTTCGGCGACGGGCTAGCAACCTGTCACTGTTTGAATCTCAATTCTATCACCAAGCCTAACAGCTGAACGTGGCCTATCAGTCTTTTCAAGGCTGTTGGCTTTGCCTACCCTTCTGAGCAAGAGGCGTGATTTATATATGTAATTTTAAACTCTATTTCAATTTTTTTCCTCACTGGATGAATACAAATTCTCTAATTTCAGATAGTAAACAGGACTATAGCAGCCCTTCTCTCCTCGACCCTGGGTATCGCAGTCCTGGCTATCTGCGGGGCCAGGCCGTCTCTCCCAGAGCTGGTGTCCTGGCTGGACGTGGAGACGCTGCTGCTGCTGTTCAGCATGATGCTGTTGGTGGCCATCATGGCTGAGACTGGGCTGTTTGATTACTTAGCTGTTTTGGCTTTTGAGGTCAGAATATTTAAAGAAATTCAGAATGATCTGAGGTATCTCTTCATATAATATCATGTAATTACTTCTCAATCCTTAAAGGGGGTTTTAAGCCAATAATGTTGAAAGTACTGATAGGCTATGTTCAGGCGTAATTATGGAATTGAGATTCAAACAGTGACAGGTTGCTAGCCCATCGCCTATAAGAAGAATCCCAAGTATAGAAGCCTACACCTTCGGATAGAAGCAATCGAGGTCAGTGCTTTGACTCATTTGTCTAGTCTTCTAAACCCTGGGTATCGCAGTCCTGGCTATCTGCGGGGCCAGGCCGTCTCTCCCAGAGCTGACGTCGTGGCTGGACGTGGAGACGCTGCTGCTGCTGTTCAGCACCTCGACCCTGGATAAAGCAGTTCCAGCTACCTGTGGGTCCAGGTCTTTCTCTTTGTCTCCAAAGGATAGAATTTTGATCATAAATTCATTAATTGGTTCCAGGTGACCGGCGGGCGTACTTGGCCTCTCATCAACTGCCTCTGCCTCTTCACCGCTGTCTTCTCAACTTTCTTGGACAATGTGACCACGGTTCTACTCATGACTCCAGTGACAATAAGGTACATACATACATATGGTCACGTCTATATCCCTTGCGGGGTAGACAGAGCCAACAGTCTGGAAAAGACTGATAGGCCACGTTCAGCTGTTTGGCTTAATGATAGAATTGAGATTCAAATAGTGACAGATTGCTAGCCCACCGCCTAAAAAAAGAATCTCAAGTTTGTAAGCCTATCCCTTAGTCGCCTTTTACGACATCCATAGGAAAGAGATGGAGTGGTCCTATTCTTGACAGGAAAAGGGACCCAAGAAACCTTGGAGCTGGATAATTGTGTGATATTTATTCTAATACTAGCTGTGCCCGCGACTTCTTCCGCGTGTAATAGTTATTTTAGGCATCATTGAAGCCCTCAAGGATGAATAATTTACCCCGTTTTTTTCACATTTTCCATTATTTCTTCGCTCCTAATATTTGCAGCGTGATGTCATATAGCCTAAAGCCTTCCTCGATACATGGTCTATTCAACACAAAAATAATTTTTCAATTCGAACCAGTAGTTCCTTAGATTAGCGCGTTCAAACAAACAAACAAACTCTTCAGCTTTATAATTATTTATTCTAATAAAACGTGTACTTTGCTTGATGAAAGACTAAATTTATTTCTTGACATTAGGTAGGCAGTTACAACGACACAACATAGAGGGCGCTAGTAGTACATTAAATCCTACTACTATTATAAAGGCGAAAGTTTGTATGGATGTATGGATGTTTGTTACTCTTTCACGCAAAAACTACTGAACCGATTACCATGAAATTTGATATGTAGGTAGCTGAAGACCCAGAATAACACATAGGCTACTTTTTATCCCGGAGTTGCCGCGGGATTGATAGGGTTTCCATGCGGACGAAGTCGCGGGCGGCCTCTAGTACATTATATTTTGATATTAATTCTAACATATAACGTTTAACGCTCACTGTCTTGCTATAATTGTGATGTATATTGTTAGTTTCTCAGTAAGTGAATTGTTAATACTTTATGAGGAAATAAAGTTCTTTAAACCTAACCTAACCTACATATTCATCGCTTTCAGGTTATGCGAAGTGATGCAACTGAACCCTGTGCCCATACTAATGTGTATGGTGATCTTTAGTAACGTGGGGGGCGCCGCTACCCCTGTAGGGGATCCCCCTAATGTCATCATAGCGAGCCACCCAGCCATACTACGAGAGGTGAGTATACATACATACATACATATGGTCACGTCTATATCCCTTGCGGGGTAGACAGAGCCAACAGTCTTGAAAAGACTGAATGGCCACGTTCAGCTATTTGGCTTAACGATAGAATTGAGATTCAAATAGTGACAGGTTGCTGGCCCATCGCCTGAAAAAGAATCCCAAGTTTGCAAGCCTATCCCTTAGTCGCCTTTTACGACATCCATGGTAATTGGAGCGGTCCTATTCTTTATTGTATTGGTGCCGGGAGCCACACGGCACACACAAAGTATACTAACATACATACATAAAATCACGCCTCATTCCCGGAGGGGTGGGCAGAGACTACCTCTTTCCACTTGCCACGATCTCAGCACACTTCCTTCGCTTCATCCACATTCATAACTCACTTCATGCAAGCTCGGCGGTTTCGGGTACTAAAGTATACTAACCTGTGCCGTGTGGTTCCCGGCACCAATACAAAAAAGAATAGGACCACTCCATCTCTTTCCCGTGGATGTCGTAAAAGGCGACTAAGCTTACAAACTTGGGATTCTTTTTTAGGCGATGGGCTAGCAACCTGTCACTATTTGAATCTCAATTCTATCATTAAGCCAAATAGCTGAACGTGACCATTCGGTCTTTTCAAGACTGTTGGCTCTGTCTACCCCGCAAGGGATATAGACGTGAGCATATTTATGTATGTATGTTGTTATAATGTTGTTCTTAATTCTCTTTTCAGAATATAAATTTCGCGTCGTTCACAGTCCACATGGGTCTCGGCATTTTGCTGGTGTCGATACAGACATACATACAGCTCAGGTTCATATTTAGAGACATGAACAAGCTGAGGCATAGCGTTCCTATTGATATACAAGGTAAAAGGTGTAATTAATTGTCACTATTTCAATGTATACTAATATTATAGAGCTGAAGAGTAAGTTTGTTTGAACGCGCTAATCTGAGGAACTAATTCTAACCGAATTGAAAAATTATTTTTGCGTTGAATAGACCATTTATCGAGGAAGGCTTTAGACTATATAACATCACGCTGCAACTATTAGAAGCAAAGAAATAATGGAAAATGTGAAAAAAAAACGGGGAAATTTATTCATCTTTTAGGGCTTCAATGATTGTGGGCATCATACAAAATATTCCACGCGGACGAAGTTGCGGGCATAGCTAGTGAAAATATAAATACGAAAGTTCGTTTGTTTGTTGTCTCTTCTCGCGTTATCTACTGAACCAATCTTAATGAAATTTTACGTATTGTGTAATTTAAAGTCTGGAGTAGGACATACGATACTTTTCATCCGGGTAAAATCTATAATTCACGTGGAATTAGCAAAATCTTTTCTTTTATGAAGCTATACTTAATTCACGTGGCATACTAACCGATGCCCTTACGGTGAGGGTAAACATCGCGAGGAAACCTGCACATTCAGGCAACTGGATGTGTAACCATATGATCCAATACGGGTTAGGATCCCCTGCAAAGGTTGCGGAGGTCAGACGGGAGTCGCTTCGTGTGAAAACCTGACTCACACAATCCAGGGTCCATGGTCAAAGGCACACCCCGGGCTCCTCTCCAGAGCGGTGAGGATGCTAGGACTAAAGCCAAGAGGAAGAGGAAGTAGGTATAAATGTAAATACTTTTTCGGCTTTCCTGTATTTACCTAATTGATTTGATCGAAACATTGGCTCAAGAGAGTTATGAATGTGGATGAAGCGAAGGAAGTATGCAGAGATCGTGGCAAGTGGAAAGAGGTAGTCTCTGCCTACCCCTCCGGGAAAGAGGCGTGATTTTATGTATGTATGTATTGGCTCTAGAGAGATTGAAAATTAAAAAAAAAATCATACTTAAGTTATTTATAACTACGCTACGATAAACTCAAGTAATTAATAATGAAATTTCTAGAATTACGACAAGAAATAGCCGTTTGGAGAAGGGCGGCCGCTTCGTTGTCATCGTATTCGAGAGATGAAGATCTAGTCAGAAGGGCTTTGGAGAAAAAGGTACCAATAACAACGCACAATCATGAAAAACATGTTATTTCGACCCTCAATTTTGTGGTACTGAAGAATAGAAATAGATTTATATTCAAAACTAGCTTTTACGAGCAAAATCGCTCGCGCTAATTTAGCGCCATATACAGTTTAGATAATTTATTAGCGCCACCTTTACCGTTAATTTATAACTAACTTTTACAAGCAGCATCGCTCGCGCTAATTTAGCGCCATCTACAATTTAGATTATTTATTAGCGCCATCTTTACCGTTAATTTATAATTTGCATTTACCCGCAGCATCGCTCGCGCTAATTTAGCGCCACCAAAATTCAAATTCAAAATTTTTATTCATTAGGATACTTCATATCGCTTAATAATTGTCAAAACTTTTAGTTTCACAACATTGGTTGACGTCAAATAAATTACTTAAAACTAAGTTTACTGCCGCTTCCGAGGCGTCAGTGCAGAAGAAGCGGTAACAAACTGCACTGCAGCATTTTCTTCAACAACGTCAACTTCACAATTATCCAAACTTAGAATAGAATGTGCAAAAAACTTCAACAAAACTGTTTTTTTTTTTATAGGTCGAGAGGCTTAATACTACCCTGAGCAAACGGGAAGCAGGCGGGGGAACTTCGAAATCTGACCCAAGATTTTGTACCACTCTTGCGCATATGAAGGAGAAGGTAGGTTCAACTTATATGCCGGATATTGTAATCTCGTACAAATATCGGAACGGCCTCTATGTCGCAGCGGTAATACGGTTGTCTGTGACACCGGAGGTCCCGGGTTCGAATCCCGGCCAGGGCATGATGAGAAACGAACTTTTTCTGATTGACCTGGGTCTTGGATGTTTATCTATATAATAAGTATTTATTATAAAATATAGTATCGTTGAGTTAGTATCTCGTAACACAAGTCTCGAACTTACTTCGAGGCTAACTCAATCTGTGTAATTTATCCCGTATATATTTATTTATTTATATTTACATAGATAGATGTAGGTATATATGTACTTGTAATGGACTTCTTCCTCCCGGCTTTAGTCCCAGCATCCTCACCTCTCTGGAGAGGAGCCCGGGGTGCGCCTTTGACCATGGACCCTGGATTGGCTGAGTCAGGTTTTCACACGAAGCGACTCCCGTCTGACCTCCGCAACCTTTGCAGGGGAACCTAACCCGTATTGGATCGATCATGGTTACACATCTACTTTTTGCCATATAAGTAAAAAAAATGTTAAGGGTGGACAACCCTTAAAACTTAGGGGTATGAAAAATAGATGTCAGCCGATTCTCAGACCTACGGAATATGCATGCAAAATTACGGTACGGAGACAAACATTGTGACACGAGAATTTTATATATAAGAAAGAAAAGATAATAATACTTGTCATTTGTTCTTTTTATTTGAAATGAAGACTGTCAAGATTTTATTTTGTTACTAGCTGTGCCCGCGACTTCGTCCGCGTGGAATAGTTATTCTGGGCATCATTAAAGCCCTCAAGGATGAATAATTTCACATTTTTCATTATTTATTGGCTCCTAATAGTCGCAGCGTGATGTTATACAAGCCTAAAGCCTTCCTCCATAAATGGTCTATTCAACACAAAAATAATTTTTCAATTCGAACCAGTAGTTCCTGAGATTAGCGCGTTCAAACAAACAAACTCTTCAGCTTTATAATATTAGTATAGATATTGTCTTCGCCAATTATTTATTTTTTAACATTATTTTTATAAACGCAACACTACATACACGCACTCTTTCACTCACGCACTCAATCCTATTCCTGTCCCACTCTCACACATTTCCCAAATTTCGAAAAAGAATTTTAAAAAAAGCGCGCCATTTCGTCTCTCCGCGCGCAAATGCATCGCTCTCTGCATCGGTTGTGAATATTCTCAAAATTCATCAGACGCTAAAACTTTATTAACTACGCACCCCGGGGTTAATTTGTGAAGTGCAGTGATTTGTGTTTCCCAAAAACTACCCTTTGGATCGTGGAAGATACCGGCGCTGGACGAGAGCTCGAGTTACGGATCAAAGGTACTCCTTGTCCATATCCTTCCGCGAGACCAGATATAAGAATTCCTTGCCAAATACTTTAAGAGGTGTACTACTACCGTTGTATTTATTGGCGTAAATAAATAAATAAATGATGTTTTACCTCACTTCTTCTTCAAAAAAGAGGACATCTATTGGAGGCGGCTCCCAAGAGTTATGTTTTTGTTCCAGTACCGCATCAGGGATAAACAGCTGCTCATCAAAGCGGCGGTGAGCGTGTCATTCGTAGTGGTCGTGTTTTTCCTCCACGCGTTCCCAGAATTACGTAAGTTACATTAAATATGGAGGAGGTGTGGGGGGAAAGGTCGGAGTGGGAAGACCTAGACGAACGTATCTTGATCAAATTAAGGACGTCCTGGTAAAGGGTCAGGTCAAAAGTACCCGAAACCGCCGAGCTTGCATGAAGAGAGTTATGAATGTGGATGAAGCGAAGGAAGTATGCAGAGATCGTGGCAAGTGGAGAGGTAGTCTCTGCCTACCACTCCGGGAAAGAGGCGTGATTTTATGTATGTATGTATGTACTTTAAATATTAAAAAAGAAAAATTATATTAGTTAGTTACATACATAAGATTTTTCAAATTCAAAATTTCAATATTCAAAATTTTTATTCATTATTATAGGATACTTCATATCACTTAGATAATAATTGTCAAAACGTTTGGTTTAACAACATTGGTTGACGTCAAATAAATTACTTTTTCTTTTCGATCTTTCTTTCTTACATATATAGGTACTTAATTGATACATGCATACATAAAGTCACGTCTAGATTCCTTGCGCGGTTGTCAGAGACAACAGTCTGATAGAAAAGACTGATAAGCCACAATCAGCTATTTGGATACTAATAAACTTGGGATTCTTCTTTTAGGCGATTGGCTAGCAACCTGTCACTATTTAATCTCAATTCTATCAGTAAGCGAAACAAATGAACGTGGCTTTTCAGTCATTTCTAGACTCTTGGCTCTGTCTACCCTACAAGGGATACAGACGTGATTAGATATATATAAGTATGTATGTTATAATGTTAGTTAGATACTCAAATACGTAGATGTATAATGAAAATGCATACATAGATATATGTATAGGTCTATCATTAAGCCAAACAGCTGAACGTGGCCTATCAGTCTTTACAAGACTGTTGGCTCTGTCTACCCCGCAAGGGATATAGACGTGATCATATGTATGTATGTATCTTTATAATTTCAGAACGCCTATCCCTGGGCTGGACGGCCCTCCTGGGGGCGCTGCTGCTGCTGGTGCTGGCGGAGAAGGAGGACCTGGAGCCAGTGCTGGCGAGGGTCGAGTGGTCCACGCTGCTGTTCTTCGCGGCTTTGTTCGTTCTGATGGAGGTAGGTCAGAGTCTTCTCCCTAGTTGTTTCAGGTTTAGGTTTAGAATAACTTTATTCTTATTAGATTTAGATAAATCACTTACTGAGAAAACAATATTAATATAAGTATGGGCATGCATTTTATACAAAATAAATATAAATAGCCAATAGCCTCGACACAGAAGGTATATATAATAATAAATATGAAAAAAAATTAGTAGTGTAGATAGTTTTAGTCCTAGCATCCTCACCGCTCTGGAGAGGAGCCCGGGGTGTGCCTTTGACCTTGGACCCTGGATTGGGTGAGTCAGGTTTTTAAACGAAGCGACTCCTAATCTGAGCTCCTTAACCTTTGCAGGTAAATCTAACCCGTATTGGATCATACGGTTACACATCCAGTTGCCTGAATGTGCAGGTTTCCTCGCGATGTTTTCCCTCGCCGTAAGAGCATCGGTTGGTTATCAAACTAATGTACATAACTTCGAAAATAGTCATGGTGACGTCACGGTTACGGTGGGGGGAGGTGACCCTGAGTGTACCTATTAACAGCATTTGGTTCAGAAACAGTTTCATTAAGGGATAACCTTACAAACTTGGGATTCTTTTTGAGGCGATGAGCTAGCAACCTGTCACTGATTGAATCTCAATTCTATCATTGAGCCCTACGGTTGAACGTTGCCTTTTAGTCTTTTCGAGACTGTCAACCCCGTAGTTGATAAAGACGTGATTATATGTAATATACATACATACATACGGTCACGTCCATATCCCTTGCGGGGTAGACAGAGCCAACACTCCCGAAAAAGCTGAATGGCTACTGTGGTGATATGCAACCTCCACATTAGCTTTGACACCTTTTATCATAAAACGAACATTACAGTTCTGTCACATGTTCAAAGTCATACTGTATAATTTTATTGAATAAAGCCATATTTACTGAGAAATGGTTAGTTATTCTACAATTTATTCAATAAAATAAATAATCATGGATAAGTATCTGAAACCAGAACGATTCGAAGCAAACCCGACAACAAACTCGGACAAATCTTGCGAATGGATTCATTGGAAACAAACATTCAATAATTTCACACATGCAATTGAAAATAAAGGAAATACCGTAAATAACGACTGCAAGTATCAATTATTAGTAAACTTTTTATCTCCACTCCTTTATACTCATGTCAAAGATACAAAAGATTATCTCTTAGCTATAGAGAGACTAGATGCGCTATTTATCAAACCTGTTAATAATGTTTACTCAAGGTATCAACTGTCTCAAAGAAAACAGAAGTCAGGAGAGACAGTTGATCAATACATTCAATCGTTAAAACTGTTATCAAAGAAATGTAACTTCCAGTCAGTAACTGCGGAACAAAATGAGAGTGAATACATACGAGACGCCTTTATCGCAGGGCTATCGTCTTCATCTATACGTCAAAGACTACTTGAGAACTATACACTCACTCTTGATGCAGCATACCAACAAGCACGATCCTTAGAAATGGCACAAATTCAAAATACAGAATACAACTATCAACAAACTCCAATAGTAAATCAAACTATTAATAGACCTTCTCCAAATACATCCACATCAAATGCTACAAGAAACGTAACTAAACACGAACCGTGCTATTTTTGTGGAAAACAAAGACATCAGCAGCGGTCTATGTGTCCAGCTTTCAACACTATATGCACTGGATGTGGCAAGAAAGGACACTTTTCTAAGGTGTGTCTTAGCAAAAGAACTAACCAAATATCAGCAACTGAGCAATTAGAAGATAATTACGACAATCAAGCACATACTTTCTCTTGTATATCATCTGCAGCAGATCTGAAAAGAGCTACGATACCTGTACTAGTTAATGATACTATTACAGCTAGAGCGTTAATTGATACAGGAAGTACAGCAAGCTTTATCGACCGACGCCTTGTGGATTTGTGTAAGCTGAACATTTCTCCATGCAACCAAAAGATCACAATGGCTACACACAATCTATGCACACAGGTAAACGGAATTTGTTCAGTTAAAATAACATTACAAAAACAAAACATCATGACTAAACTAATGATTATGGATGGACTTTGTGCTGATATTATACTCGGACACGATGTCCTACAGGGACACAAAGCTCTAGAAATGCAATTTGGTGGCTCCAAACCTACACTCAAATTGTGTGCTTTGAATGAAGCAAATATCGAACCAGTAAGCCTGTTCACTAATTTAATGCCTAATATTAAACCAATCGCAGTAAAATCTAGAAAGCATTCTGAAGCAGATTCTCAGTTTATTGCTGAAGAAATAAAGAAATTACAGGAAAATAATATTATCGAACCGAGCAGATCGCCTTGGCGAGCTCAAGTTCTTGTGACAGCTAACGAAAACCATAAAAAGAGAATGGTAATTGATTACTCACGTACAATTAATAGATTTACTCAACTAGATGCTTATCCTTTGCCTTCAATGGACGAACTGATTGCTAAAGTAGCGAAACATAAAATTTTCAGCAAAATTGATTTACGCAGCGCTTATCATCAAATTCCTATATTGGAAAATGAAAAACCATATACAGCATTCGAAGCTTGTGGAAATCTTTATCAATTCCGACGCATTCCATTCGGCGTCACCAATGGCGTGCCAGCCTTTCAGCGAGCAATCAATTCAATCATACAAAAAGAAAACTTACAGAGTGTTTATGCTTATTTGGATGATATTACAATATGTGGACACGATCAAGCGGATCACGATGCAAAATTACGCTTATTCCAAGAAGTCGTCACTCGTTACAATTTGACATTAAACTTACAGAAGTGCGAATTCTCAAAAACTGAGATAAATCTTTTAGGATATAATATTTGCAATAGCATCATCAAACCAGACCCAGAGCGTCTACGCCCTCTTTTGGATTTACCAATTCCGAACAACACAGCCTCACTACGCAGGACTATGGGTATTTTTGCACACTATTCAAAATGGATTCCAAAATTCTCAGATAAAATAAAATTTCTTGCTCGAACAGAGACTTTCCCACTATCACCTGAATCGATACAAGCATTTAACACACTTAAAAAGGAAATAGCAAAATCAGCTATTAAAGTCATTGATCCTAAGCTACAACTCATCATTGAAACTGATGCATCTGATTATGCTATCGCTGCAGCGCTCACTCAAGACGGGCGACCTGTAGCATTCTTTTCAAGAACTTTAAACAATCATGAACGAAATCATTCGGCGATAGAGAAAGAAGCAACTGCTATAGTTGAAAGTATAAAAAAGTGGCGCCAATTTCTTATAGGAAAAACTTTCCAACTTATCACAGATCAAAAATCGGTAGCTTTCATGTTCGATCAGAAACATGATTCTAAGATTAAGAATGATAAAATTCAACGTTGGCGCTTAGAACTTTCAAATTACGATTTTGAGATCTCATATCGCCCGGGCAAGGATAACATTGTGGCCGATGCCCTTTCAAGAGCAAATGTAACAGCATTAACAACAGTAGACAATGCTAAGCTTCTCGAGTTGCATAATAATCTGTGTCATCCCGGTATAACTAGAATGGTACACTGGATCAGATCAAAAAATTTACCATTCTCAGTTGAGGATGTCAGACGTATGACGTCATCATGCAATGTATGTGCTGAAATAAAACCACGATTTATTAGAACCCAGGGCACATTAATCAAAGCAACATCACCTTTTGAAAGAATCTCTATTGATTTCAAGGGACCATTGCCATGCGATAATACAAGAAATCGTTATATACTTACTGTGGTGGATGAGTTTTCTAGATTTCCTTTCGCTTTCCCGTGTGCAGATGTAAGTTCATCAACTGTGTAAAAGAAACTTTCTGAATTATTTGCCATTTTTGGCTTGCCATCTTACGTTCACTCGGATAGAGGTACCGCATTTATATCAGCCGAACTTAAAACCTTTCTGCACGGATTAGGCATAGCTACAAGCTACACTACACCATATAATCCCCAAGGCAATGGTCAGACCGAGAGATATAATGGAATCATTTGGAAAACTATACAACTTACCTTAAAATCAATTAATTTGCCTATTACTCAATGGGAAACTGTCCTTGAGAAGTCACTTCATGCTATCCGCTCACTTCTATGCACAGCTACTGGATGTACGCCCCATGAACGTATGTTTAATCATTCACGACGTTCTTCTAATGGACAATCAATGCCATCTTGGCTCACAGAAGCAGATAAAGCTTTATATCGAACCCCGGTGAGGAGAAGTAAATATGATCCTCTTGTAGAAGAAGTACAATTATTAGAAGCTAACAACCTTCATTCACACATAAGATTACAGAATGGACGAGAATTAGTAGTTTCAAACAGGCACTTAGCCCCAATGGGTACTTCGTCTGATACTGAGGAGGCTGATTCTGATTCATCTAATTGGGATTCAGCAGAGTCAAACGAAGAGACAACAACTGAAGAACAGGAACCAGTTAATTTGACTACAGATGCTACTACAACACAAAACCCTGAACTGCGACGTTCTACTAGAGACCGACGTCCACCGTCTCATCTTCAAGATTACGATCTTTCTTAAAACCTGGGGAGAATGTGGTGATATGCAACCTCCACATTAGCTTTGACACCTTTTATCATAAAACGAACATTACAGTTCTGTCACATGTTCAAAGTCATACTGTATAATTTTATTGAATAAAGCCATATTTACTGAGAAATGGTTAGTTATTCTACAGCTACTTTCAGCTAATTGAATCTTAAAGCATTAAAAAGCCTTCTTAAAGCTTAAAAATTAAGCTAAATAGCTGAACGTGGCCATTCAGTCTTTTCAAGACCGTTGGCTCTGTCTACCCCGCAAGGGATATAGACGTGACCGTATATAATGTAATATAGGTACATGCTCATGACTATTTTCGAAGGTTTATATCTATAAGTGCTACCCGTGAGAAGCCGGGATTGGTCAATAGTAGTTAATGTTAGTAGGTAGGTTTACTTACGAAATGATTTATATTTAAAACCTTTAAAGGTGCTGTCAAAACTGGGTCTCATTGCGTGGATCGGGAAAATAACAGAATCCCTCATTTTGCAAGTCGGTGAAGAGTCACGGCTGGCTGTCGCTATCGTCCTCATGTTATGGGTTAGTTCTGTATTTGTTTTCATTCAATTCATCATCATTCATTCATTCATCATCATTTATTTATTATTATTCATTCATCATCATTTATTCATTATTATTCATTCATCATCATTTATTCATTATTATTCATTAATCAACATTTATTCATTAATTTTCATTCATTGTTTATTATTCATTCATCGTCATTAATTCATTTATCATCATTATACTGAATACGGACCTGGATTGGGTGTGACAAGTTGTTACACAAAGTTACACAACGCACTTACCCTTTCGCACTTAAATTTACACATTAACACTTGAACTACATTTACACTTACTTACACACTTAAACTACACATTTACACCTATATACTTACACTTACACACTTAAACTACACATTTACACCTACATTTACACTTACTTACCCAATTAAAATTGCTTACACGCTAACCCTTGAACTTACACCATTCACACTTACACTTACACATATAAATTATAATTTTTTTTTTTTTTTTTTTTTTTTTTTTTTCATTTATTTTGGCACAAACAGTCATAAGTACAAAATAAAATATCTTATAGAACAGTATACAGTATTATAGACCAAACAGTGCCGATTAAGTAAATATTATATGAATTATAATAACTTAAAACTACGCGTGTTAACGAACTTTGTGTTATTTAAATTAAAAGTATGTAACGGGATGCATGCATACAATTAGCATTACACAAAAATCGTAAAGAGTATAAAAATAAAAAATAAAACCGAAAACAATATTAAGAAATCTGTTTCAAGATAAATTTTGTACACACTTTGTTTTTAGTGGACAACAGAGAACAGGAAAATATGTCTATGTCTGAGAAAAATTTGTTATAATTTACAATGCAGCGATGAAAAAAGTTATTTCGAGTATAATTCCCGCGAATTTTTTCAGGTATCCGGCCTGACATCAGCCTTCGTAGACAACATTCCTCTAACGACAATGATGATCAGAGTGACAGTCGCCCTCGCAGACCCTGGTGGGTTAGCGCTGCCTCTAGCGCCGTTGGCTTGGGCGTTGAGTTTTGGGGCTTGTCTTGGAGGTAAGACAAACATACAAGTAGTTCTACATATTCATTAATTAGCTGTGCCCGCGACTCCGTCCGCGTGGAGAGTTATTTTGGGCATCATTAAAGGGATTGAATTTTTTTTTCACATTTTCCTTTATTTCTTAGCTCCTTATAGTTGCAGCGTGATGTAATATGTATAGCATAAAGCCTTCCTCGATAAATGGTCTATTCAACACAAAGAGAATTTTTCAATTCGAACCAGTGGTTCCTTAGATTAGCGCGTTCAAACAAACTCTACAGCTTTATAATATTAGTAGATATAGATTCATACTATATGTCCCCTAGAATGACATGTAAGTATTTTTTTCCGAATAATAAATGCAGTGAATCGTCTACACGACGCATTATAAAAGTCTCAATTAGCTGATGTAGTCGTCTTAAATAACTTTATTTCCTTCCGCCAGGGAACGGCACACTAATCGGCGCAAGCGCAAACGTGGTCTGCGCAGGAGTGGCCGAACAGCACGGCTACCGGTTCACCTTCATGCAGTTCCTCAAGATCGGATTTCCAGTCATGATAGGAAACCTATTAGTTGCCACGGCTTATCTGTTATTATGTCATTGTGTTTGTACTTGGCACTAGACTAGACGTAAGTACATAAAGCGTAAAATCCCGCGGGAATTCCTGGGGAATTCTCTCATAGTGCACCGCTAGACCATATCAGGAATCTATGGTTATTGTTGCCGATCGATCATCTATCTATAGATAATCTAAGTAGAATATCTATAGACAGTCTATGTATAGACTGTCAATAGACTATCCATAGACAGTTGTCCATAGACTATAAGTATTTCGATAGTTGAGTAATTTCCAAGAACAACTATCGATTGTCAAATATCCGATTAAAATATCAATAGTTCGGCAATGCTACCTATATTTGTCCATTTCTTTAGGCACTGAAATAAAGGTAAACAATTATGATACGTCTTATTGTCGAAAAATACTTTTCTCAAATAAAGTACTGTTAATAAAAAAAAAAACATCGATATGTGGCGGCCATTGTTAAGTGAGACGCAAAGGAAACAGATCATTAGCTGAGTTGATCTTGAACTATTTTTTAAATCGTAGCAAAAGTTAATAATGACATAATTATGTGGCGACATCACTAACGTCACACGCCATCAGCCAATCAAAGCGAACAATGTGACGCGCTCAGCCAATAGCAGCGAGATTCTAAATCGCGCAAGCAAAGATTTCACGGCTTGGAGCATATACAACCTCCGACACAACATCGTCTGTCGCGCGGTTCCCCAGGCATAACACTTAGCTTGGCGGAAGATCTTCCCTTTGTGGCGGTCGAGCCGAATCATCGCTACACAACTAGATAAACTTCATACCTAATTGATTTTTCAACAAAAAGACATATCAAGATTGTTTAAATTTAATTACAAATAAATAAACTGGACATTTCAAATGATGTGTGAGTCAATCACTCAGTGAGCATGTTTTTTTAATTATATCTTGATCGCTTTCTTAGTGTAGATGAAAACTTTGGATGAAACACCTAGATGTAAGAACATACCTTTATAAAATCGGGTAAATAGTCGTACATAAGTCACGTCAAGAGTACCCAAAGCCGAAGAGCTTGTTTGAATTTTTGATAAAATAAATGTGTGAAATGAAGCGAAATAGGTAGGTATGCAGGGCCCGTGTTAAATGGTAAGATGTAGTTTCTGCCTACCCCTCCGTGAACTTAATCATAATGTGTAATCTCCTTACTGAGGAGTTGATAACACATTTTAACTTCCTTATGTCTACCCCTTTAGAAGACTATCCTACTAATATTATAAATGCAAAAGTTTGTATGTCAGGATGTCAGTATGGATGTTTGTTACTCTTTCACGCACAAACTACTAAACCGATTACGATGAAATTTGGTATGTGGGTAGTTGAAGACCCAGAATAACATATAGGCAATTTTTTATCCCGAAGTTCCCGCGGGATTGATAGGGTTTCCATGCGGACGAAGTCGCGGGCGGCCTCTAGTATACTATCTTTAGAAGATAAGTCATATTCACCTTATTAAAATATGTTAGGTACCAAGTCCTACATACATATAATCATGACTTTATTCTTTGCGGGGTAGGCAGTACCAACGCCTCGCAATATTTACAATAACTCAAAAATATTGATAAATAGAAAGATTTTTTTTAAAGCACTGTATATTAATACTTGAAAATAATACAAGATCTTCACATGAATTCTCTTCCAGCCAACCTTTGGATAGTAATAATCTTGTTCATTAGTTATGTTTTTATTTTGAGACTCCTCATATTTGGTTTGTTATTTTCTTAAGGTTAGCGGGCACAGATTATGCACAGGTATAGCAATAGGTTCACTTTTTCTATTTTGCGCTCGTAACATGTCGAAAAAGGCGGGAAAGCAAATCTAGTGTTGGAAAAGAAATATAAATTTGTATACAATTAACTGAGAACTCTTTTTTAGGTAGGGTTTAAAAACCCATGAAACCTGTTAGTAAGTAGATATTAAAATACTGAAAAGACGTTATGAAAAATATTATGCATTTACCTATAGAATATTTTGTTATTTGTTATTTTGTGATAAAAATAAATATATCGAAAATTGTGATTTATATAAGTAGCTATGAAAACTTTGTATAAAAATTTGATTATAAAAAATTATGATTAAAGAATAAAATATGGACAGAGTAATTAATTTGATTCGTAAAGGTGGTTGTATATTTTATTATTTACAATTAGATAGTTAAATGAGTAGGACGTTTTCTAAATATAACGTTATTTGTGATTATTAAAAAAAAACTAGCGTGGACTTATCAACGCACGAGCGCTTATTTTGAAACGAGCGACTCACTCGAAGTCGGCAAGTTTAGCATAATTTCTCAATGATCCGATATCTTCTCGAAGGATTTATTTCGACTTTGAATCACAATAAAAAGGTTTTCAGTTAAATTACATAAACAGTTAGATGACTTCTTATTTCTTCAGATTTTTTTTTGCAAGCAAATCATGATTGCGTTCTCTTTAGAATTTATAACTAGTATAGTATATTTTATTTCATAGAAGCTTGCTAGGTACCTACTATAAATTAAACTTTCGCAAGATTCTAATCATTATTTTGATAGCCAAGAAGCTAGTTTGAAATGAGATAGACGTAAATTTTTGTATGAATTTGATAGCAAATTATAAACAAAATATACTTACCTGTCTAATTATACAAACGAAATGACAAAAACAATTTTACTAATACAATTTTTTTTAACATTTTTATACCTTCTTAGTTATACTAAACAAATATATTTTAACTTTAAAAGTGCATACGTAAGTTAATTATATTTTGTAGCGTGTGAAAAGACATTGTATTCTAATTGAACTGTACTTAAGTTACGTAGATGTGTAAAAATAGGTGCCCGAAAGGAATTAGTAGTGAAATATTGGATTTTGGTGTTAGTCCCGGTTATGTTGATTGTCTTTGATTGCGTAGTGTTTTGTGGTATGCCATTATAAAGAGTGTGATAGGTATTGACATAAATATAGTGCCGTGTGGATCCTGGCATCAATACAAAAAAGAATAGGACCACTCCATCTCTTTCCCATGGATGTCGTTAAAGGCGGCTAAGGGATAGGCTTTCAAACTTGGGATTCTTTTTAGGCGATGGGCTAGCAACCTGTCACTATTTAAATCTCAATTCTATCATTAAGCCAATAAGCTGAACGTGGTCATTCAGTCTTTTAGCTATCTACCCCGCAAGGGATATAGACGTGACCATTATGTATGTAGGTATGTATGTATATTGACATAAAATTATCAAAATTAGGTGATCAAAATGTCTGAAAGTCAGTATTTTGTAATTGTGTATACGTAATTTAGGTAGAAATATTGTCATCACAAATATATGAACTGTTAGTGTGTGTTTATTTTTTAAATAAAAATATATTTTAACACTTTTTTTACTCTTAATTAAGCTTAAAAACTTAGGATTCTCCTTGTGAGCGATCGGCTAGCTATCTGTCACTATTTAAATCTCAATTCCATCATAAAGCCATAAAGCTGAATGTGGCTTATCGGTCTTTCAATACTGCTGGCTCTGTCTTATCCGCAAGGGATATAGACGTGACTTTGTCGTTTATTATGACGTAAAACGGGAGAGCGATAGTTTATCGCGCGCTTAAACTATCGCCGATATTAAATCGACGGTTGAAAGGCTAATTGTGGTAAGCGCCATTTTGTGAAAGCTGAGAAAAAGCGGTTTAAAGTTTTAATTTTTGGAAAAAAATTCGCTGTTAAAAAATGGCTTGACCGATTTTGATAAAATTAATACAGTATATTTATAAGGTTAAAACGTACGTAAAACCATTATTTCTGTTACTATTAAGCAATATTTCAGTAATTTTATGGCGCTTACATCAAAATGACACTTTTCCAGGGAAAAGCAAAATGAGTTAAATGCTTGAAATGAACAAATAACTTGACAGCAAAATGAGTCAAATGCTTGAAGTGAACAAATAACTGGACAGCAAAATGGTTCAAGTGCCCATCCCATGTAATACAAAATAATTGAAAATGATTTAAATGCCATGTAATTTTCAACACTAAATTGATATTTCAGTTTAAAAGACAAAATAATACAAAAAGAAAATTGAAACAAACGACATGCCAATAGAAAGGTGATCATGACTTTAGGTTCTTGTCATCAATACAATGTTTTTTTAGGAATTAAATAACGGTTATTTTTAAATAAAACAAAAAAGAAATCCTTATATGAGGATTCGAGTGCTTGCGTCAGGATAAACGGAGCGCACACTGAGTGGTTTAAGATTGAGAAAGGCGTTAGGCAAGGATGTGTTGCGTCACCGGAACTGTTCAAACAAAGAGTCTGAAAGTGGATTAAGGATGAATGAGTTACTCGTCAAATGTCTGCTCTACGCCGACGATCAGGTTATACTGGCGTCATCAGCGGAGGAGTTACAGCAGATGGTAATCTGTATGCATGAAGCTTTAAAAGAGAACGGAATGAGAGGGAACGTAAGTAAAACTAAAACACTGGTTTTTGAAATGGAGAAAGAAATGACAGCATGTAATATTTTGATTGGAGGAGAAAAAGTTGAGCAAGTGAAAGAGTTTGTATATCTAGGATTAAAGTTTACATCAGATGGCAAGTGCAATAGTGATATTGAAAGGAGAGTGAACGCGGGGAACATGGTGAATGGAGCTTTGCATGCCTTTATGAGCAGTCAGAAACTATCCAAAAAGGCTCGGCTGGCTGTGCATAGGGACGTGTTGGTCCCGACATTAATGTTTGGGAGTGAAAGTTGGGTATGGCAAAAGAAGCACGAAAGCAGAATAAATGCAGTGGAAATGAGAGCGTTAAGGAGTATGATGGGTGTGAAATTGAGTGACCGGATAAGGAACAGCGTGATAAGGGAATGTTGTGATGTGAAAGAAGAAGTATTGACAGGAATAGAAAAGGGTATGTTGAGATGGTTTGGTCATGTGGAGAGGATGAATGAAAACAGGTTGACTAAGCAGATATACAAGGAGAGTGTGGAGGGAAAGGTCGGAGGGGGAGACCTAGACGAACGTATCTTGATCAAATTAAGGACGTCCTGGTAAAGGGTCAGGTCAAAAGTACCCGAAACCCCCGAGCATGCATGAAGAGAGTTATGAATGTGGATGAAGCGAAGGAAGTATGCAGAGATCGTGGCAAGTGGAAACAGGTAGTCTCTGCTTACCCCTCCGGGAAAGAGGCGTGCTTTAATGTATGTATGTATGTAGAAAGAAATGACAGCATGTAATATTTTGATTGGAGGAGAAAAAGTTGAGCAAGTGAAAGAGTTTGTATATCTAGGATCAAAGTTTACATCAGATGGCAAGTGTGTTAGTGATATTGAAAGGAGAGTGAACGCAGGGAACATGGTGAATGGAGCTTTGCATGCCTTTATGAGCAGTCAGAAACTATCCAAAAAGGCTCGACTGGCTGTGCATAGGGGCGTGTTGGTTCCGACATTAATGTATGGGAGTGAAAGTTGAGTATGGCAAAAGAAGCACGAAAGCAGAATAAAAGCAGTGGAAATGAGAGCGTTAAGGAGTATGATGGGTGTGAAATTGAGTGACCGGATAAGGAACAGCGTGGTAAGGAAATGTTGTGATTTGAAAGAAGATGTAGTTACAGAAATAGAAAATAAAGGAGCATGCATGAAGAGAGTTATGAATGTGGATGAAGCGAAGGAAGTATGCAGAGATCGTGACAAGTGGAAAGAGGTAGTCTCTGCCTACCTCTCCGGGAAAGAGGCGTGATTTTATGTATGTATGTATGTACAACTTCGTTAACCGCCGGCGTTTGACTGACGCCGAAGACGCGCGCGAGCGCGAGCGAAACATGCCTCGATAGCGCACACAACACGATAACTACCTACATCGTGCAACAAAATGTGTCAAACGACATGCGTATGTGGGGCAATGGAAAACAAAAACGGCTAAGCGACGTACTTCAATATTATCTTGGAAATCAAAATGGGTCAAGCGACCATATCCTATAAAAAGCGAAAAGGCAAATTGACGCAATCGCCTCTGATTTTCAAAATAGTATGATGCAATGTAATCCATACGCCTTGACACAAAAATTATGATAAAAGTCAAAAAGGTTTAAGTGGCAGATCCACAAATTTACCCAAATCTTTGTCGTTTAGATCAATGACCGCCAAAATGAGACCCTTTTTTGCGGTTGTGTCAAGCGCCAAAAAAATGCTCAGAAAAATATGAGAGTGAGCCCAAACGATGGAGAAAAATTCGCTGATTCCAAATATGTATATAACTCAATATCGCAAAAAATGTCGCTTGACACAATTAGCCTTTCAACCGTCGAAATATATTAGAATATATATATTGTATATTAAACGGCTGCAAGGGTCCAGGTCACGTGTCATAACGCAAATTTCACTTTTTTTTTTTCTCATCACAAAAAGTGCACTTAGGTATGTATTAATATAAATAAAAAAAATTAATACATACGGGACAAATTACACAGATTGAGTTAGCCTCGAAGTAAGTTCGAAACTTGTGTTACGAGATACTAACTCAACGATACTATATTTTATAATAAAAACGATAGATAAACATCCAATACCCAATCAGAGAGAGTTCGTTTCTCATCACGCCCAGACCGGGATTCGAACCCGGGACCACCGGTGTCACAGACAAGCGTACTACCGCTGCGCCACAGAGGCCGTCAAACATTTGTGTGAGTGTGGATATACCAAGCTGACAAATGAATTTTTGCAGAACCATAGACCACATAACTTTTTTATTACATTAAACGATAATTATGCCTAAAAAAAATTGGTAATATTGGTAAATTTCTTATCAAAATCAATACAATCATATATGGCGCCTTATACAAAAAATTAAAAACACTTATGAACATCATTTTAATTGAAATAACTTATTGCACATACAAATACTAACAATAAAACATTTAAGTATTATTACACTGGAAGATATGAATAAATTAGTTTAACTAATAATACTTCTTCCCGAAGATTAGACCATTTTGAATTACTCTCCTTTACTTGACCTTAACAATCTGTGAGGTAACAAACAACTGATACATCATTCATCAAGGTAAGAAAAGAAAAAAAAAATTTTTCTCTTTTCTCTTCTTTTTTTTTATTATTGGGATGCCGGGAACCACACATCACTATATATATATATACATATATATTCTCTTCTCTTAATTTATATACCTATATATATATATATATATATATAAATTAAGAGAAGGAAGTGTGCAAAGATCGTGGCAATTGGAAAGAGGTAGTCACTGCCTACCCTTCCGGGAAAGAGGCGTGATTTTATGTATGTATGTCTGTATATTTAAGTAGTCGCCCTGTCCAGTTGGGCGAGCTGGTGCGCTAGCCTCTCCTCCCTGGCTCTCCTCGCTTGGCCTATAGCTCGCTTCTCAGCAAACTTCACTATGAAAGTTTCCACTGGTATGTTACCTGTGATGAATAATCACTACATAGTATAAAACAAAGTCGCTATTTTAGTCTGTTTGTCTGTATGCTTAAATCTTTAAACTTACGCAACGGATTTTGATGCGGTTTTTTGTAACAGGTAGAGTGATTCAAGAGGAAGGTTTTTATGTATAATAACATTTATAATTTTGCACCCGTGCGAAGCCGGGGCGGGTCGCTAGTAATAAATAAACAAGTGTCGTGTGGTTCCCGGCACCATTAGAAAAAAGAATAGGGCCACTCCATCTATTCCTCATGGATGTCGTAGAAGGCGACTAAGGGATAGGCTTATAAACTTGGGATTCTTCTTTTAGGCGACAAGCTAGCAACCTGCCACTATTTGAATCTCAATTCTATCATTAAGCCAAACAGCTGAACGTGGCCCATCAGTCTTTTTAAGACTGTTGGCTCTGTCTACCCCGCAAGGGATATAGGCGTATGTATGTACGTATGAATGCATAAATATACAATTTATATGAAAATCTTTCTTTACTGAGCGACTGATTGACTCAGACGTTACGAATCATTGTAACATCAGATTAGCAACCTGTCACTGGTTGAATCTAAATTCTAGAATTAGATAAGCCAAACAGCTGAACGTGGCCTATTGGGCTTTTCGAGACTGTTAGCTCTGTCTAGCCCGCAAGGGATATAGATATGTGTTTACCTATAAGTGTATATGTCTGATTTCTTTGTATATATATTCTTTCATGTTAGTGGGGTAGCGGTAAAATAAATTATTGAGGTCGCTGGATTTTTTGTTTTAAGTGAAGATTGGTATTTGCCGAAAAGAAGAATACCTAAGCTGAGTCAGGACCTTTTCCACTGTCCATCACTGTTTGTGGTTGCACATTGGTCATGCACATTGCACATTCACATTGTTTTTTACTGTTAATTACGTATGTGTCCAACAAATGTATTGCGATAGTGAATAAAACTATTATCTATCTATCTTGCGTGTGGTGCCGTGTGGTTCCCGGCACCTACGAAAAAGAATAGGACCACTCCATCTCTTTCCCATGGATGTCGTAAAAGGCGACTAAGGGATAGGCTTATAAACTTGGGATTCTTCTTTTAGGCAATGGGCTAGCAACCTGTCACTATTTGAATCTCAATTCTATCATTAAGTCAAATAGCTGAATGTGGCCATATACGTCTTCAAGACTGTTGGCTCTGTCTACCCCACATGGGATATAGACGTGACCATATGTATGTATCTATCTAATCTATCTAAGCGGGAGGCGAGATTGTGAAAAGCACAACTTCTTCTTCGTCGTTACCTTCTCCCACTTTCTACGCGGGGTCGGCACAGTATGTTAGTTTTCTCCAATTACTTCTGTCAATTGCCATCTCACTGGTCACTCCCTCTCTCCTCATACTATCCTTTACGCCATCCATCTATCTCTTTCTCCGTCTTCCCCTATTATTATAGCATTCAGCTGTTTGGCTTAATGATACAATTGGGATTCAAATAGTAACAGGTTGATAGCCAATCGCCCAAAAAAAGAATCCCAAATTTATAAGCCTAAATCACTTAGTCGCCTTTTACGACAGACATGTTTAAGAGATGGAGTGGTCCTATTCTTTTTTTGTGTATTTGTGCTGGGAACCACACGGCACTAGCCCGCTTACTTTCGCATCTATACTAATATTATAAGGCTGAAGAATTTGTTTGTATGTTTGAACGCGCCAATCTCAGGATTTACAGGTTCGAATTGAAAAAATATTTTTGTGTTGAATAGACCATTTATCAAGGAAGGCTTTATAACATCACGCTGCAAATATTAGGAGCGAAGTAATAATGGAATATGTGAAAAAAAATATTCATCCCCAAGGGCTTCAAAGACTATTCCAATATTCCACGCGGACAAAGTCGCGGGCACAGCTAGTTTATCATATTAGTTGGGATTCCAGCAACTAGAGAAAAAAATACTCACCCAACAAAAACTGCTCGGCCACCCCCTCGGCATCCTCATCCGCTTGCATCGCTGCCACTTTCAAGCAATCCCTGATACGGTGTGGATCGTACATCTCAGCTAACCTCTGATGCTTCCTGTTCAACTCCTCGTACTCCATCTTCATCTGAACGATGGTGGAGATACGATCTATCAGTTCAGTCTTCAGATCATCAAGCGACCGTTGCTTAGCTATGTTGTCTTGCGCAATGCGTTCGATGCTGTTCATCAGTTCTTCAGTTTCCATTTCTAGTTCGACTAGTTGTGGACTGTTTTCTATTAATTTGTCCTGTTGAAATGTATTAAAATATTTACTACAAATAAAGAAGTGTAGTAAGTATTGTAGTGCTGTGTGGTTCCCGGCACCAATACAAAAAAGAATAGGATCACTCATCTCTTTCCCATGGATGTCGTTAAAGGTGACTAAGGATTAGGCTTACAAAGTTGGGATTCTTTTTTTAGGTGATGGGCTAGCAACGTGTCACTATTTGGATCTCAATTCTATCATTAAGCCAAATAGCTGAACGTGGCCGATCAGTCTTTCCAAGTCGGTTGGCTCTGCCTGCCCCGCAAGTGACATAGACGTGACCATATGTATAAAGAAATGTACAATATGAGGATTTATTATTTCCAATTTTTTACAAATATTTTCATTTTGCATACAAATATGTAAACTATTATTAGGCTTAAGATTTCTTTTAAATACATGGTACAAGGTTGCGTATGGCAGTTCTTTTCTATTATTGATATATACTGCAGGTCCTGGGTTTAAATCCTGGCCAGAGCATGATGAGAAACAAACTTTACCTAATTGGTCTGGATCTAACATGTTTATTATAAGTATTTATTATAATATAATATCATTGGGTTAGTATCTAGTAACAAGTTTCGAACTTACTTCAAGGCTAACTCAATATGTGTAATTTGTCCCATATATATTTATTTAATATGAAGGTATTAACCGATTCATTGCGATGCCTAATTTTGCAAACTTTTACTAATGGCGTTCAACAAAAACTATGTGACACGGCTGCCGGGTCAAGCGCCATACGATTACATGACACGCCTCCTGTGTCTTCAGCCATGTGGAAAAGAATACAGTATTTCAACCAGTTTTTACATGTTTTAGGCTTACATACTTTTAGTTGACATTCGAAATCTAACGCGAACATACAGAAACGTTGTTTCAAGTGATTATAAGTGGCATAACAAGTGTATTTTTGAAAATGGAAGGTAAGTGACATTTCTAATGAAGGTGTGCAAAACCTTTTGAACTTATTTTTAAGTCCTAATGGTTTGAATAGTTTTATAGGAATGTGGGCTTGACTAAATGAGGTTTTAAGTTAGTTCTGTAATTATTGTTTTGGTTTTGCTCACAAGAAATTTCAACTTATTTACACTACGTAATGATAAACTGTCAAGTTTGATTTAGTACTTAATAGGTATATATTTATTAAAAATACTAGCTTTTTTCCCGCAATTCGCCCGCGTTCAAATTTATACATTGTCTAAGCTTAAGTTGATTGTACTATTCCCGTTCAGAATTTCATCCAAATCAGTTCAGCCGTTTCAGCGTGATTGAGAACAAACATCCAAATTCACAAAATTACAAGCATGATAACTTCTGTATAGATAAATGTAGCCTAGGTATTATTAAATTGCAATTTTAAGCATCTGAAAAGGTTGGTTACACCTGCTTTTAATAAAATCATACAATTACCAGAAACGAAGGCTACGACCTTGATTTAGATGAAAAATAGCGACAATTTTGTTCTGGGTAGATCTCCCTAAAACCTAATTTGAAGGAGTTATCATCGATTTAAAAATGACACGGCTCCCGCGCCCTACGCCACACGTAAAAGAAAGTAATGGCACGGCAGGCGTGCCATCCGCAATGAATCGGTTAATATATAGAAATAAATATTTTGATTTGTTTGTATGTGCAACATAGAGTATACAAACAAATGTAGGTGAAGTATTCAAATAAATGTAATTTTTTCACTGAAAGAACTTGTAAAAGATATAGGGCACATCTCGTTTTGTAATTACTTTCATAAAACCATAAAAAAAAAACTTACAATGTACTTTTAAAAAAAGTAATAAATACCTGTAAATCTGGATTCTCCAATATCTCCTGCAACTCGTCCACGGTCAGTTCACTCAACTCAGGAAACGTAAGTGACTGACTCGTAAAAGACTGAGTACTCGCATCACTCTTATCATCCAAATTAGGCAAAGTTCTTTGAAATTCTCTTATTATGGCCTGAACAACCCGACCCAAGTCTGAATGCTGGGTGAAATTTATCAGTCCTGGAGCACCAACGACCTGAGCATTGTTCTCGGAAATCCAGGGATGAGGAAAAGCTGGACTGACAAATATTGAAGGTTTCTCAGTAGGGAATTCGGGGCTTAACATCACGTTCAAACTCATGTTCTTCCCGTCAACAACAAATTCTACTCGATATTCGGTATTTTCATCGATTTCTATAACGTTATCATTAAAAATCTTTAGCGTGTCAATTTGTCGTTTCCTCATGTCTTGCTCGTTGTAATATGTGCGTTGGAGCATTTTTGGTATATTTGATGCTGAAAACGTTATTTGTTATTTATTTTCGAGGAAAATCTGTGCATGTATAACAAAATAGGACCAAAATATTAAGCATGTAAACGGTACGAAAACGTAGTGTAGAAGAGTTAATTTATATAGATACTTACCCCTTAACAACAATAAGAGTGGTATGATTAATCTTGAATTCGAAATGGTTTAAATATCTAAAGAAAAGCATTTACCATAAAAAAGAAGACGATCAATATATACAATCCAATCAATACCACATCTCAGCAATTTTTTGTTTTGTTTTGCTGTGTGATAAGATGACGATGTCATTGTCATTTCGATTCGACTGTCAATGTCAACATTATGTTATTTGTCAGAAATTAGATTTTTTTTTTTCAAACCGATGTACGCATCATAGTTAGAGAATAGAATAGAGAATGGCCATGTTGATTGAGCTTGAAAGGAAAATGAAACAAAAATAGACTATGTATATACTCGGCCGGTTCCTAGGTAAATGAACACAAAAATCAGTCAAAATACATCAGTGTGGCCGGTCGGGCGTGTAGCTGTAGCCGTAATTATTTTACAAAATTGAAATCTTTTTGAACCTCTGTATCATTCGTGTCACACAGCTTACCTTAGCTGTATGTGTTACTACAGGGCCCAGGGTACCATTTCATGAGGGTGCAGGCATTTTATTGTGACGTGTGGTCACAATAAAACTCCCCGGGACTTCAGAAAAGGAGCACTCCATTATCGTTCTCATGGATGTCGTTGAAGGAAGTTCCTTTTAATTTGGCTTAATGATGAACTGAAAGTGGTCTTTCAATTTTTTTAAGTCTGTTGGCTCTGTCTACCCGTACTACAAGTTTTCTATGTCGCATCTCTGCAACCAATAAAATAAAACTAGACCGGAAATAACTGCCTACAGCCGACATATATAGATATTTAATAACTTTAATATTTTTTCCTCGTCGATTTGCATAATGTTTTTGGCATAATTATTGTTTTGCATAAATTTTCACATGGCAAACGTTATGATAATCTTTATGCGAATTGATGATTATGCCAATTAATTTAATAAAGAGGCCCAACACGTATGTAAATATATACTTACAAAGTTCTTAATATCAATTCTTTAATCTTTATCCCTCACTTGGTAGACAAATCAGGGAGGCGACTACCTCTACAGGTTTTTTTTTATGTTGGAGATACATATTTACTTAAATTTTCAGGATGATATAAAAGGCGACTAAGGGAATAGGCATTTTCATCTATAGTATCTATTAGGTAGGATTCCTCTATAAAGGACACCGAGGTCACACGGATGAGACGGAAGTCGAATCGTCATCTCGAATGAAATATTTGAGATAGGTATAATGAGAGGGAGGTAATTAAAAATACACCTCAAGTACACAGTTAACTCATTTATTAAAATATACAATGTTAAACAAATAGATACCAATACTTAAATACCATTTTGGTTAGATCTTGAAATGTGACGGTTTAACCATATTTTCAAGCACCGATAGACTGACATTCTAGTCCGGTCTGTGACCACGACAAAAATTCAGTTAGCGACCAATAGCGTGGACAATTTATTTTATCTCGAATCTATGTGCCGAAATTCATAACACCATTTGGTATATGTATATAAAAAATAAACAATGCAAAGAATATATTTGTTCAACAGTCTTGAAAATAGTATGTAAAAAAAGCATAAATATTTTAATTCATTTCATAAAGAAGACACTGACCTTCTTAAATATTTATCTGGGGGCACGGCAGTGCGCCCGCCAGTCGAGCAAAAAAAGCGGCACGGCCGTACCATCCTTTTCTCGAAGTTAAGTTTTTTTTTTTTATAATAAACTGAACACTTTTTTCATAGGCACATAGCTCAAAGTATAGTCAAACCGTATATTTTTATCCAGTTCATTTATTATAATAAAACATTATTTTACATAAATTTGGTGTGTATTAAAAGAATTGAGCAATTTTACTTAGGTAAATATAATTTGAACATTCGTTTATTTGTGCAACCTCCTCAATAATAATTACGACCTCAGAATCATATTATCTAGCTCAAAAATTTATATGGAGGCGCGTGTCTATCTTATTTACGATATGTAACTAATGGAATATTATTTTTAATTTATTTATGTTTAAACATAAATAATGGTACAAAATATTTGGTTTGTTACATTATAAGGTAACTACTCACCTAATTGAAATATGCGAAACTGTTTAAATAAGTTAGTTTCTGGAATCAACTAACTTTTACAATAAAATACCTACCTGGCCGGTATTTTGAAAATAAAACTCAGGATTTTAGTCCGCCATAATATCTCGTGTATGTCGAATAATTTTTACTCTTTAAAACAATTTGTACATAATATGTCGATTTTCAGTAAAAAAATGTTTTTCTGTAAGTTAGTACAAAATTTATAAATCTAAAGAACGAATCATCGTTCGTTTAGATAAACTTAAAATTAAATATCGCTGACCGACCATAACTAAATTGACTTAGTAACCATAATATTTACAATAAAAATGTACACTTCTACCATAGACGCAAGAACACCGACCACAGAATATAAATTGCAAGGACGCAGAAAATTATTTTCACTATCTGATGTAGATAGTACAATCTGGAAAGAGAAATAAAGATTTATTAAATATATATTACAAAAAAAAATAACTAACTAAATTAAAGTCTGCTCGTCGAAATCTCAGATCTCGATAACTCTTCAAAATAATACCTCATATTGTCCGAATAAAGTGGCTGTGACATACGAACGCCAGATGGCGCGCTCTGATTGGCTGAAGTTCAAATATTTACGCGCCATTAAAAAATTTGACTTCTGCACAGGTACATTTTATATAACTTAAACTTATGAAAGTGGTAATACATATATACATATTATCACATATATATCCTATTTGGGGTAGGCAGAGCCAACAGTCTTGAGAGGAACTAAAGGCCACGCACAGAGCTGTATGGCTTAATAATGGAATTGAGATTCATAAAGTGACAGGTTGCTTAGCCTATCGCTTACAAGAAGAATCCCAAGTTTATTAGCCCATCACCTAGTCGCCTTTTACTTAAAAGTTGTAATGACTGATAATAATCTTACCTTTTCCACTTCATCTTGGCTTGTGGTAGCATGTCATCGCTTTCCTTAAACAAATACCGCCTCAATCCAACTACGTATTCTTCAAAGAACTCCTCCCAATTCACCTCTCTCATGCTAAACGGGAATATCTGAGGGAAATTATAGAAAAATTATAGTTATACTTAAACTCGCATGGCTAGGAATAATATTTATACGGTTCCTTCTTATTTTTATATGCGCATGCGAATTTTTATTAAACCTTATACTTTTTACTAAGATGTGAAACATTATGCGTCACGATGATTATGGAAAAAAGAAAGTAATTTTTATTATCTATATATATTTTTTTTGGCAAATCCCACGGGAATTTTAGTTTTTATCAGGATGAAAAGTACATTATGACCTTCGCTAGACTCTTAATTATATCAGAGGTTACTACGCAAAATTTCAAGAAGTTTGGTTCAGTATATAACGCGTAAACAGGCAAACAAACTTACTTTCGCATTTCAAATATCAAGTAAGTAGTTCGGATAATTAGAGGTACCTACGTACGCAAAATTTCAAAAAGTTTGGTTCAGTAGGTATATTACAGAAAACAAACAGACAAATAAACTTACTTTCACATTTCTTATTTCTCTTTTCCTTAAATATGGAAGTGAAAGGTTCAAAAATAGGGGAAGACCGAAAAAGAGATGGATGGACGGCGTAAAGGATAGTATGAGGAGAGAGGGAGTGACCAGTGAGATGGCAATTGACAGAAGTAATTGGAGAAAACTAACATACTGTGCCGACCCCGCGTAGAAAGTGGGAAAAGGTAATGACAAAGAGAAGATGGTCACTAAGAAATAGGCAGGTACCTACCTTCTTATCATCATCAGATGTAGAATTCCATAGTTCCTGCGTATTTTTGTTGCAGAATGTGAGTTCGTGTGTGCAGAAGTACGACAGAACTGACGACAGCTTGTGCACCTTCTTGTAGACCTTCAGCATTCTGGAAATAACATCATATTTTTTAAAAATTTTATTAAAAAACATTAACAATGTTTGTGTCAGTTCACACTTTATACCAAAGATGCGACGAATATTTGTCTAATGGAAAAAATAAAATTTTCAATAAAAATTAATAATTTTGAATTTAAAATTAGTAATTTTGAATCTAAAATTAATAATTTTGAATTTAAAATTAATAATTTTTAATTTAAAATTAATAACTTTGAAGATATATACCTAGATATGTACCTTGGCGAACGTATCTTGATCAAATCAAGGACGTCCTGGTAATGGTTCAGGTCAAGAGTACCCGAAACCGCCGAGCTTGCATGAAGAGAGTTATGAATGTGGATGAAGCAAAGGAAGTATGCAGGGATCGTGGCAAGTGGAAAGAGGTAGTCTCTGTCAGATTTTATGTTATGTTAACTTTGAATTGAAAATTATAATAAATGCGTGATTTTAATAAAAAAAGTTCAATTAAAATGACGCATCGCGTATTCGCGTCTCGACTTTCGTGTAAATTGATCCATAATAACAGCTTAAAATGATAAATAGAGTACAGAGGCCACTGAACTTGGCATGAATGCGAACCTAAAAGTCTAATTAGTTTAAGTGATGATCAAACTTACTTAGGTTTCCTTCCCAGACATATCGATAGCGCATCGATCAACGCCCCGGGTATTAAATGTAGGAAGAACGCGTATATGTTGTATTTCATCGCTGATTTCGTGAGTGTCAATGAGAAATACCTGAAAAGAGAATTCTCTTATAGTTATGTCAGCAGTGCCGTGTGGTTCCCGGCACCGATACAAAAAAGAATAGGACCACTCCATCTCTTTCCCATGGATGTCGTAAAAGGCGACTAAGGGATAGGCTTACAAACTTGGGATTCTTTTTTAGGCGACAGGCTATAAAACCTGTCACTATTTGAATCTCGATTCTATCATTAAGCCAAATAGCTGAACGTGGCCATTCAGTCTTTTCAAGACTGTCGGCTCTGTCTACCCCGTAAGGGATATAGACGTGATGATATGTATGTATGTATGTTATGTCATCATTATCTAAGTGAGTTCTAGAAGGTCCCAGCCCCTGCCGCATAGCTATCTATACTATCTACCATCCTACTAATATTATAAATGCGAAAGTTTGCGAGTATGTCAGTATGGATGTTTGTTACACTTTCACGCAAAAACTACTGAACCGATTACGATGAAATTTGGTATGTAGGTGGCTGAAGACCCAGAATAACATATAGGCTACTTTTTATCCCGGAGTTCCCGCGGGATTGATTCCACGCGGACGAAGTCGCGGGCGGCCTCTAGTTTTTATATAACGTGCGGAATACTACCACTGTCCCGTTTCAGGTTATAAATAAAAAGCTGGGCCGTGTGGTTCCCGGCACCAATAAAAAAAAAGAATAGGACCACTCCATCTCTTTCACGTGGCTGTCGTAAAAGGCGAATAAGGGATAGGCTTATGAACTTGCGATTCTTCTTTTAGGCGTAGAGCTAGCAACCCGTCACTTTTTAAATCATTATTATAGGATACTTCATATCGTAGCTTCCAAGGCGTTTTAGTGCAGAAGAAGCGGTAACAGACTGTACTGCAGCATTTTCTTCAACAACGTCAACTTTACAATTATCCAAACTTAGAAATGTGGACGAGAGAATACATTCGAAGAATCGGTAACAAAGTGCAGATGTGACTATACCTATGTAAGTATCTGTACTAATATTATAAAGCTGAAGAGTTTGTTTGTTTGAACGCGCTAATCCCAGGAACTACTGGTTTGAATTGAAAAATTCTTTTCGCGTTGAATAGACCATTTATCGAGGAAGGCTTTAGGCTATATAACATCACGCTGCAACAATAAGGAGCGATGAAATAATGGAAAATGTGAAAAAAAGAACGGAGTATATTATTCACCCTTGAGGACTTCAATGATGTCCAAAACTAACTATTCTACGCGGACAGAGTCGCGGGCACAGCTAGTGTATTATATGAAGGTACCTACTCACCAAATAGCTTGTATCCAATGGCAATTGAGCCAGAAGGCTACCTCAAGTATTTAAATATAGATGTGTCTTAAAATTCAATTTAATATAATATAAATATAAATATATACTAAATCATTTGCGTCTTCACGGCCTCTGTGGCGCAGCGGTAGTGCGCTTGTCTGTGACACCGGAGGTCCCGGGTTCGAATCCCTGCCAGGGCATGATGAGAAACGAACTTTCTCTGATTGGCCTGGGTCTTGGATGTTTATCTATATACGTATTTATTATAAAATATAGTATCGTTGAGTTAGTATCTCGTAACACAAGTCTCGAACTTACTTCGAGGCTAAC
Source organism: Amyelois transitella (assembly GCF_032362555.1). NCBI lineage: Eukaryota > Metazoa > Arthropoda > Insecta > Lepidoptera > Pyralidae > Amyelois > Amyelois transitella. The sequence continues at coordinate 3,324,631 of NC_083533.1, forward strand.
TCAATCTGTGTAATTTGTCCCGTATATATTTATTTATTTATTTATTCACATTGCATAAAACACTAGCAACCTGGCTTGAAGATGCATCAAATAGCACACAAACCAGGAAGCTGATTTACACAAGTGACACATAAACTTTGAGTGACAACAAACAAAATTAAAAAAAAAAAAAACTTTGAGTGACAACAAACAAAATTAAAAAAAAAAACTTTGAGTGACAACAAACAAAATTAAAAAAAAAAAAAAAAAAACTCACCAAATAGCGTTCGAGAACGGTGTTTTGTCCAACTTGGCCATGTTCAACCTCATAAAGTCGCCCCAGGTCATCCTGTTCTCAGCCGAACTAACGTAGTTGAAAACGGGCGGTTCATGTGGTGGTGTACTGAAAAACGTTTAAGGTTATGTGACATGCATTTATTTATTTATTTATTTATTCTATATTGTAACCGTGCCGTGTGGTTCCCGGCACCAATACAAAAAAAAGAATAAGACGACTCCATCTATTTCCCATGGGTGTCGTTAAAGGCGACTAAGGCATAGGCTTACAAACTTGGTATTCTCTTTTAGGCGATGGGCTAGCAACCTGTCACTATTTGAATCTCAATTCTATCGTTAAGTCAAATAGCTGAACGTGGCCATTCAGTCTTTTCAAGACTGTTGGCTCTGTCTACCCCGCAAGGGATATGGACGTGACCATATGTATGTATGTATATTTATAGATAAACCTTTATGTCAAGAGGTGTGAGAACGCAACCTGGACTAACGCCTGATGGATGACGAATGTCCGATGAAAATGCTGCAGTGTAGTTTGTTCCGCCGCTTTTTCTACACATGCGCTTTGGAAGCGGTAGTAGTTATAATTAGATTTAAGTTACGTGACGTCAATAAGTGATACCTTGCATCCAATTTTATAAATAAACTAGCTGTGCCCGCGACTGCGTCCGCGTGGAATAGTTATTTTGGGCATCATTGAATCCCTAAAGGTTGAATAATTTTCCCCGTTTTTTTTTACATTTTCCATCATTTCTTTGCTCCTAATAGTTGCAGCGTGATGTTATATAGCCTTTAGCCTTCCTCCATAAATGGTCTATTTAACACAAAAAGAATTTTTCAATGCGAACCAGTAGTTCCTGAGATTAGCGCTAGTTCAAATAAACCAACTCTTCAGCTTTATAATATTAGTATAGATCTATTCTATTCTATTCTAATGAAAGAGATAATGCTCACCTCGTTTTATAGGAAGCGTTGACTTTCGCCGCAGCCACCATGAGGCAGTTGACCACGCTGTCAACGGGCACCAGGTCAGCTGTGACCTCAGGGTCACATTGCAGAGTCCGAAGGATGCCTGTCGCTGTAAATGATAACACATATTATTTGCATTAAAGTTTATTTTACAACCAATTAATCACTTCGTCATTCTCTTACTCGTATTAAGATTTATTTTAGGTTTAACAAATAATAATTAAAATGAATTCAAATTAAAACTAAAACTACTTAAAGAAATAAAAAAAGATGATTACAAACTAAAACAGTATTAAGTAGGTGCTTGGAAGGAGTGGCAGTGTGATGAGGGAAGCCTTATGCCTCAAAAGCCAAGTTCAGCTGAATGACTAATTGATGGAATTGGCATTCAGAGATAGAAAGAAATGGAAATTTCAGACAGTTCCCAGGTGTGTTGTATCACGCAGTATATATTTTCTTAGATGTAAAACCGACATACATAGTTACATACATATCGTCACGTCTATATCCCTTGCGGGGTAGACAGAGCCAGCAGTCTTCAAAAGACTGATAGGCCACGTTCAGCTTTTTGGCTTGATGATAGAATTGAGATTCAAATAATGACAGGTTGCTTTCTCATCGCCGAAAAGAAGAATCCCAAGTTTATAAACCTATCCCTTAGTCGCCTTTTACCACATCCATGGGAACGAGATGGTAGTAGTCTTATTACATACATACATATCATCACGTCTATATCCCTTACGGGGTAGACAGAGCCAACAGTCTTGAAAAGACTGAAAGGCCACGTTCAGCTATTTGGCTTAATGATAGAATTGAGATTCAAATAGTGACAGGTTGCTAGCCTGTCGCCTAAAAAAAAATCCCAAGTTTGTAAGCCTATCCCTTAGTCGCCTTTTACGACATCCATGGGAAAGAGATGGAGTGGTCCTATTCTTTTTTCTATTGGAGCCGGGAACCACACGGCATTATTAGTATTCTTATTCTTTTTTTTTATTGCTGTGGCACAAATGGATGCTCAAAATATTTTGTATACTTATAGAATTTGGGAAGGTCCTGAGGCAAAATTCGCAAATAAAAATAAAAGAACATAAATAATACGTACCACTGCCTACAGCAACTCCTGTGGGACCATACATGTTGTCCAACCAACACTTTATTGGTTCCTTGTATGTAGATGTGACTGGAAAATGATGCAACACATAATTAAGAACAAGAACCGAAGAAAAAATCTTTGGAATTGTGACAAACATTGTCCATGTTAGGTCTCATAATTTTTTAAGGCATAATAATCTTCTGGCATAACCATTTAGGCATAATCATCATTTTGCATTCGATAATTTATGCAGAATGATGTTTATGTCAATAAAATTGAAAATATAAGACCTAAATTATGAACTTGAAAGTAGGGCACTTTGAAGATTAAAAGGCTATGCTATATGTAAGAAACTGTAATAAAGAGAAGGGTGATCAAAATAACGATGATATGCCATCCAATGTACTTAAAACTAAGGATGCCGAAGACTGGAAAAAGTGGAGAGAGATATATTGGAGAGTAATGGAGGGAGCTATCAGGAACACGCGTGGTAAAATAAAGCAGATCACGTACCTATTGCTGGCCTGAAAATACCAACGGGCATACCAGAAGCGTTTGTTCGTAATTCTTTTTCCGCAAGCGCTTTTGTAAATGTGTAGGTATTTGGCCATGCTCCTAAAATCCTGAAATGATATGAAGGTTTATATTTTACTAATATATTTTCTTTAAAACTCATGTTTCTTTTCGCAACACTTATACCACAAAACAGTAAATATGAAAAAAAAATCATTATTAGTTAATTCACGTTTTCACACATTCAAAAGAATGGCAGATAGTCTCAAAAACATTAGTACTTCAACATTTGTTGTCCAAACATTAATCCTTGAGGAACACCAATATCAAAATTATCATTACATACTGTTTTATACATATATCATAAAATGTTCGATCATTGATTTAATGCAATAAATATATAGAAAATTGGCAAGTCCGTAATTTTAAAGATTTTTATATCAATTGCAGCTAAAATTTATAAATCAACACAATCAAATGCCTTCGTGAAATTACAACTGTAAAGTATAAACTTACGTAGGCAGTAAGTCATCTATTTCTCTGTCGGTCAGCTTGTCTATCATCCTATGCAATTGTTCGCAGTCAGCTTCACATGGATAGAATCGTTCTTCTATGTGAGAAAGGTGGGAATTGGAGTATGCAGTCGATATGTGCATTAGTACCTAGAAAAAGAAACTGATGTCACGAAAATGTTTTTAAGTCAGCTAAAGTTCTCTGAAACGAAATAGTATAACTACAGATTTTAATTTGTTTTCTAGTGTTTAACAAATTTAAGTTATTTCATTAAGAATAAATAGCAATAATCAATATAGTGAAACCAAAAGATATGACAATTATTAAATGATATGAAGTGTCCCATAATAATGAATATCATTTTTGAATTAGAATTTCAAAAACCAACACATGGTCAAAAATCCTAAGAATCCATGACCCTGAATAATGCAAAATAAAGATAGCGTCATTAATATTTTAACATAAATACATACATAAAAATCACGCCTCTTGCCCGGAGGGGTAGGCAGAGACTACCTTTCTTTGACTTTCCACTTGCCACGATCTCTGCATACTTCCTTCGCTTCATCCACATTCATAACTCTCTTAATGCAAGCTCGGCGGTTTCGGGTACTTTTGACCTGACCCTTTACCAGGACGTCCTTAATTTGATCAAGATACGATCGTCTAGGTCTTCCCAAATTTAAAGTTTTAAATAGAGGCTTATTTTATCCATAACTTGATGACTGGCAAAATCAGGTATTCATTACGCAGTGAAGAGATGGATGGCAACAACGGAACAGATGAAGGAGATTGTCCAAGAATTCACTTACGTCTAAGTCCTTCATATCCCTGGCCAACCTGAGGAGATGGAGAGGCGCCCTGACATTGGTGTTCAGCGCCGCTCTCAGATGCTCGTCAAATTTCACAGTGGCTGCCGAGTGGAAAATTATGTTGACCTGGAATGAGATACAATCTTTTATGTAAAAAACTATGATGTATGACCATTTAGACCCGATGATCAAACGTCACTTCAAATCTGTCCCCAGATTTGAAAGAGGTGAAATTAATGTGCCGTGTGGTTCCCGGCACCAATACAAAAAAGAAAAGGGTCACTCTCTTTCCCATGGATGTCGTAAAAGGCGACTAAGGGATGAACTTATAAACTTGGGATTCTTCTTTTAGGCGGCAGGCTAGCAACCTGTCACTATTTCAATCTCAATTCTATCATTAAGCCAAATAGCTGAACATGGCCTATCAGTCTCTTCAAGACTGTTGGCTCTGTATACCCCTTAAGGGATATAGACATGATTATATGTATGTATGCATATCGTCACACAAGTCTCGAACTTACTTCGAAGCTAACTCAATCTGTGTATATTTATGTATGTATGTAAACTCTTTATTGGACATAAAATAAATATAACAAATTACAAAACAGTTATTGGATTTAGAAGAATATGTACAATACAAAGAATAAAAGAAGAAGAAAGAAGAATATGTAAAATACTTATCCCCAACGGGATTTCTTCCAATCAACCAAAATTTATTTATGTATCTATGTAGACAAAGTGCGCAGGTACCTTTTCAGTTAACATCTGCCTGTCAGACAGCGTCAGACCCAACCCAGCGACCTCGCAGTCAGCAGGAACCACCACCACTTTGTGGCGGAACTTCGGCAGCTGTTCTTTGAGCCGGTCGAACACCTGGAAATGAGTGTATGACAGAAATAAAAAACAAAAAATCAGCTACAAAAAAAAAGCTAGGGGTCGAAATTTAAATAATAATATTTTTAGTCTGTAATTTAGAACGATTTTTTTGTTTTTTTTTTAAATTAATATTAGTTGTATTTTTAATAATAGGTTTAGATTTGACATGGTCAGCATATATAAGTATATGTGGGAATGAAAGTAAAACAGAGCGGAATTATATCGTAAATCTTCTTATTTTATTGGACTTCTTAAAAACACATCTTATAACGTCTTACATCGTACCACAGACTCACTATTCTATCTCATAATGTTACCAACGTAAAAATAAGTAAGAGGTCAGCTAACAAAAAGGATTTAAATAAAAACAAAAAACAAAACTTCTCCCACATATATACTAATACTTATTACAAATGCGAAAGTTTGTGAGTATGTCAGGATGTCAGTATGGATGTTTGTTACAATTTCACGCATAAACTACTGAACCGATTACGATGAAATTTGGTATGTAGGTAGCTGAAGACCAAGAATAAAGATAGAATTGAGATTCAAATAGTGGTCCGTTTCTTTGTTTACTGGTGCCGGGAACTACACGGCACATGTATTTATTTCATTTTAAATATTGGTTATTGAGAAAAACGACTTTTCCTGCTATAAGTGATTACTTATTTACACTGAAATATTGTCATAACCTTTGTGATGTTTAATAATATGTACGTTAGCAGATACAATGTCAATAATTAACTTGCATTTTCTTTTAGTCATAGAAGGAAATCATTTTTGTATTCAAAATATTGCACAAACAGAATAAACATTAAGTGCTTACTAGAAATCACTGGAATAGAATAGAATAGATTTATTTTCAAAATTGGATACAAGGTATCACTTATTGACGTCGCATCACTTAAATCTAATTATAACTACTACAGCTTCCAAAGCGCACGTGTAGAAGAAGCTGCGGAACAAACTACACTGCAGCATTTTCACCGGACTAGTTATAACTATTCACTGAAAATAAAATTATCTTAAATCGGTCTTATTATTTTTTAGACGAATTTTTTTAATAAGTATTATGTAATTTAGTTATCAAAATAATATTATTTTATGACGTAGTGTATCAAAATAACATATGTTTTTTTTGTCTTATTATTTTGTTATTTGTTTGAAGTTATTTTTCAGAATTAATTATTTTATTTTTGTGTTACAAGAAATAAGCACCGAAGCTTGCAAAAGATTAATATGTTTTTCCTTAGTCGCTTTTTACGACTTTATCCCTAGCAGATAGAGCCGAGAGTCTCGAAAAGACTGTAAGGCCACGTTCAGCTGTTTGGCTTAATGATAGAATTGTGATTCAAAAAATGACAAGGTTGCTAGCCCATCGCCTACGAGAGGAATCCGAGTTCAAAAGCCTATCGTTTAGTCGCATTTCACAACATCCATGGGAATAATAAATGGTAGAGTGGACCTATTCTGAAGGGCCGTAAACCACACGGCACTGTTTCAATGAAAACGACACCCATGTTAAAAAATCAAGTTCATATTCTAAAATAGCGCGAACCACACGGCATCTAGATGATTTAAAATTCTTTAATTCTCTTTCAGATACTTTAAAATGACGTAAGCTAAAGGTGCTATAACAATAATAATTAATGGTAGTAATATGCTATAATTGTAATATAATTACTAATATTTAAAATTAATTATAATACACAACACATGGAAAAACACGAACTAGAAAACGTGATGCTTATATAGTAATTTCAGGAAAAAAGTATAAAGCATTTAGTATTTATCTATAAATATGTGTAATTAAAATAAATATCTATGAGTTTAGTCTGATATCATTTCCAGTTTTTTTTTATAGATAATATAGAGTTAACGCGTAAAGAGAAAACAAACAAACAAACTTACTTCCTCATTTATAATAATATGAGTTTGGAATTGGGATTAATAATTGTACACGTGGATTAACACGAACTATAAAACGTGATGAGTAATTATTACTTATATAATAATTTCAGAAAAAAAGTATACAAAACATTGAGTATTTAATTTAAGTATCTGTTAATTTGTGTAATTATGTATGACAATGAATAAATACCTGCCAGTTAATAGTGGTATCAATTAAATAAATAATTAATGATGTCTACTTCGGTTCAATGTAATTTATTAAATTAAAAGTGAATTTCAAGAAGCATTTTAGCCGTGTAATTGTGCATTGTCAATATTTTTCATCGGTATATTTGTGTATCGTTAAAGATGGCCGTCCTGCGACTGAATAAATAAATTACTCATGAGATGAGTTACACTTTTTTTCTGTCCTATTTATATAACATATATATTTTTTTTTAATTTTTTATGATTTTTGTGACAAACACTGATATTTATTTCAATAATTGTTTTGGTTTTTCTAATTTTTTTTTTGTGATTTTTACTAATTGTTGTGGTACTGACGTTCACATAGCAACGCTCGTCGTAATAACCGCACTCAATGCTCTCTATGTCCTTTTCCAGACTCTTAATTTATTTATACTTATGTGATATTTCAAGAAGACTAGTTAATTATACCATAAACGTAACGAATACCTTAATTTAGTAAGTACTGAAAAGTATTTCTTACCACTTCTACATAGCTGATTTGTCACCAAGACAGCCTATACGAGTATGTTATTTTAAAGAATTAATCTATACTAATATTATAAAGCTGAAGAGTTTGTTTGTTTGTTTGAACGCGCTAATCTCAGGAACTACTGGTTCGAGTTGAAAATTTCTTTTTGCGTCGAATAGACCATTTATCGAAGAAAGCTATATAACATCACGCTGCAACTACAAGGAGCAAAGAAATAATGGAATATGTGAAAAATACGGGTAAAGTTATTCATCCTTGAGGGCTTCAATGATGCCGAAAATAACTATTCCACGCGGACGAAGTCGGGGGCACAGCCAGTTAGTCATAATACTGAGGCCTATTCGGCTTTCTATAAATGTTTACAATATAAATATATATGTAAGTGCTAATCATGAATACTAATTAGCACGTTTCAAAACTTTGATCTTTACATACATACAAACATGTCTATATTCCTTGCGGGGTATACAGAGACAACCAGTCTTAAAAAGACCGACAGGCCACGCTGAGCTTTTGATCATTAATAGTAGGTACCAAATTTTGTTACTTGGGTAGTTAACCCGTGAAGAGGTAACAAACAGACACATAAACTCACTTTCGCTATAGTTAGTTAAGTATACTTAAGATTTAGAAAGATACTTACAGGGTCATCGAAAATTTCATCTATTCTCGTGTAAATATCCTTTCCTTTTTTCTGTCTAACCAAAAGGTACAGATTTTCAACACCTGGACAGCACCGAAGAAGTTTCTCCACCAGAATTTTGCCGAGGAAACCTGCAAATAATATCTCGTTTAACATTCTCGTGGCCCTGTTGGGTCCTCACGTTTCTTAAAGTATTGGTAGTAAAAAGTTTTTTTGGATCAAACCGTTTGAATGACATACATACATAAAATCACGTCTACCCTTGCGGGGTAGACAGAGCCAACAGTCTTCAGAAGAATCATAATCCACGTTCGGCTGTTTGGGTTAATGATACGTCGCATAAAAGAAAAATCCCGAGTTTATAAACCTATAATATTATAACCTTAATCAACTTTTACGACATCCATGGGAAAGCGATGGAGTGGTCCTTTTCTTTTTTCTATTGGTGCCGGGAACCACACGGCGAAGTGTTTGAATGAAATTGTAATCTATACTTATATTATAAAGCTGAAGAGTTTGTTTGTTTGAACGCGCTAATCTCAGTAACTACTGGTTCAAATTGAAAAAATATTTTTATGTTGAATAGACGCTGCACTGTTTAGGAGCGAAAAAGTAAAGAAAAAAAGTGAAAAAAAAAACCGGGGAAAATTATTCATCCTTGAGGGCTTCAATGATGCCCGTAATAACTATTCCACGCGGACGAAGTCGCGGGCACAGCTAGTTAGGTATATAGGTAGTTACTCACCTGTAGCGCCAGTTATTAGAATATTCTTTCCATTATAAAATTGTTGTACAGTCGTCAGCCGTTTCTCGTTCATGTTCACGTCTACGGCGGTACAGTCGCGCACATAATTCACATCAGATATATTAGTTTCCATGTTGGTGGATTTCTTCGCGATGACTGTCATTTTGTGCTCAGTATCCTTTCAACATTGTTTTCTGTGGACAAGAGATAATTATTTTAATATATATACTCCAACATACATTCATACACATATTCATGTCTATATCCCTTGCGGGGTAGACAGAGCCAACAGTCTTGATAAGGCTGTAGGGCCACGTTCAGCTTTATGGATTAATAATAGAATTGAGATTCATATAGTGACAGGTTGCTAGACCATCGCCTAAAAGAATCCCAAGTCTATAAGCCTATCCCTTAGTCGCCTTTTACGACATCCATGGAGAAATAGATCTAAACTGCACGGTAGTAAACCACACGGCAAAAGAAGAATTAATAAGTTATAGGATATCCATTCATATTAATTCTTCTTACTCCTAGCGTTAGTCCCGATTACTTCCTCATCACTCTGGAGAGGTGCCGAGGGTATGATGGTGGTCAAACGTATACCTGGATGACCTATATTGTATCATGGTATAAGCTGCATTGGGTGAATATCTACACTAATATTATAAAGAGGAAAACTTTGTTTGTTTGGTTGTAATGAACAGGCTCAAAAACTAGTGGACCGATTTTAAAAATTCTTTCACCATTTGAAAGCTACATTATCCACGAGTAACATAGACTATAGTTTATTTTGGAAAAAAATAGGGTTCCGTAATAATATATAAAAATAATTGGCAAAACAGCGTTTGCCGGGTCAGCTAGTGTAATATAAATATATACGGGACAAATTACACAGATTGAGTTAGCCTCGAAGTAAGTTCGAGACTTGTGTTACGAGATACTAACTCAACGATACTATATTTTATAATAATAATAAATACTTATATAGATAAACATCCAAGACCTAGGCTAATCGGAGAAAGTTCGTTTCTCATCATGCCCTGGCCGAGATTCGAACCCGGGACCCCCGGTGTCACAGACAAGCGCACTACCGCTGCGCCACAGAGGCCGTCGTATATGTATATTCCTTTAGTTTGAATACTTACCGATGCCGTGTGGTTCCCGGCACCAATACAAATAATAATAAGACCACTCCATCTTTTTCCGATGGATGTCATTAAAGGCGACTAAGGGATAGGCTTACAAACTTGGAATTCTTTTTTTAGGCGATCGGCTAGCAACCTGTCAGTATTTGAATCTCAATTCTATCATTAAACCAAATAGCTGAACGTGGCCATTCAGTCTTTTCAAGACTATTGGCTCTGTCTACCCCGCAAGGAATATAGACGTGACCATAATTATGTAATGTATGTACTAACCGATGTTTTTACAATGAAGAAAAACATTTACATATTGTACAGTCCCTCCATAGCATCAACCTGCGGGAGTGTGCCCAGAAGGCTTACCAAATAATAATAAAAAACTAAATAAAAATAAACTTATTTTGTCTAATAATTGAGATTTTTGGAGAGGAGCCCGGGGTGTACCTTTGACCATGGACCCTGGATTGGGTGAGTCAGGTTTTTACACGAAACGACTCACATCTGATCTCCGCAACCTTTTCAGGCTTAAACCTTTAGATAAATTTTTAACACTAGTGACAAACATATAGCTACAACAAATAAAAGAAAAACCCGTATTGAATCGATCATGGTCACACATCCAGTTTCCTGAATACGCAGGTTTCTTCACGATGTTTTCCCTCACCGTAAGAGCATCGGTTAGTATTCAAACTAATATATTTTTTAAAATTAAGAATTCCTACCCTTAGCTAACCCAAACAAATCCTTTCAACACTCCGCACGCCCTAATTTTAACACAAAATAATAAAAACCTATAACTTAGAAGAACATCAAAGGTCCTAAGTATGACTTAGTTAAGTTACAAGTTGAATAAGGAGCAGACAACGAACTTAACACGATTTATACTATAATCTCAACATAGAGTGACAATCTGTACATAGAATTCGCGTATAGAAATAGAAAAGTAGATTTATTTTCAAAATATGATAAAACTTATCGCTTATTGACTTTAATATAACTTAAATATAATCTACTACCGTTTCCAAAGCGCATGTGTAGAAGAAACAGCAGCGAAACAAACTTCACTGCAGCATTTTTACCTGAAGTCAATTAACATGACTTTACATTACTATGGTTAATCCAGACACACATAAATATGATCACGTCTATATCTTTAGCTGTTTGGTTTAATGTTAGAATTGAGATTCAAATAGTGACAGGTTGCTTACCCGTCCGTCGCCTAAAATAAGAATCCCAAATTTATAAGCCTTCCTCTTAGTCGCCTTTTATGACATCCATAGGAACAAGATGGAGTGGTCCTTTTTTTCTTATAGGTGCCGGGAACCACATGACATGAACAAATACTTAATTTGACAGCTTGTGATGGTCTCAATATCATTGTGCTTAAATAGTATTAGTAATTAGAATTAAATAAATTTTGATTTGGTGTAGAATGTTTAAGACTAAATCATGCATAGACAATGTAACTTGCCGATGCGCGCTCTATAACGGAACCGAGGAAATTATGTTTACTCTTTGCATGCATACAAGTCAAGGCACAAGGTATGGTTGGGAAATCCTGAATTTGTTTAACATTGATTCCCATTGGTACTAAGTGGTAAATATAAATACTTTGTCTAAAAAATATAGAACCGTGCCGTGTGGTTCCCGGCATTAAGAAAAACTCAAATTAGAATAAAGTAAAATTCCTAAACTACAAACTACATCAAGGAAAAAAAGGAATATAATTTATACTAAAGAGAAATTTAGTAAAAGTACGGTTCTATATACATTCATAGTCACGTCTATATCCCTAGCGTGGTAGACAGAGCCACCAGTCTTGAAAACACTGAATGGCCACGTTCAGCTATTTGACTTAATGATAGAATTGAGATTCAAATAGTGACAGGTTGCTAGCCCATCGCCTAAAAAAGACTCCCAAGTTTTTAAGCCTATCCCTTAGTCGCCTTTTACGACATCTATGGGAAAGAGATGGAGTGGTCCTATTCTTTTTTGTATTGGTGCCGGAAACCACACATACGCAAAATATATAATATATGGAGTCTGAAGAAGGACATAGGGTACATTCAAGATTAGTTCAGTAGATAACGCGTGAGATGACAAACAAACAAACAAGCAAATAAAGTTTATTACGCATCTATACTAATATTATAAAGCTGAAGAGTTTTTTGTTTGTTTGTTTGAGCGCGTTAATCTCAGGAACTACTGGTTCGAATTGAAAAATTCTTTTTGCGTTGAATAGACCATTTATCGACAAAGACTAGGCTATATAACATCACGCTGCAACTATAAGGAGCAAAGAAATAATGGAAAATGTGAAAAAGAAACGGGTAAAATTATTCACACTCGAGGGTTTCAATAATGCCCAAAATAATGATGCGGACGAAGTTGCGGGAACAGCTAATTTTAATATTAGTTGGAATAATAATGATAGCAATACATTATTTGCAAAAGTAAAGGCTATTGCATAACAAACTCATATTTTATATATAATCTAATGCACGTAAAGAACATGTCGGTCCATCAGGAAATAGTCTAAGGAAATGGCATGAACGGGCGTAGCTATGGGCGCAGGGAGGGGCAAGCATCACATATAATTTTACAATTTCCAACTTTGCTGTATGTATTTTTTTATTTTATTTTTAATGTCCAGTATAGATAATCAGAATCATTTATTCCTTGAATATGGTTACAATAGGTTGAAATGCAAAGATTCGAATGGCAGAAAAGGATTGAATATTGATTTACATATGTACATATAATCACGTCTATATCCCCTGCGAGGAAGGCAGAGCTAACAGTCATGCAAAGACTGATATGCCATGTTCAGCTGTTTGGTTTAATGGTAGAATTGAGATTCATATAGTGACAGGTTGTTAGCCCGTCGCCTAGAAGAAGAATCCCAAGTTTATAAGCCTATCCCTTAGTCGCCTTTTACAACATCCATGGGAACGAGATGCAGTGATCCTATAATTTTTTTTATTGGTGCCGGGAACCACACGGCAATATTGATTTATTTTTGGTTAATTGTTTTTTTGTTTGAGATTGATGCAATACAGTTTCTGAAGTTCAAGTTCATACATACATACATACATATAATCACGTCTATATCCCTTGCGGGGTAGACAGAGCCAACAGTTTTGAAAAGACTGATAGGTCACGTTCAGCTTTTTGGCTTGATGATATAATTTAAATTGAAATAGTGAGGTTGCTAGCCCATCGCCTAAAAAAAGAAGTAAATTTTAAGTCGAAAAGATACTATCACGATCCAAGAGACATTTGCACAAAATACAAACTACTTATACAAAAAAAAACAGAACACTTGAAAAACAGTCTTGAAAAGGCCACGTTCATCTGTATGCCTTTATGTCGGAGTTGAGATTCAATTAGTGACAGGTTGCTAGCTCATCGCCTAGAAGAAGAATCCCAAGTTTAGTACTGCCTATCTCTTACAGGACTTTAATTTTCATAAAATCTTGGGCAATATCTAGCTAAAAAATAATTAAATAAATAAACAAGAAACCGTATGAAACGAACGTACCTATAAAAATTTAATATATTCCTAATTAATTATATTATATCATAGTTTATAAAGTTATATAAGCAATTAAAGAATAGAATAGTGACTTCATTCAAAACGGTTGTTGACCTACTTTTTAGGTAAAGTCGTGTGAATATAAAATCTTTTATACATACATACATATAATCACGTCTATATCCCTTACGGGGTAGACAGAGCCGACAGTCTTAAAAAGACTAATAGGCCATGTTCAGCTGCTTGGTTTAATGATAGAATTGAACTCCATCTCTTCCCAATGGATGTCGTAAAAAGCAACTCGGGGAAGCACTAATAAACTTGGGATTCTTCTTGCGACAAAATGATACGTTTATTAACTTGGGATTCTTCTTTAAGGCGATGGGCTAGCAACCTGTCACTATTTGAATCTCAATTCTATCATTAAGCCAAACAGCTGAACGTGGCCTATCAGTCTTTTCAAGACTGTTGGCCCTGCCTACCCCGCAAGGGGTATAGACGTGATTATTATGTATCTATGTAGAAGTGATTATATGTACGTATGTTATAACGTACAGAATTGAAACACAACATCCACCTGATGAGATATAAATATCATTCCAACATGGTCCTTCGAGCCGGATTTAAAAATGAGTTTTTTATATTTATGGCCCATCACTTTAAAGAAGAATCCCAAGTTATTACTGTTATTAATTCTATGCCCTTTACCGAATCGAATTCTTGGGCTACAGGTATTATACGTTATTGTATGCGACTCACGCGCATACCATACAAGGTTAGTGAAATGGGTCACTAAGGCGGTCATTGTATTCTTACCTCGTACTCTTATGACACACATTGCTGTTTTAACCCTCAGTCAAAAAAGAGGAGTGCCCCAGGCCGCCTTATTTATTTATTTATATAATATATATTCGTATGTACATCAAGGTAAATATTTTATTTATTTATTTATTTATTTAAACTTCATTGCACAAGATACAAATGTATAGCACAATTGGCGGACTTAATGCTAAAAGCATTATCTACCAGTCAACCATTGGGTCTTACAGAGAACTTCATGTGGGGTTAAACTAAATAAATATATTTATACCTACACAAAATATAAAATAAAATAATTATAATATACATACATAAAAAATACAATAGATAAACAATATACATACATAAAAACTACAATAGATAAACAATATACATAATTAAATAGGTGCAGCGATTAAATGAGTGAAAAGGCGATATTAAATACCCTCGCGACTCAAGAAAAACCCGTTTACCCGCGATTTGAAACTAGAACGACTTGGGGATGTCCTGATGGACTCGGGAAGTGAATTCCAGAGCCTAACAGCCATAACGGCGAAAGAATTGGAGGCAATACCTGTACGGTGAAAAGGGATAGCAAGAGTTAACTTATTTGAAGAACGAAGGATTTTTTCGTGAGTAGAACTTAATAGTTGGAAGTCTTTTTTAAGATAGTCTGGGGCAAGCTGATTATTGAGAATGGTATAAAGCTGACATAAAATGTGAAGATTTCTACGGTTACGGATGGGGAGCCAATTTAGCTGAGAACGGTATTCAGAAATATGATCGTACTTCCGAAGGCAGAATATAAACCTGATACAATTGTTTAGAAGACGTTCTAATTTGTTGAGATGCTCTTCAGTTAAATCCAGATAACACACATCAGCATAATCAATTAT
The DNA here is from genome assembly GCF_032362555.1 of Amyelois transitella. Taxonomy (NCBI): domain Eukaryota; kingdom Metazoa; phylum Arthropoda; class Insecta; order Lepidoptera; family Pyralidae; genus Amyelois; species Amyelois transitella. The sequence continues at coordinate 3,340,068 of NC_083533.1, forward strand.
AGGCAGAAGAAGTGCTTGGGTAAGCATAATCTTCGTCTTTGTTGGAAGAAAATGTTTTAAGCGTTGCAGATAATGCAGAACACTGTAAACTTTCCGACTGGTTGCAACAACGTGTGAATCCCAATGTAAGTTGGTATCAATATGTAGGCCAAGGTTTTTAACCGTCGTACTAAATTCAATAATAGTTCCGTCAAAGATCAGCGGTGGCAAGGTGTTAATGTCAATATTATTAATCTGATAGAAACTGCCAACTACTATAGCCTGACACTTTTTAACATTAACAGAAATGCCAAATCGATTAGACCAGTCTAGAACTCTATTTAAGTTATGATTCAGCAAATCAATGGCCTGTTTCATGTTATCAATATTCGTCTGTACATAAAGCTGCAAGTCATCAGCATAGAAATGATAGAAACAGTTAATATATAATGAAAGCAAGTTTATGAAAACTGAGAACAAAATAGGAGACAGAATACCGCCTTGTGGGACGCCAGCTTTCAATTCGCACCAGTCTGATTCATCCGTACCGTTACGAACCTGTTGCCGGCGTCCATGAAGATAACTGGAGAACCAAGAAATCACTGAAGAAGAGACGTTGCAACGGGAAAGGGTGGCTAAAAGGATATCAATGTCAACAGTATTAAATGCGTTACTAAAGTCTATTAATACTAAAATTGTGACTTGTTTATGTTCCATGCCCGTTCTAATGTCTTCTGTAACTCGAAGAAGTGCAGTGGTGGTACTATGCGCCGGCCTAAAACCAGATTGATATTTGTTTAAAAGGTGGTTATCAAGTAGATGTTTTGATAACTGGTTAAAGGCAGATGCTTCTAGAACCTTCGATAAGAATGAAAGTATGGAGATAGGACGTACTTCATTCAAATGAGTTGGATCTGGGATTTTTGGGAGAGGGCGTACATAGGCCATAAGCCATGATAGAGGAAAGCGATTTTCTGAGAAACTGTTATTAATAATATGGGTGATGATAGGGAGGATATAAGAGAGGATTGGAATTAACATCACACGACTTATTTGATCTGGACCAACGGCATTAGAGGAGATGGAATGAATGATTTTGTATACGTCGTCTTCAGTGACAGCTGAGAATTCAAATGGCCTACCGTCGGGAGAAGGCAAAGCAAGAATGGAAGAGATCGAAGCTAATTTTGTATTTTCATCTAAAAGAGGAACTGAGGAAAAATGATTGTTAAGCTCATTCAAAGTGAAAGGGAATTTTGAACATGATTTCTGTACTTTACCTATACCCTGAGAATTAAGAAATTTCCACATATTAGCTGGAGAAACATTTTCTATGTTGTCGGAGAAATATTGGCGTTTTGCATTTCTACAAAATCTATTGCAGAGATTCCTTGCAGCCTTATATAAGCACCAATTTTCGTTAGTACGATCCCGTTTAAACTTTCTAAAAACACGATTTCGTTTTCTCATGGCGATACGTACCGCCTCCGTGATCCATGGTGCAGGAGGGCGCTTTATTTTGATGGCACGTACGGGAGCATGTTTATCGTACAGTGTTAATACTTCATTATTAAAACTTGCAATTTTTTCATCCACTGCATTAGCCGACAAAACCGAAGACCAATCTATCCTAGCTGCATCAGATGTAAGAGCATCATTATTTATTTTGGAAAGGCAACGGAGTTTCATTATGGTTGGTTTTGGTCTTGGAACTTTAATTTTATAGGAAACGTAAATAAGATCGTGATGAGAGAATTCAGGAGCGGGCGCTTGACCATGATTGGCAACAAGACCAGCTGAAGAGGTAATGATCAAGTCAAGCAAAGAGGGACCATGTTCTGTGAAGTGTGTTGAACCGGATGGTAAGATTGAGAAATTGACCGACTTGACAATACCCCGCAGCTTTTTGGCCCTGGAGTCATCCTTCATCAGACACGTATTGAAATCTCCTAGGATCAGATGGTGTGTGTAATCTGGAGAAACCGACTCAAGGAGAGATTCAAAAACACTGAAATAATTAATATGTGAAGAGGGGCAATAGAATACTCCCAAAGCGGCTCCGACTCCCTTAAACGAGACCTCAAGAAATATATATTCGCTGCTGGCGGTGTATTCAGAAGGTGACATAGCGAGCACACGGTAATGTATATCACTTCTTAAATAAATGGCAACACCGCCTCCCCGGGATCCGACACGATCGTTTCGTATTAAGATAAAGCCAGGTAGCGAATAGCTAGTCGAAGGTAAATTTGGTTTCAACCAGGTTTCGGACACAAGAATTGCGCCAAGGTGCACGGAAGAAAACGTTTCAATGAAGTCTGTGTAATGCGCAGGAATGCTTTGTGCATTGATATGACACACATTAAAATTATATGGAAAATTGTGGAATGTATTATCAACAAAAGCCCCCAAGGTCATTGAAGAGTCACAGGAAACAAAACTTGAGTCACCAGATCCCTCAGCAGAGCAGAAGGTTTCGGATAAAAAAATATTATCACATTGCTGCATTGTATATATATAAATAGGTTAATTTAAATATAATAAATAATCAAATTATAAAAATATAAATATTAATATATTATGTATGTAGGGTGTAGTTTTAAGTCTGTTCCTGCACAACCTGCCGGCCGGACCTGATAACTGATACAGATACAAATTTTATTATAAGGTCTATGACACAAGCAGACAAAGAAAAATAAAGAAACTCAAACATAAAACAAAAAAAAAAATATTATGTACACACCAAAAGACAAGTCTCGAGTGTATGGCGGGCTTTATAGCGATTGGATTCATTCCAAAGTATATGACGGTTACTTTAAAAAGAAAATTGACAACTGACGCCTGTCATTAAGACAGGAAAACGACGGCTGTCAGATAAAAAAGAAAAACAAACAAATCTACCTACATCAGTCATCAGTAACTAAGAGAAAACTAGGAATTTACCCACTCGCATTTAACAAAATATAGTGGACCAACCAACGAAATACAGAATTAATAAGCACCGCGTGAAAACATACACAGGGAGATGGAAGTGAAAGAGGCCAACAGACTCAATTTGTATGCGGAGGTGGTGGCAACTTAGATTTGACCGCCTGTGTCTGCCGTCGGGTCACATTCCTTTTATCAACTACAGCCGCGGTCGTTCTTTTTGGGGGTGGACGCTTGTCTACTGCCGTCGACGAGCCCTGGTCACTGCATATGTCCTCTCCTGGAAATCGCTTGATTAAAGCATTTAGCTCACCTTCGGTTGTGATCTTAACACGCTCACCAGTTGGGATCTTAATATTGATAACTCCATCGAGAGTCCAACAGTGCCTCATACCGAAATGTCGTCGAGCCGCTAAGAACACGCTTTGCCTTGTGTGTGTGAGAAATTCGGCAATACTAATTTTGGTACCCTTTAGTGCTGTTTTCTGGTTCCATATGTCAGATTTTGTCTTCAGAGAGCAGAGACTCACTAATACTGGACGAGCTCGGTCTGGCCTTCTAGTTCCAATGCGGTGACAGATCTTTATTTGTGCGCTTGAATCTGTTAACTTAAATTTATCGGCAAGAAGGTCACTCACTATTACCTTGATATTTTCATTGGGATCTTCCGTGACACCATTTAGCACCAGCACTTTCCGTCGGCCTCTCATCTCCAAGGAGTCCACTCTGCAGCCTAAATCCTTTATTTGCTGTTGCAAATTTTGAAAAATGGAATAGACACACTCCTTGAAGTCCCGGAACTCCCGTTGCAACTGACCTATATCTGCTGATGGTGCTGCAGTAAGCCTCTTCTCAAACTCTGCCATGCGACAAGCTAATGAAGATTCCAGTTGCCTCTGCGTCTGTTGGACTTGCTCCAGTTGTAAATTTCGCTGTGTGTCCATTTTGTTTGTGTAATAAAAGAAATTTATCCACAAGGCAGGCAGGTGCAGGTATTCCTTTTATTATATCATTAACTTAATGATTGTAGTATTAGTTGTTGTATAAAACTAATTAAAAGTATTAAAAATATAATATTAAATAATTAAAATATAGGATCAGCTGTTTTTTAATGTTTTGCCTGCAACTACCCACAGGAAAAAAAAACTAAATATACAACAAGAACTAATATTTGAGGAGAAACTTTGTTTGTTTAGGGCCTAAACAATTAATTAAGGCCTCAATTAATCATAAATCAACTAATCAATTAAAATTAAAAAAAAAAACGAAAACTTTTTGTTTCAAATTTTTTCTATTATTATTTTTATAAAATAATTTTTATTATTTTATCCATAATTATTATTCCAGTGATTTCTTAGGCATACAGATTTGACCTTGCATTTTGTTCTTCTCAGGTAAATTATTTTATAACTGTAAAGACTTTTAATCGGCTGTATTTTTTATTTATATTATCTATTATTTCTTGTTATTTCTCAATAAGTCTTCCGAAATAATATAAATGAATAAATAAAAATTTATTTTCCATTTTAAAAGAAAATTATCATTAAGCAATGCAACTGGACGTGGCGTTTCAGTCTTTTCAAGACTATTGGCTCTGTCTACCCGGCAAGGGATATAGACGTGACCATATGTATGTATGTATGTAAAAGAGAATCAGTTGTTCTAAAGTCAGGAGGAAGAAGGAGTTATTAATTAATGGAAATACATTTAAAAATAGCTTTTTACTCGACTGTAATCAACGATTTATCGTCGTTCAAAAATAACTCATCTTCACATCGAGGTTGTCAAACTTATGACTTCCTATATTAACTTATAAGGGTTAATTTCGCCAATAAATTGTATGATGACCCCCTAGGGTCGATGGCTGGCTAAGGTCATGTGATTTTATAAATACATTTAATTACAACGCCGTGTGGTTCCTGGCACCAATGCAAAAAAGAATAGGACCACTTCGTCTCTTTCCCATGGAAATTTCCCATCCATTGTCGTAAAAGGCGACTAAGGGAAAGGCTTACAAACTTTTTTAGGCGATGGGTTAGCAACCTGTCACTATTTGAATCTCAATTCTATCTTAAAGCCAAATAGCTGAACGTGATCTATCAGTCTCTACAAGACTGTTTGGCTCTGTCTACCCCACAAGGGATATAGACGTGATTATATGTATGTATTAAAAGCTGTTTTATCAAACTCCATATCATCTTCACAGATCCTACTCAATGAATTGTTTTTTTTTTTGGGACAAATTACACTGATTAAGTTAGTCTCGAAGTAAGTTCGAGACTTGAGTTACGATATACTAACTGAACGATACTACATTTAATAATAAATACTTATAAAGATAAACATCCAAGACCCGGGCCAATCAGAAAAAGTTATTTTCTCCTCATGCCCTGGCCGGGAATCGAACCCGGGACCTCCGATGCCACAGACAAGCGTACTACCGCTGCGCCACAGAGGCCATCATATGAATCTATATAATAAAATCCTGATACATAAGGATGTATTCACAGAAAAAAAAACCTTAGTTACATGACCCAGCTGCCTTGAAAAACACTGAAAAGCCACGTTCAGCTGTATGGCTTTATAATGGAATTGACATTAAAAAGTGACAGGTTACTAACCCTTCGCGTACAAGAACCCCAAGTTTATAAGCTTATGCTTTAGTTGCCTTTCACGACATCCGTGGGAAAGATATGGACTGGTCTTATTCTAAAGTTCCGAAAACTACACGGCAATGTAAATATAAATAAATATATACGGGACAAAATTATACAAATTAGAACTATATAAATAAATATATACGGGATAAAATTATACAAATTAGAACTATATAAATAAATGAATATATACGGGACAAAATTATACAAATTAGAACTATATAAATAAATATATACGGGACAAAATTATACAAATTAGAACTAAGTATTAATAATTTCGCGGTATTATTAAGCAATTTAACAGTTATTCGTTGAACAATATCGCGTTGCGAACGGCTGCGCTTGCGCCACTCGACTCTCATCTTGGAATACAAGTGGAATTTAATGAACGCTACCGATTGTTACGATATCGTGGTCAGCGGTGACCGCATTTGCTTGATTATGACCATTGAAATAAAATTAAAAGTACAAAATAAAGCAGAAATTTATTCTTCATATCTTCACATGGATGTCGTAAAAGGCGACTAAGGGAAGGGCTAATAAACACGGGATTTATCTTGTAGGCGATGGGCTGGCAACTTTTCACTACTTATTTGAATCTTAATTCTATTATTATGCCTACGGCTGAACGTGGCCAGTTCAGTGTTTCCAAGACTGTTGGCTCTGTCTACCTCGTAAGGAATAAAGGCGTGATTATGTAAAGCGGAAATTAAAAAAATATCATTTAAAATGGAATGTCAAATTTAAATAAAATATTTGATTTGACCTACAAATCTTTACGAGGTTCCTGCGCCAAGCCCAAGTCAGATATTTTTATTGTCATTAAGGTAGTCATCAGTCCTATGAGAAGCTTTCTCACGAGGTATTATCTTTTATTATTTTATTTTCCTTTTTCTTAGATTAATTTTAATTATAATCGGATTTAATTTATTTCGATAATTTTTTTTATTTATGAAAATTAAATGATTGTAAAATAATAGGTAAGTCGTTTTATGAATAAAATTATAAATTAAATATAAGTCTATTTTCTTTTTTTTAATTAATTAAAATTGATAATTTTAATTTCAGATTATTAAGAATTAGTTTAATTTTATTATTAAGAAGGTAATTTAAAAAACTTGAAGTTTTTTAATTATTTGCAAAAAAGGCCATTTATTTTGACAGGAATTCCGAGAAATTCTCTCTTTGTGCAGCCCTTTTTTACAATCTTCCAAATTTAATTATAAACCAATGTTCTTTTATATTTAAGACAGATTATTATTTACATACTTTTGCATTATTAATATGTAGATACATTTAGCTGAATGTGCGGATTTCCTCACGATGCACTCCAGTTTTGTAATTTCAACACGTTTTTAAAATCGATACGCGTTCAAAATCATAGCGTGCATTTTATTAATTAATATTATGGCTGGCAACAGTTACCTGTTCTTAACCGACTAACGAGAAGCGAGCGTTAGGAGTTTCACGCCGGCACGGAGAACGGATTTTATAAATTTTTTTTTAATTACTGGGCGAAGGAAGCCGAATTTTGGCATGTTGACAAATGTAGGTTACAACTACGAGATTATCTCGTATCTCCCAGGGGAACACACGAGTGGAACTCCAGGCGTCATCTGGTTTCATAAAAATATTTTTAATACACACATAAAATCACGCCTCTTTCCCGGAGGGGTAGGCAGAGACTACCTCTTTCCACTTGCCACGATCTCTGCATATTTCCTTCGCTTCATCCACATTCATAACTCTCTTCATGCAAGCTCGGCGGTTTCGGTTACTTTTGACCTGACCCTTTACCAGGACGACCTTAATTTGATCAAGATACGATATTATTAACTAATGTTTCTAACTAATGTTTCTACAATGATGATGAACTTGGTAAAAATCTGCTGATTCAGGCAATAACAGGAATCAACCATTTAAACCAACCAACCATTTAAACCATTTAAATTAAAAGTCAGATCTTGTAAAAATGGTTACAGAAATTAATACTGCCACGAATTTTTAATTGTGCCGTGTGGTTCCCGGCACCAATACAAAAAAGAATAGGCCCACACCATCTCTTTCCCATGGATGTCGTAAAAGGTGACTAAGGGATAGGCTTACAAACTTGGGATTCTTTTTTAGGCGATGGGCTAGCAACCTGTCACTATTTGAATCTCAATTCTATCATTAAGCCAAATAGCTGAACGTGGCCATTCAGCCTTTTCAAGACTGTTGGCTCTGTCTACCCCGCAAGGGATATAGACGTGACCATATGTATGTATGTAATTTTTAATTCAGTTCATAAACGGAAGTTAGGTCCCGTTATCTGATGGCAATCACTTTCGTAATTAGTAAGAGGTCCTGCCGGGGACTTCGCACGCGTTATTTTTTTTAATTCGAGAATTTTTTTGTAACAGGGAGAGAGAGAGAGATCGAGATTCCCATAGAATAGAACCATTCTGTGCGGGAAGAGACATTTGACACAGATTTATTAGTTCGTACAAAGATATCAGACATTATACTTATAGGTATAAATACTTATAGTCACTTCTATATTCCTTGCGGGGTAGATAGAGCCGACAATCTTGGAAAGACTGGAGGCCACGATCAGCTGTGTGGTTTTATGGTGGAATTGGGTTTCCAATAGTGACAGGTTGCTAGCCCATCGCCTACGATTTTATAAAAAGTTTATAAAAACTTGGTATTCCAAGGGATTATCCTATGCCAATCCCTTAGTCGCCTTTTACGACACCCATGGGAAAGATGTGGAATGCCTTCTATTTTAATGTGCCGGAAACTACACGGCACGTACAAGCAAAAATACCTACAATGGAAGATAAATCTTACCAGAAGGCTTTAAAGGTGCATCAGCTGTCATCAGCCATCATTACGCAAGCGCGATGATTAAATTGTATTCAGTACGTGTGCTAAACCTCCATACCACAAAAAGATGGTAGTAGGCTAACGTATTTCCGCTCCGACAACACTTTCACAAGCCTCTTATTGATAAAACCCAGAAAAAAATATTTCGAAACCGTATACGTTATGAGATAAATGATATAACAAAAATTGCACAACTCACCTAATTAAATTCCTTTGCCAAATTAGAAAAATAAAATCACACACTACTTATTTTTGACACTCAAAATGGAACACACACTTTTTTCGCGAATTCGAATTTCAAACGCACTGAACTGTCAAAAGGAAAGCGCGCGAACGACCGCCGCCATGGTGAAGAGTAGACTATCGTAACCCGCCAAAATATGAGGCCAAAATGATAGTTACATAACTTTATTACAGCATATTACATAAAAATCGCCGCTAGCACTCGCCGTATATTATGCAAAGTTTAAAATTTTTAGGTTATCGACGTCCCTAATTTTTTTCGGATGGCACGAGCGCCCAGTTGAAAGTTTCAGTATGAATGGATTCCTTGGATGTTCAGATAGCAAGACGGATGTCCAAGCCCCACCATCGGTAGTAGGTCACCGTCGCAACGACGAGAATCGCGCATTCTGACCACCTGAGAAAGTGTTTAACAAGGTCAGTGAGTTACGATCTTGTAAGAACGCGCATCATTTTATTGTAAGCATTTTTTTTTTTATGTTATTTTCTTCATTGCGTGACTTTTGATGTAAATAAATTTGTTTGTTGTCACGAATTGCGGAAGAGACGTTTTGTATTGGTAGGTAATGATTTATCAGCTGTATATGTGACTTTGCTTATACATAGGCAGGTACATATAATCACGTCTATATCCCTCGCGGGGTAGACAGAGCCGACAGTCTTGAAGACTGATACGTTGACCTGTTTGGCTTAATGATAGAATTGAGATTCAAATAGTGACAGGTTGCAGGTGCAACCTGTCACTATTTGAATCTCATCATTTGGTGTCGTATCGGTTGAACAAGGTACCTATAAGCTTGGAATTCTCCAAATCCTACTAACATTATAAATGCGAAAGTTTGTGAGTATGTCAGGATGTCAGTATGGATGTTTGTTACTCTTTCACGCAAAAACTACTGAATCGATAACGATGAAATTTGGTACGTGGGTAGCTGAAGACCCAGAATAACATGTAAGCTACTTTTTATCCCAGAGTTCCCGCGGGATTGATAGGGTTTTCATGCGGACCAAGTCGGCGGCCTCTAGTAGGTATATAATTCTTAACGTGACAAATCACACAGATCAGCCTAGAAGTTCAAACCGCAATTTGACGCAAATTAACCATACCTAAGTTATAAATACCTATATTTTCCAAAACCTTGGCAAATCTAAAAAATAGATGAAAATCTGTGTTTTGCGTCTTAAAATGCGTGATGCGCACAAAGGCACAGGTTCGAATCCCTTCTCGACCATGTACGAGTATACGGGTGTGGGTTACTTACCTGCAAACGTTGCTTTTGTTTTGTTTGTTGCTCAGATGGGAGTCACTTTGTGTAAAAACCTGACTCACCCAATCCAGGATCCGTTGTCAAAGGCCTACCCCAGGCTCCTCTCCAGAGTGGTGAGGATGCGACCGGGACTGAAGCCAGGAGGAAGAGGGAAGAAAAGTGTTGCGGATTAGTCCATTATCGATAGTTAAGCCTGGGTCTTGGATGTTTATCTATATAAGTATTTATTATAAAATATAGCCTATCTCGATATTGTAAATTATTTCAGTTATTTGTTAAGTTATTATGTCAATTCTACGCACACCATGATACTTACGTCTGTGTGCTGTGTATGACTCAAATTCACACATTTACAAACTATCATAATATCATCTTCTCAGTGGCACCCCAGTAGATAAGCGGTCTTTGGGTCCCAGGTTCGAATCCCGGGCTAGCATAATGACAAAGTGAGGACGTAATCAAGAATGCAACCTTTGAAGACTAATAACCATGAAAGGAAAGGTTTGAAAAAAAAAAACAAAATTGTCATACGTTTTTTATTTAAACAAAAATCTACAAACATGGCGTCTAAAGGGAAATGCAATACACAATAATACAATTATAGATACAAAAATAAATAAATCAATATAAAAGTTCATACGATTAGAGGCGCACACTATACACTGATTAATTAGCAGACTTTGCTAATTAATTTTACTCGTATTGGCGATGAACTGTAATAATTTCTATTGTACAGTTAATGGGACTGTGAAATATTTTATTTCCAGTCAGTTCATACCGAGACGAGACGTCACATTTGAAAAAAGCGGTTTCAAAACTTATATTTATTTAAAAAGGAAAAATTTTTTTTCTTTGTTAAATAACGTAAAATTTTGAGACGCAATAATATGAGTCCGTCCTAGTTTCCCGTGCTGGTGTGAACTGACATCTTCTCTTTAGCGGTATTTTAAAAAATATTGTATATTTGAATTTTTTTTAAGATTCTTAAATCAAAACCTTCGTCGATGTCTTCCTGGCAAAAGAATGTTTAGGCTTCTTTTTCGTTCCAAGCGACAGGACCCTATAGCGTGCGCCGAATACATAATAAAATTGTACAAAAATATACGTTATAAGCGTTTACACACAAAATGATACGTCTTAAACAATAAATACTTAATTCATACAAAAATGGATGGAATCGTGCAGTCAAAAATTATTACGGAATGATCGATCACCTAAAATACAAATTATAAGCCACTTAAACATTAAAATACATTGGTATAAAAATTTTGTACATGTAAATTACATACCTAATGCAAGTAAAGAATTTCATTACATTTTTGTAAAAATTGTATAGTTTAATGACGATTTGACTTAAAAATACAAGACCAAATTCATATTAGCACGAGCGTTTTTAGCCAGGCCCTTAAAAAGTTACACCGATATGATTATTTTTTATTTCAACTCGAATTTGAACTTTAAAAAATATATATAAATCTTTTTGTATACAATTTTAACTAGAATTTAAAAGAATAATTAATCTACTGCTACTTGAAATTGTATAGAAAAATATTTATTAATTTCGAGTTATATCAAAAGGTATTTTTGTAAAGTAAACGCAGGTAACAAACTCTCGCTCTAAAAAACAAACACTTAATATAACATAATAAACGCGACTTTTAAAAAACGCTCGTGCAAATAATCTAAAAAACGCCAATAATCCACCACATTTTGTACTAAAAAGCTATCCGAAATTTCCTATGTCTATTCTTATACAGACTTTGTTAAAAATTAATTTGCTACCACACTGTCACTCCTTCAATCTGTGAATTCTATTTAGTCTGTTCTCATATACGTCATCGGGGTTTATTGGCTCTAACGTAGGTAACGTAGAAAATTCTAGGTGAGTGTCCATTTTATTTTGAACGAGGTGGACAGAGTCTAATTTATCTGTTAATCTCTGCGTAATTTAAGAATTTCAATTATAAAATGATATTTTCTAAAAGAAATAAGTTCATACAATTTGAAAAAAAGTTATGTCAATGTTCAAAGGCCATAAAAATATTTGTATGATTTTTTTAAGGAAAATAAAAGTTATGTTTTTATTACCTTTCGTATTAAAAAAAAATTAACAGATTTCTGGTGGGATCATGTAACCTTAAAACCTCTAAAACCATATAAAATTAAATAAATGTGATAAAAATTACATAAAAACGCACTATAAGTACTTAGATTTCGTGAACATATTATCAAGCGAATGTATATATATTGTCACTCTTTACGGGGTTATAACTACATTATTTGCTGTTTCCAACTAAAGCTTGTCGTACAAAATACTATAATTAATTCTATATGTGAATATATACTGATTCGACAATTTTTTAAAGATTTATCTGTCATTAGCAATCTTTAACAAACACGTCCACTTAAGTTTTAAGTTTGTGTGGTATCTAGATCCAATCGGGCAATGAACCCCAAAATTGACGAGGTTGCATGAAAAGATTGATGAACGTGAATGATGCAAAAGTATGAAGGGATAGTGCCTTAATTTTAAAGATGTACTCTCTGCCTAATACGCAAGTAGAAAAGTGTAATCATATAATGTGTAATTTAGTTTATATGACAAGTTTTAAAGAAGAGGTACCTTAAATGCAGATAGTAGGCTATGACAGTGAAGTTTGTAAGCAACTAAGTACTGACAAATAGACAAGTCTCATTAAAAAATTGTACAAAACAGTAAAATTCTATACAAAATACGGTATAAAAATATTAAAGTACACACAGTTACATACTATTCTATTCTTATATTTTTAATGTTATCTTTTCATCCTTTAGTCCGTTTTTTTTAAAATATATATTTTAACACACGTATTAATCAGCAACTTTCAAAGTAGATGTCAAGTATATGTAATTCAATCATATTGTTATTCATAATTTAAAAAAAAATCTCCTGTCACGACATAGGTAAAAGATTAACCCCGAAATAACAGAAAAGATTTTGATAAAATTTCATATGTATCTGTAATTTTTTTTTAATCTCAATTTTATTTGGATTCACTGCTTCACAGCAATGCGTGTTTGTATAAAACCTGATATGTGCGTGTGCGTACAATTTTCACTTGTCAAAAGACAGAAGACTATCAAAAAGATACAATGTACAAGATCACGATTTTCTGATACAGGCATACTTTGCTAAATAGAAAATCCTATCAATGTATAGTGTACACTTTGTAGTTAAAGAAATAAATGCATTTTCATTTTTTCATTTTCAATGTAGGTAGGTACTGACATTGGGAAAAATCTTTCAATTTAATTTCTATTTATAAATAAAGCAGGTATTAAACATATTACGAACGTATCTTGAACGAATTAAGGACGTCCTGGCAAAGGGTCAGGTCAGGAGTACCCGAAACCGAGCTTGCACGAAGAGAGTTATGAATGTGGATGAAGCGAAGGAAGTATGCAGAGATCGTGGCAAGTGGAAAGATATAGTATCTACCTATCCTTCAGGGAAAAAGGTGTGATTTTATGTATGTATTACAAATGTGACATGTTTCGACACGTAAAAAAACGAGATAAAATAAAGGTGCCTTCACGTGCGCGTTTAATACCTGTATTATTTTTAAATAGATTAACGCGAAATTTTTAAAATAAGCTATATTTATTTCTATTCTCTCTGTTATCAGTCATTATTCGTAAAAAAAACAGCTTTATTGAGCTAATTACTTTGAAACTTAGTAGGCAAGTTGTCATAATTTTTGGCCTCACAGAACACGGTGAAATCTTTGCGTTTAAGTCTTCTTTTACCACCAGTAATATTGTTTGATTCGAAGCCTCCTTCGTCCCCACAAGGCAATACGCGTGACAAATTGCCAAAAAAATTATATTACAAGTGAGAAACAAATTAGACTGGACTTAATTTTTAAACACTGAGTCTTATATAGAACAATCACAACATATAACTTACAACTATGGCCACTTTTTTTTTTAATTGGGAGTGATTTGATTTAATTTGGTAACGACCCATAAATATATGGAGTCACCAATTTAATATTACTTAAAATATTTTTTTAGATAAGTATAAGATGTAAATTGAGATTCCTGAAATACATTAATACAATTTTGAGATTCTTCAAATAGTTATTTTTTATAACTATATTTTATAACCAATGTGGTATAAAATTAATTGTAGGTACATATTAAGTCACATTACATTGTTAAACATTGGTTCTGAAAATTATTTAATTTTAAAAGTTTTTTTCTTTAATACATGTTATAGTTTATTTCCGAAGCAGTAAAGAATATTTTGCAGTTATGATGAAAAATATAATTACAAAATACACAAACATACGCTTAAGCGCTATCTACAAAAGAATACAGGTTTTTCGCAAATTCCACGGCAGCTATAGTTTTTACCGCATTGAAAGGTACCCTATATCCTTCTCCAGACTCTTAATTATACATATATAAATTAAGAATAAGAAATTAAGGAGATTAATTCAATAGATAACTCGTTAAGTGGTAACAAACATACAAACAATATATCGCATTATTACGTACCTCTTCTTAGTGCGACGCACACCCCAAAATTTTGGAAAGACAGATAATGCACATTGCACATTCATAAGTTAAACAATAAGACATTTCGAATCTATAGACCAAATCGTGTAAGGAATTTAAATGTAAATATTGAAATTAAATGATTACTAAGATTGTCTGTGTACGAGATATTATACAGGTCAATGCCCTTTTTGGCCGACTTCGAAAAATAAAGTGGTTCTCAATTCGTCCTAATGTTTTTTCTTTGTCACCATAGAAATAAACTATAACAAGTATGCTTTGTAAAAGTACAATATTTTCCTATCAAATTTCACTAAAATTGTATAATTTGTGGCATTTTTGTCGTCAACTTACATAATACACGCTTACAATAATAATAAAAAATGTCACTACAAAAATAATAATTTGGTAAAAATTGATTGAGATATCATTCTTAATAAAATTAGTTACAATACAATTGATACAATTATTGCTTAAATTTTTTAAAGTCGAGAATGGACGCGCCCTAACGTAATTTATTTTCTTGGCTTTTGTTTTGTCCAGGAAACGTCCTAAGGAAGGTACCCAGGGCCGCCTACGAAAAGGCAAGATAGCAATCGGAACAATGTTAAACAATAGAAATGGCATATTGTTCCTGAAATTAACAGCGTTTGTAAGCGTCATCGACATGTAGATATCGATCCCAAAATTGAGATAAACGTTAAGGCGTCACTAACTACTATCAGTTGCTACGTCACATTCACAAGTAATTGCCGCTTCTATAGGCTTGTATTATTCCGAAATCTATCTAAGATGATTTATGTGTAAGATTTTACTTCTGAAAATCCGTCAACTCATATCAACGCCCCACGTAGAATTTTTATTTTATTATTATTTTTTATTTGAATTCGTATTTTAATTTTATGTAGATCATCTATTCCGTATTATATAATATCTTTTTGATTCGTGATACAAATTAGGACACATTCTTTGTAAGCTGCCAAAGGGTTGAACAAAAAGGTGTGAAGGCGCGTCCCGTTAATGAAATACATAATAATATAATATATACGTGAACAATAAGATATGTGCTTGATGAGTACTCGCCGTGTTAGGGTACCCATACACGAGAGGGTCCGGTCTTAAACCACTGTAATTAATGTCTGGTATTGGCGATTCTGAAAATAAACGTGACACTTTAAAATATTTTGTGTTATCTTAATTTCACATACATATCACTACAATCACGTCTATATCCCTTGCGGGGTTGACAAAGCCAAACAGTCTTGAAAATACTGATGGGCCACGTTCAGCTGTTTGGCTAAATGATAGATTTGAGATTCATATAAAGTGACAGGTTGCTAGCTCATCACCTATAAGAAGAATCCCAAGTTTATAATCTCTTAGTCGCCTTATTTCGGATAGATTTGAGATAAAGGGAAAGATTGATTACCCATCACCTATAAGAAGAATCCCAAGTTTATAAGCCCCTTAGTCGCCTTTTAGGACATCCACGGGAAACAGATGGAGTGGTCCTAATCTTTTTTTTTATATTACCACCGAGAACCACACGGCCTAGAAAAAAAACTCACAAATAAAAAAACATGCATTAAAAAAAAAACAAAAAAAAATATACCTATCTATATATATATACACACACACACATACCTCCTAACAGCGTACGCGGTATACACAACCAAAAGCGTAGTCACGGCGCTAACAGATGGCGCTAGTGTCGCGGCGCCGCCATAGCGCGCCTGGTCGCAGGCGGGCGGGCAAACGGGAACTATGGTTTCTAGGCGAGTAATAAATAAAAATAAAAATAAAAAATAAAGCATGCTTCATGCCGAAAATTCGGAGTACCTACTAAGATAAAATCATTTAATAAATTTTGGCAAAAAAAATATTTGTTTAACATACATACATATGGTCACGTCTATACGTCCCTTGCGGGGTAGACAGAGCCAACAGTCTTGAAAAGACTGAATGGCCACGTTCAGCTATTATTGGCTTAATGATATAATTGAGATTCTAATAGTTACAGGTTGCTAGCCCATCGCCTAAAAAAGAATACCAAAGTAAGCCTATCCCTTAGTCGCCTTTTACGACATCCATGGGAAAGAGATGGAGTGTTTAATTTTGTTTAAACTTTCTCAAATGCATTTTTAAGGCCTTTCTCCCCACTTCACATAAGAGTGCCGAGTTCGATCCTCGGTCAGGCCGTAATGCAAAAGGAACTGTTTTTGATTGACCTGGGTCTTGGATGCTTATTAAGTAGGTATAAGTTGAGTTAGTATCCCGTGTCACAAGTCTTAAACTTACTTTGGGGCTATATATTTAGAATTTGTGTGATTTCTCCCGTGTATATACTATAAAAAAAACTATGTAATGTCTTATTTTTTCGGGACAAATTACTCAGATTGAGTCAACCGCCTCGAAGTTAGTTCGAGACACGTGTTATGTATGTCATTAAATTTAATTGTTTCTAGGCGGGTAATTATAACAAAATCAAGCATGCTACATGCCAAAAATTGGAGTTCTAGAATAATCTTAGTTCAATTATAATGATAGACTTAAAACATGAGGGCAAAATTAAAATAAAAAGGACCTAACATTTATAAGCCATTTTTTAAGATTTTACATCTTACAAAATGGCTTATAAATGCATCCATTCAAAAATGGATCTTAATACGAATAGCAATAAAACACACTATGTCACTCAAATATAAAACATTGTCATAGGATTGTGCACTTTATTGTAAAACAATAAGATCCATTTGCGAACGGACGGACAAAATTATCAGCGAGTCCATAGAATTATTAATAATTTATTATGCTGCAGTGTAGTTTGTTCCGCCGCATCTTCTACACATGCGCTTTGGAAGCGCATTTAAGTGATATGACGTCAATAAGTGGTACTTTGTATCACATTTTGAAAATAAATCTTTTCTATTCTATTCTATAAATTCAATTTGCTTAAATTATTGAGGTCTGCGTTACACGATTATGCTAGAAATCCACAAATAACACAACAATTACAAGATCAATCTGTCGCCGATACGGCATACCTACGCAATGGCAACACTACAAAAATTAAAAAAAAAATACGCAAGACTACTACAAATTTGTAACATTACGATAACGCTGGCCGGAAAAAAAAAGAAATAATGACAC
This sequence comes from Amyelois transitella, assembly GCF_032362555.1. Taxonomy (NCBI): domain Eukaryota; kingdom Metazoa; phylum Arthropoda; class Insecta; order Lepidoptera; family Pyralidae; genus Amyelois; species Amyelois transitella. The sequence goes on from NC_083533.1 coordinate 3,357,700, forward strand.
AAAATGGTCGATGAGCATTATTTGGTCATGCTTCAATATGGATTTAAATGTGGATCCCGGGTTCGTCTAAAGAAAGACTCCATTGAGACGAGCCCGGGGTGCGCCCTTTGACCATGGACCCTGGATTGTGTGAGTCAGGTTTTTACACGAAGCGACTCCCGTCTGACCTCCACAACCTGGTCCCCTGGGCATCTAGTTGTTACATTCACGTTGTAATCAAAATGTTTAAATGTTTTGTGTCTGTTTGTCTTTCACGTCGAAAACACTGAACCGATTTTCATGAAATTTTTCATACACATATTGTCTAGTCGGGGTACTTATTTTTCAAATTCAAATTAACTTATTCCTTTAAAATATGTGTATTCAAGAATAGTCAGTAAATATAATTGACAAACATACATACATATAGTAACATTCGAATCGAGATTCAAATAGTGACAGGTTGCTAGCCCATCGCCTACAAGAGGAACCTTAAATCCATAGACCTATCCCTTAGTCGCTTTTAACGACCATCCATGGCAAAGATATGGTGTAGTTCAATTCTACAGTGCCGGTAACCACACGACAGTTTCACACATACTCAATATACTGAGGCGTTGGATATCACATTCAAGTCAAATATTTATATACTAACTGTCCCAGCAAACGTTGTTTTGCCATATAAATAATTTTTAAGTTATTTCTAGTTAAAAAAAAAATTGTTAAGAATGGGCAACCTTTACCACTAAGCGATATGAAAAATAGGTGATGGCCGACTCTCTACTCGATATGCTCACAAAATTTCATGAGAATCGGTCAAACCGTTTCGGTAGAATACGCTAACGAACATTGTGACACGAGAATTTTATGCATAATTTTTTTTTACACAGACTTTACACTTCAACGAAGCCAACAAACTTTTTACAACTCGGATTTGAAAATTTTCATTTCATTTCATTTATTTCTGAACAATGTAGGTACATTGTATTGAAATGTTACATTAATAATTTTGACGGCCTCTGCGGCGCAGTGGTAATACGCTTGTCTGTGACATCGGAGGTCCCGGGTTCGAATCCCGGCCAGGGCATGATGAGAAAAGAACTTTTTCTGATTGGCCTGGGTCTTGGATGTTTATCTATATTAAGTATTTATTATAAAATATAGTATCGTTGAGTTAGTATCTCGTAACACAAGTCTCAAAGAACTTACTTCGAGGCTAACACAATCTGTGTAATTTTATAATTAAAAAAAAACACTAATATTTTCATAAACTCACCGAACAAATGCACTTGACCCTCGTCTGAGCCCAACTTGTTCTGCGCCTTGCAAGTGAACGTTCCGTATTGCTTCTTTTCAATGGTGAGAACTCTTATCGTGGTGTCTGTGAACTCATCAGCTGTCGCGAAGTGAGATATCCTGGTAATTTATATATTATTATTATTATCTTGATCAAATTAAGGACGTCCTGGTAAAGGGTCAGGTCAAGAGTACCCGAAACCGCCGAGCTTGCATGAAGAGAGTTATGAATGTGGATGAAGCGAAGGAAGTGTGCAGAGATCGTGGCAAATGGAAAGAGGTAGTCTCTGCCTAACGCTCCGGGAAAGAGACTTGATTTTATGTAGGTATGTATGTATGTATTATTATATATTATATACTTTAAACACACTAGCAGCTCATTAAGCTGATTCGTGTCAATTATGTATGAAAAATGAAATTTTACAAATTTCCAAGCTTGTGAGAAACACGTTTATTTTATGTAAGTACCTACATGATTCACTATTTCATTCATAAAATCACGTCTATATCCCTTGCGGGGTAGACAGAGCCAACAGTCTTGAGAGACTTATAGGCCACGTTCAGCTGTTTGGCTTAATGATAGAATTGAGATTCGAATAGTGACAGGTTTATAGCCCATCACCTATAAGAGGAATCCCATGTTTAACAACAGCCTATCCTAGGCTAGCAACCTGTCTCAATTTGAATCTCAATTCCATAATAAAGCCATACAGCTGACCTTTCAGTCTTTTCTAGACTGTCGCTCTGTCTATCCCGCAAGGGATTCAAAAGAAGAGTCTTAAATTTATAAGTTTATCCTTTACTCGCCTTTCACGACATCCACGGGAAAGGGAAGAAGTTGTCCTATACTTTTTATTACCATTAAAATTAAAATATACAAGTGTTTCATACCTGTAAGGGATAGGCTTACAAACTTAGGGGTTCTTTTTTAGGCGATGGGCTAGCAACCTGTCACTATTTGAATCTCAATTCTATCATTGAGCCAAGCAGCTGAACGTGGCCGATCAATGTTTTCAATACTGTCTTGCTCGTGTCTACCCCGCTGATGTCGTAAAAGGCGACTAATGTATAGAGGTTTATAAAATTGCGATCCTTTTTTTTAAGGCGATGGGCTAGCAACCTGTCACTATTTGATTGATTTGATTCTATCAGTCTTTTCTGGACTATTGGCTCTCGTAAGGGACGTGACCGTATGTATGTATGTATGTGAGTGTTTCATACCTGTAATGCTGGTTATTGGAAAGTTCAAACTCGTCCTTCAGCCAAGTGATGGCCGGCGGCGGGTAAGCCTCCACGTGGCACTCCAGGTCCATGTCATATTGCAGGGCCTGTGAACACCACAGAATAATATATAAACATACATACATACATATAATCACGTGCCGTGTGGTTCCCGGCACCAATACAAAAAAGAATAGGACCACTCCATATCTTTCCCGTGGATGTTGTAAAAGGCGACTAAGGGATAGGCCTGTCCCAATCTCGGCCTAGGCACAGTCACCACAGGCGCGAACTCTACTTCCAAATTGATATTCCTCCTTGCACATTTCCAGACTTATTCTTCAGATAATAAAAGCCTATGAGAGGAAGCGAGAGAGGAAGAAAAGAGAGGCGAGAGAAGAAAGTGAGAAAAGAGATAATCATAGAGTAGGGAAGAAAACTGAAAGAGAAATGTAGGCAACCTTCTTGGTATACGACATAGCAACGGTTGCCATGATGTAGTTTATAAGAGATATGTCAAAAAAATATTTTTTATTTGTCAAATGGATATTCATATTAATTTTATGTTGAATAATATAGCGATTTTATATCTGATTATTTTTCTCCTCTTTTCTCCTTCTATCTTCTGTGGGAATTAAATAACTTTTATGACTATAGTTTCCTACAAGAAATAACTAAACTGAGAGATATAAGAGTCATACCTGTCCCAATCTCCGCCTAGGTACAGTCACCACCGGCGCGAACTCCACTTCCAAATTGATATACCTCCTTGCACCTTTCCCGACTTATTCTTCAGATAATAAAAGCCTATGCGAGGAAGCGAGAGAGGTAGAAAAGAGAGGCGAGAGGAGAAAGTGAGAAAAGAGATAATCAGAGTCGAAAACTGTAAGAGAAATAACTAAACTGAGAGAGATAGAGTCATACCTGTCCCAATCTCGGCCTAGGTACAGTCACCACCGGCGCGAACTCCACTTCCAAATTGATATTCCTCCTTGCACCTTTCCTAGACTTATTCTTCAGATAATAAAAGCCTATGAGAGGAAGCGAGGGAGGTAGAAAAGAGAGGCGAGAGGAGATACGAGTAAGTAAGTGAGAAAAGAGATAATCATAGAGTCGAAAACTGAAAGAGAAATAACAAAACTGAGAGAGATAGAGTCATACCTGTCCCAATCTCGGCCTGGGTACAGTCACCACCGGCGCGAACTCCACTTCCAAATTGATATTCCTCCTTGCACCTTTGCCGACTCCATTTTCCGCCACGCAGTAGTACGTGCCGCGGTCTTCCTTGCGTATGTTCGCGATTTTCAGCACGTTACCGCTGGAGAATCAATCAATCAGTCAGTTAATTCTTAACGAACCATGATACACAAACAGCCGTGTGGTTGCCGGCACTAATAGAAATAAAAATAGGACTACTCCATCTCTTTCCCATGGATGTCGTAAAAGGCGACTGAGGGATTGGCTCATAATCTTGGGATTCTCCTTTTAGGCGATGGGCAAGCAACCTGTCACTATTTGAATCTCAATTCGATCATTGAGCCAAACAGCTGAAAGCAACTCACCGCACTTTGCAAAAGTTATTTTTCTACATACATATAATCACGTCTATATCCCTTGCGTGGTAGACAGAGCCAACAGTCTCGAAAAGGCTATGTTCAGCTATTTGGCTTTAAGATAGAATTGAAATTCAAATAGTGACAGGTTGCTAGCCCATCGCCTAAAAGAAGAATCCCAAGTTTATAAGCCTACCCTTCAGTCGCCTTTTACGACATCCACGGGAGCGAGATGGGAGTAATCCTATTCTTTTTCTATTGATGCCGGGAACCACAAGGCTATTTTTCATATTATTTTTATTTAAAATGCAATAATAATTACTTGTAAATGGATCCTCCGGTTGGCAAAATGGCGTTGTTCTCACGACGCCAGTATATCTTCGGAGGCGGGAATCCACCGGCATAGCAGTTCATCTGAGCGCCTAAAACAAACCAAAAATAAAAAACTATATTTCTTCTACTCTGACAAATCATTTTTTTGACAAGACCAGTTTATTTAGCTACCGATTTGGCCATGTTATAAACGTTTAACTATACGTACACCAAATTTCATCCGAATCGGTGCAGCGGTTAAGCTGTGAAAGCGGAACAAAGAGACAGACAGACTTTCGCATCTAAGGATAATTGAACCTGGGTGAGGCATGGGAACCTACGCCTATTCAATTAACCCTAGAAAGGTCACAGTAGTATCAGGATCAGTCAGGATGGTCAAATAGAAGTCGCTTTATGACCTCACTCGTTACCCTGGATCGTTGACCCCCTTTATTTCCACTATATTGTGTGTATAGTGATACACTATAGTGGAAAGGACCACTCCATCTCTTTATCTTGAATGTCGTAGATGGCGACTAAGGGATAGGCGGATAAACTTGGGATCCTGCCTCCCCTGATTATAAGTATGTATGTTTGTATGTATTTTTAAGAGTATATCAATAAATGCCGTGTGGTTCCCGGCACTAATACAAAAAAAAATAGGACCACTCCATCTCTTTCCCATGGATGTCGTAAAAGGCGACTAAGGGATAGGCTCATAAACTTGGGATTCTTCTTTTAGGCGATGGACTAGCAACCTGTCACTATTTGAATCTCAACTATATATATATCATTAAGCCAAATAGCTGAACGTGGCCATTCGGTCTTTTCAAGACTGTAGGCTCTGTCTACCCCGCAAGGGATATGGACGTGACCATATGTATGTATGTATGTATATCAATAATTATATATCATATATAGAGAAGTATTTTTAGTGGGAGAAGGTAAGAATCATATACAACTCACTCTCCCCCTCGCTGGCGACGAGAGACCTGGTGGAGTTGTCGGATATGATGGGCGGCCGCCGCACCTGGAGTTCCACCTCGGCCGTGATCTTGTTGGTCAAGGAGATCAGGACTTGGCACTGGTACCAGCCCGCGTCGTTCTCTTGGATATCTTTAATCTGCAATGGGTAAATTTATATAGCCAAGGTCAGAAGTGTGGGTCCGTATTGGGTGATTTTAAGGTTGAGGAGGTCAGACGGGAGTCGTTGCCTTACTTACCCAATTATGTTCAAAAGAAATAAAACAATATTTATACTTTTTACTAACCACTAATGTAACTCCAAAATTTTATGGCGCATTCTTCAAAAACTATGAAGTTTCATACAAACTTGCAACCCCTATTTCATCATTGGGAAAGAATTTTTAAAATTCCTTCCTTAGCAAACGTCTCCAAGTCATAATCTACCATCCTGCCATCTTGTATCTGCATTGATTCAAAATTAACTCCGCGCATTTAGCGCCACCTATGTAAGAGAGCACAGGTTTTTCACAAATCCCACGGGAACGATAGTTTTTTACAGAACGAAAGGTATCATATGTCCTTCCTTCTCCATACTCTGAACTATATATATGCGAAATGTCTAAAAGATTGGTTGTGTAGATAACGCGTGAAAAGAAAACAAACAAACAAACTTACTTTCGCATTTATAATATTAGTTAGGATAAATGTACACAAAATTATATGCAGGAGCATTTTAATACAGTACTTTTAGTACAAAGGTGACCTTTATTATGAAGTTATAAAAAAAAGAGATAGAAATCTCTTCCAGTAGACCCATGAGAGGAGAGATGAATCTTTATTGTAACAATTACAATTTGTGAAGTACAAAAGGCGGAAACTTAAATATTACACTTACAGAGAGTGTATAAGTTGCGGTTGCATCGTCGAATCTTAGGGAGAAACGTGAATCCCTCAGGATGAGTCCAGCGTTCGAGGAGAGCGGGATCGATTCTGTGGTCTTCAGTCTGTCGTATTTTACCTGGAAAAAAAATATTGAAAAAAATAAAATAAAACCGACCTCAAGGAACATGTGCCGTGTTGTTCCCGGCATCAATAAAAAAAAAGGAATAGGACCACTCCGTCTCGTTCCTATGGATGTCGTAAAAGGCGACTAAGGGATAGGCTTATAAACTTGGGATTCTCCTTTTAGGCGATGGGCTAGCAACCCTATCCATCGGCCTATCAGTCTTTTCAAGGCTGTTGGTTCTGTCTACCCCGTAAGGGATAAAGACGTGATCATGTATGTATGTATCAAGAAACACTAAAAAGCTGGAACTATTTGATAATTAACAATACGTCGTACTTTAGTCATTAGTGGGTTGGCACCTAACCAACGTATGTATATCGATTTCTGGAGGAATTTTTGGGGGCCATTGGCGCCGTCTACCAAGTCACCGATTCTTCTGCACTGACGCTTTAGAAGCTGCAGTAAGCTTAGTATCAAGTAATTTATTCGACGTCAACCAAAGTTGTAAAACCAAAAGATATGACAATTATTAAGTGATATTAAAATGAGCCATAATAATAAATAAATAAAATATATATTTTTAATTTACCGTTGCTATTCTAACCTAGGCTCTGTCCACCCCGTTCGGGATCAAGACACATTGGAAACTTAATTTCTACTCTATCAAACATGCCACTTGAACGGGACGCATCGATCATAATTAGTGTTAAGTACAAAATAAACATTGGTTCCCCTCCATTCTAATAAATGTCATTGTAATAATCATAAAATGTTTGCTCTCTTCAGCAAGTGTCACAATTACACACATATATATAATATAATCACGACTATATCCTTTGCCCTTATCTATACTAATATTAAGGTGAAAAGTTTGTTTGTTTGAACGCGCTCTTATCAGGAACTACTGGTTCGAATTGAAAAATAATTTTTGTGTTGAATAGACACAGCTAGCATGGCATAAAGTAAGTTATTGCAAGATTATACAAAATTTGCCGTAAAACTGCTTGGCAGAACAACATATTATTGAAATTGCCATTAAGTTTTCGTTTACATAAATAAATAAAAAAAATCTCTTTATCTATTATCTCTCTCAGCTCCAGTCTATGGAGCTAAAGGTCATCATTACATTTGTATCATTGTTGAATTTGAGACAATCTATTTCTAAATATAGAAAATGCGAAGGTGGTCTCTTTTTTAGAATAACCTTATTCTTATTCAGTTGTATCCTGACCTCCTGTACAGACAGTCAGTGAGGTAAGTCATTTTAATATTATTTATTTATACATACATATGGTCACGTCTATATCCCTTGCGGGGTTGACAGAGCCAAGTCTTAAAAATACTTATAGGCCACGTTCAGCTGTTTGGCTTACTGATAGCATTGAGATTTATATAAAGTGACAGGTTGCTAACCCATTGCCTAAAAAAGAATCCCAAGTTTGTAAGCCTATACCTTAGTCGCCTTTTACGACATCCATGGGAAAGAGACGGAGTGGTCCTATTCTTTTTTGTATTGGTGCCAGAAACCACACGGCACCCGGCAATTTATATATTTGGATGACCATCAGCAAGTTTTACAATCGTTAGCTTTTTAAATATACCTTTGAGAGCCAATTACTGGTCATCACTAATAAAAAATAAAATTTTCGAGAACGCCGTACGAACACTAGTTAAAAAAAATTTAATAACATCTATACTGTATCTATGTATATGTATTTATAGTGTATATTATGTATCTTGTATGTATTTACGCATTTTTTTGTAATGTATGTATTTTGTCAGTATGCATGTGCACTTTATCGCACCACCAACTTAAAGTTTTTTCTGTTTGGTCAGCTGGTTGACTGGTAGAGAATGCCAAACGGCATTAAGTCCGCCTTTTGTACATTTTTGTTTTTGTGCAATAAAGTTTAAATAAATAAATAAATATACTAATATTATAAAGCTGAAGAGTTTGTTTGTTTGAACACGCTTATTTAATGAACTACTGGTTCAAATTGAAGTTTCAAATTGAATAATCTGGCGTGATGTCTGCCCTGATGTGATGTGTGATCTGTACAATACCTACTTAGTCTATGATTCAAATCAAAAATTAAACCAACAAAAGATACGATCATAAAAATTACTGGAGCCCACATCAGATTGAATATCAGCCGCTTATAGTCTATTAAATTCACGGTTCAATGAATACAAGTAGCAAAGGGACAGGAAACTATGTAATTTATATTTGTACACTCCCTTTGTTGGTTGGTCAACGACTTTCGTTACATGATACAGACAATTATTTTTTGTAGCATTATAATATGACTTAAGAAAATTTAAAAGGCTTATTCAAATACATATGTATTATAAAATCACGTCTATATGCCGTGTGGTTCCCGGCACCAATAAAAAGAAGAACAGGACAACTCCACCTCTTACCCATGGATGAAGTAAAAGGCGACTTAGGGATAGGCTTACACACTTGGGATTCTTTTTTAGGCGATGGGTTAGCAACTATTTGAATCTCAATTCTATCAGTAAGCCAAATAGCTAAACGTGACCATTCAGTCTTTTCAAGACTGTTGGCTCTGTCTACCCCGCAAGGGATATAGACGTGACCATATGTATGTATGTATGTCTATATCCCTCACGAGGTAGACATGACCAACCAAGACAGGCCCTTATCCCTTAATCACTGAATCCGATAATGACGTCTTTATCCCTTGCAGGATTGACAGAGCCAACAGTCATCAAAAGACTGAAAGGCCACGTTCAGCTGTTAGATAGATTTACTTACTTAATGATTAATTAATTACTTATTTAATTACTTAATGATAGAATTGCATTCAAATAGTGACAAAATAATGTACATAACTTTGCAAATAGTCATTGGTACATAACTGAAGTGGGATTTGAACCTGTGCTTTTCTGTGCATAACACATTCAACCAGGCACCTACCGATTCAACCACCGACCCTCTGGGTATCTTAAGGCATAAAGTCCTGTACCTGTTGTACATTTCACGCGCATAAAGTTTTGAATAAACAAATAACTTACCCAAATGACAGGATATTCATTGGCATAGTGAACCGAGCAATCCAGGTCGACCTGACCTCCGATATCCCTGATTTGTTCCTGAGTGATGTGCGATATAGTCGGGGTACGTTGGGCTTGAGCTGTGAACAATAAGTCCAGGTTAATAAATATGTACACTCATATCTCTTCTTCCTCCTTTGTAGTCTGAGGCTTGTAGTTTATAGGCTGCGTTTATATACATACATACATTCCTGCAAGCTCGGCGGTATTGGGTACTTTTGACCTGACCCTTTACCAGGACGTCCTTTATTTGATCAAGATACGTTCGTCTAGGTCTTCCCACTCCAACATTTCCCTCCACACTCTCCATGTATATCTGCTTAGTCAAACTGTTTTCATTCATCCTCTCCACATGACCGAACCATCTCAACATACCCTTTTCTATTCCTATAACTACATCTTCATTCACATCACAACATTCCCTTATCACGCTGTTCCTTATCCGGTCACTCAATTTCACACCCAACATACTCCTTAACGCTCTCATTTCCACTGCATTTATTCTGCTTTCGTGCTTCTTTTGCCATACCCAACTTTCACTCCCATACATTAATGTTGGGACCAACACGCCCCTGTGCACAGCCAGTCGAGCCTTTTTGGATAGTTTCTGACTCTCATTGACTCGCTCATAAAGGCATGCAAAGCCCCATCCACCATGTTCCCTGCGTTCACTCTCCTTTCAATATCACTATCATACTTGCCATCTGATGTAAACTTTGATCCTAGATATACAAGCTCTTTCACTTGCTCAACTTTTTCTCCTCCAATAAAAATATTACATGCTGTCATTTCTTTCTCCATTTCAAAAACTGAAATTGAGACCGCAAAGTAGGTATATGAACCTATGCATGGAAAGTATACATTTTGTGGTCTCAATTTCAATTCTGAAATAAAGATAAAATTAATATCTCTGAAACAATTCAGCATTTAATTGACTGTTAACAAAAAAGCTATGCATAGGCATAGCCATGGGCAAAAGAAATAAAAAAAAATTGCGTTTTTTAATCATTATTGCAACAAAAATAATGTGCAATGGACTTTATCGCTAGGCATTTAGTTTCATAATGAAAAATATCAGGACGTTCTCTATGAAATTTAAAAATGGTTTAAACTGGACATTTAAAAGTATCACATGCATTTATTTCTTTTTCTTCAAACTTGTGCAACAAATATAATATACCTAAATGTGAAAGTTTGTAAAGATGAATGGATGTTTGTAACTATTTATCTCAAAATCTACCGGAAGGATTTGATTAAATTTATGGGTAGAACTCGTATAACCTGGAGGGGCGAAGCCCCGTCGCGCAACTAGTACAGTGCTTATAAAGCCATAAACGCCGGTATAGTAAGAACACCACCAAAAGACTAATAAGTGATCATTATGCACTATTAACAACTTTAAAAGCTCACAAATTGTTTAACAAGCATCTACTTATTATAACAAAGGGTAATTTATAGCTCTAAAGCTTATCACCCCTCCGAATCGACGCGATGAAGCGTATAGCATCGATTTTGAAAGGGGTTAAAATTCTGACCCTATTATTTTTTTCTATGTCACCAAATAACTAGTTTTAATGTCGCAGATGTTACGATATGTTAAAAAACTATGTTTATTTCATTTATTATAAAAATCTACTATTATTATTATAGAATTTTTGATAAAATTACATGTGAAAATTGACAATGTTCGTTCCGCTAGGAAATGTTGTAAAATGGTGTTAAACGTGTTTTAAAGGTACAAAACAGACGCGCGTACGTGGTATTTAAGCGTTAATTCATAAATAAGGTGTGTCTGGATCTCATAGTTTTTGCAAGCAAACAAAACACCATGAGCAGAGTGAATCATGCTAGGAATGAAAACTAATTAAAATGTGAAAGTACGCAATATTTGTAAATGAACATACATCTATAGTAATGTCCGTTATGCAAATGACTTACCAAAAGCAATATAACTCAGAAAGAGTCCTAAAATACTGGATTTTAAAAACGCCATCGTTCAAACAACGCTTCACCACACCTCACAACAAAAACTTTCGTTTGATTTTTGACTTGTTTGTCACCGACTCGCCGACCGACGTTTCGTTTGAATGAGTTTAGTGAATGAAACATGCGTAGTGAACGATACTCATGAATGGGCTTGGTATTGCCATATAAAAAAGTAAAATTACCATTCACTAAATAAAAAATAATGTGCCGCTGATTTCCACTAGTTACGTACCAAACCATTTATACTTTTTAAATTTTTGCTTAAAAAGAGCCAAAACATATATATCTCTCATGTGTCTCAACGTAACCAGTAAAAACAAAACATATTTTTTTTGAAATTTCGCATCACGTGATATCTATTATTCCTATTTCAATGCGATTTTTTCCGATGTTGATCGTTGCCCTCAGTAAAACTTAAAAACTGGTATATAATTAATACCCCCCATCCCTCCAAGGGGTAATGCAAGGAGTCAGCTTTTTTATTTAATCACGCAGATTTCATTTTGTGGTGAACGAAGTTGCGGGCAAAAACAAATCTATAATAATATTAGTGAGCACTTTCTTTGATATTGGAGGTCATTTGAAAAAAAATATTTATGAATCTATCTTTTTAATAAGTACAAATATTTAACTATTTCAGTTTATTTAATTTTTATTAAATTATTTGTTTTTCATAGCAACCTAATATTATAGAAACTAATATCGAATACAAAAAAAACTTTTTCATACAATAATATCTTAAATTCTTAAGTGTGTACTCAAGACTACTGGCATCCTTTTAATTTTGATTATTATTTTTTACCTCTATATTTTGTTACCTATGAAATAACATCTCCTATCCAAAGATGGAACATAAACCATCATATGCATACCATCAGGCCACATTAGAATATGTGGATATTATCTATCGAATTGGAGGGTTTACAAAACTATAATTTGGAAATAGTAACGGAAAATTTTACAAGTGGTAACATTGCTACAGTCAGTCAATGTCACATTAGATGAATGAACTAGACGGATTAAACTAAAGTTGATTGAATGATTTAGCCACGCCTGCGTCGATAAAGCAACTAGTTTGTTAACGATGACATCTAGCATCTATTAGTGGAAAGGTTTATTCATCCGAGCGAGTCGGTAATCATGTTGTTAGGATTTCTTTTGAACAATAGATGGCGCTACTCTCTACCAAACGAAACAAAATTGAGTTTGAAAAAATTAACCCATATCTTTAGATTTTCGATGCACTAGTTGTGAGCCCTTTTTGTCCCAGTCGTCTTCTACGACAACTAGTTACGAATATAATAAATAGTTCTAGAAATCGTTATTCCTTTCTACATAAACTTATATTTATATACTAAGTAGGTATATAGTAAAAACACAAACTCAATATATTTATATAATAGGTATAAGTAAGTTTCCTTAAGTACCTCTTATATACATATAAATGTTTGCAATATCCGAAAGGGTTATTATGGAGATCTGTTATATAAATTTAAGACCTTGTTGTAGGTAGGTACTCATATTATGCAAACAATAATTTTAATTTGAATACGTTATGAATTTTATAATGAAGGCATTTTATTGCAGGTGTAAGATAATTAACAATAAATGTTAGATATGTTTTGTAAACAATTTTAATTTTATTGCTTTCATAATTATCAAACAAATTTTCCGCAATACAATTGTTTTTACGACATTTTTTAAGAATAAATTGATAATAGGTAGTTAAGTGCCGTGTGATACCCGCCATTAAAGATTAGGACCATACCATTTCTTGATTATAATAGTTGTATATATTTAACAAAAAATAGGTAGGTACTTCTAATAGTAAACATGCCATAGCAACCGATAAGAAAAAAGATCGATAATGATAATAATAACGAGAAAAGCCACGCGAGTTTATTAGTAATAGTAACAGATATGGGAAATAAACATGTAATAAGAAGAATTTAGATAACAATATAAAAAGATAATATAAACTTCACGGTAACCACAAAATTTAATGAGAACTGTTAACATTATTGAATTTATTATTGAAACTAGCTGTTGCTCGGGAAATTTTACCCGAGGTTGCGCATGCGCGAATTTGGCGCCACCTACAAAAGAATGTCTTGCCGTGTGGTTCCCGGCACCAATGCAAAAAGAATAGGACCACTCCATCTCTTTCCCATGGATGTCGTAAAACGCGACTAAGGGATAGGCTTACATACTTGTGATTCCTCTTTTAGGCGATGGGCTAGCAACCTGTCACTATTTGAATCTCAATTCTAACATTAAGCCAAATAGCTGAACGTGGTCAATCAGTCTTTTCATGACTGTTGGCTCTGTTTACCCCGCAAGGGATACAGACGTGACTATATGTATGTACAAAAGAATACAGGTTTTCACAAATCTCACGGGAGCTATAATTTTCACCGGAATGAAATGTACACTAAGTCCTTCTCCAGACTCTTAATTATCTTAAGAGGTACGCACAATTTCAATATGATTAGTTCAGTAGATAACTCATGAAGCGATTCAAAACAAACAAACTTTAACGGCCTCTGTGGCGTGGCGGTAGTAGGTACGCTTGTCTGCGACACCTGAGGTCTCGGGTTCGAATCCCGGTCAGGGCATGATGAGAAACGAACTTTTTGCGATTGGCCTGGGTCTTGGATGTTTATCTACTTATATAAGTATTTATTATATAATATAGTATCGTTGAGTTAGCATCTCGTAACACAAGTCTAAAACTTACTTCGAGGCTAACTCAATCAGTGTAATTTGTCCCGTATAGGTATATTTATTTACACTTACTTTCGCATTTTTGATTTAAGTTGGGACCACATTGGGACTATAGATTATTGTTTGCCACGAACGATATATTATATTTCGATAAATACCATCTAATCTGGGTGATTGTGTCTATTAAAATTGGCAGATTATGTGCGCATGATTAGATTGCGTTGTTGTATCAGTATGAACCATATTGATATGGACTAAAAAAATGCTCAATAATCCTTGATTATTTAATAATTTAACATGTGGCTGAATCATGAAGATAAACAAGATTATGTCCGCAGCTTAGTACGCGTGGAAATTAAGAAGAAATCAGATTTTATTTAGTTATAAGTAGGTAACGAATGAAAGCAGGTTGACTTAACAAATATAGTAGGTAGCTAGGTATAAATTAAGCCAGTGTAAATGGAAATATTGGAAGACGAAATCAGGTCAAAGTGGTAAAAGGTCAGGTCAAGAGTACCCGAAACCGACGAGCTTGGTGATTTTTGGTTGAAACAAATAAAGTAGGTATGCAGGGATCGTGGCAAGTTAAAAGATGTAGTCTCTGCCTTCCCTTCTGGGAAAGTGACGTAATTTTTGTATGTACATACGTACATAATATTTATAAAACCAGGCCCCTTACTCGGAGGGGTAGGCGGATTAAACATACTTATATAGGTACTCTTCATACAGGCCCTTCAGTTTCGAACACTTTTGACCGGATGTCCCAGATATAATTAAGATTAAAATATACTACTTATGTTTGACTATAATATACTACATATATACATAGATATAATCACGTCTATATCCCTTGCGGGGTAGAAAGAGCCAAGAGCTTTGAAAAGACTGATAGGTCAAGTTCATCTGTTTGGCTTCGTGATTGAATTAAAGATACAAATAGTGACAGGTTGCTAGCCCATCGCCTTAAAGAAGAATCCCAAGTTTATAAGCCTATCCCTTAGCTTTACTATCTCTTTTTTAATTGGTGCCAGGAACCACACGTACAAATAATAATATTTATACTTTTGTTCATAAATTGTTAAGCAAATATTTATTTTCCTATTTTTACAAAAAAATCATGGCCACCCTATATACTATTATGTGAAACGTGGATCAACATTATAACTTATCTAAGTTCATAAAACGTTTACACTGTATCTCACCATTTGTGGGCAAGTTGTATAAGTGACTAGTTGTTTTTAAAGGTAAATATTTTGTTATATTTATTTAGTGAAATACAATTTATATATTTATATATAAATGTACACGACAAATTTAGCCTCAAAGTAAAGTTTTAAACTTGTGTTACGAGATATTAACTCAACCGAATTCAAAAATTAATTGTAAATGTGACATTACAGAATTCTAAATTAACAGAAGAGGTTCTCTTCAAACCATGACATTGGCAGAATCACCGAAAGTCCGGTGAAAGCCATAATATAGAAAAGAAAGAAAACAGAAGAGGTGCATAATAATTGATGTTTTATTTTTACTAGTTTATTCAGAATTTCGTATCACTTACATAGTTACACTAAGAAGGACATAGACATTTCAGAAAAATTATAAGTAGGTACCTTGTTCATTCAATCTGCAAAATTTTGATAATTTATTTGATATGCTTTTTCTAACCTAGCACTTTTAATTTTCTTGAGAAAAAGGTTATATTAATTTTAATAAGTATGATTTACATTTTTCAGTGATTATAGATATAGTTACCTACATAAATAATTTGTGTCGCCTTCCGCGTACGTCATTTATCAATCGTATTTTCGTATCTAATAATGTTTATCTACAAAAACAAAATCTAATTACTTCATTCAAGAAATGAGAAGTAACCTTAAATAATAACACATCATAATTATTAGTTTGTAAGTTGATGACGTTGCAAAAATAATGCAAAGTACAGCTTAATACTTTAATGACGTCACGCTACAAAAACAAAAATATTTTCTTTGTGAATTAAAATGTACATAAATAATTCAAAAAGTTGCAAGGTCATGTTCAACTATAATTTTATTTTTGAAATAAAATACGTAGTTTAGAAAAATATTACATAGCCAACATTGCACTAAAGATGTTGAATTCCGAATGCAACTGCCTTAAATTATTATGAAATTATTAGAAAAAGTGTTACATAGAGAACCTCGTTCTCTTTTTAAATGCCTGCTCTGCGGCATTTCATTATTATATTCCTTTTTATCAAGCCATTAATTATTTATTTATTAATTTACGCCAATAATACAACGGTATTAGTAACTACACCTATTAAAGTATTTGGCAAAGAATTCTTATATAACAAAATAAAATCTTGACAGTCTTCATTTCAAATAAAAAGGACATATCAAGTATAATATGGGTAAGAAACAAAGAAGTTACTAACAGAAACAAACAAGTTGAAGAATCTAAAGTTATAATCTCTGTGGCAAATAGTGATTAAAAATATACGTAAGCAGATTCTAACCTTGGTACATACACAAACAAATAAATACCTATAATGACATACATACATACATATCTACATATAATCACGTCTGTATCCCTTGCGGGGTAGACAGAGCCAACAGTATTGTAAAGACTGATGTCACTTGTCATTATAGGTGCTGTGCCGTGTGGTTCCCGGCACCAATACAAAAAACAATAGGACCACTCCATCTTTTTCCCATGGATGTCGTAAAAGGCGACTAAGGGATAGGCTCACAAACTTGGGATTCTTTTCACTATTTGAACCTAAATTTTATCTTAAAGCCAAACAGCTGAACGTGGCTTATCAGTCTTCCAAGACTGTTGGCTCTGTCTACCCCGCAAGGGATATAGACGTGATTATATGTAGTTATGTGGCTTATCAGACTTTCATGACTGTTGGCTCTGTCTACCCCGCAAGGGAATAGACGTGATAATGATTATATATATATATATATATGTATGTATGTATAACATTAAGTTTTTCATTCCACAGTTAAAATCCAAAATGGAGGCCGTAGTGTTCGATGGAAAATCCCTTACTCTAAAATACGACAACAAGTTCCCCATGCCCAAACTGGTGAACGATACAGACGTTATTGTCAAAGTGGAATATTCTGGTGTCTGCGGCACCGACCTTCATATCATACAGGTATGTACATACATAGATAAATACATACATACATACAATAATGTGTCGTGCCGTGTGGTTCCCGGCACCAATACAAAAAAGAATAGGACCACTCCATCTCTTTCCCATGGATGTCATAAAAGGCGACTAAGGGATAGGCTTATAAAATTGCGATCCTTTTTTTACGCGATGGGCTAGCAACCTGTCACTATTTGGATCTCAATTCCATCATTAAGCCGAGCAGCTGAACGTGGCCATTCAGTCTTTTTGGGACTATTGGCTCTGTCGGGGTAGACAGGTAAGGGATATAGACGTGATTATATGTATGTACGTACAATAATAAATAAATATATACGGGACAAATTACACTGATTGAGTTAGCCTCGAAGTTAGTTCGAGACTTGTGTTACGAGATACTAACTCAACGTGACTATATTTTTATAATAAATACTTATATATAGCCGTGTGGATCCCGGTAACAATAAAAAACAAAACGAAATAGGACCACTCCATCTCGTTCACATGGATGTCGTAAAAGGCGACTGAAGGATAGGCTTATTAACTTGGGATTCTTCTTTTTTCTTGGGATTGTTCCTTTAGGCGATGGGCAGGCAACCTATCACAATTATATAGCCACGTCTTTATCCCCTTCGGGGTGGACAGAGCTAGCTGCTGGTCTGATTCTCTTACGGTACAGATTGTAAAAGTCAAAAATAAACTTGGGTTTCTTGTTTTAGGCGATGGGCAACCTGTCACTAAATCTGAATATTGAATTCATTATAAAAAGCTTTCCAACTGGCCTTTCAGTATTTTCTTTTTGGCACTATCTACCTTGTAACGGATATAGACGTGACGAATAATTGAACTTCTTTAAGAGCGTATTTTTGTCAGTCCTCGTCATAATTAGCAAATTCATTTTAACTTTTGGAACACCATCAAAAGTTTTAGTGGTTTGATGTGCCGTGTGGCACTTTAATAGAATAGAATAGAATTAGAAATAATGTGGCACGTAAAAGACGACTAAGGGAATGGCTAATAAACATGGGGGTTATTCTTGGCGATGGGCTAGCAACCTGTCAATATTTGAGTCTCAATTCCATCATTGGGCCATGCGGCTGAGCGTGGACCTTCCAGTCCTTACAAGACCATTGGCTCTGTCTACCCCGCAAAGGATGTAGACGTGATTGAATGTATTTATGTGTGTATCTGTCCAGGGAGAGTTCCCGGCATCGAAGGAGCGTCCCCTGCCTCTTGGTCACGAATTCAGTGGAGAAGTTTACGAAGCCGGCAAGGCGTCTGTGTTCAAGAAAGGTCAGAAGGTGGTGGTCGACCCTAACAGGTATAAATCTATACGTATCTATACTAATATTATAAAGCTGAAGAGTTTGTTTGTTTGTTTGTTTGAACGCGCCAATCCCAGGAACTACTGGTTCGAATTGAGATATTCTTTTTGCGTCGAATAGAACATTTATCGAGAAAGGCTTTAGGCTATATAATATCACGCTGCAATTATACCTAAGGAGCGAAGAAATAATGGAAAATGTGAAAAAAAAACCGAGAAAGAAATTCATCCTTGAGGCTTCAATGATGCCCAAAATAACTATTTCACGCAAACGAAGTCGCGGGCCCAGCTAGTAAATAAATAAATATATACGTGATAAATGCCGTGTGGTTTCCGGAACCAATAGGAAAAAGAATAGGATCACTCCATCTCTTTCCCGTGGATGTCGTAAAAGGCTGTGGATAGGCTTATAAACTTGGGATTCTGCTTTTAGGCGGCAGGATAGCAACCTGTCACTATTTGAATCTCAATTCCATTATTAAGCCAAGCAGCTGAACGTGACATACATATGGTCACGTCTATATCCCTTGCGGGGTAGACAGAGCTAACAGTCTTGAAAAGACCGAATGGCCACGTTCAGCTATTTGGCTTGAACGTGACCTATATGTATGTATGTACCTATGTGATAAATGCGGTGGAAATGAGAGCGTTAAGGAGTATGATCGCTGTGAAACTGAGTGACAGGATAAGGAACAGCGTGATAAGGGAATGTTGTGATGTGGAAGAAGATGTAGTACCTAATAGGAATTGAAAAGCGTATGTTGAGATGGTTCGGTCATGTGGAGAGGATGAATGAAAGCAGGTTGACTAAACAGATATACAAGGAGAGTGTGGACGGAAATGTTGGAGTGGGAAGGCCTAGACGAATGTATCTTGATCATATTAAGGACGTCCTGGCAAAAGGTCAACTCAAGAGTACCCAAAATCTCCGAGCTTGCATGAAGAGAGTTATGAATGTGGATGAAGCGAATGAAATATGCAGAGATCGTAGCAAGTAGAAAGATGAAGTCTCTGCCTACCCCTCCGGGAAATAGGCGGGATTTTATGTATGTGCGTATCACACAGATGGCGTGAGCCTCTGAAGTAATTATTTACTCATTCATAATTTCAATAAACCTACCTAACTTTAAGTAAAACATGTGTGCATGATTTGACAAAACTAAAACTATCTGTGTATTACGTACATGATAAAAGTTAACATAACAATAAACATGATGATAATTTTATCAAGTTCATTAGGTTAGTGGTCGTGGAAATAAACAATACATATATCACGCCTGTTATATCTGCCACCTAGGTATGCAAGATAGATAGAGAATTTGGACTATTTTTCCGGTTTGGATTGGCCTTGATCAGATTTTTTTTTTTTATATTGCTTATACATACATACATATAGTCACGTCTATAACCCTTGCGGGGTAGACAGGGCCAACAGTCCTGAAAAGACTGAATGGCTACGTTCAGCTATTTGGCTTAATGATAGAATTGAGATTCAAACAGTGACAGGTTGTTAGCCCATCGCCTAAAGAAGAATCCCAAGTTTAAAAGCCTATCCCTTAGTCGCCTCTTACGACATCCACGGGAAATGAGATGGAGTGGTCCTATTCTATATATATTCTTTTCAAGACTGTTGGTTCCGTCTACTCCGCGAGAAATATATATATGTATGTGAGTGTGTGTGTCTATATGTATATATGTATTTATATATGTATGTATGCAGTCTAATGATTATTAACTTTCCAGAGCATGCAACCTCTGCGAGTTCTGCCGCAGCAGCAACTACCAGTACTGCCTGACAGCGGGCATCAACAGCACCATAGGCATCTTCAGGAACGGCGGCTGGGCCCAGTTCTGCCTCGCGCCGCAGGACCAGGTGTACGCTTTGCCGGACGGCATCACCACCGAACAAGGTTCGTAAGCCTATCCCTTAGTCGCCTATTACTACGTCCACGGGAAAGAGATGGAGTGGACCAATTTTTCTTTTTTTGTATTGGTGCCGGGTACCACACGGCACTATACTACCTACTAAGTATAAATAAATATATACGGGACAAATTACACAGATTGAGTTAGCCTCGATGTAAGTTCGAGACTTGTGTTACGAGATGCTAACTCAACGATACTATATTTTATACATACATACATACATATGGTCACGTCTATATCCCTTGCGGGGTAGACAGAGCCAACAAGTCTTGTTAAGACTGAATGGCCACGTTCAGCTATTTGGCTTAATGATACAATTGAGATTCAAATAGATACAGGATTCTAGTCCATCGCCTACAAGAAGAACCCAAAGTTCATGAGCTTTTTTTAATCATTATTTAAAAATGTTCGTTTTTACAGCCGGACTATGTGAACCCTACTCCTGTGTCGCCCACGGGTTCGACAGAGCCTCTCCTTTGAAAGTCGGCCAGAGAATATTAATCGCGGGCGCTGGAATCATTGGTAAGTTTGTTTGTTTTTTACTTTTACATATATACATAGATACATATGTCACGTCTTTATCCCTTACGGGGTAGACAGAGCCAATTGTATCGCGAAGACTGTAATGCCACGTTTAACTGTATAGCTTATTTAGGGAATTGAGATGCAAATAGTGACAGGTTGCTAGCCCATCGGCCATTAACCAATGACTATTTCCAAACTTATGTACCTACATTAGTTTGAATACTAACCGATGCTCTTACGGCGAGAAAATCATCGTGATGAAACCTGCACATTCAGGCAACTGGATGTGTAAACATGGATCCAATACGGGTTAGATTCACCTGCAAAGGTTGCGGAGGTCAGACGGAAGTCGTTTCGTGTAAAAACCTGACTCACCCAATCCAGGATCCATGGTCAAAGGCACACCCCGGGCTCCTCTCCAGAGTGTTGAGGATGCAACCGGGACGAAAGCCAGGAGTAAGAAGAAGATCATAGGGTACTTCTTTTGGCAACTGGGCAATAACTTAATGTCAAAACAACATAATAAAAATCCATAAGACTTAAATCGTTAACACCAGTTGTAAAGATATAAAAAAAATACGTAACGTTATCTTTTAAACATATAATAATAATATTATCATAACTACATTACAAAACTAGCAGCGCCCGCGATCTCGTCCGCGTGGAATAGTTATTTTGGGCATCATTGAAGCCCTCAAGGATGAATAATTTCCCCCACTTTTTTTTACATTGTCCATTATTTCTTCGCTCCTTTATAGTTGCAGCGTGATGTTATATAGCCTAAAGCCTTCCTCGATAAATGGTCTATTAAACGCAAAATGAATTTTTTTATTCGAACCAGTAATTCCTGAGATTAGCGCGTTCAAACAAACAAACTCTTCAGCTTTATAATATTAGTATACATAACAAAATCGGCAAGGAAATCGCTCGAATTACGATATGTATCACGCAAAGTTATTTAGATATGATTATTGCACAGGCACTAATGTTATTAAATCTGTTGATAATTGATAGTTTTAATTTATTATCTGTCTTATTTTGATAACAGATCTGTGAAAAATACTTATTAGTTTTTGAGTACCTACCTAAAACTACGCCTAGGTTAAAATTCGGGTATTTTTATAAGGATCATAAATATTTAACACATATACATATAGTCAAGTCTATAACCCTTGCGGGGTAGACAAAGCCAAGTGTTTTAAAGACAGATACGCCACGTTCAGCTGTTTGGGTAAATGATAGAATGAGAATCAAATAGTGACAGGTTGCTAGCCCATCGGCTAAAAGAAGAGTCTCAGGTTTAGATATAGGCCTTTCGCTTAGTCGCCTTTAACGACATTCAGTAATTGATGGAGTATAATCCTATTGTTTTTGTTATACTCACATCTATGTCCCTTGCGGGGTTGACAGAGCTGTCAGGTTGTTTTTGTTTTTGGTGCCTTCCTATCTTTTACGATCTAAAAAAATAATAAGTATTATGCCTTCTTCAGGAAACTTATGGATAACGACTCTTCATCACCACGGCCACCGCAACGTGACGGTGTCAGAAATGAACAAAGCAAGACTTGATATTGTCAAAAAGCTAGGTTAGTATGGGTCAAGTGTGTGTCGGGCACGCGCATGAACCGTTTCTACATACATACATACATATGGTCACGTCTATATCCCTTGCGGGGTAGACAGAGCCAGCAGACTTGAAAAAGACTGAATGGCCACGTTCAGCTGTTTGGCTTAATGATAGAATTGAGATTCAAATAGTGACAGGTTGCTGACGCAACGCCTAAAAAAGAATCCCAAGTTTGTAAGCCTATCCCTTAGTCGCCTTTTACGACATCCATGGGAAAGAAATGGAGTGGTATTATTATTTTTTGTACTGGTGTCGTGTGGTTCCCGGCACAAAAACAAAAACGGAATCAAATTATTATAAAAAAAATAATGAAATTAAAGAATACATTATTGTTGCACCTATTTATTTATGTATGTAGTGTAGGTATATTGTTTATTTATTGTAGTTTTTATTTATATATATATCTATTAGTATTCTTTTTTTTTATATTTTGTGTAAGTAGGTATACATATATTTATTTAGTTGGACCCCACATAAAGTTCTCTGTCAGACCCAATGGTTGACTGGTAGATAATGCTTCTAGCATAAAGTCCGCCAATTGTGCTATACATACATTTGTATTTTGTGCAATGAAGTTTAAATAAATAAATAAATAATTGTTTTTTTTTTCAGACACTGGTTTCAGACTAGTAACGCCTGATGTTTTGGCGTCAGAAAAACCACAGTTCGACATTATTGTCGATTGTACAGGTAAGGTCAGGTCAGGTCAGGTCAAGAGTACCCGACACCGCCGAGCTTGCATGATGAGAGTTATGAATGTGGATGAAGCGAAAGAATGCAAAGATTGTGGCAAGTGGAAAGATGTAGTCTCTGCCTACCCCTCCGTAGTAAAAGTATTTTATGTATGTACATGTAAAACAGACATACATACTTCATGCAAGCTCGGCGGTTTCGGGTACTTTTGACCTGACCCTTTACCAGGACGTCCTTAATTTGATCAAGATATGTTCGTCTAGGTCTTCCCACTCCGACCTTTCCCTCCACACCCTCCATGTATGTCTGCGTAGTCAACCTGCTTTCATTTATCCTCTCCACATGACCGAACCATCTCAACATACTCTTTTCTATTCCTGAAACTACATCTTCTTTCACATCACAATAAATAAAACACTTATTTAATTAAGATTCCATCTAAGACTTCAAACTTACGTTGTTAAAGAATAATGCCGTTTAATTCCATCAAATTAACTACTGCTTTTAGATGTTTAAGACATTAACATAACTATCTAAAACAGCGTAAATAGAGTAAATTTTAAATAAATAATAAATAAATATATGCGGGATTATATACGGATTGAGTTAGCCTCGAGTAAATAATATCAGGTTATGATTATTTCAAATAAAAAATGTCATTTATTGTCGGGACTTTTACCAAGGGACGATAGAGACTTGATATTATAAACCTACTTAAAAATTAAATGAATCTTCTATACCTATACGTAATTTCTTTTAAAAAATAAATAATATTTTTCAGGTGTCGGCAAAGTAATGGAGATAAACTTCAGTTATCTTCGGCACGGCGGGAAATATATTCTTTTTGGATGCTGCCCACCCACACACCAGGCTTCGTAAGTATTATATACTAGCCGTGCCCGCGACTTCGTCCGCGTGGAATAGTTATTATGGGCATCATTGAAGCCCTCAAGGATGAATGATTTTCCCCGTTTTTTTTTTACATTTTCCATTATTTCTTTGCTCTTTGTTGTTGCAGCGTGATGTTATATAGCTAAAAGCCTTCCTCGATAAATGGTCATTCGACGCGACAAGAATTTTTCAATTCGGAACAGTAGTTCCTGAGATAAGCGCGTTCAAACAAACAAACAAACTCTTCAGCTTTATAATATTAGTATAGATAGCATTAATTCTAACCGGCCTTTTTAATGCACATGATGTTTTTCTCATTGCTGGAAATCCGTTATTTTTGAATACGAATCAAGTCTCTTTCTCTCTAAAAAAACACAAAATGTCTCCTATCTCGCTCATTAGTAGAACAATAGCGGACAGTTCAGTTCGCGGATTCAAATCGCGCGCTCTGATTGGCTCAACCGCTTAAATATTTTCCCGCCATAAAAAAATTTTACTTCTGCGCTGGTATAAATCAATGTAAATAAATAAATAAATATATACGGGACTAATTACACAGATTGAGTTAGCCTCGAAGTAAGTTCGAGACTTGTGTTACGAGATACTGACTCAACGATACTATATTTTATAATAAATACTTATATAGATAAACATCCAATGCCCAGGCCAATCAGAAAAAGATCTTTTCACATCACGCCCTTACCGGGATTCGAACCCGGGACCACCGATGTCAGACAGGCGTACTACCGCTGCGCCACAGAGACCGTAATAGGCCGTAATGTAAGCGGTTTGCAATGTTTATATTGTACAAAATTAATGACTTTGTAAATGTTTTCAGAGTAAACCCATTCATAATTTACGACAAGGAGCTGACAATAATTGGCGTTAAAATTAACCCGTTCAGTTTTAATAACGCTATCGGTTGGTTGCAGGCTATGGGGAGCAGGTAATTTATTATTTATTTATTTATTTAGAAACCTTATAACTTACTGGTAAGTAATATTTAACAATCACTATCGTATAAACATGCCGCCGTGCCGTGTGGTTCCCGGCACCAATACAAAAAAGAATACGACCAGTCCATCTCTTTCCCGTGGATGTCGTAAAAGGCGACTAAGGGATAGGCTAACAAACTTGGGATTCTTTTTTAGGCGATGGGCTAGCAACCTGTCACTATTGGAATTTCAATTCTATCATTAAGCCAAATAGCTGAATGTGGCCATTCAGTCTTATCATGACTGCTGGCTCTGTCTACCCCGCAAGGGATATAGACGTGACCATATGTAAACAACTTGAAACAAATTTTCAACATTTCGCTTTCAAACTAAGTTTGCCAGTTAACTTTTTAAATAGAAAAAATCCAAAAACAAGAATTTTTGGATAATTACGTGATTTTAAGAATATATGTACCTACCTACATATAATTCCATCATTGAGCCATACAGCTGAAAGTGGCCTTTATTTTCAAAACTGTTGACTCTGCCTACCCCGCAAGGGATATAGACGAACCAATAGTCTTGAAAAGACTGAAAGGTCCCTTTCAACTGCACGGCTGTAACATGTTATCAATGTTTTTGAAATATAGGTACTTACCTGTCATGTAGGTAGATTCAGTTTTTTTTTAAATTTAATATTGGATTAGGCATTCATCTTTCATCTCACCTGATGGTAAGTGACGATGAAGACGAACATGTTACGCGCCTATCTAAGAGAACGAATGAATGAATGATTTATTACGCATTGAATGAGTCATAATACAGTTACTCATTTAATTCTAATTTTGAACAGTTCGCGGACAGTTCTGTCTGGGATTATAGATGCAGGCAGTTTTTTTTTTTGTTTTTATACTTAAGCATTATGTTGGCAATATTTTTCAAGATTGGATTTTCAAGATTTATTTTAGTCACAGATAAAAGTCGCGCCGATGGGCACCTGCTATTTGATACAGGAACATTTTCAGATGCAGGCAGTTAACTACACAACTTGGCTTCTCGAAAAAAGTTAACTTACCGAATCATTCCGTTCTCAGGTACTTAGACTACAGCAAGTTGGGAGTGAAGACTTACGCACTATCGGAGTACCAAAACGCACTAGACGATTTGAAAGCCGGTGCCATATCCAAAGCTGTGTTTAAAATCAAATGATGATGTTTTATTGTTGAAAATTAAATGTTATTGAGTTTAGTATATGGTTTTATTTGTGTTAATACCAGCTATGTGTATTTAGTGTGCCGTGTGGTTCCCGGCACCAATACAGAAAAGAATAGGACCACTCCATCTCTTTCCCATGGACGTCGTTAAAGGCGACTAAGGGATACGCTTAAAAACTTGGGATTCTTTTTTAGGCGATGGGCTAGCAACCTGTCACTGTTTGAATCTCAATTCTATCATTAAGCATTTGGCTTAGCTGAACGTGGCCTTTCAGTCTTTTCAAGACTCTCGGCTCTATCTACCCCGCAAGGGATATAGACGTGACCATATGTATGTATGTATTTGTATGTGGCTTTTGTTTGCCGTACTCCAAAATAAACGGAAGTAGGTAAGTTATATTTCAATCGCGATCGGTGTAATTCCATTATTATTTGCATAAAAGAGACCGCCCGTGACTTCGTCCGCGTGGAATCGATCCAGTGGGAACTCTGGTATAAAAAGTAGCCTATGTGTTATTCTGGTTCTTCAGCTACCTACATACCAAATTACATCGTAATCGGTTCAGTGGTATTTGCGAAACAGAGTAACTAACATCCATACATACAAACTTTCGAATTTATAACATTAGGAGGAATATACAGACTTCCTACCAAATCAGTAAAAAAAAAATTGTCTGTAAATTGAGTACTATATTTTATAATATGTACCGAAATTTGAGTAAATTTAATAACCTTGACCTTCGTATTTCCAAAAACACGCAAACGGAGTTGCGAGCTTCAACTCTTAGTAGATATACTTAATATAAAATTGGGATTCCTCTTTTAGGCGATGGGCTAGCAACCTGTCACTATTGGAATCTTAATTCTATCATTATGCCAAACAGCCGAACGTGGCATTTCAGTCTTTTGATGGCCGTTGGCTCTGTCGACCCCGCAAGGGATAAAGACGTGATTATGTATTTTTATAGTACCTATAATTTCTAGGCTAACTTTTAGTCTTATTTGGTCTTACTCTTTAGAGGAGAACTACTCCATATCTTCCCATGAATGTCGTAAAAGGCGACTAAGGGAAATGCTAATAAACTTGGGATTCTTCTTGAAGGCGCTATTATCGTAAATAAGCTATTAACTTGACACTATTTGAATCTCAATTTATAAATAATCTCACTCTCGCAATGGATATAGACGTAACTATATGTATATGGGTCAGGCCGCGAAAATTGTCAATTGTATCACAAAAGTAACACAAGACATTTTGAGTTACCATAACACAAATGTAACCCAAAAGCAACGAACATTTTGGGTAAAGTTCGTTTCAGATTGGTGACTAAAATAACCTTAACGAATATAAGTAAGTAACTGCAGTAAAAATGAAGTAGGTAATGAAAAAGTAAATAAATAAATATATACGCGACAAATTACACAGATTGAGTTAGCCTCGAAGTAAGTTCGAGACTTTTGTTACGAGATACTAACTCAACGATACTAGATATATTTTATAATAAATACTTATATAGACAAACATCCAAGACCCAGGCCAATCAGAGAAAGTTCTTTTCTCATCATGCCCTGGCCGGGAATCGAACCCGGGACCTCCGGTGACACAGACAAGCGCACTACCGCTGCGCCACAGAGGCCGTAAAAAAGGGTTTGAATAAAAGACTTTTGTAATTTTACCAATATTTTTAATTTCAAAAATATTATGAACACAACTAACTTTCTGTTATACTGCACATACCACTACTACTAGCAGGGAAAACTTGTAGAATCCCGATTATCCGAAATTCCGATTATCCGGACTCGCGTCACGGCTCCAGTACCGCGCTACTAGACATGTGGGGACAAGTTTAAACGCGCCTCCGAATGTTTACTCCCGCTCTCATCTCAAAGAAGAGACTGACACTGAGGGTGAATGTCAAGGAACATCTCACGCAGAAGCTTTTGAAGCTCTAGAAATAGCTTTTAAGTGGTTTGAAAGACAGGAGAAATCGGATTCCTTACAGCTGTTACAACTGAAGCGCATCAGGGATTTGGCTGCAATGAAAAGATGTGATTCATTACGACAAAGATCAATAACAAGTAATTTTCAACCAAAATTGTAAATAACATTAATACATATTACAATGTCATTCATTATATTTGAACCACATATAAAAACCCCGCGTATATTTGGTTCTTTTATATCACTTGTGTACCACAGACATTGACCAGTAAAATTAACTCATCGCGGTTTGTAAATTTGAAAATATTTTTTTAAAGTAAATAGAATACTTAGGTAAACATTTTTTTAGGGCTCTCAAATAACGCAATACCTACAACCAAAACAATTACTTATATTTTTTCTGTTTGCCTATTTTATCTGGCTGGAAGAAGCACGACGGAGAGGAATCAAACATCAATAATTATTATTTCAACGGGAGATTGTAGGTAGCACCATTTAAACTAAACGACTTTCAATTCACAGAATGTGAATGCGGCTTTACAAATCTATTGTGTTACGCAACACGTAAATTTGTGTTACAATAACACAGAAGTAATACAAGCGTAACACATATGTCATACAAAAGCAACACAAAAGTAAAATATTTAAAATATTTTTTGGTTATAACTTGGTTATTTATTACAATTAGACGCTTATGAGCGATTCCACGCACACTTTAAAACACTTTGCATAGAAATTCGGTACAAAAATAAACAAATCTCTGTTACTTACCTTCAAAATCACAATTTTAAATTTTTTATTCAATCAGAGCAAATTATGTAACGGACTTTCAAAATGCCTCCTGTGACAAAACAACATTGTCTGCCTTTTTTACATTTATATGTCGGTAACAGTGATGCCATATTAATACTTTGTTTTGCTATTTGGTAGTTTTAATCAAAACAATGGGTATAAATTCGTCACACAAAAAAAAATGTAACACAAAAGTAAAACGCTTTTTTTATTTTAAACTGTCGTCAAACAAGTTATATCTGGAATTTTTGCACCGGTATTACAGTAACAGTAGGGGCTATCATATTATTCTTCGATGGTAAACATATATTTAAGGTATACTTTACAATTTATGGAGTATATCTTCATAATGGTAGTTCGACAAAAAGCGACCAAAAGTCACACAAAAAAATTGACAATTTCGGCGGCCTTACCCATATATGTATCGACACATCCTTACAAACTTTTGAATTTATAAGTTATATCAGTGGTCAACGGGCTGTGGGTCTGAGGGGTCAGTCACAATAAAAAAAAAAGATTTTCAGATCGTTCAAGGTGTGTCTTATCTAGTTGTCATCTTCTCTGTCAAATCCATGGTCTTTTTTTCCTAATCTGTCAATTTTGACTAAGGGATATGATATGATTATTAACTTGGGATTCCATTTTTAGGCGAAGGGCTGGCAACCTTTCACTATTTGAATCTCAATTTTATCATTAAGCCAAATAGCTAAACGTGGCCTATCAGTCTTTTCAAGACTGTTGGCTCTGTCTACCCCGCATGGGATATAGACGTGACTGTATGTATGTATGTCAGCTTTGTTCGTCTAAATGTCAAGTCAGAGAGTAGTGCCTGTCTATGGAGGCCGAACGGACGCAACTAGTAGGAAGGATAAACTGTTAAACGAAACTAAGATCGACAAAATATTATATTATTGACACATATTTTGTTAAAATCAAGACAAAATGTATTCCTTCATGGTTTAAATTTAATATCTAGATGTATTTAGGATATATGACGTCAGGTGAAAACACTTCAGTGTAGTTTCTTCCGTTTACTGTTAAAGATTTATTTAAAAGTAGTGTTCACCTCGTAATAGGTTACCTACATTGAATCTTGTTTTGAAAATAAATCTCAATTTACAAACTTTAATACGACTAGCTCTTATACTATAAGCAGTACTATGCGGTCACTGGGTTAGTATTGCTATCCACCTATTGTCTAATCTGCGTGGGCGCTTCTTAGTACAGGTTCATTGTTCAAAATCAATTGACGAGGAAAGCAGATGTACTTGATGTTGTCCGCGATTCCTCCTGCGTGAACTCATTTTTATAACAAAGGGAAGAAGAGTACCTACGGAAGATCAGTTCAAGATTACTCTTAATCGACGAGCTTACTTCCTCCTTACTTTAGTCCCGGTTGCATCCTCACCTCACTGGAGAGGAGTCCGGGGTAGGCCTTTGACCATGGATCCTAGATTGGGTGAGTCAGGTTTTTACACGAAGTGACTCCCGTCTGAACTCCGCAATCTTTGCAGGGGAATATAACCCGTATTGGATCGATCATGGTTACACATCCAGTTGCCTGAATGTGCAGGTATCCTCACGGCAGGAGCATCGGTTAGTATACAAACTAATGTTATCAATGTACATGACCCAGGTGGAATTTAATCAGACCCCCAAGCAAATTTGAGAAACTATAAAATTAAATGTAAACAGCCAGTTGATTAAACGCCGTGTGGTTCCCGGCACCAATAAAAAAAAGAATAGGACCACTCCATCTCGTTCCCATGGATGTCGTATAAGGCGACTAAGGGATAGGCTTATAAACTTGGGATTCTTCTTTTAGGCGATGGGCTAGCAACCTGTCACTATTTGAATCTCAATTCTGTCATAAAGCCAAACAGCTGAATGTAATCAATCAGTCTCTTCAAGATTGTTGGCTCTGTCTACCCCGCAAGGGATATAGACGTGACTATATGAATGAATAAATGAACATTTAAACAGTCGGTTAAAGTTAAAAATACATTGTCCCTTTAACCTTTCAATGCTTTTGTCCCAATTTCCATCCGCCCACGATTCCTATAGAAATCTTATTGATATTATCTGACATACTGACATTCTATACACGATTATTGTGAATGCATTGTTGACAATGTTCAACAGACTTTGGTGGTCGAGCGGTTAAGGTGTCCGACTTAAAACAGCCCGTCCCAAGGTTCATTCGAGTGCTAGAGCGGTCATATGATTTACATAAATTTACGGGTATTCAGGATCAACCACACATGTAAGTTAGAGACTTGTGTTAGAAGTTACTTGCTGAAAAATATTATAGTACCTATATAATAAACTAGCTATGCCCGCGACTCCGTCCGCGTGGAAAAGTAATTTTGGGCATCATTGAAGCTCTCAAGGGTGAATGATTTCCCCCGTTTTTTTTTTAACATTTTCCATTATTTCTTCGCTCCTAATGGTTGCAGCGTGTTGTTATATAAAGCCTTCCTCGATAAATGGTCTATTCAACGCAAAAATAATTTTCCTATTCGAACCAGTAGTTCCTGAGATTAGCGCGTTCAAACAAACAAACTCTTCAGCTTTATAATATCACAGTAGATATAGATTTATGTCATTCTTTGAGAAAGTAAATTATTTATACCTTACTTTGCTCTGTGGCGAGATGAAATCTCAATAACAGTAACAGTTACATACAATATGTGAGTCATGACAGTGACAGATGGAAGTGACACATTATTATGCACTTTAACCACAGAATAATTATAATTATTACCTAAGTATTGTGTAAAATTAAGTGACAGGATAAGTAACAGCATGATATGGAAAAAGCTATCATTGTGTATAAAACTGACAGGACAACAATTAACGAAATTTTAATATGTGAATCATACATATAATCACGTCTACATCCCTTGCGGGTTAGACAGATCCAACAGTCTTAAAAAGACTGATAGGCCACAGCTTCAGCTATTTGGCTAAATGATAGAATTGAGATTCAAATAGAGACAGGTTGCTAGCCCATCGCCTAAAATAAATAATCTCAAGTTAGCAAGCCTATCCCTTAGTCGCCTTTTACGACATCCATGGGAAAGAGATGGAGTGGTCCTATTCTTTTTTGTATTGGTGCCGGGAACCACACGAATATGAATATGTGAATCAAGATGCATAAATTGTCAGAGTTTTTGGCGGGAGCTCAAATGTTATGTTGTTTGTGCTATATTATATTATGTGGGTAGGCAGAGACTTGGTACTTCTTTCCACTTGCCACGATCCCTGCATACTTCCTGCGCTTCATCCACATTCATAACTCTCTTCATGCAAACCCGTCAGTTTCAGTTTTCGTAGGAAACTGCTACTATTTTTACTGTTATTTTATAGACTATTAATAATTTCTGAGTGTCGATTATTCATCATTCGTGGATGAGCATGAGTGTTGAAGACTGTTACAATAATGGATTTGTGACTTTTTATGTTGTCCCAAAAACTACCAAGAAATAGCGAAGGAAAGATGAACATTTTATAACGAGGACTGACTAAAACCTAAAATAAGACTGGCAAAAATAACCTCATTAAGAAATTTGATTGCCACAAAATGACAAGAAGGAATAGGCCCTAGTTCATTATCTATACTAATATTATAAAGCTGAAGAGTTTGTTTGTTTGAACGCGCTAATCTTAGGAATTACTGGTTCTAATTGAATCAATCTTTTTGTGTTGAATAGACCATTTATCGAGGAAGGCTTTGGGCTATATAACATCATGCTGCAACTTTAAGGAGCGAAGAAATAATGGAAAATGTGAAAAATCCTTGAGGGCTTCAATGATGCCCAAAATAACTATTCCACGCGGACGAAGTCGCAGGCACAGCTAGTATATAATAAGCTAAGACATTTCTCTATGAAATGAGAGAGATATTTGCCTGCGTGCCATCCGTTATGTGATGCAATCGGCCTCGTAGTGGATTGGCGCCATATTCATAACTTATGTGAAGTATGGTCAGGGTACGGTTAGAATAAAAATTAATTCAAATTCAAACTTTTATTTGCATAATATGAGTACAACAAGGTCTTAAATTTATATGTATACCAGATCTTTATATTTACCCTTTCGGATGTTGTAAAACATTTATTATGTATTAGTAGACATACAAACTTATACATACCTAAAGGTACCTACTTAATATCACATTATAATTTTAAATCTAATTAGAATTGTTTAAACCTAGTATTGCACAATTTATATTTAGACATTTTTATTCAGTTATTTGTATGTTATACACACTGTGAAACCTTAAATCTTTCCCTATCATTATCTTTCATATTTCAATAATTTTTTTAACTGTTTTTCTGCAATCAAAAGACCAATGCTGTGCGTTATTGTTTTTGTCATACTAAGTAGGTACTTCTATAATTCTGTTATGTACAATAAAGTATTTTTTACTTCCACATTTGTCTCGGACTAATGTAAACTACTTTATTTTATATAAAATAGGGTTTCATTTAGACAATGGTTTGGCATTAGCTGTGTAAATCAACTTTCTCAAGTCTCAATTTAACTAAACGTGTAGCTCCTAAGTGAATTATTACTAATTATGTCTTGGCTCTGAGAAGCGTTTTCTGTGTCAAAATTCAAAATGTCAAATTAAAAAAAAAAGAAAGCCATTTTTATTTTTTTCACCTATTTTTTTAACAAATTATCTTTACTGACTGTACATAAATACACCTGCTGCGTCGTACAATTTGTCCTTTCCAGTCATAATGGGTCAAAGTTAAACACAAGATAAAATGCTAATGTCTGCAAACCAAACTGGGTTAACATTTAAGGCGAAAAAAACCTACATTACTCCAGTTTTATCTAGTTTATTCGAAAATTAGATACGAGCCTTATCTATTTTAATTGACGATTTGTTTGTTTTCATTATGCGGGAATTAGGTAAATGAACAATGTATTCTCTCGCCCACATTTCTATTCTAAGTTTGGATAATTGCGAAGTTATTGGAGAAAATGCTGCAGTACAGTTTGTTACTTATTGCTTCTTCGGCACTGACGCTTTGGTCGTAGTAAACTTAGTTTTCCAACCAAACCAATTCTGTGAAACCATAAGTTATTATGATTATTAAGTGATGTTTAAAATGTCCCAAAATAATGTAGGTATTAACATTTTGAATTTGAATTGAATTTGAATTTGAGCACAGACTTTCACGTTTTTTTATAAAAAGCAGAAGTGCAGAAGCGACGGTCTCGAAAATACTGAACGATCAATTTCAAGTGTATAGCATAATTATGGAATTCCTAATCCTATAACAAGTAATCCATTTCCTTTTTTGAGTCGATTTGATTGCTAACTGATACACTTACGGTGAGAGAATGATCGTGAGGAAACCTGCACATTCAGGCAACTGGAACTGGAACTGGCAACCAATATACTAAAGCACAACACTTCAGGGATCGTCAGTATTTACATGAATATATTTTAAAGAGCCTAATTTTATTACAAAAATATTTAATCACTTAAATAAATATGGGAATTACATACTTACCAATAACCTACCGATGGTCAATTTTGCTAAACTTCAATTATGTAAAACTATTTAAGTACTAAATAATTCTAAGATAGGTATACAAACCAAAATTAATAAGAAAATCAAACCTTAGCCCCCCCTTAATAAATTAAGGATATAGGTAAGTTATGAAAATGGAAAAATATTAAATTATTCCGATTTTTCATTAAACATTGATTAGTCAACTATTTCTCGGGTGACATTCAACTTTTTATTACATTCGAGATTTGTTTTGAAGATAGATTTCGAGATAATTCTTGCGGATAAGTTGAATTTCCATGAAAATATTGTAATTAAAATAATTAAATTGATTTGGGTATAAAGTCAACATTGATATTTTTAGGGAGCTTTAATTTTAAAAATACTTATCACGTTTTTTAATAGACGTCGTGCCTTTTGTTTCGTAATTTCTGCAAAACTTTTGAAAAATGTAGTAATATTGAAATTGCGATTAATAGATTTATTTTGACGAAAGAAATACTATTATTTCCATTGAAAATGTAATTTATTGTTCTCTTAATGGCTTAAGAAAGTGGCTCTTGAGAAAGGCTCTATAAATAAACGTTGTTTACAATACAAAAGTGCACAAAAACAAGCATTTTTCACCTTGACCCCAAAACATAGAAAAATAACAAAACACATTCTGTTTTCGAACTATATTAAGCACCATTTAAATAACAACCACACATTGTCCAAATCTAAAGGATTCATCTCGAGATCAATTCTTTGACACACATTCCCATCTGCGTTTCAGATACTGACATTGTCTCCTTGTCCGGCGAAATAAAAAAAAATCGTTCGAAAGCAATAAACTCCATTCTGATTTTGGTAGCCGCGACGTGTGAGCGTTTATGCCATGACATATTAAAAAAAAATACGTTCGTATCCGATTCCGTGTTCGATTTGAAGAGTGGAAGTGCACGAATTAAAAATGAAATTTATATTTTTATTTTTTTTAGTGGCCATTGTTAAATGCGATTATTTTTTACACAGAATAAATCATATGGAATATTATAAAAATAAAACGCGTCCGTCGAAAAAATTCGAGAGTTTTTCAACTAATTATTTTAATCAGAATTTTCTCAAACTTGATAAAGACGATAAAGTTAAGTGTGGTACGAGAACCGTTGACTTCAACCCTCGAAGGACTGGAAAGATTGTTGGAGGCACGGAAACACCTTATGGAGCATTTCCCTGGCAGGTGAGTCTTAAAAAATACTATTGATAAGTGCTTATGTTTTTCAATCACTCGCATCAGTTACAGAAAATTCACAGTACGTAATCCTGTAAACATACATTTTTATAGCTTTGCTTGAAGAACTTTTTGACCGTGGCCTTTCCTGCGGCTTCAGCTAAGGAAAGCTTCTTAAAATACTATTTTTAGTTTTTAAATAGAAAAGTGAAAAGACTAATCAAAAAAGTATTTAAGTCATGTTAGCAGTTCAATATCTGCTTAAAAAAATTGTGTTTGAATGTTTTCATTACAACCTAGGCACTGGCTCAACCTACTCTCATAACGGGTGGCTTTTCAAACTCTATGCATAATTACCATCAAGTCGCTGCCAACATACTCAAACTTAACTAATTATTCATACAAAGAAAAAAAACCTTACATAACCTGTGTTTAAATGACACACAAATGCGCGCCAAAACAAAAGCGCGCGTTCTGCAAATTTGACGGCGCGCCATTTTGAAATTATCCTTTGTATTTGTAATTTGAAGGTAATTGGCCACTTTCGCCTGCTTCTACGAAATCGATTTTCCTTTGTTTTCAATGTTCTTTCGCAACTCTTGCACTAGTATAGGTGAGCACATACTCTACATCCATTTTTTTCATTCATACTCTGGTCTCATTGCGCCAAAGAGCTGTCGAGAAAGATGAAAGTTAGGAGAGAAAGAAAGAGTTTAGGTTAAATAAACTAATTACATAACTACTATACTCGTTGTACAAATTCTTTGGTATAAAACCAGTAAATCATAAACCCACCCACAAACAATATTGAGCAACTTAATGATTATGCACCTATAAATGCATATTGCAACATGAACTCGACAAAACTGTACAATCTGTCGTTTTGGCACCGACATTATGGGTATGATTGATAATTGTATGTTTTGTATTTAAATGATTTTGATTGCGATATGACGGTGTCTCTGGCGCAGTGGAAAGTTCTTGTCACTGAGTCATAAAGGTCCTGAAAACCCTTACTCGTAAATATATAGGTAACCCTCGAAAAAGGTTAATGCGAAAGTAACTCTGTCTTTAGAACGAAATCTTTCATTTTAGTACTCTGTCATTTCGCAAACCTGTCATTTTGATAAATCTGTCTTTTTAATAATCGGGCAATTTGTGACAAATTACAAAAAATTGGCGATTTACAAATCTGGCATTTTGAATTTTTGACGTTCTCTTATCAAACAGTTCGATCGTTTTGTTAAAGATTGGCCTTTACAGATTACCTACCTAAGGTTCAAACGTTTATCTACATTAAATAAACACATTTCTTTGCAAGTCAGAGCCAACAGTAGTTACTACACAAAATCTTAATGTTATTAATGTAAGTGATTATAATAAATTTGACAAAGATTCAAATTGCTCGAGAAATAAAACATCTTTTAGGTATAATTAACATTATTAACGGTTGACAAAATTAATTGATGGACTTTGCTTAATCAGGCGCATCAATCAATATACAGCTGAACGTGGCCTTACATTCTTTTCGAGATTGTTCGGGCTCTGTCTACCCCATTAGGGATAAAGACGTGACTATATTATGATGTTTAGGTACCATTGTGCCGTGTGGTTCCCGGAACCAATACAAAAAAGGATAGGACCCCTCCATCTGTTTCCCATGGATGTCGTAAAAGGCGACTAAGGGATAGGCTTACAAACATGGGATTCTTTTTTAGGCGACAGGCTAGCAACCTGTCACTATTTGAATCTCAATTCTATCATTAAGCCAAATAGCTGAACGTGGCCTTTCAGTCTTTTCAAGACCGTTGGCTCTGTCTACCCCGTAAGGGATATAGACGTGATGATATGTATGTATGATGTAATTTCAGGTGGAGATACAAATGTTGGACCCTGACAAGTTGTCATTTGAACACCACTGTGGGGGCGCTGTCATCGCAGAGCGGCTAGTGCTGTCTGCTGCCCACTGCTTCGATAAAGTGAGTCCTTTGAGCTTAGATGAGTACTTATACTTTAGGAATTTATACTTTTCTGTATCACATACATACATACATATGGTCACGTCTATATCCCTTGCGGGGTAGACAGAGCCGACAGTCTTGAAAAGATTGAATTTTTTGTATCAATTTTATAATAATGGCAAATATGGAATTTATTTTCATAATAGGATACTATATTGTATCTTGGGTAGCTACTAGGTATCTCTGAATAACCTCCACAAATCCAATTATGGCACTTTTTATTTTTAAGTGCCGTGTGGTTCCCGGCACCAGTACAAAAAAGAATAGGACCACTCCATCTCTTTCCTATGGATGTCGTAAAAGGCGACTAAGGGATAGGCTTACAAACTTGGGATTCTTTTTTTAGGCGATGGGCTAGCAACCTGTCACTATTTGAATCTCAATTCTATCATTATGCCAAATAGCTGAGCGTGGCTTATCAGTCTTTTCAAGAATCTTGGCTCTGTCTACCCCACAAGGGATATAGACGTGACCATATTTTTTTAAGCAACTGCTGAAAAGCAGCGTCATGACCATGTCATGACATAAAGCTGAGTGGAACCTTCTTGGTAGCATATCTATAAGTTAGATAAAATTTTTAGGTTATTTTTTAGAAATTTAGTTAAATCATGATGGACACTCAAAATAATACATACTCTTGCTCCCAGCAACCGTTACACTTGGAGCATATCAGGCTGGTGGTCGGAGAACATCGTCTGAAGCTGCAGGACAAGCACGAGAACAGATTCCTGGCGGAGAAGGTGGTTCCTCATCCAGAGTTTAGAAAGAGTGAGTACCGTCAAGTTCAGAAACATTTCACTGATAAAATCGATAAGATACATACCTATATGCATGCTTACATAAGTATAGTCACGTCTATATCCCTTGTGGGGTAAATAGAGCCAATAGTCTTAATACGTCCCCACATTTAGTCAGAAGATAAAAGAATTGGGATTAATTTCAACCGCCTTCAAAAAAGGTAGTTTTTAGTTTAACCCCAACGTATATATATTTGTCCGCGGTTATCTCGCGTTACGTTAAACCGATTTCGATGCGGTTTTCAGGAAAGCGTTTGTTGCACTAAGGAAATTGTGTTAAAACTTAAACAGACTTAAAAAAAGGGAATTTCAATTGTAAGCGGTTCTTATTTCACAAAAGTTATTTTACCTCACACCAATCCACCTAAAACATTGCAGGTGGCCCTCACAGCAACGACATCGCTTTAGTAGTGGTCTCCCGATCAGGCCACGGGGTACAGTTCAACTCTCACGTCCGCCCCATCTGTTTACCTGACACAGCCGACAGCGCTGGGCGCTGGTGCGCCGTCAGCGGCTGGGGGTACCAGGCAGGTACAGATATATTTCAATTTAAGACAATACATACAAACATACATAAAATCACGCCTCTTTCCCGGAGGGGTAGGGAGAGACTACCTCGTTCCACCTGCTACGATCCCTGCAAACTTCCTTCGCTTCATCCACATTCATAACTCTCTTCATGCAAGCTCGGCGGTTTTGGGTACTTTTGACCTGACCCTTTACCAGGACTTCCTTAATTTGATCAAGATACGTTCGTTGTCTAATTTTAGACAATCATTGTAAAAAATTAGGTATTTGCTGAATAGAATAAGCCCTCCCTGCAAAGTTTGCGGAGGTCAGATGGGAATAGCTTCTTGACAAAACATTAATACATACATATAGTTACGTACATCCCTTGCAAGGAAGACAGACCCAACAGTCGACATTTGACGTCGACTTTGACGTCAACCAATGTTGTTAAACCATACGTTTTGACAATTATTAAGCGATACGAAGTATATTATAATGAATAAAAATTTTGAATATGAATTTGAATTTTTAATTTGAGTCTCGAAAAGATTGAAAGGCCACGTTGAGCTGTATGGCTTCGCGATGGAATTGAGATACAAATAGTGACATGTTGCTGACCCATCGTCTGTCAAAACCTGACTCACCCAATCCTTGATCGTGGTCACAGGTGCACTTCGGACTTCAATCCAGTGAGGTCAGGACCCAATAGAATTACCGCCTGGAGGAAGAACACACAAATGTATATTCGGTCGTTCAATGAAAATGACTGAATAAAAGTATATTTGTGATACCATTGGTACACTGTTGTATATGTAGATTTGAAGACTGGGGGTAGAAATGGTTCCCACGGACTCCCAGGGGTGAACATCAGGGGATCATCTGGTCCAGAATGGGAAATTTTTGTTAATTGTTAATGGCCAATTCTGATGTGAG
Source organism: Amyelois transitella (assembly GCF_032362555.1). NCBI lineage: Eukaryota > Metazoa > Arthropoda > Insecta > Lepidoptera > Pyralidae > Amyelois > Amyelois transitella. Next base: position 3,397,843 of record NC_083533.1, read on the forward strand.
ATCATTTCAGCCATTTAAGGCATCTGAAATGGCTTCACATGTCTTCTTATAAACGCAGAGCTCGCGATATTTTTGGTGACAATTGTGGTCACCCATCCAAGTAGGAACCACACCTAATGTTGTTTAACAAGCGCATGCGCTAACTGTGCACTATGACTAAATTATCCAACTTCTTACAGTATGAGAAGACCAGATATTATAATCTAATTTGGAATATATTTTCATTGCAGAGGGTACAGAATCCTTCGCACCAGTTCTAAGAGCCGCTTCAGTGCCAGTTTTAGATCTGGCAACATGTAGAAGAAGCCAAGTCCTTGGAGGTCGCCAGCAGCCCATATTGGACTCTATGATTTGTGCTGGTGAGTTCATTTTAGGTGTAAAATATGGTGCATTGTTTTATTTTATTTTTAACTATCTCAGAATTTTCATGATTCATTTCAGGGATCCTATCAGGCGGTGTGGATGCCTGCCGGGGGGACTCTGGGGGTCCGCTTGCGTGCCAGGCGGGCGCGGGGGGGCGCTGGGAGCTGGCGGGGGTGGTCTCGTGGGGCGCAGGGTGCGCGAGGAAACAGCGCCCCGGGGTCTACACCAGGGTCGCCAGTTACGTGAACTGGGTGCGGGCGACTGCTGCTGGATTGGGGCATAAAATTGGCTATTGATGACTGGAACATAAAGATTCAGATTTATGTTGAGTTAAGCCAACTTTTAAGTACTAAGTACCGTTCGCATGACGTGACATATGATGAAGAAATCCTTTTCTGTGAGTTTTCACGTGTTTTCAAAAATAAATATGGATAAATTCTTATATGTTGGTATAATGAAAATATAATAAAAATGTTTAAAAACACTGTATGGGACAAAAGAGAATAAAAACTGTTAATATGTAAAAGAAAAATTATAAAAGAAACGCAACCTACAAAAAGAGAACGTATTAATTTGAATCTTTAATGATTTCACATTATAATGTTTCACCATGAAGAATCTAATTTTAAAGTATTATTCATTTAATGCCAAAGATTTACAATATAATAATTGTAATAATTAGTTATTTATTAGTTTTATTTACAAAATGTGTAAGTATTACCGTGATTTTTTATCATTTACGTAAAATTTTTAACATTGTGTAATAAATTTTACTAGTTTATACAAAAACATTGCATTTCATACAAAAAATCACGGTGTTATTATTTATTTAATGTAACTACCTATTCTTTAAACAAACTATGAAGATTCTGCACAAAATGTTTAATAAAATTGTATTAGCAAAATAAATAATTTTATTAATTACTGTACTTTGGTTTTAAATCTTTCAATTTTACTTTTGAAAAATATTGGAAATAATTTAATAAGTCCTAACTCGTATAGTGGTTGGACAGTGAACGCAGGGCCCCGTATCATAGACATGAAGGGCAAGGAAGAAAGGGAAGTGCAACTAGACAAAGAAAATACAAGAGTGAGAGAACTTTTAAATTTTTACTCGTAAAATAATATCGTCAATATAACTAAGACACCAAATTTATAAAATAAGTATAATAAAGACATCAGTAAAGCTAGGGCATTTATTATTATTCACAAGCCAAACGTAGACGAAACATATATATTTATTTTAATATACTGTATAATATTTCTACCTATGGTGCATCATAAATAATAGCAGTAAATTAATAAACACTTAAGCAAGATCTACGAGGGAAACATTTTGCAATGATAGTTTTTCTTTAAATACTATGTACATATTATTTATAATGTACTCATAAATTTAACCAACCAGCCAATGCCACCATTATTTTTATTGGTTACAAAGATAATTTTTACATAGTTATCCATACTAATGAAATTTGCAGGGGTTTCCGAACAATAACTTGATAGAGCTCTGCCAGTCCTATCGACTAACTGAAGGTAATTATGATCGCAGTCACGACCAAGATCAAAAACCTCGAAAAATAGCGCCAGTCTTGTCCCGTGAGGTGTCTCCAACTTCCACTCACAAGTTTTAGTTTGGCGATAAACTCCTGGATACAGAGGACTAGTTACAGTACCTTCTGCTCCGTAAAAGTTTCCACCACAACCTCTACCCTTGTCAGTTGCTATGTAAGTAAAATCGAATTTTGTCATATATTCCATGTTGTAAATATGATTGTGTAGCAAAATAGCTTGTCCTGTAGAGAAAAATGGGTTATTGCTTCGAATATCCCCATCAGCGGATGTATAAACTTTCTTTGACTCAGTTGTGTTTCCATCATAAATATTTAAATAAGAATGAGGATATGGATAAATAGGTTCATTCATATAAAGAGATATTGTATAGTTCTCAGGAACACTGATCAGCGTGTAACAATCTTGTGTATTATTATTAAGATTTAAATTGTAACTGTTCATCACTCTCGCATATAGCTCTGTAAAATTTCTTCCACAAACACCAAGCATAGTTACCTCTACGTCAAAGCCTTTATGTCGAGAGAATATCCCATCTGTATAAGTGAATATACTCATAAAAAAAGAGCCAGTCACATAAAGATCTACAGATTTCTTTGAACCACATATCATATATTGTTGGGGTGTACTAACGTTTATTAACGGAATATAAAATGAAACTAAGGCGCCGATAGACGACATTCCGTAAGCACCAAGGATATAATCTTTTCCAAGAGTCATGTTATTTGCAAGGGTGGACGCAGAAATCAATATCCTATCTCTGTTACAAATATTGTCTGTCGTTCCAGATTGTAGATCAAAATCGTTGAAATGAATGTGAGCTATTTGATATTGTGCAACGATGAAATTGTAAACGCAATGGATACCACGAGGTATCGAGCCAGTGTCATAGCCTGGAGATTTCACTCTTTGAATTTTGTTTGATATATTAAATGAAGTCTGACCGCATATAGATTCCTGAATGATTAAATTTGCTGTGAAACCTTCACTGGTTATTTCACCGTCAGTTGATAATCTAACAGCCAAAGTATTTCCCGATGAAACCACTACTGGAGGAAGTGTATGCCCGCAGTACGTCCCAATGACTAAACTGATAGGGTTTAAACCATCTTTGATTTGTAAGAAATCGCAATCGCATTTACTGTAGCCCACAGCAGTTTGATTGACATTACGGCACGGGGCGATGTGGAATGCTGAGAATGAAACTTTTATAACGTGATCGACTGGTGCTAAAATGTTCCAGTGGCAGTCGAGGAAATTCTCGTAAGAAACTTGGGAATTTATATGTGGCGAAGTCAAGGTATATGAAGATGATGTTATATTTATATCACCACCACATCCAACCACTTCTGAATATGAAAATATAACATCTATATTAAATCCTTTTGTTTGTACATAAGGGTCAGTTTTGAACTGAACAGTCATAGTATTTCCTTTACTTTGTATAACTGTGGAGGGATTGACACTTCCACAAATAAGTGCCAATCGTTTTTCAAAATCAATGTTCGGCCCTTCATACACTGCCAAATAGTCATTCATGCATTCAAAAGATTGTTCCAATTCAAAGAAACCTATTTCTAAAATAATTTTCTTGTTCTTAGGAGCCTCAATGAACCAAGTACAGTTCATGTTATTATTATAAGTTGCTAAGGATCCTGATGAAAGTATAGTGGGTTCTGTGATATTCCCACCACAGGAAAAAAGGGAGTACGCCATTTTAAATCCTCTCTTTTGCATAGAGTTATCTGAATTGAAAAGGATTTCGACGTCACTAAACATGACATTAATTGTCGGTATCTCATTCCCGCAATATATTTGAAAATAGTATTGTGAAGTATCTTTGGATATTATTGTCAAATTGTCATTATCACACTCACGTGATCCTTCTAGTTCAAATTCTAAAAACTTTATTTGGAGCATTTTATTTTGGGCCATTAATCTATACGTGCAATGCCTTGATGGGAAATAATAAGGAAAATTAGGACTATACAAATACTGTTCCGTCGTAGTAGCATTATATATGCCATCGCAGATCATACTCCACTTTGCTTCAAATCCATCTAAATTGGTATCATTATCAGTACGCAGTACTATTTTCATTCGATTATGCGTTGAGTTGATAATTGGTGGCAATTCACGACCACATAATCTTGCTACTTCATTGTAATCACCATCTTTCCAATCGTAAACTAAAACGGCATCTTTAGTACAATTAGGAGATTTCTCAATTGCAAATCGATGTATAAATTGAAGTGATATCTGAAATCCCAATTCTTGCACGTCGATCTCCCACTCGCATTCCAAGTTGCTTGAGTAACCTTTAGGAAAATTTGGCGAAAAGAATACTCCAGGATATCTAAGCTGTTCCCCACATTTAGGTGTAGCAGTTTTGACGAAAATTCTCATATTATTACTATTTCTTACCTTGGCATGATATTCCACAAATATATCACTAAACGAAACAACATCTGGTAAATTTTGTGCGTGGTCTTTACAATAATCTAATATATAGTGACGATTATGGTATGATAATCGTCCTATTTTTATGAATTCGTCAACACAGTTCAATTTGAAAGATCCGTCAATTTTTATTTCAATAGAAGTATAAGCATCAGACGTTTTTAAAGCCCAACTACAGTCTAATGATTCATTATATGACTGTGGTATATTATCTAGTATATTTACAGCAGTTTCTTCAATATTAATAAGTCCCCCACATGGCTGTAATTTCCACTGTAAATCGAAATAAAAATGATGACCAGTCCCTTTCCTCACCTTAAATACTATATCCAAATTTGGAATAATATATGAGAACTGACCATTGCAAACTGATTGCCTCTGTTTTTGGTAACCCGATGCTTTGTAATATTCTATCGTTAAAACTGTGTTGGAATATAAGCAATTGCTAACGATAGAGTAAGAAGAATTTACAGTACCTGTAATTGATATTGATTGGTACATATTATTTTCTACTTGGCTATTTTCAGCATGGTATTTCCACGTGCAGATATAGGTATCATCTAAATCTGGTGACTTCAATTGTCCCGTTATTCCACTTAGAGATCCACCGCAAACAGCTTCTTCATTAGAACTAAATCTAGCCTTGAATATAAATCTATCATCATGAAGATTTCGTATTAGTATTACCATAGTATTACTTGAGGATTTGAATGTTGTGTTATGTTTCGTTTTGTCATATTTATCTATGAATGCTATACGCTGATCAAAAAAGTTTTCACTTATGATAATAGGTATTTTTCCAGAATCTAAAATTGTCAAAGTTATTCTTCGGGACTCATCAGGTACTTTAATATTCCAGTGACAATATTCTAATGGAGCATTTTTCGGGTATCTAGGAGTCGTAATAAAGCCGTCAGAAGTCGTAAAGTCTTCATGGCACGACATCTTTGAAGGTTTAAAGGTAAACCGAAAGCCTGAATGGATTCCTCCAAGTGAATACTCATTAAGTTTGCCAATATACAGCTTGATGGTGGCATTATTTACGCTTGTCTGCACAGTCGATAAATCAGTAATAATATGAGAGCAGTACGTTCTCAAAATTTCAATCTTGTTACTGATTGGGTCCCATTCTTCGATTGTTACTTTCGTAGAGCACCCTGCCTGCGGTAAAGTCATATAATGTGGCGTGATTGATAATGACTGTCCTTTGCTGCCTATTATGTTCCATTGACAAACAGTTCCTGGAGGTAAATGTATCGTGTTAGGGTACCCGGGTGACGTGATCTCACCCTGGGAAGAAATTATAGTCCCACCACAAATGTCTATTGATACATTGGCTTTAAATCCATTATTAGGCTCCGAAAGTTCTGTTAAATACTTAATAAAAACGGAATTACTCGTTGATTTAATAGTTCCTGGTTTATTACCACAGTATTGTCCTCTGCTGGGCGAAAGAGCTGATGAACCATCATGGATTTCTACAAATTCTGAATCACAGTCCTCTTTTTTGCGAATATCAAATCTGTCTATAAAGTCAACTCTTAATATTTCTCCAACAGGTCCAGTAATAACCCAGTTGCATTCAGTGTAAGGATCAGGAACATTAGGATAGTTAGGCGAGCTTATAATTTCCCAAGTATGATCGGCATCTAACTTAGATTGAAATCCACAATTACTTTGCATTTCTTCATAATGCAGTTTAAATTTTTGATTGTAATTTCTTTCATTCGTAATAAAACTAACAAGCAAGCTGTTTCCAGATGTTATCATTGCACTCCTATTTTCATGTGAATAACCGCAGTATTTACCATTGGATAGTTTAGGAGAATCCAAAGATTCACCATTGCGCAAAACAATATAGGTTTTACAGTTGTTTTCTGTATTGGTGATATTAAAATTTATGAACTCTAATTTTATGCGACGACCTAAACGAACTTTTACTCTCCAATCACATCTATAAGGTAATCCTTTAAAATCAAAAACAGTAACCTCAATGAATCCCGATGAATCAGTTAAATTAGCCCCGCATGTAGACATAACTTGAGCAAGGAATCCCTTTCTTGTGTGTGAGAAATCACTATGGAAAATAATTTTCATAAAAGTAGAAGCTTCAAAAGATCCTTTAATATCTTTGTATAGACATAAATTTTCTTTCACTGGTTTCCATTCCGCTGGTACATTCGATTCAAATATAGATACATAATCGCCAAGAGTACATGGCTCCCGTTCTTCAATATCGAAATCAGAAAACAGCAATTGTAAATGTCGACCAAGTGTAGTCTTGAATACCCATTCACAATGAAGATTATTGTCATAATGATCAGGATAATTTGGTGTGGAAAAATATTCAGTAAAAAATTCAGGGCCTATAGTAATGGTGTTATTTCTGCCACAGTTTGATTTAGCCATAGCTTGATCTAAATCTCTATCTCCACGAGACCACTGAAGATGAAAAAAAGCTCCCGCGTGTGGTTCATTTAAAGTCAGTTTAATATACGCAGCATTAGATGTGGTTCGCATTATTTCTTCGCTATTGTGTAAAGCTCCACAGAGATTTTTCAAAAGAGGTGCATCTTCATCATATCCATCGTAAATACTTAAGTTGTTTTCGCAAATTTCACTATGAGAGTGTATTAGTAATTTGTCAACTTTTATATTAATAATTCCGTTACTGGTGGTCACACGCCACCAATACTCACCCGTGCCCTCAAACGAGAGTGGATACAGTGGAGAGGCTATTTCACCATAATCTAAATCGGTAATATCATTTCCGTGAATGAAATTATAATGAAGAAGGAATCCGCGACCAGGGTTTTTGTTATCACTACGGAATTGGATGAATAATTGTGACGCTGAAGTAGTATTGCTGGGAAGCACATTGCCACAATAAAGTCCTAGTATTTTGCCGGCCCCGTCACCTTCGCGAATTTCTAGGTAGTCTTCGTTACACTCTTCAGAGAAATCTATATCCAACATGTCGATATTAATTGCGACCTTGTTTCCAGGCGATGTTTTAAGTGTCCATTCGCAATGAGCGTTAACAGGATATGAAGAAGGATAGTTCGGTGAAGCAATGACACCACTTTCTGAAGTTAAAGTTCCGCCACATGCGGAATTCACAGATGAATAATACGCTGAAAATGTTCCAGAAATTCTATCATCATGTGTTCCAAGATAAACTGTGAGTGCATTTCCATGACTAACTATCGTCGGAGGCACCGTGCGGCCACAGTACTCGTCAATAAGTGGGGCATTTTCATCATTTCCATCAAGTACTCTCAGATAAGAATTGGGACACGTTTGATTTGTCCTTTGATCATTATGAATAGGTAACGATAAATGCGTTAACGTTAATGACACCCTTTGTTCTAATCTTGGCGCGAGAATAGTCCAAATGCAGCTGTAATTTGATTGACTTATAAAATTATCAGCATTTATAATTCCGTTTTCTGACGCTGTTATAACACCACCACATACCGTGGAAAAAGTGGCTTTGAATCCTCTAGCAGTTATTCCTTTATTTGTTATAAATTGAACTCGCAACATGTTTTCTTTCGATGTATATACTTTTTGTGACAGCTTATTGCAAATAATATAAGAGTAGTTGCTACTTAATATTCCATGTTTCGTGTCGAATAATCTTATGGAATCACTACAGTCATTTTCTGAATAATTCAAGTCTATATCCATAAATTCAAGCCTTACTCGATGACCATGCAATACTGTAATTGTCCAAACGCAGTCCAAATTACTCTCATAATTTTTGGGATAATTTTTTGAAGTTATAATACCAGATGGCGCGTTCATATAACCACCACAGGTCAAAGGTACTGAATGAAAATGTGCTGTAAAATGTAAATCTTTTAGTGATGAGTTCTTTATCAGTTTCAAAAGTAACAAATTTGACGTCGACTGTACTGTTGCAGTGTTATGACAGAATTTAGTAAGAAGTGGTGAATGTTCATCGGGACCATTATATATTTCTATAGCATCAGTGTTACAGCCGGTCGTCTCTAGTACGTACACTTTCGTAACTTGAAGCATTACACTTGACCCAGCGGGCGTTTCTATCAACCAATAACACTCTATCTGATCACTAGATGATGCCGTTTTATTAAACATGCCAAAACTTTTCTTGATGTGATTTTGGCAACCGTAGCTCAACCATTCTAGTCTAAAGCCTGAATATTTGAACAATCTCATTTTATTTACTGTATTAAAAGATATTTGTAATGTGTTTCCATTTGTACTCATTTGTGGTGGTATATTGAAACCACAATATCGCGGTTTAGCGTTTATAAAATTCGGCTCGCCTATTAGAAGATAATCTTCGCAAGTTGATCGCTGTTCAAGTGGATAAGGACGATTAAACAAAAATCTATTGTAATAGCTGCCGTACATCGGTTGTGCACTTGCAATATTAAAATTAGTAAAAGTTACATTGATTTTGTTACCTTTTGGTACACTGATAATCCATGTACAATTCTTGTTACCCGGATAACTATCAGGATAATTCAAGCTTTCGATAACTCCGTATTGTCCAGTAACATTATTGTTGCATATTGCTTCGTAGTCTAGTAAAAAGCCCTTACCATTCATCGCAAAATCAGATCTAAATTTTATAAATGCGAAGTTGCTTGTAGTTATAATGACAGGAGGCATTTTACAATATCTTCCTAAACCTGGGGATTCGGGATCTCGACCATCAAAAATTTCGACGTAATCATCACAAAATTGTTCTAGTTCAAAAACTGAAAACTTTAATTTTATTTTTGAACCAGGATTTGTAACAATCCTGTAAAAACATTCAGAGCTCTCTGCATATTTTTCTGGATAGTTCGGTGATGATATGAATCCAACTGAACCTGTAAATGTGCCTCCACAACCGGTGACTGTGCTATCCCATTCGATTTGAAATCCACCGCCCCTAGTCCATGCGTCAGAATGGAAATGTATATAAATGGTGTTGGCCATAGAAGTAACTGATTTCCATTTGAATTTACCGCAATATTCACCAATCACAGGAGACGATTCAGACGGACCATTCCTCACTCTTAAGTAATCATGACATCCATTAAAAACACCTGGTTCTTCAACATCGAACTGAGTTATATTTAGTCTGATTTGTTGTCCTGTTAGTACTTTTATCACCCAAATGCAGTCGAGGTTCCTGCTGTATTTATCGGGCCAACCTGGAGAATATATGAAACCATGATTATGCACATAGTGTCCACCACATTTGTTTTTATTGTCAATAAAATCATACGTCAATGAGAACCCAAGATCTTGTACCGAATTATCGGATACAAACTTTAGCATAACAGTATTGGTGGTAGTTGTAATAATAGTAGGAATTGTATGTCCACAATATCTTCTAGATGTATTTTTATTGTCCTCATTTATTACATAAATTTCCATATAATCCGCATTACATGTTTTTGAATATTCAAGCTGAAATATATTCCAGTTTAAATTTATATAATTTCCCGTAGGGGCTACTATCATCCAGGTACATGTTCGTTTAGCTTTATATTTATCGCCTTCGGATGGATAATTTATGGTACCGGTGCTATTCCTGTAAATACCTCCACAATCAATATCGATAGTGGTAAAGTTGGCATAAAATCCACCACCAGACTGTGTCATATCAGAATGAAAAATAACTTTCATTATGTTATGGGACGATGTTTGTATAGGTGGTATTTTGTTACCACAGTATGTCCCGAGAAGTGTTGAATTGGCATCAAGACCGTCTTTAATTTCCACGTTATCAGTTGTACAGTTTATTTCACCTGCGATATCAAAGTCTTGGAATGTGAGCTGTATAGCTTTGCCGGGAGATGTCTCGATTATATACTCGCATATTCTATTATCAGGATATGTAAAGGGATATCCAGGAGACTTGATAACACCGCTATCACCATGCACAAAGAAGTTACACAATATTTTATATTGAATATTAAACCCACCTTTATTTCTATTGGAATTAGTTCTAAACACCATGAAGAAATTATTTGAAGTTGATTTTAGAATAATTTTCCTATCTAACTTTCCACAAAACTTTCCCATTATGGGAGATTCTGCTGTAGGACCATCATAAATCTTTAGATAATCACGTTTACAGTTTACTGATTTTTCTATATCGAATTGTTTAAAATCTAATTGAATTTGAGTTTCAATACCTGTCCGAATTTTATATTCACACATTAAATTATTCAAATACGACCCATCATATGTAGGTGATGTAATTTCCCCTGCATCACCACTGAAAAATCCTCCACACCCTGGCACACCTTCTACAGGAGAATAAGTTATTTGAAAACCTTTACCAGAACTATGTGCGTCAGAGTGAAAATGAATTAACAATTCTGGCCCAGATGATATTAAAGGTGCAGGTTGGGTGGTACTACAATATCGATCTATGAGTTGCCCTGTGTGACTATCCCCATCATAAATAGCCAAGTAATCAAAGCTACAATTACTGTGCGCTTCGATATCAAGTTGAAAGAAATGCAGTTGGATTCTTTTATTTAGGGTTGTCTTAAAGTGCCAATAGCAGTCCCGATTAGGAGGATACTTACCAGGTGAGCCGGGAGAACTAATAGAACCATGTATTGTAGCATTTACTTCACCACCACAAATAGGTGCTATACTGTTCCAATGTAGTGCAAATCTATTTCGATTATCAACGCTATTTGTCAGGAACCACAAATACAAGTTATGCTGGTTTGAAACAATATTGCCTCCATTCGGTGGATCGTCGCCACAAAATCTTCCTATGAGAGGATCGGCAGTGTTGCGACCATCGTGAATTTCTAAGAAATTAAAATTACAATCAGGCGAACGCTCCAAGTGGAATCGACTAAATGTTACGTTGATAACTTTATCTGGATCAGTACGAATAAGCCAGGCACACTTAGAATTGCTTTCGGAAGCTATGTTTGTTAATGGATAGAAAAGATTACCTTCTTCAGCTCGCAATATGCTTCCACAATAAGACCGTTCCTGGCAAAGATTACCTATGAATTGTGAGGTACATTCACATCTAAATCCAGTACTATGATCAGGTTTACAGACTCCTCCATTCTTACATGGATTTGACGCGCAACTATCAGTTTTAATATCGCAATGAGCACCAGTAAATCCTTGTAAACAGAAGCACGTGTAACCTCCACGAACCATATGACACCTTCCATTTGAACCACAGGGGTTAGCTTCACAACTCCTTGTACCATTATCCGCAGCGACATAACATCCATGGGTGCCGATTCCATTGCCTTCCATATCTTGAGGGCACTCACATTGAGGTCCGCCGCCAAGTCCCACATTTTCTACACACCTGGCTGATGGATGACATCCTCCATGATCGATATTGCAGGAGCCTCTCCACGTGCACGTGATTCCGTCACCGATGAAACTTGGAGGGCAAGCGCCACATAAGCGAGATCCGACTGTATTGTGACATGACACCATTGAGCTGCAACCGCCGTTATTAATCGCACATTCGTCTATATCATAACACACATATCCATCTCCATGAAATCCTGAAGGACATTGTCCACATCTGAAGGAACCAGGAAGATTAATGCATTCCACTTTCGGATTTGTTGAACATCGCGAGCCTAAACTAGTGTCGCATTCGTCCACGTCTGTTGTACAGGCGACACTGCTATTTTTAGTCCATCCTTGGTCACAAATACACTCAATTCCTTCTTTTGAATTCACTGACACACATGCTCCGTGCCCGCACATTTCATCATTGCCTGCAGAACAGTCCAACTTTCTCCTTGTACAGTGGGTACCGAACCACCCCGTGTTGCATTTACATTCGTAGGTCCCCGGTTGGTTTTTGCAGTCTGCTCCATTTTGACAACCTAAATCTGTGCCGTTATAAATGAGGCATTCATCAACATCTATCTCACAGTTTCTACCTTCCCAATTTGATGGACACAGGCAGTGGAAGCCTCCAGCTAAATTAAGACAAGTTCCTCCATTTTGACATGTATGAATTTGACATTGATCTCCAGACCAGCTGTTAACTTGGCTTTCCAAGTGGCTCAGTGTATTCGCTATTCTATTAATCCTTCTAGATAAAATTGAGCAATTCCTTAGGAAATTATCTTGAGATACGAAATTGCCATTCTCTAACCCTCGGAGTCTTTTAATGACGTCGTTCAAAGCATAAGCAAGGTTGTCTATTTCATTGATTGCTGGTACTATTGTGTTGTCCGGTTTGGCATCGGTGATCAGATTATTATCACCAAGGATAACACTTGATCCTGGTCCATGGGTACGTAAATAAATACTCTTTCCTCTAGCTGTTTCAAAGTAGAGGTTCCCATTAGAACTCCAAATCTTGGGTCTGCCATCGTAATTACAACGAACTCGTAACGTCCATATGCTTATTATTAAAGTTAATATTTTGTACTTGTCCATGTGTTAATTCAATGAATTTTACTTTTAGAATAGGTAAGTTACATATTGATGACCTAATGGCGTCACGAACGCCCCCCACATCTGGCTCGGGATTTAGTTACATAGATCTGGTTTTAGCTTCAACTATAACTATATGTGGGAGGAGGCTCTGGTCCATACATACATACATACATATGGTCACGTCTATATCCCTTGTGGGGTAGACAGAGCCAACAGTCTTGAAAAGACTGAATAGCCTCGTTCAGCTATTTGGCTTAATGATAGAATTGACATTCAAATAGTGACAGGTTGCTCGTCCATCGCCTAAAAAAGAATCCCTGTAAGCCTATCCCTTAGTCGCCTTTTACGACATCAGTGGGAAAAAGATGGAGTGGTTCTATTATTTTTTGTATTGATGCCGGGAACCACACGGCATTGTCCAGTGGCTCTGGTCCAGTGGGCAAAATTACCTACCTACTAACCTGTATTACGGTACTAATCAAAAATCTAAATCGGTTTATAAGTTTCATATAGGTCCACCAATCATTTATTTCAGATTGTCATTATCTTTATACGTACCATTCGGGGTAGACAGAGCCAACAGTCTCGAAAAGACTCGAAGGCCACGTTCAGCAAAATAGCTTTAAGGATAGATTTTGCTTAAAACGGACAGACACAGACATTATCAGATTACTTACCCATCTTATAGAAGAAGAATCACACCTTTCAGTGTCTTTCCCTTGACATACTTACATAATTTACCCTATGCCTGCTCCGTACCTTACAATGTAACACAAAATGGAGATCGGTCCAGTGGTTTTGACGTGAAACACGGGGAAACAGACATAAGTTCACCATAATAAAGTATGGATTGAATGTATTTTGGATCCTCATTCAGGCAACCCTGTATCAGCTGTCATTTGTCAATCTGTCAAATAAGTTTCAAGGTGACCTTCACAGTGAAGAAGTTTGACGTTTTCTAACCTACAAAATTATTCAGTTTTGAATATCCTACCCGCGCAGACATGTATTCATCATCAATTTGACCACAATTATTCACGAAACATTATCAAAATTAAAATAAATCAAATATAACACGTGTTTTGTGATATTTTAAGTGATCAAGTTGCTTACATATACTCGTCGTTTCGGTGTTTTAGTTTCCCATAATATTGGTAAGTTTTATGTTATTACGTATTTCATTGAAGCTGTTTGAGTTAAAAATAGATGGATGTACGTATTTAAAATAGTAAAACTATAGTAAACATATAATGATGCCGTTGGCAACAACTTTTCTTGAAAACTTTTATATTGTACTAGGTACTTACTTAACTTTTTAATTTTTTTGTTAACCCAAGCAAAGAAATTTTCTTACATGAGTCTGTAGTTAAACTTTAGAATATTATTTTATTACCTACTGAGTTTGGAACATAATATAAAATATGTAATTACTGTGAAATAACATTATTTAAATAAAAAACATGTAAGCAATTTAACTTTGTTATTATCAAATAAATAAATAAATAACATAATTTTTTTTTATTAAAATTTAATAGATGTAAAAAGTGTCTAGCTACCAAAAAAAAAAATAATTATACTTCTCTTTTCTTTTCCTATATTTGCTTCTGTGCCCATGCAGAACGTAAAAGTCAATCAAGGGTAAGGCTAATTAACTTTGAATTTTAATTCTATGAAAGCCATACAGCTGAACAATCAGTCTCTCTGAACATGGCCTTTCACTCTTCAAGAATGTAGGCTCTGTGTACCCTGGAAAGGATAATCAGCCTTTCCCTTTCCTTCCTTTTTCAATATTCAGGGGAAGAGAACTAGCTGATATACACTATGGTTTTTCTTACCACAGAAGCTTGCACTTCATTTTACCACATCCCATGAGTAAGCGATGGAGTGGTACTATTTAAAAGTGCCAAAAACCTACATGCACCAGTTTTTTACATTTCTAATCCAAATCCACATCATTAATAAAAAAGAAAATACTTAGTTATATTTTTGTATTTTTATTTATATTTATTATTTAAAAGGTTATAATTGATAACATCGTCAAAATTAATATAAACTTAACACTATAATCTGGACTGGAACCCAGAAACATGTATACACAACATACTCGTAGTTATTATTAAAAACATAGTAAAATAATTAAAAAACAAAAAAAATAATAATTAAATCTGATGTTAAGTTCCAAACCTCCAAAGCACTACACCAAAAAACTGAATCCAACATACATACATATGTAAAATCACGCCTCTTTCCCGGAGGGGTAGGCAGAGACTACCTCTTTCCACTTACCACGATCTCTGAATACTTCCTTCGCTTAATCCACAATTATAACTCTTTTCATGCAAGCTCGCCAGTTTCGGGTACTTATGACCTGACCCTTTACCAGGGCGTCCTTAATTTGATCAAGATATGTTTGTCTAGGTCTTCCCACTCTGACCTTTCCCTCCACGCTGAATCCAATAACTGAACCAAAATACAGATCAGGGGCAAACCCTGGGCTCCTCTCCAGACTGATGAGGATGCAACCGTAACTAAAGCTGGGAGGAAAAAGAATAATATTTCTGTATGTTTGTGATGAATAATCTCAAAAACTTCTAGGCTTTTTTACGATATTTGCCACAGATACAGGTTTCTTTTGTTTCCTGAAATGTCCCACGGGAGTGAAGCCCCGTGCATAAGTTAATTATATATGTATATACTTTACAATGTATACACTTTATAAAATAGGTGTGTACACCTTTATCCGTAATTATCTCATTAATTCCTTATGCGTTTATCATATAGATTATACTTTATAATGATACGAGTAGATTTAAAAAAGAAACATATTCATAAGTTTGTAAGCGTAGCTGCCAAATAGAAAAACTTGTTTATAAATAGTTTGTTTTCAATATAGATCTGTAATACGTAAATGGATTATTCAATGAATATTATATCACCACTGATAAAGAATAAGCCCACTGTTTTAACATAACATCGATAAAACATGGTCTTGGCTGATAAGAGATCTTTGTACTACAGATGGGTTGGGCTTAAAGTCATTATTTTGTATTAAATGTATAATTTGACGTAAGACCAAACAGCTGAGCGCGGTCTCTTAGTCTTTTGGGACCGTTGGCTGCGTATACCCCGCAAGGGATGTAGACGTGATGTTATGTATACTTATGTATCAAAACTGCCGAATTTGCATAAAGAGAGCGAACGTATTAATAAGAGAGGGTCTCTAGAAATTCCCGCGGGAACGGATATTAACAGATTTTTTTGTTGTTTTCTCTTCTAGCGTTATTTACTAAACCAATCTTCTTGAAATTAAGCGTTTCTATCCTACTAATATTATAAATGCGAAAGTTTGTGAGTATGTCAGGATGTCAGTATGGATGTTTGTTACTCTTTCACGCAAAAACTGCTGAACCGATTACGATGAAATTTTGTATGTGGGTAGCTGAAGACCCAGAATAACACATAGGCTACTTTTTACCCCAGAGTTCCCGCGGGATTGATAGGGTTTCCATGCGGACGTAGTCGCGGGCGGTTTCTAGTACCTATACAGGGTGACATTTAAAACAACTGCATCCTTTTAAACATAGACTATACCCATGCTTCTGAGCTGATTTAGCCTATTTTTATTTAAAATAAACGTCATCATTTTCATATTTAAAAAACCCTCAAAAACTACGTCACCCGCTTTATTAAAGACCAATACTACAAAAAGAAATTAAAACTAAACATGTAAAATAAATTATTTTTCTAGTATCAAGATCAAGTAAAGTACAGAGTTGTCCAGATCGCTCAGCTGAAATAATTGTGTCGTTGACCTCTGAATCTTACGCGTCGCTTTTCCGCCGGCCGGGGTGATATGACGTATTTAGGATCGTGGATTTTGATACTTTTATTTTTTTTCGTACTTTCTGAAATATGAACCGATATTTTTCTTTTAACGTTTTTAAACATCCTTTAGATGAGTACACTTAACAGTTAAATTTATGCAGTTGAATTAAAAGTCACCCTGTATAATATTATTCCACAGGTCACAATGTCGCGTGATAGACAGAGCCGCCGCTTCTACCGGGCCGAGTCCACCCACGATTTGTGTTCATTCATGGACAGGGGGCAGGCGGCGAGCGATGAGAACAGGTGGACATTCGAGACAGCATGGGAAGCCGCCAATAAAGGTAACTAAATAGATATACTTCTAAATATCACGTTTATTACGTTCACGGCCCTTGCGGGGAAGATAGAGTCATGAAAAGATCAATTAACCGCGTAGACATACTTCTATAATAGAGGATAGGACCACTTCATCTCTTTCCCATAGATGTCGTAAAATGCGACTAAGGTATAGGCTAGCAACCTGTCACTATTTGAATCTCAATTCTATCATTAAGCCAAATAGCTGAACGTGGCCTTTCAGTCTTTTGATGATTGTTGGGTCTGTCTACCCCGCAAGGGATATAAACGTGATCTTAAGTTATGTTTTAAAATCACGCCTCTTTCCCGCAGGGGTAGGCAAAGACTACATGTTTCCGTTTGCCACGATCCCTGCATACTTCTTTCGCTTCATCCACATTCATAGCTCTCTTCATGCGAGCTCGTAGGTTTCGTGTAAACTTTACTGTACAGGACCTTGTTTGTAACAGGTTGTAATTTAATCTAGATTTGTGTTTGTGCACTCTACGTTAAAGAATTAGTCTTTGTGCAAACCTCTTTGTTTGAAAGTAGGTTAAGTGCTTTTTGTTAACGTCTTAGCTTAGAACTGGTTATTTCTTCTTATTAGGATTTACATATTATTATACTTAGGTACTTATTTTCTATGATATGTTTTATGTTATGCTATTACCTGAGTGAAATTTTAAGATTTATTTTAAGGCTTACTGCGGTCAGATGGGGTTATTTATATGCACGTCTTTATCCCTTGCGGGGTAGACATAGCCGATAGTCTTAAAGAAAAAACTTTACGGCCATTAGCTGCATGGCTCTATGATGGAATTGAGAGAATCTTTTCATACACACATACATACAATCACGTCTTTGTTCCTTGTGGGGTAGACAGAGCCTACAGTATTCAAAATACAGATATGGCACGTTTAGCTTTTGGGCTTGATGATAGAATTGAGATTCAAATAGTGACAGGTTGCTAGCCCTTCCCCTAAAAGAAGAATCCCAAGTTTATAAGCCTACCCCTTAGTCGCCTTTTACGACATCCATGGGAAGAGAAGGAGTGGTCCTATTCTTCTTTTTTATTGGTGTCGGGAATCACACGGCACGACACACATAAATTAGTAAATAAATAATGTATGTGATCCTCTTATTGTCAGGTTGGCTGGAAGAGATCCCACTTAGGGATAAGCCCGCCTTTGTAATGTACTGTTTTATATTTGTTATACGTACTCCTTTAGTGAACAATAAAGCATTAATTTACTTACTTACTTTTTAAAATAAATTAGTACCTAAATTATATCGTTTTTTTTTCCAGTTGGCGGCATTTACACCGTTATCAGATCAAAGGCCTACGTTTCCACCGAGGAGATGGGAGAGAATTACTGTTTGCTTGGTAAGTATGACCACACCTTTATTTTTTTACACTTTTGGAAAGAACCTGTGATTCCCCTGTGACCCTCAAGATTGTGATTGTCGGGTTATTACATACAAACATACATTTATGTGCCGTGTGGTTCCCGGCACCAATACAAAAAAGAATAGGAACACTCCATCTCTTTCCCATGGATGTCGAAAATGGCGACAAAGGGATAATATACACATACATACATACACATCCCTTGTGGGGTAGATAGAGCCGAAAGTCTTGAAAAGACTGAATGGCCACGTTCAGCTATTTGGCTTAATGATAGAATTGAGATTCAAATAGTGACAGGTCGCTAGCCCATCGCCTTAACCTATTTAAAAATTAAACCTTTTTAAATTCAAAGGGCCATATAAGGAGCAATGCGCACGCACAGAAGTCGAGGAGGCAGAATTCCCGCCAAACTCACCTTTGACTGCCGCCGTCAATGCTATGAGAAGTCAGGGGTATAAGGTGAGGTTTTATGTCGAATTATCACAATATATATTACACACACTCACACGCTAGTTATTTCTCTTTCAGTTTTCGACTCTGCCGTGTGGTTCCCGGCGCCAATACTAAAAAGAATAGGACCACTCCATCAGTGTGGCAGTCGGCCGCCATTACGTCATAGACTATCTCACAAAATGCAAGTTTTCTGTCACTCACACGCGCGTACAACGCCGCCATTACGATGCTTCACATTTTTTTAACCACACTCCGTCCGCCTTTTTTTCTGCGCCTATTTACGAGTATGTATGCATATGTAAGGAAATCGGGAAAAAAACAACAGGTGGGATTAGGTTTTCTTGATTGTTTATAGCTGTGTGGTTCCCGGCACCAATACAAAAAAGAATAGGACCACTCCATCTCTTTCTCATAGATGTCGTAAAAGGCGACTAAGGACTAGGCTTACAAACTTGGGATTCTTTTTTAGGCGTTGGGTTGGCAACCTGTCACTATTTGAATCTCAATTCTATCATAAAGCCAAATAGCTGAACGTGGCCATTCAGGCTTTTCAAGACTATTGGCTCTGTCTACCCCGCAAGGGATATAGACGTGACCATATGTATGTATGTATGTATCTTAAGCGAGAGATATACTCAAAAGCGAAATCAGCATAGTTGGATCAAGCTCAATATATACATATATACATATATCTGCTGTCGTGTGGTTCAAATAGGACCACTCCATATCTTTTTCATGGATGTCGTAAATGGCGTCTAAGGGAAAAACTGATAAAATTGAGATTCTTCTTGTAGGCGATGGGCTAGCAACCTTTCACGGTTTTTAATCTCAATTCCAACATTGAGCCGTACGGTTGAACGTTGCCTTTTAGTCTTTTCGAGACTGTCAAAAATTAAACAGACTGTAAACTTAGTTTTTAAGTAATTTATTTGACGTCAACCAAGTTGTTAAACCATACGACAATTATTAAGCGATATAATAGTATCCTATAATAATGAATAAAATTTTGTCAACCCCGTAGTTGGTAAAGACGTGATTATATGTAATATACATACATACATATGGTCACGTCCATATCCCTTGCGGGGTAGACAGACAGACAGACAGTTGCTAGCCCATCGCCTAAAAAAGATAAGATGATGATTAAAATGATCATTTCTCATCCAGGTCGTCACTGGCACTTGGTTAGTGGACGGCAACCCGCAAATCATACTGTTCGACATCGGCTCAGCTGCGTGGCAACTGGACGGCTACAAGCAGGAACTGTGGGACACCACGTCCATAGGGATCCCCCACCTGGACGTGGAGGCCAACGACGCGGTCATACTGGGCTTCATGGTGGCGCGGTTCATCGCCGAGGTGGGTGTTGTTGTGGAGGGAGAGAGTGGCTTAAAGTGAGAAACAGACAGAAAGAGTGTCAAAAAGTGAAAATAAACGTGACAGAAAGAGACAGGGAGTGACGATAGAGTAAAAGATGAAAGAGACAAGAGAGTGAGGAAGGTAGAAAGAGAGTGGGAAAGAGACAACTGATGTCAGAATAAGATAGAAAAAGAGTGGGAAAGAGGCAACTGATGTCAGAATAAGATAGAAAGAAAGTGGGAAAGAGACAACTTATGACAGAATAATATAGAAAAAGAGTGGGAAAGAGGCAACTGATGTCATAATAAGATAGAAAGATAGTGGGAAAGAGCCAACTGATGTCACAATAAAGCCATACAGCTGAATGTGGCCTTTCAGTCTTTTCAAGTCTGTTGGCTCCTGTCTACCCCGCATGGGACATAGAAGTGACTATATGTATGTATGTATTTTATATATAAAATTCTCGTATCATAATGTTCGTTCCCGTACTCTTCCGAAACGGCTTGACTGATTCTCATGAAATTTTCTGAGCATATTGAGTAGGTCTGAGAATCGGCCAACATCTATTTTTCATATCCCTTAGTGATAAGGGTTGTCCACCCTTAACATTTTTTTTAACTCGAAATATACTTAAAAATTATTTATATGGCAAAACAACGTTTGCCGGGACATCTAGCATTTTATAATACATACATACATACATATGATCACGTCTATATCCCTAGCGGTGTAGACAGAGCCACCAGTCTTGAAAAGACTGATAGGCCACGCTCAGCTGTTTGGCTTAGTGATAGAATTGAGATTCAAGTAGTGACAGGTTGCTAGCCTATCGCCTAAAAGAGGAATCCCAAGTTTATAAGCCTATCCTTTAGTCGCCTTTTACGGCATTCGTGGGAAAGAGATGGATTGATCCTATTCTTTTTTGTAATGGTGCCGGGAACCACACGGCACAATAAAACAAATATTTTATAACTAGAGGCCGCCCGCGACTTCGTCCGCAAGGAAACCCTATCAATCCCGCGGGAACTCTGGGATAAAAAGTAGCCTATGTGTTATTCTGGGTCTTCAGCTACCTACATACCAAATTTTATGGTAATCGGTTCGGTAGTTTTTGCGTGAAAGAGTAACAAACATCCATACAAACTTTCGCCTTTATAATAGTAGTAGGATAAGAGAAAAAAATTAATTATCCTCACTGTTACAGTTCCGCACAGCAGCCGAGAGTTACAGCGATACTACGCCCCGCGTGGTAGCGCATTTTCATGAGTGGCAAGCCGGCGTTGGACTCATCATGCTCAGGTATACCACTTCAAATCTGTACATACATAGGTATAGGGTATGTTAAAAGTACCCGAAACCGCCGAGCTTGCATGAAGAGAGTTATGAATGTGGATGAAGCGAACGAAGTAGGCAGACTGAGCCGACAGTCCTGAAAAGACTGATAGGCCACGTTCAGCTGTTTGGCTTTAAGATAAAATTGAGATTCAAATAGTGTCAGGTTGCTAGCTCATCGCCTAAAAAAGAATCCCAAGTTTATAATTATGTAATTTATTGAACTTAAATATATTAACTTACATATAAATATATAGTAACTATATATAAGTAGTAGGTAGTCTCTGCCTACCCCTCCGGGAAAGAGGCGTGATTTTATGTATGTATGTATAAATATATACGGGACAAATTACACTGATTGAGTTAGCCTCGAAGTAAGTTCGAGACTTGTGTTACGAGATACTAACTCAACGATACTGTATGTATTTTATAATAAACACTTATATAGATAAACATCCAAGACCGAGGCCAATCAGAGAAAGTTCGTTTCTCATCATGCCCTGGCCGGGATTCGAACCCGGGACGCCCGGTGTCACAGACAAGCGCACTACCGCTGCGCCACAGAGGCCAAACACATACATATGGTCACGCCTATATCCCTTGCTGGGTAGACAGAGCCAACAGTCTTGAAAAGACTGATAGGCCACGCTCAGCTATTTGGCTTAATGATAGAATTGAGACATATATTTTTTTCCAATTTCGTCTCGTTTTCAGAGTGCGGCACGTAGATGTCGCTACTGTCTTCACGACTCACGCCACGTTGCTTGGCAGATATTTGTGTGCTGGCAACACTGATTTCTATAACAATTTGGACAAGGTTAGTAATCTACCATATTAATATAATTATTTCAAAAGTCTGTTGTTTTTTTATAAATATACATTTGTAGCGCTGATTTTTATTACATTTGGAATCTTAAAGAAATCGGCCAAGTGCGAGTCGTATTCGCGCGCGAAGGGACTTTTGTTACTGAAATATATATTTTTTTTTATATATTCACGTTTCTAACTTAAAATTGATGAAAAAATTTATACATATCGATATATGTACGTGTAATGTACATACTTACATACATCCATATGGTCACGTCTATATCCCTTGCGGGGCAGACAGAGCCAACAGTCTTGAAAGACTGAAAGGCCACGTTCAGCAGTATTAGATAGTAGAGTATTAGTATTAGAATTGAGATACAAATAGTGGTAGGTTGCAAGCCCATCGCTAACAAGAGGTATCTCAAATGTATAAACCTATGTCTTAGTCGCTTTTTACGTTATTTATTGTAATTAAAAATATTTTCAGTTTTCTGTTGACGAGGAAGCGGGAAAAAGACAGATATACCACAGATACTGTATGGAGAGAGCGGCCGCTCACATGACTCATATATTTACAACCGTTTCGGATATAACAGGTATTGCACTCATTTTGTTTAGGCACATAAATAAACATACATATACATATATTACGTCTATTACCCTCGCGGGGTAGATAGAGTCAACAGTCTTGAAAGACTGAGAGGCCACGTTCAGTTCACATTCACGTTCACGGCTTTCAAATAGTGAATCTCAAATGGCTAGCTCATCGCCTGCAAGAATAATTCCAAGTTTATTATCTTATCCCTTAGTCGCATTTACAGACATCCATTTGAAAGAGATGGAGTGTTCCTGGTTGTTTTAAGGTTTTTTGAAATACATACATATATTCTAATTTATAACAAAAGTAAAAGCAAGAGCAAAAAACCGTATAAGATAGTGAATTAATGATATCTATTGAAAAGATCTTTATTATATAAAATTGCTTATCCATTTCAGGTGGTCAGAGTGGAAAGACAAAAATACAGTATATAAATATAATGCTCGAATCTTATTTTCGTTTGATTTATATATGTACATATTATATATACTAGAGGCCGCCCGCTACTTCGTCCGCATTGAAACCCTATCAATCCCGCGGGAACTCCTGGATAAAAAGTAGCCTATATGTTATTCTGGGTCTTCAGCTACCTACATACAAAATTTCATCGTAATCGGTTCAGTAATTTTTGCGTGAAAGAGTAACAAACATCCTGACATACTTACAAACTTTCGCATTTATAATATTAGTAGGATTCCTTAATTTATCTTTATTTATTCTGATTTTCTCGCCAGGGTACGAAGCGGAACATCTTCTTAAACGCAAACCGGACATCATAACCCCAAACGGTCTCAACGTGAAGAAGTTCTCAGCCCTCCACGAGTTTCAGAATCTTCATGCTCTGGCCAAAGAGAAGATTAACGAATTCGCCAGGGGACATTTCTATGGGTAAGTGCAATGAGATTCAAAGCTATGTCATTACCCTGGCGTTTCCTCTGTGAAAAAGCCCGGAAAAAATATTTCAGCCCCCCACGAGTTGCAGAATATTTGTGCTCTGGCCAAAGAGAAGATTAACGAGTTCGCCAGGGGACATTTCTATAGGTAAGTGCAATTAAATTCAAGGCTATGTCATTACCCTGGCGTTTCCTCTATGTAGAAAAGCCCGGGGAAGATTTTAGCTCTCCATGAGTTTCAGAATCTTCATGCTCTGGCCAAAGAGAAGATTAACGAGTTCGCCAGGGGACATTTCTATGGGTAAGTGCAATTAAATTCAAGGCTATGTCATTACCCTGGCGTTTCCTCTATGGGGAAAAGCTCGGGGAAAAAGATTTCAGCCCTTCATGAGTTGCAGAATATTTATGCTCTGACCCAAGAGAAGATTAACTAATTCAACAGGTGACATTTCTATGGGTAAGTGCAATGAGATTCAAAGCAATGTCATTACCCTGGCGTTTCCTCTACAGACAAAAGCCCGGGGAGTGAAGTTTTACTTTTTAAGATATAAGAGTGTCAGTTACAAATGTGTTACTTTTAAAATAATAGATAGATTAATTGTAATAGCATATTAACAACTAGTATAGTAATATATATATTATTTTTGCAGCCATTTCAACTTCGATTTGGACAAAACTCTGTACTTTTTCATCGCCGGACGCTACGAGTTCGGGAACAAGGGAGCAGACATCTTCATAGAAGCTTTGGCTAGACTGAATCATTATTTGAAGGTATGTTTTTTTTGTATCTATACTAATATTTTAAAGCTGAAGAGTTTATTTGTTTGATCGCGCTAATCTCAGGAACATCTGGTTCGAATGGAAACTCTATTGAAATGGTCTATTGAAAACGAAAATTCTTTTTGTGTTCAATAGACCATTTATCGAGGAAGGCTTTAGGCTATATAGCATCACGCTGCAACTATTAGGAGCGAAGAAATAATGGAAAATGTAAAAAAACGGATTAAAATATTCATCCTTGAGGGCTTCAATGATGCCTAAAATAACTGTTCCACGCGGTCGAAGTCGCGGGCACAGCTAGTAAATATATAAAAGATAGTATGTACAGATTTTCATTACTTTTTTTGTTTACAAACTTTCATTTCTTTTTCCATCTCTCTCCTATTGATGTATGTAATAAAATCCTACTAATATTATTAATGCGAAAGTTTGTGAGTATGTCAGGATGTCAGTATGGATGTTTGTTACTCTTTCACGCAAAAACTACTGAACCGATTACGATGAAATTTGGTATGTAGGTAGCTGAAGACCCAGAATAACATATAGGCTACTTTTTATCCCCGAGTTTCCGTGGGATTGATACGGTTTCCACGCGGACGAAGTCGCGGGCGGCCTCTAGTATGTACATAATGTACAAAGATATGTCAATACCATGTCAATTATTCACATGCATTTAAGAGGCCATTATGTCGGTGGACTTTATATGTATAGGCTGTTAATTATATAAATTGTATAAAATTGAGATAGTAAACTTGGGATTCTTCTTTTAGGCGATTTTGTATTCTCGAATTCTTATATTAAACCAAACAGCTGGACATGGTCCGTCAGTCTTACAAGACTGCTGGCTCTGTCTACCACGTAAGGGATACAGACTTATTTTTTTTCCATTACTTTCCCATGAATGTCGTGAAAGGCGATTAAGATATAGGCTTATAAACTTGGGATTCTTCTTATAGGCGATGTGCTAGCAACCTGCCAACTCTGGCTACCCCGTAAGGGATATACATACATACATACATAAAATCACGCCTCTTTCCCGGAGGGGTAGGCAGAGACTACCTCTTTCCACTTGCCACGATCTCTGCATACTTCCTTCGCTTCATCCACATTCATAACTCTCTTCATACAAGCTCGGCGTAAGGGATATAGACTTAATTATATGTATGTATGTATGTATGTTGCAGTCGTCAGGCTCAGAGATGACAGTAGTGGCGTTTCTCATCTTCCCCTCCAAGACGAACAACTTCAACGTGGAGAGCCTCCGAGGTCACGCCGTGACAAAGGCTCTCAGGGACACTATACACGATATACAGCAGAAGGTGGGCAAGCGCATGTACGACATATGTCTGAGGTAAATTCACTTTGTCAGTTTGTTTCGTCAATCCATTTCATCAGTCTTCTTTGTCAGTCAATTTCATCAGTCTTCTTTGTCAGTCAATTGCGAAAAAGAAAATTTAATGACTTGTTTTTAATTTTTGAACTATACATATTTTAATTCTTCATGACTAATTCAACAAAACTAAAAATTTCGTATTATCGATTATGAATAAATATGCGATTCTTCACGTTTAATTTTTATTGTTCTATTTTTTTTTTTCAAAGAGGCCACCTTCCCGAAGCTTCGGATCTACTCCACAAAGACGACACAGTAAGACTGAAACGCTGTATATACGCATTGCAAAGAGATGGACTGCCGCCTGTCACCACGCATAATATTGTAAGTTATAAACAGACAGAAGGGAGTTATGAATGTGGATGAAGCGAAGGAAGTGTGCAGAGATCGTGGCAAATGGAAAGAGGTAGTCTCTGCCTACCCCTCCGGGAGAGAGGCGTGATTTTATGTATGTATGTATGTAGAAACAGACAGGAATAGATCTTAGGCTTGATCAAAACTTAGCAGCGAAAGACTATGGCTGTTTCGCTTTTTTATTATCACGTGAAACGGGACAGCGATAGTTTTTAGCGCGATAAAAAACGGCGCCTTTTTTTTACCACATCCTCCCATATTTACTAACTCTGCATCTTTTTTTATGTCGTGTGGTTCCCGGCACCAATAGAAAAGAGAATAGGATCACACCATCACTTTTCCGTGAATGTCGTAAAAGGCGACTAAGGGTATAAGCTTTTAAACTTGAGATTCTTCTTTTAGGTGATGGGCTAGCAACCAGTCACTTTATATGAATCTCAATTTTATCATTAAGCCAAATAGCTGAACGTGACATATCAGTCTTTTCAAGACTGTTGGCTCTATCTAGCCCGCAAGGGATATAGACGTGATTATATGTATGTATGTTTGTTTGTTGACAGGTGGACGATTGGAACGATCCCGTTTTAAATTCGGTGAGACGGTGTCAGCTGTTCAACACTGTCAATGATAAAGTCAAAGTGAGTACTGAATGAATGTTAATAATTATTAATTTTAACGGCCTCTGTGGCGCAGCGGTTGTGCGCTTGTCTTTGACACCGGAGGTCCCGGATTCGCTCGTTTTATTCATGTTTTTTAATGTAGACAATGTGCATTCGTCCATGATTTACATTTAAGAGATCTATATTTGTATATTGACGTCGGATGAAAATGCTGCAGTGTAGTTTGTTCCGCCGCTTCTTCTACACATGCGCTTTGATTTAAGTGATTTGACATCAATAAGTGATACCTTGTATCTAATTTTGAAAATAAATCTAATCTATTCGAATCCCGGCCAGGGCATGATGAGAAAAGAACTTTCTCTGATTGGCCTGGGTCTTGGATGTTTATCTATATAAGTATTATTACTTGTAAAATATACTCGTAGTATCGTTGAGTTAGTATCTCGTAACACAAGTCTCGAACTTACTTCGAGGCTAACTTAATCTGTGTAATTTGTCCCGTATATATTTATTTTTTTATTATTAATATACTCGTACATACATATGGTCACATCTTTCTGCGAGGTAGACAGAGCCAACAGTCTTGAAAAGACTGAATGGCCACGTTCAGCTATTTGGCTTAATGATAGAATTGAGATTCAAATAGTGACAGGTTGCTAGCCCATCGCGTAGAAAAGAATCCCAAGTTTGAAAGCCTATCCCTTAGTCGCCTTTTGCGACATCCATGGGAAAGAGATGGAGTGGTCCTATTCTTTTTTGTATTGGTGCCGGGAACCACACGGCACGGCATTATTAATAAAACTATTTTAATTTTGCTCCTGGACGTGATTATATGTATGTATGTGTTAAGCTTCATTCATTCTCGCAGGTAATATTCCATCCTGAGTTTCTCACCTCGACCAATCCCTTGTTCGGCCTTGATTACGAGGAATTCGTACGCGGCTGTCACCTGGGAGTGTTCCCGTCTTATTACGAGCCCTGGGGCTACACCCCGGCCGAATGCACAGTAATGGGAATACCAAGTATAACGACTAACTTATCAGGTAATGTGATCTAGTATTTTTTAATTTTATACACATACATACATACGGTCACGTCTATATCCCGTAATGGGAATAACAAGTATAACGACTAACTTATCAGGTAATGTGATCTAGTATTTTTTTAATTTTATACACATACATACATACATACATATGGTCACGTCTATATCCCGTAATGGGAATACCAAGTATAAGAACTAACTTATCAGGTAATGTGATCTAGTATTTTTTAATTTTATACACATACATACATACATATGGTCACGTCTATATCCCTTTGCTAGGTAGACAGAGCCAACAGTCTTGAAAAGACTGAATGGCCACGTTCAGCTGTTTGGCTTAATGATAGAATTGGGATACAAATAATACGGTAGGTTGCTAGCCCATTGCCCAAAAAAAAAGAATCCCAAGTTTGTAAGCCTATCCCTTTGTCGCCTATTACGACATCCATCCATGGGTCCTATTCTTTTTTGTATTGGTGCCGGGATCCACACGGCACAATTATTTCATCATGCCAAAAACAGAACGTGGGCTATCAGTTATAAACTTGGGATTTCTCTTTTAAGCGATGGGCTTGCAACCTGTCACTATTTAAATCTCAATTCTATCACTAAGCCAAACAGCTGAGCTGATATAGACGTGCTCATATGTATGTACCTATGTATGACAGAATTGAAATTCAAATAGAATAGTGAAATTTAGAAAAAGTGAATCCCGTCTTGCTTCCAGGTTTTGGTTGCTTCATGCAAGACCACATAGCTGATCCTATGTCATACGGTATCTACGTGGTGGACAGACGCTACATATCTCTGGAGGGCTCCGTGCAACAGCTAGCTCAGTATATGTTCGATTTTACTAAGTAAGTCTACTTTGTTTGATGATCTGTTGAATGAACGTGTGAATCACTGAGTGAATGAAGTTCGATTTTACTCAGTGGATCTTAAATTTGACGGTAGATTTCTTAGTAGGTTGATAAATTAGTAATATTTTAAGTACAAATTGAGTGAATGAAATAATAGAATTGAAGCATGAAGTGTGAATGAGTTAATCAACGCGTGAATAAAAATTAGAATGAATGTGTAAAGGAAAATAGGATAATTAATTGAACGAGTGAGTGAAAGAGCTGCTTTATTCAATATAGGTAATGCTATGATCCTATGTCGTACGGTATCTCCGTAGTGGACAGACGCTACATATCTCTGGAGGGCTCCGTGCAACAGTTAGCTCAGTACATGTTCGATTTTACTAAGTAAGTCTATTTCGTTTGATGATCTGTTGAATGAACGTGTGAATTACTGAGTGAATGAAGTTGAATTTTACTCAGTATGGAGGTAGATTAAAAATTTGACGGTAGATTTCGTGAACGAAAGAGCGAAGCATTGAGTGAATGAGTAGGTTGATAAATTAGTAATATTTTGAGTACAAATTGAGTGAATGAAATAATAGAATTGAGGCATGAAGTGTGAATGAGGTAATCGACGCGTGAATAAAAATTAGAATGAATGTGTGAAGGAAAATCGGTTAATTAATTGAACGAGTGAATGAAAGAGCTGCTTTATTCAATATAGGTAATGCTATGATCCTATGTCGTACGGTATCTACGTAGTGGACAGACGTTACATATCTCTGGAGGGCTCCGTGCAACAGTTAGCTCAGTATATGTTCGATTTTACTAAGTAAGTCTACTTTGTTCGATGATCTGTTGAATGAACCTGTGAATGAAGTTCGATTTTGCTAAGTGTGAATCTTAAATTTGACGGTAGATTTCGTGAACGAAAGAGCGAAACATTGAGTGAATGTGTAGGTTAAATGAATTAATCAACGCGTGAATAAAAATTGGAATGAATGTGTGAAGGAAAAACGGATAATTAATTGAACGAGTGAATGAAAATGCTGCTTCATTTAATGTAGGTTATCAAATATCGTACGGTATCTCCGTAGTGGACAGACGTTACATATCTCTGGAGGGCTCCGTGCAACAGTTAGCTCAGTACATGTTCGATTTTACTAAGTAAGTCTATTTCGTTTGATGATCTGTTGAATGAACGTGTGAATCACTGAGT
The DNA here is from genome assembly GCF_032362555.1 of Amyelois transitella. Lineage (NCBI taxonomy): Eukaryota > Metazoa > Arthropoda > Insecta > Lepidoptera > Pyralidae > Amyelois > Amyelois transitella. The sequence continues at coordinate 3,427,944 of NC_083533.1, forward strand.
GAATGAAGTTTGATTTTACTTAGATGGAGGTAGATTTAAAATTTGACGGTAGATTTCGTGAACGTAAGAGCGAAGCATTGAGTGAATGTGTAGGTTAATAAGTAACATTTAGAGTGAAAATTGAGTGAATGAAATTATAGAATTGTGGCTTGAAGTGTGAATGAGGTAATCGACGCGTGAATAAAAATTAGAATGAATGTGTGAAGGAAAATCGGTTAATTAATTGAACGAGTAAATGAAAGAGCTGCTTTATTCAATATAGGTAATCCTATGATCCTATGTCATACGGTATCTCCGTAGTGGACAGACGCTACATATCTCTGGAGGGCTCCGTGCAACAGTTAGCTCAGTACATGTTCGATTTTACTAAGTAAGTCTACTTTGTTCGATGATCTGTTGAATGAACGAGTGAATGAAGTTCGATTTTGCTAAGTGTGGATCTTAAATTTGACGGTTGATTCCGCGAACGAAAGAGCGAAGCATTGAGTGAATGAGTAGGTTGATAAATTAGTAATATTTTGAGTACAAATTGAGTGAATGAAATAATAGAATTAAGGCATTAAGTGTGAATGAGGTAATCGTCGCGTGAATAAAAATTAGAATGAATGTGTGAAGGAAAATCGGTTAATTCATTGAAATAATAAACAAAAGAACTGCTTCATGCAATATAGGTGATCCGATGTCGTACGTACGGATTTATGAATGCGTGAATCACTTTGTATATGTAAAAATAAGGGAATGAATGAGTGAACTAACGTGTGGATTATGAATTGAGTGAAGTAAAAGTGTGATTATAATAAATGCAGATAGCACAAAGGAGAGATTGAATGAAACTAAACATAAGTTATTTTAACGAAGTTTTTAAACATGTACCTATGTGTGTGAATGACTGTTTAAGTGAACGAATGTACCTTTGTTGTACTTTACGCATTTTGTATTTCTATTTATATTTCATGATAATAAAATTTATTGGAATTGAACAGCGAACGAATCATTTCATTCACTCATGAATATATTTTTTTAAATTGCCAGATTGACGCGAAGGCAGCGTATCATACAAAGGAATAGAACTGAGCGATTGTCAGATCTCATGGACTGGAGGAACTTAGGAATTGTAAGTATACATAAGTACATATAGTTACGTCTATATCCCTCACGGGTTGGATAGAGAAAACAGTCTTGACAAGGCTGAAAGGCCACGTTCAGCTTTATTGCTTTATGATGGAATTGAGATAAAAAAAAATGTGACAGGGTGATATATATACATATATATAGCCCATCGCCTACAAGAAGTATCCCAAATTTATTAGCCATTCCCTTAGTCGCCTTTTATGACATTCGTGGGAGAGAGTGGAGTGGTCGTATTATTTTTTTATATTGGTGCCAGGAACCACACGTCTCAAAAAGTATGTGTATGTGAAATAAATGACCGTATTTTTTTTGGTTTAGTATTACCGCCAAGCGCGTGCGCAGGCCCTCAAAATAGTCTACCCAGACTATGTAGATCTTCAAGATGTGGAGCTAGGCAAGAGGTTCAACTACCCCAGACCTATATCGGAACCACCAAGCCCTACGCACTCAAGTAAGTTAACATACATCACGTCTTTATCCCTTACGGCGTAGACAGAGCCAATAATCTCGACAAGACTGGAAGGTCTCGTTCAGTTTAATGATAGGATTGAGATTCAAATAGTGACAAGACCTGTTACTATTATCGCTTACAAGAAGGATACCATGTCTTTTAGACATTTACTTTAGTCGCTTTTTACAAAATCCATGGAGTGGTTCTATTCTAAACGTGCCGGGTCCACGTTCAGCTGTATGGCTTAATGATAGGATTGAGATTCAAATAGCATTCAAAAAAGCTAATTGGTAGCTAGCCCATTGTCCAAAAAAGAAGAACTCTGTCTGTACGTATGCGCTAATGTCGGAAAGTTGCGTGGACGGATTTTGTTCCTGTTTGAAATGTTAAAAAATCATGTTTTTTCTAAGGAAGTTTTTTATCTATAAGTGCTGCCTGTGAAAATTGATTAAGATACAAATAGTTGCTGTTTATACGTAGATAGATTTATGTCCATTTTCACCAACGATTCTTATGTTTTAAGTGTCATCTAAGGCCTAAGACCTACCTTAAACCGGATTTACATTACGAAATTAGTTGCATGTCATTTGTTTTACAAAAAAAATATGCGCATAGCATGAAACTACTCCAGTTTCTCAAAAGTGATGCATTATAAAACTGTATGTCTACACGTGAAATTACTGGTCAAATTAATTTTATCAAACTAATTTCAAGCCACTAATTTCGTAATATAAATCCGTGTTAAGGAAAAAAAATAGTTTTACGCTACTGCTTAAGCGTAGTTTAACAATTTACTTTATTCTTTTAAAATTGCCCTTAAACTCTGTTTTAAAAATTATTATAATATTGAAACATTAAGCTTTTTAAAATACGTCATAACTAGGGAGTCCCGTAAGCAGGAAACACCTAGCGTGTTGTAAATTAAATATCAGATTTTTACGAGGCCCCTAACTTAAGTAATACTTAGTAGTATTACTTAATTAATACTTAGTAGTATTACGAAAGTTAGTAGTGAGTTAGGGAGTCGTTGGTGTAAACGGGCATTAATATAATATATGATACAGTACGCCTCCCGAATCGTCTCACAATCTCTTTAACAAAAGACGACAAAATGACCAAAGACGAGGAGATTCAAACCGATATGGTCACGAGAAAGAACCAAATAAACATACAAAAATCACTGGAACTACTCCAAATAAGCGATATACAGAGTGAAGATAATATAGAAGTGTCGTTCGAGAAGATTTTCGAAGAAGACAACTATAGGACGCCGAGTGAATTTCTAGAAGCGGACGTGAGCGGCCAGATTGATGAAATGATCGCCAAATTGAGCGGGAACGAATAATTTGTGAGGTTCAAGTCATAGATTGTTATGTCATACGATACTCGAAGACCATATATTGTAGAATTATTGTGACTAATTACTGAAGTAAAAGTAATTTTAAAGAAAGCGAACATTTAAATATTTAAATATAAATATATACGGGACAAATTACATAGATTGAGTTAGCCTCGAAGTAAGTTCGAGACTTGTGTAACGAGATACTAACTCAACGATAGTATATTTTATAATAAATACTTATATAGATAAACATCCATGACTCAGGCCAATCAGAAAAAGTTCTTTCCTCATCATGCCCGGCATTCGAACTCGGGACCTCCGGTGTCACAGACAAACGTATTACCGCTGTGCCACAGAGGCCGTCAAAGGCGTTAAAGGCGCTAGAGACGGTTTAACAAGCCTGGTTTTAAATGATTTGAGGATTAAGATACAAAATTGCGTAAACAATAAATTCGATAAAAATAGCGCATAAACAATGTAACTTAATAGCATCTACTAGCTGTGCCCGCGACTTCGTCTGCGTGGATTAGTTATTTTGGCCTTCATTGAAGCCCTCAAGGATGAATAATTTTCCCCGTTTTTTTTCACATTTTCCATTATTTCTATGATGGATAGCCTAAAGCCTTCCTCAATAAATGATCTATTAAACACAAAAATCAATTTAACAATTCGAACCAGTAGTTCCTGAGATTAGCGCGTTCAAACAAACAAACTCTTCAGCTTTATAATATCAGTATTGATTTTTGAAGGAAGTCATGACCATATCTTGACCACCTGTTGACTAGGTGTGGTCATTGAAGTTGTACTGTTCGAGTATCGTATGATTCCAATGAGCTATGACCTTTATTAAGTTTGCTGTAGTTTAGGTTTTATTTTTTATTAGAATTAATTACTTGCACCGTTAATACATATAAGTAGTTAAATTTTACACGTATTACATGTAAGTTAGTTAAGATTTTGGGAGGTTTTTGGTGGCAAGTAACGTAATTGAATTTTCGAGTGATTAATTCACAGTATTGTGTTTTATTATGAGGTATGTGTCGCAATAATTAAGTTCACTGTAGTTATAATCGATATACTATCTATACACACATATAATTACACTGAAAAAATGTCGGAATACAAATACGTCTATTCAAAAATTGCTCTTAATGTATAACAATAAGGTGTACAATCCTTAAATATAAAACTATGCTCGTTTAAATTTAAGGATTGTGTGCCTTATTTTTAACACATTAGAGTCTATTTTTGAATGGTATATATCTTTAGAAAGAAGAAAATGCTGCAGTGCAGTTTGTCACCGCTTCTTCTTCACCGACGCTTCGGAAGCGGCAGTAAACTTAGTTCTAAGTAATTTATTTGACGTCAACCAATGTTGTGATACCAAAAGATACGACAATTATTAAGTACCTAAGTAAATCATACAAAACAGTCAGAGATGGTACAAAGGCGGACTCATCGCTAATGCAATCTCTTCCAGTCAACCTTTGGGTGGAAGGAAACCAAACAGGAGATTGGCATTAGTTCCATCGCGTCGCCACTAGATGGCGCTGATCAAATCACATACAAATTCGGGTTTACTTGCTCGACGCATTTGATCGAGTGAAACTGGCACTAACAGAAGTACATAGTTATAATTGTAGACGTACATACTTATACATAGAGTATAAATACACTCGCGTTGATAATATTGTAAATTACCAAGGTCAAAAGCAACCGAAACCGCCGAGCTTGCATGAAGAGAGTTATGAATGTGGATGAAGCGAAGGAAGTGTGCAGAGATCGTGGCAAGTGGAAAGAGGTAGTCTCTGCCTACCCCTCCGGGAAAGAGGCGTGATTTTATGTATGTATGTATGTATTACCAAGGTTTGTTCACGTTTCTATTTCGCCTTTGATTATTTATGTATTTTTTGGCGGTTTCAGCTATGCGGCGTGTCGATGACGTAATCATGTATATACATACATATTGTCTCGTCTATTTTCCTTGCGGGGTAGACAGAGCCTACTGTCTTGAAAAGACCGATATGCCACGTTCAGCTGTATGGCTTAATGATAGTTGCTAGCCTGTCGTCTAAAAGAAGCCCAACTTAATGAGGCTATCCTATAATTATGTATTTGAAGCCTAATAACCCAAAAATTGTACATTTAGACACATATTCTGATGTGTATCACAAAAAATTGTATCAAGAAAATCTTTAATTGGCTTAACCATCTATTTTATATTTTAAATCTTAAATTATTAAACGCTGTACGTTATATTTTCAATTATCTTTTAATTTTTAGCGATTGTTGAAGTCTCTTTTAAATTTTTTTTTATAAATTAAGTATTTAATTACAAGATTGTCTGTCAGATGAGCGGAGCTTTCTTTGTATGCTGTTTGACACTGTTTAGTCACAAGTCGCGATGTATGAGAATTGGATTTAGAGGTGAAATTAAAACCATATATTTTTTTTACATCCCAGGAGGCACTACCCCTGCCGCTTCTGTCCACGGTTCCGACAATGAGGAGGACGAGGTCGATGAAGAAAAAGAATTAGCCGAACTCAGAATCGCTGATTAGTATAGTTGGAAGTTTAGTAAATGCCAAGTTTACGCGAGACTAGCTGTGCCCGCGACTTCGTCCGCGTGAAATAGTTATTTCGGGCATCATTGAAGCCCTCAAGGATGAATAATTTTCCCCGTTTTTTTTTTCGCATTTTTCATTATTTCTTCGCTCTTAATAGTTGCAGCGTGATATTATATACCGATATTATATTATATAGCGAGAAAGGCTTATAATATTAGAATAGATTAGTAGCGATAGTAGTCTATTGGTAATTTTTTTTTTGTATGTTCGTCTGTTTTTTTATTATGCCTTGTTTATGCGAGGTTAGTAAGTAATGTGTCAATGATTGGAAAATTAATATGTTTAGTTTAGACGCGACCGAATTAGCAGCTATATCATCATTTGTATAATTGTAACGGCAGCTGGTTAGCTTAAGGCTTTCATCAAAAATTGTTGATGGTCGTGTGACGCAAAAAGGCACAGGTTGGAATCCTACCCCGGCCATGTACCAATGACTATTTTTAAAGTTACGTACATTAGTTTGAATACTAACCGCAACTGGATGTGTGCCCATTATCGATCCAATATGGGTTAGGTTCCCCTGCAAAGGTTGCGGAGGTCAGATGGGATTAGCTTCGTGTGAAAACCTGACTCACCCAATCCAGGATCCAAGGTCAAAGGCATACTCCGGGCTCCTCTCCAGAGTGGTGAGGATGCAACCAGGACTAAAGCCAGTAGGAAGAAGAAAATGCATAAAAAGAGTGATAAGTGTGGAGGAAGTCAGAAATAACTGTTAAAAAGCTTTAAGCTCGCATAAATTTGGCATTATTAATAAGTAATATCTCAATTCACTCTCACAAAGTCTCTGCGATTCTTATTATTTTTTACAATAATGTCAAATAGTAATATTGAGCCTGTTTAGGTATTTGTTTTTGGTTATAGTTTAGTCGCCTTCACTGCCTTATTATTATGTTAGTAAAGATAAATAAATAAAAATGAGTTCCTTATAGTTTTTTCCTGTTTTACTATTATGATTTTATTTTGCGTGATTTGTACTGATAAAAAATATTTTATAAAATACGTGAATTACAATACAATACAATATTATTTTACAACACGAATCACAATACAACATATTAATACATACTTAAGTACATACTACATAATTATAATATGGAATTATATTCCTTATAAATTTTTTTATTATGTAATTGCGAAATTATATATGTATGTTGTTTAGCTATATAGTTTAAGTTTAAATATTTTACGAATTTATGTAAAAAGTACACTTGCCACGAAACGAATTTTATTTTTCTAGTACATTTTTATATTGCGCATGTTTATTTCAAAAATATAATTTAAATATATTATACATTTTATATGTCTGTTAAAGTAAGTTTAAAAAATATGGTTTGAATCTTATAACGAGATAAAACGAGTGTTATTAGAATATATTTTTCATATACATAACTATAAGATTTCTAAGAGATTGTTATTTACAGTTAAATAATAAAATTATATTAAATGGGAAGGGAAATATTTCTTGTTACATATATTAAAATTGAAACTTATATAAACCATAGCGCTTTGAAAAAGATCAGCTCTTATAAAACTTTCCTTTTTCGTATAATAATAACTTTCTTTCAAATTCAAATCTTTATTGAATGTAACTTTATGAATTTATAAAAAGAAAACAAATACTTATAATACTTATACGAAATAATAAATTTAAGTATAGTTTTGTAGCCGTAGTTATTTTTTATGTATTAGATATATCTACCTGTCTTCAATAGAATAGAATTCTATTTATAGTTGTTTTCGTGTTTTATTTATTAACTACATGAAGATACTCCAGTATCAAACTTAAAAAAGAAGAACATTTTATAATATATGGATATAATTTTATCAGTGTTCTATTTTATCAGTTTCTTAATGAAACTTAATAGTTTTTAGAAAAAAATACTCTTGTTTTAATAAGCGTTGGTGTGATCAGGTTACCTATCGGAATTTTAATTTGACTATCATTAAATTTTATTCTAATTTATTTATGGGCCCATTTTTTCCTATTCCATAATTTTAAGTCAAAATAATTTCAATAATTGAGAATTTAAGTAGAAGTTTGTGTAAATTAATACCTTGTAAATGGGCTGTTTGAGAAATGATTTATATTTAAATTAGCAATTTATTTAAGAAATAGATAGGTACCTATAAGAAAATTTATTTAAAAAAACTTCAATAAATAAGCATTTAATTTTCTTTAATATTGATTGCAGTATCTTAAATATAGAAAAGTAAATGCTTATTTTTAAAACAAAACTATGTATATATATATATATATGCATATATATGTACTTTGATGAGGATACCAGTGTTTTAGAAAATATAAGACAAATCACCCAGATTTATCTAAGGCCATTTTGCCATTTTTCTTCGGTGGAAATAAAATATAAACGTATTATTTTATTATAGTGACTAAATATATGCCATGTAATTTCAAGTCGTTCAAAATTCAACAAAACGATCATTTAGACTTGATATTAAAGTGAAAAGCGCGAAATAGGTTGATCTAAAATGTTGATGTTGACAGCTGTCAAAACGGATTTATTATTCGACGAATTTAAATAGTAAGCAAACCATTATTTATATAATATATTTTTAGGATTAATTTATCACGCTTTTTCATATTTGGAGTTTAAAATGATGTGCCATAATATTGTTATTGGTCACGAAATAAATTGTTATGTAAGTCTGTTTTCTTTTTAAATTATTATTCCCTTGAATTTCCCCCTAGTAGCCTAAGGATATCGAATTAAAGCAATTTGCAGATTCGTCTAGTGCTTACGTTGACATGGCATATGTGTTATGATATATATCTCTCTTTCTATTAGTAGACAGTAGATAATACATATGCTTAATTAAGTTTCGTGAATAGACCCCTGGGAAGGTCGCATGGAACGCGTTTTTATTGCGCGATTAACTATCGCTGTTTTCGTATGTGTGTAGTATGATAGCAAAGAAGAAAACCAGCTGCTTTCCCTGCACAGATATTGAACTATAATGCATTATAAATAATAAGACACAAAAATGTCATTTGGACTTCTTTTGTCTTTGAATAGGTTCAAATTATGAAAAGGAAAGATTATAAACATTGTTATAATTTAATATTAATAATTATATTAATGGCACTCTATACAATACAATTATCACGGGCATATCAAATTAAAATGCAATGCTAGTTAAAACCTTTTCTTATAGTTACCCTTTAAATTATTTTAAGCGATACGAGTATATGAAGAATTTCTTGATTATTTTTTTCTTTTAAATCATTAGTAATTCTTTTTTGAAGCAAACCGAATCGTTTTAAGTTTCTAGCAAATCTGTATTTTTAACAATAAAAAGTTTTCAAAAATAAAAAAATAAAAAATATTTAAGACAAGCTCTCTCACCATATAAAACTGAATGTAAAAGCATTTAATAAAAAGTTATCTGTCTTACAATAAGAATTCTTTACTTACACATATTTCATAACTAAATACAGTAGGTATTTTTTTTATAATGCTATAAAGTCCTCATTAGATACTGATGTAGTTGAATCAGCAGATGAAATTGTAGATTGTACATTTTCTTCATTGCTTATGTCAGGTGGCGCTGGACTAGAAATTTCTGAAATATTACTGTTCGTTTCAGTACTAGTTGGTAATTCAAAACTCTCACTTGCATTGTCATCATTATTTGGCTCAGATTCTGAATTCGTTCCCTCGGCCTCTGCAGATTTTGGTATTTCTGTTGTACTGCTAGTAATTTCTTCATTATCCAGTCCCTCATTTGCGTTTTTCTCTTCATCTATAACAGATTCTTCGGTATGTGAATCCGCGTCCACGACGTCGGTTGCGATATGTTCACTACTATTTGAAATTGGTCCTTTATCAGTTTCTGTGGTATTTTCATTATCTTCAGTATTATCTTTGTCATTCTCATCAGGTTTTTCTGCGTTATTTACTGGAATAATAATACTGGTTGTTGTTTCTTCATCCTTTTTTTCGTTCTCATTTTGATCTTTAACGTCATTTTCTATCCCAATGTTAGAATCATTCAAATACGGTTTCAAGCTATCAATAATTTTTCCAGCTTCAGTTTTTGGGTAGAAAATGAATATATTAGTCACATGGTCGTTACCAGTTGAACTTCCGTATATATTATTAGCTTTGACGTTATTGTGATTTTCTTCAGTTTTAGTTACATTAGGCTGCACTACTTTATTGACAGTTTTATCAATTTCAAATTTAGTTTCATTCAATTTATAACTTTCTAGTTTAGTAGTATTTAGTTTATTGTTTTCTAGTTTTGTCACATTTGATTTATGATGATTCGGCTTATCGTCTCTGTCTCTATGTTTTCTACTGAAATCTTCATTTAATATTACATTACCTTCTAAGTTTGAAGTATTAGTTATTGGTATCTCGTTGCCATCTATAATTATGGTGTTGTTTTTAATAACCGGTTCCTTATTTTCTGTTTCGTTAATCTTGTTCTCTTCTTTAGTTTGGTTAACATGAATGTCATGGTTGGTGTTCTCATACTTCTTAATTTCTTTTGCGACTTCCTGCTTGACCATTTCTTTGACACGCTGAAAAATATATAAAAACATTAATAATTGAGATTTAAATCATTACAGGTTATCGGCCATCGCCTACATCTTTAAATATATATAATTTCATCATATTTTAATTTCGTCATAAAGCCCGTCAGTCTCGCCCCGAGAGGGATATAGACTATTATATGACTATATGTATGTATGGATGTGTATATGCCATAAACTTGCACGTTATACTTACTTGAGAAATAACTTCCATATAATTAGAAGTCCAATGAGCCAGCCATTTCCAGAATTGTTCCTGCAGTAAATTAAGTTAATTAATTTAATGGTCTTTTTTAAAACAAAGATTCCCCACTCTTCATATTTTATTTTCTTTCTCTTACTCTAGGTCATAACCTAAAATAAGAGATATCAAATCTGGAGACATATCTCCAGATTTGATTTACTCTAACAATGAGAGAAAAAAAATAAAGATATTTGTCGGCGAATGAAATTTAATTTTTGGCTGCATTGGTGGCTTACAAAGGGCCCTACTAAAATAGAATTTGTTAAGACAAAACGTATTATAGAAATCTAATAAACTTTTACTTACGCTCTTGATCAGTTTCTCGTATAAATCCTCTTTTTCTTCAACTGGTTTATCTTTGCTTGGCCTTTTATTCTGGAAAAGGGAAAAAAATAGTTTTAATACGACAAAACGTATATTTACTTTAGCCATATTCAGTTCAGAACAGGTTAAGAAAACATCTGCTCCGAAAAGAATAACTTAAAAACTTACGTGTTTCAGCATAGATTTTGAAGCTATGTTCTCATTGTCAACATCACTTCCCTTTTCTGGGTCATCAATACTTTTCTCAGTATCTTCTTTCATGACACTTGTAGGTTCACCCTTTTCGCTCACATCATCCGGTTGTTCTGTAGTATTTTGGTCTTCTTCCGAATCGGCGTTACTGTCCTCTAGGGCTTTAGCAGTACTAGTTTCTCCTTTATTTGTATCAACGTAGATATCATCTAAGCCCTCAGGATTATTTTCGGCAGTTGTAGGTTCTTGAATTTCTATTTCTTCAGTTGATGTTAATATTTCGTCACTAGTTGTTGAAGTTTCTTCAATCGGTGCAAATATTTCTACAGTTGATGTTTCTACGCCTTCAGTTGATGTTAATATTTCTTCACCAGATTTTGAAGTTTCTTCAATCGGTGCAAATATTTCTACAGTTGATCTTTCTATACCTTCAGATGATGTTAGTATTTCTTCACCAGATTTTGAAGTTTCTTCAATTGGTGCAAATATTTCTACAGTTGATGTTTCTACGCTTTCAGTTGATGTTAATATTTCATCACCAGATTTTGAAGTTTCTTCAATTGGTGTTAAATCTTCTTTTGATGTTGCAATGTCTTCAGTTGATGTTAATGTTCCTTCAGATGATGTTTCTATACCTTCAGCTGATGTTTCTATAAGTTCAGACGATGTTTCTGTACCTTCAGTCGATGTGAATATTTTATCAGTTGAAGATAAAATTTCATCACTAGATGTTAATATTTCTTCAGTTGGTGTTAATATTTCCTCTTTCGATGTTACTATACCTTCAGACGAAGTTAATATACCTTCGGAAGATGTTAATATACTTTCAGTTGATGTAAATATTTCATCACTAGAAGTTAATATTTCTTCAGTCGGTTTTAAAATTATTTCAGTAGGTTTGAATATATCTTCAATGCGTGTTAAAATTTCATCAGAGGGTGTTAAACCTTCTTCAGCTGAAAGCAATTCTTCTCCAGACGATGGTAATATTCCTTCAGTAGGCGTTACCATTTCTTCATTAGGTGTAAAATTTTCTTCAGTTACTTTTAATATTTCATCATTAGGTGTTGAAATTTCACCAGTTGAATGTATCGTTTCTTCAGATGATGTTAATATACCTTCTGTTGATGATTCATCAATTTGTGGTGTAGAAGTTACAACATCTTGCTGTAATAAGGTAAGATTATAAAATTTGAGACTATAGTTGCTAGTCTGATATAGAAATAAGAATGCTTAAATAAGTTGACCATGTTGAGAGGATGAAGAAAAACTAAGGTAAGGGAAAGGGGGTATAAATATAGAAACAATGGAAGGCCAAGTTAAAAGTACATAGACAAATTGAAATTCTGATACATAATCAAATTGACAGGTTTGTTTAAAATTGTTCAGCGCACTGGCCGCTAAGAAAAAAAAGTAAATTTTAAATAAAAGAAAAATGGTGATCGTCAGTTGTTAATTTTCCACAACGATGATAATTAGACACAATTGAAGTTAGGGTTTCTTATGTTTTAAGTTGAATGTTATAGTTTTCTTTATCTTAAAGACACATTTTTTTATTTTACACCCCGGCCTTATTATCTAAACAAGCTTGTTTGTCTGAAAGCCTTATACCCGCTTCGCACGAGGCGGCCAGTTCTAAAGCATTCGATTAAATTATTTTCTCTTTATTAGTACCATAACTTACGTTACGTTGTACCGTGTGGTTCCCGGCACCAGTACAAAGAGGAATATGACCACTCCATCTCTTTGCTATGGATATCGAAAAAGGCGACTAAGGGATAGGCTTACAAACTTGGGATTCTTTTTTAGGCGATGGGCTAGCAACCTGTCACTATTTGAATCTCAATTCTTTCATTAAGCCAAATAGCTGAGCGTGGCATATCAGTCTTTTCAAGACTGTTAGCTCTATCTACCCCGATAAGGGATATAGACGTGACCATATGTATAAGTATGTATAACTTACGTTGTCTTCGTGTAGTGTCAATGGTGCCCCAACTTGGTAATTAATGGGTCGGAACATATTCTGAAAAATATAGTGAACTATGTACATTAACAGTACGATATGTTTTAATTTATATTTTGATAAGTTTTATACATTTGCTAGTCACTAATATATTTCATATTTTATTTGTCTGTTTCCAATGTCTCAATTCGCAACTGTATTTAGAGGCGTAAGACCGCCATTAGCAAATCTATTGGCATTTTGATGGAAATTGGCTTTAGGGACATTTGGTAAAATTTTCTTTGGTCATATTATTATGCTTGTGAATACTAGTTTGAAAAACAAAAACAATCTTGATTTCACCTTTATAGGGTTTGTGGGAGAACCATTTTTATACTAGTTTTTAAGTTGGGCCAAGCCTAATACATCTCAGAAAACCGCATTCAAAGCGGTGCAATAGTTTCGCGTGATTCGAGTACAATACAGACGGATAGGCAGACAGAAATTCGAAAAATCATATTTTTGGTTCTTATGGTCATCTTATTTAAGTAAACACATTATAATTTTTTTACATTTGTAACTAAGTGCCGTGTGACTCCCGCACAAAGAGAAAAAAATAAGACTATTCCATCCCATGTATATCACAAAAACGACTAAAGGATAGGCTTATAAACTTGGGATTCTTCTTATAGGCGATGAACTAGCGACCTGAGATTTGAATCTCAATTCTATCATCAAGCCAAACAGCTGAACGTGGCCTTTCAGTCTTTTCAAGACTGTCGGCACTATCTACTTTGCAAAGGATATAAACGTGAATATCTGTATGTATGTATGCATGTACATTTCTTACTAGATAACTCACATTCCAAACATATCCATGATCATCAGACAGATTCATGCCGTAAGTTTTCACAGCGCTCTGTGGTATAAAAGCAGTATCATCATCACTATCACTCTTCAGTCTGCTTTCTGTTTTATTATTAACATCATCATCATTAGGTTTTGATGTGGCGAAAATATCATTCATTTTGAACTTTGAATCCTGGTTATCTGTTCCGTCAGCCTGAAATTAAATTAATGGAAAATAAAAGCTCGAGCACACTTTAAGCAGGTCAAAAGAAATGCAGTTCAGAAGCCTCCACCAAGTTCAGAATTCAAAAATTTTATTCATTATCATGGGACACTTCGTATCACTTAATAATTGTCATATCATTTGTGACGTGTGGTTCCCGGCACCAGTACAACAAATGAATAGGACCACTCAATCTCTTTCCCATGGATGTCGTAAAAGGCGACTAAGGGATAGGCTTACATACTTGGGATTCTTTTTTAGGCGATGGGCTAGCAACCTGTCACTATTTCAATCTCAATTCTATCAGTAAGCCAAATAGCTGAACGTTGCCATTCAGTCTTTTCAAGACTGTTGGCTCAGTCTACCCCGCAAGGGATATAGACGTGACCATATGTATGTATGTATGTATTACCGGTTCTCTAAAGACTCGTAGACCAGGATAGTTGTTGTAGTCGATGGGTGGCAGCGTTGGTGCTATAGGAATGTCCTGTGCAGATAAATGTAATTCAGTTTAAGTACTTACATACATGCTAATTACCATTTTTTTATATTCAATATTTTATTTTATTTATTATAGGTGCCGTGTGGCTCCCGGCACCAATACAAAAAAGAATAGGACCACTCCATCTCTTTCCCATGGATGTCGTAAAAGGCGACTAAGGGATAGGCTTACAAACTTGGGACTCTTTTTAGGCGATGGGCTAGCAACCTGTCACTAGTTGAATCTCAATTCTATCGTTAAGCCAAATAGCTGAACGTGGCCATTCAGTCTTTTCAAGACTGTTGGCTCTGTCTACCCCGCAAGGGATATAGACGTGACCATATGTATGTATGTATGTATTTTATTTATTATTTTGTTTTCCAATTGTTAGTTTTATATTAGTAACAACAATAGAGATTACAATTAAATCAAATTAAAACTAAAACTACTTATAAAAAGAAAGAAAAAAGATGACTACAAACTAAAATTTAATATATAAATTGTACAGTCCTTGTTTATTTTATTATTAATAATGTGTTTGTTGGTGTCGCTGATGGAAATCTTTTATTTCAAATTCAAATTCAAAATCTTCATTGCATATCATAAAGTTCCTACATCTGTAGAATTACAGTTTACTGCTTATAAATAGATATAATATGAACCCTGTTGGGCATCGCAATTATAAAATAATATGGAACGGCGGGCAGGTTTATGTCGGCTGTTATGTTGAATATAACAATAAAAAAATATTGTAATATATTTGGAGAAAATATTAATAAGCAATTTAAAATAAATATAGATAGTTAATTTACTATTTTTATACCTATTTACATAATTTTGAATAGTTACGGAATTGCTTTCATATTATTAATTTATTATCTTAAATTATATTTAACGTAGTTCACTCGGTTCATAAATGATAGTAGGATATGAGAGAGAGTGAATTCTAAGAATAAGTTCTTACCTGGTAATTAAGACTCCTTTTAACTCTTTCAACTGGATCAGATTCAGGCAAAAGTGAAGCTGTATTGCTTATCTGGAATATAAATAAATAATAAATAAATAAATATATACGGGACAAATTACACAGATTGAGTTAGCCTCGAAGTAAGTTCGAGACTTGTGTTACGAGATACTAACTCAACGATACTATATTTTTATAATATAATAATAATAAATACTTATATAAATAAACATCCAAGACCCAGGCCAATCAGAAAAAGTTCTTTTCTAATCATGCCCTGGCCGGGATTCGAACCCAGGACCTCTGGTATCACAGACAAGCGTACTACCGCTGCGCCACAGAGGCCGTCAAACGTATGTGTGAATATAATAATTTGTAATAACAATAATATATTTTAATCAAATTACTAACCTCTTCTTTCTCCGTTAAATTCACGATTGCGGGAGCATCGGTAGAACTGACGATCGCTTCATTTTTACTTATTATTTCTGGTTCTTTGGTTGTCTGAAAATGATTTAAGGGTTTACTACTGTCAATTGCACCATAGACTTGCTTGTACCTTACGTGAATTAAAAAAAAGCCATCTAATTCGACTTTTTGCGTGAGGTCAATTTACATACACACATACATATGGTGACGTCTATGTCCCTTGCGGGGTGGACAGAGCCAATAGTCTAAAGACTGAATGGCCACGTTCAACTATTTGGCTTAATGATAGAATTGAGATTCAAATAGTGACAGGTTGCTACCCCATCGCCTTAAAAAAGAATCCCATGTTTGTAAGCCTATCCTTTAGTCGCCTTTACGACATCCATGGGAAAGAGATGAATTGGTCTCATTCTTTTTTTATTTACAAAGGTCAACAACCTAGAGATGTCTTTTATTATTATATTCTGTTATACGCATGGATGTAGTAAAAGGCGAGTAAGGTATAGGATAATAATCTTGGGATGCTTCTTTTAGATGATGGGCTAGCAACCTGTCACAACTGTTAGCCTTTCAGTCTTTGCGATACAGTTAACGCTGTCTACCCCGTAAGGGGTAAAGACGTTATTATATATGTATGATGTTATATACTTAAGCCGTGTGGGTCCCGGCACAAATAGAAAAATAATAAGACCACACCATCTCTTTCCCGTGGATGGCGTAAAAGGCGACTAAGGGAGAGGTTTTAAACTTGGGATTCTTCTTAGGCGATAGGCCAGCAACCTGTCACAATTTGAATCTCAATACTATAATTAAGCCGAACGTGGCCTATCGGTGTTTGCAATATTGTTGGCTCTGTCCACTCCGCGAGGGATAAAGACGTAACTATATGTACGTTATATACTTAATCCTGATTAACTTACACTGGTTTTCATCATACTCGCAATGTACCTTTCCCTTAATCGATCGAATAAAAATTGCCTTTGTCTGATCTGAAAATAATATTTCAAATTAATTCATTCGTAGCATATATTTAAAATTGAAGTAAATATTTAAGGTAGGTTCTTTAAATCATATGCACAAAATAATAATTAAATACCTAGATATCTATATCTATCTATCTATACGGGACAAATTACACAGATTGAGTTAGCCTCGAAGTAAGTTCGAGACTTGTGTTAGGAGATACTAACTCAACGATACTATATTTATATATAAACATTCAAGACCCAGGCCAATCAGAGAAAATTCTTTTCTCATCATGCCCTGGCCGGGATTTAAAGATGTATTCATGATTCATCGAAATGATTTAATCACTCTTCATAATCTACGGATTTATATTTTTTTTTTAATGATTCACTCATGTGTCACACATCATCTATACATATAATAAAACGATAAAAATATTTTGTTTGTATATTTAGTATTTTGTTTGTAATGGATAGAGATTTCTTTTTTACATTTTTTTATCTGTCTGTTCATATCTGATTGTATGATCAAGATTCAACTCGAAATTTACGCAGACGAAGTCGCGGGCATCAGCTAGTTAGTTTATATAAATAAATAATACTGTATATACTTAAATATTACCTTGTTTTCTTTCTCATCTAAAGCCGTAGTGATTGGTGACTCTGTAATGACCGTAACATCCGACGCTATTTCACGTTTCTCTTCAGAAACGGGCATGTCGGCTGCTGCCTCACTGACCTACGACAACAAAATAGGTTTAATATGAGTATCTAAGTTACAGATATTCAAAGAAGATTGAATCCAGAGAAGTGCCGTGTGGTTCCCGGCACCAATTGAAAAAGAATATGACCACTGCATCTTGTTCCCATACATACATTAATACATATAGTCACGTCTATATCCCTTACGGGGTAGACAGAGCCAACAGTCCCGAAAAGACTGAATGGCCACGTTCAGCTGCTCGGCTTGTTCCCATGGATGTCGTAAAAGGCGACTAAGGGATACGCTTATCGATTTGAGATTCTTCTTTTAGGCGATGGGCTAGCAACCTGTCACTATTTGAATCTGAATTCTATCATTAAGCCCAACAGCCAAACGTGGCCTTTCAGTCTTTTCAAGACTGTTGGCTCTGTCTACTCCACAAGGGATATAGACGTGATGATATGTATGTATGTATGTATGAATCCGGGGAACATGGTGAATGAAGCGTTGGATGCCTTTATAAGAAGTTGTCCAATAAGACTCGCGTGGCGGTGCGTGAGGGCGTGTTGGTCCCAACACTGATATATGTATATACTGATATAAAAAACAGAAAATATATATTCTTTTTACATACATACATACATATACGCGTACATACGGGTAAAACTAACAATCACCTCTTTTTTGAAGGCAGTTAAAAATAGAGTAACTTACCTCTACTGCATTTTCATCACTTGCATGTTCAGATTCAGATGCAGACTCCTCGTGAGTTTCCTGAAAAGAACAAAACATAGGTTAGGTTCCAAACGACGAACAAGTTAGGATCATGCATACTCGTATGTATGCCAGCTGGCTTTGCCTGTTAATATTTATATACAACTAGCTGTGCCCGCGACTCCGTCCGCGTGGAATAGTTATTTCGGGCATCACTGAAGCTCATCAAGGGTGAATAATTTTCCTCGTTTTTTTTACAATTTCCATTATTTCTTTGATCCTAATAGTTGCAGCGTGTGTTATATAGCCTAAAGCCTGCCTCGATAAATGGTCTATTCAACACAAAAAGAATTTTTCAATTCGAACCAGTAGTTCCTGAGATTAGCGCGTTCAAACAAACAAACAAGCAAGCAAACAAACTCTTCAGCTTTATAATATTAGTATAGATAAATAATAAAATACAAATAAAGAAGGTTGCCTACATTCTTGTAGAGGAGAGAAGTCCCAAAAAATATACTTATTTAGAGTAAAATAATTTAAAATTTTTCAAATTCAAATTCGAAATTTTTATTCATTATTATAGGATACTTCATATCGCTTAATAATTGTCAAAACTTTTAGTTTCACAACATTGGTTGACGTCAAATAAATTACTTAAAAACTCAGTTTACTGCCGCATCCAAGGCGACAGTGCAGAAGAAGCGGTAACAATCTGCACTGCAGCATTCAAAATAACAATCATATTACCGTTTCGTGAAGACCATAATCTGCGAATTGATAACCATGGCCGTTGGTGAAGGGTCGCAGACTCTCATCCATTTCGATTTCAGCTGGCTCCGATTTTCTCTAAAAGTTAACAGTTAGTTATTTCAGTCAGTACAAAATAATGATCTATGTGTGAGACACTGGTGTCTGCACTAGGATAACCTGTATGACAGATCACCAGCCTCTCCTACTCTGAGCCAAGTGTTATTCAATGTCGGTAACCATATACATACATACACTAGCTGTTGCCCGAAACTTCGTTCGCGTAGATTTCGATTTTTTCCGCGTTAACTTATTTGCAGGCAAACTCATGCATTGAGTTAATTCATAAACGATAACTTTTTTTTAGTGAACCGATTTTGATGAAACAAACTTTAAATGTTTTTCTGTGTTAAAACAAAGCAATTGGTGAAAGTGTTTCAGTAAATCGGTCCTATCATCGTCTATACACAGACTTGCCAGCCTTCTCTTAAATTGTAGTGAAAGATGCTCTCAGAAATGAATGTTTTGATAATGTATGTTTAATTACCTCCACTTTAGCATCTTCATAAGGCTTCTCTATCAGATGGTAGTACACTATCTCTCGCAACGTGGGTTTCTCCGGCTTCGGCGCTATGAATCTTGTCTTCTGTCCAGCATCTTGGATTTCATACACATCGCTTGGTCTGTCTTGCTGCAAAAGATGATGGTTCTCATCTTCATGACATTTATAACTTTGTTTTTTATCAACCTATCAGCCGTGTGGTTCCCGGCATCAATACAAAAAAGAATAGGACCACTCCATCTCTTTCCCATGGATGTCGTAAAATGCGACTAAGGGACAGGCTTACAAACTTTGGGATTCTTTTTCTAGGCGATGGGCTGGCAACCTGTCACTATTTGAATCTCAATTCTATCATTAAGCCAAATAGCTGAACGTGGCCATTCAGTCTTTTCAAGACTGTTGGCTCTGTCTACCCCGCAAGGGATATAGACGTGACCATATGTATGTATGTATGTTTTTTATCAATAAACTGTGGGTCGCGACGTCGCTCCCGTGGGATTTTCCAGAAATCGTAACCACCGTAAGAGCATCCCTCAGCATACCATACCATAAAATTATATAAATTAATTAATTTATACGGTACAAATTACACAGATTGAGTTAGCCTCGAAGTAAGTTCGAAACTTGTGTTACGAGATACTAACTCAACGATACTATATGTTATAATAAATACTTATTAAGATAAACATCCAAGACCCAGGCCAATCAAAGAAAATTATTTTCTCATCATGCCCTGGCCGGGATTCGAACCCGGGACCTCCGGTGTTACAGACAAACGCACTACCGCTACGCCACAGAGGCCGTCAACATAATGCCTCTATACTAATTCATACCTCGATACTAATTCCTGAACCAATTCAAGTACCTAGATAAGATTACGCAACTTTAGATCTGGTTTTGTAAAGATCATTGTTATCGAGATATATAGATAAAATAACATACAGATAGAAAAAAAAAGTAAATTAAAAACATGTTTGCATACAGGCTTTTGCCTTTGGTTTAGCTCGCGTTCTGTCTAGATTTATGACATTGTGACATAAATTTGATTTACGACCAATTTATTAGATATTTTATACTAGAATAGACCACATTGATTTTCAAAATTGGATTCAAGGTATCACTTATTGACGTCACATAACTTAAATCTAAACACCTCTACTACCACCGCTTCCAAAGCGCATGTGTAGAAGAAGCGGCGGAACAAACTACACTTCAACATTTTCAGCGGACGTCAATTTACAAATGTAGATCTCTAAAATAGTCTACATTTTTGTTCGGTAAATACATATGCATTCATTAATGACGCCTCTTCCCCGGAGGGGTAGGCAGAGACCACACCATCCACTTGCCACGATCCCTACATTGTTCTTTCGCTTCATCCACATTCATAACTCACTTCATGCAAGCTCGTCGGTTTCGGGCACTCTTGACCTGACCTCTTGACGTACCTTGATCAACTAGACCTTCCCACTCCAACATTCCTGTAGTTCATACGTATAGGTAAGAGTGAAAGAGAAGGCAGTATTATGTCATCTCTATCACACATGCCGCCATGACAGAATTTGGACAGCAGTACATGATGAAAGGTACAATGAGCGTGTCTGAGAGCCGATAAGCGAATTACTACAAATCCCATTCAAGTTTGCAAAGTAATCCTATTTAAACAACGTGTTTAATAGAGTTATTAACAGAGATGATTTCCAAAATTCTGGGAATTTTGGGAAATCATCAAGGTCAGTGATGCCTGTCAAGAATAAATGAATCCCTTACTAATATTATAAATGTGCAAGTATATTTGTCTGTTTTGCTGCTACAGTCGAACCGCTGGACCGATTTCAATGAAATTTGGCACAGATAGGTTCGAGAGTTACATAGGTTAACTTTTTTAGTAAGTCATTTAACTAATCATGCCTTTTCACCGGAGGGGTAGGCAGTAACAGATACAAATTCATTCCACTTGCACACCTCTAGAAACTCTTTCTCTTCATACACATTCATCAATCTCTTCGCGCAATCTCGGGTCGGAATCAAGACAAGTCAACACTTCATTCATAAAAAAATATGCATTGTTTTTGCTACCTGTTTTATTCGAACTTGTCTGTCTGTAAATATCTGTTATCATTTACCTTTTCTGATAAGGGCACAGCATGAGCCGCTGTCATGACCTCGAAGAGAAGTAAGGTCATTGATACCTGTCAAGAATAAATGAATCCCTTACTAATATTATAAATGTGTAAGTATGTTTGTCTATTTTGCTGCTACAGTCAAACCGCTGGACCGATTTGAATGAAATTTGGCACAGATATAAAATATTCCTTCGGGAGTAACATAGGTTAACTTATTTTTTATTAATTATTAAGGTTAATGAATATATTCTAAAAAACCACATATTGCTTTAAACTCAAAGCAAGTTCAAAATTGAGTACGAAAACACAAAAAATATGTTTTTCTTCTTCAACACCAGCCAAGTTTTAGGAATATCTTTAGTAAATACTTACATACATATCTATAATCACGTCTTTATCACTTACGGGGTAGACCGAGCCCAGAGTCTCGAAATGGCTGGAAAAATGGACACTTTCAGCTGTATGGGTTATTGTTTGAATTGTGAATCAAATAGCGAAAGGTTGCAAGCCTATCCCCCTTAAAGAAGCATCACAAGTTTGTAATCCTATCCCTTAGTCGCCTTTTACGACATCCATGGGAACGAAATGGAGTGGTTCTTTTGTTTTATTGACGGGCACCACACGGCACTTTTAATTGATTACCTACTCACCACGATTCTCATTTTATATAAGTAATTCACAGACCCGATCACTACACGAATGATCTCAAATAGGTCATCTCGTTTATATATATTATAACTAATGGCTATTTTATCAGGCGGCATCGAAGGATCTTATCGGATTTCCTAATTGGATCTGAGATTTTGACGGGTATGCGATATATATTGATTCTGTAGCAACATCTCTACGCTACGAGTCACAAAAACACAATAACGCGTCGCTATCAGTCAATAACAGCGAAAAGTCTAGATCGCGCAAGCAAAGTTTTCACGGATTGAAGCATAAATACAAGGTGCGACTCGACATCGTCTGTCGCGCGGTTCCCCAGGCATCACACCTAGCCTGGCCGAAGATCTTCCCTTTGGTGGCGGTTGAACCCGAAAAATTGCTCCAGCTATAATTCCGTCCTTGACTGGAAGAATAAACATGCTTCTCTCCACGTGCAGATTGGAAAGTCTAAAGGTAAGGATAGGCTTTAAAAACTTGGGATTCTTCTTTTAGGCGATGGACTAGCAACCTGTCACTTTTTGAATCTTATTCTATCATTTAATAGTACCTATAGCGGAACTTGGCCTTCCACTCTTTGCGAGCTTGTTCTGTCTACCCTGTATGAGATAAAGATGTGATTATATGGGTCAGGTCAAAAGTACCCGAAACCGCCGAGCTTGCATGAAGAGAGTTATGAATGTGGATGAAGCGAAGGAAGTGTGCAGAGATCGTGGCAAGTGGAAAGAGGTAGTCTCTGCCTACCCCTCCGGGAAAGAGGCGTGATTTTATGTATGTATGTATGTATATGTATGTATGTATATTAAAAAGTTATCTTTCAATAATTGAGCAAGAAATCGCATTAAAAACACAAAACTCCTTTTTCGCAGCCGATCCATGGTGTTTAGTGGAAAATTTCTAAGGAAGTGATGTCCCGGGTTCAACGCCCTGTGACTCATGACAGAATGAAGATCATCCGGCCTAAAATCATCAAGAAAATATCAGTTAAAAATAACTGTAGTTTAATGATTTTAACAATTAATCATCGGAAATTTTTGATAGGACATTCAATTTTCAATTAATTGCGATGACTAATAAATATGGGTAAAAATAATACATGTGGATAGGAAGAGTTTTATTAGAATTTTCGAAGTTATGTAGGTACATACATTAGTTTAAATACTAACTGATGCTATTGAGTTAAAGGAAAACGTCCTGAGGAAACCTGTACAATTATGCAACGCGATGTATAACCATGATCAATCCAATGCGGGTCAGGTTTACCTGCAAAGGTTGCGGAGGTCAGACGGGAGTCGCTTCGTGTAAAAACCTGACTCACCCAATCCAGGATCCATGGTCAAAGGCACACCCCGGGCTCCTCTCCAGAGTGGTGAGGATGCAACCGGGACTAAAGCTGGGAGTAAGGAAACAAAACGTGTTTTGATTAATTTTGTTTCATTTATAACTATGTACTTACTATTTTCTTGTTACTGTATAAATTTTTATGCAATAAAGATATTACAAACAAACAAACAAACAAACGTGCCGTGTGGTTCCCGGCACCAATACAAAAAAGAATAGGACTACTCCATCTCTTTCCCATGGATGTCGTAAAAGGCGACTAAGGGATAGGCTTACAAACTTGGGATTCTTTTCTAGGCGATGGGCTAGCAACCTGTCACTATTTGAATCTCAATTCTATCATTAAGCCAAATAGCTGAACGTGGCCATTCAGTCTTTTCAAGACTGTTGGCTCTGTCTACCCCGCAAGGGATATAGACGTGACCATATGTATGTATGTATGTACAAACAAACGTAGGGAGATGATGAACAGAGTAGATTGACTGAGCGAATATACAAGGAGAGTGTGAATAAGAACTGTGCTGTTGAAAGGTAGACGAACGTTACCTTGATAAAATCGAGAACGTCCTGGCAAAAGGTCAGGTCAAGACTACCTGAAACTGACGAGCTTGCAAGAAGACAGTTATGAATATCTTAAGCAACTGCGCATACGCGTTTAGGATGCTAAGTTGGAACAATTTTAGTTATTAAGAAACCTTGTATCTTATTAGTTAGTGTATGTGGTGTTGCCTTATAAATAAATAAATATGGTTTAGTCGGAAACACGTTTCGACAACGTGGAGTAGGCCCAATCTAGTTCTTTCCAAGCTTGATACCTACATACATACATACAAACATAGTCTATATCCCTTGCGGGGTAGACAGAGCCAACAATTTTGAAAAGATGTATTAATTCATATTAGAATTAAGATTCAAATAGTGACAGGTTTGAGGTTGGTAACCAATCGCCTACAAGAGAAATACGAAGTTGATTAACCTTTCCCTTAATTGACTTTTAATCACAAATTTAAAAGTCTTAGTCACCTCTTATGACATCCATGGGAATATGGAGTGGTTCTCGTGGAAGTCGTTTTTTGCAGATTTAAAAGTGTCGAAAACCACACAGCACATTACACAATATTTTTTTTTCAAGACTGTTGGTTCATACATCTTGATCACTAATCGATGCTCTTACAGCGGACACCTGCACATTCAGATTAATGGATTCGCCACTCTGAACTTAGTTGGGCTACCATGTAGACAAAAGCATGTTTAAATAAAACACAACATGTCAAAAATATATTTATTAGTTAAAAATCTTTAGGACATATTATAAAATTAAAAAAAAAAACAAAATCAATTAAAAACTTAAGTTTTTGTACTATTCACGGTACCAGGATTAATGTACTTTGAGGAACTTGTCAAAGGAATAGGTATTGTTTTAAAACCATTTCCCAAGTCAGTGTCGATAAAGAACTTAGCTTTATTTTCTCTTTTCATGGCACCCTCATCTTTGGGTGCCCATTTGTGCAGAACAGGATTATTTGGCATTTGTTGAGGCTCTGAATGTATGTGACCTTGATATACCACGTTAGCTACTGGTGAATTTGGCTTATTCGGATCGACATAAGGATGTTGGTAAGCATATATGAATGGAATAGCGTATCTTGTATCGTTTCTGTCATTAATTTGTTTATCTTTGTTAATTTGTTCTTGTATTGGATTAATTTTATCTCTTGTGTTCTCAGCGTTATCATTACGAAGAGTTTTCTCAACAGGCTTATCAATTCTGTCTATAAGTTTCACTAAAAACGCTTCCAACATTTCCGTGTTTCTGTCTATTTTGTTCAGTATCTCCTTAGTTAGTTTACCGTTCTTTTCTATAATGTTTATCAATTTTTTATCAGTGGTTTTAATAGGCAGAGCAACAGGAACTGGCATAAAAGCAGGTGTAGTGGTTGGATGGGTTGTTGTTGGATGAGTAACAGTAGTACTTTGAACAACAGGAGTTTGATGGGATTGTCGATTAGTATCATTATTTAGCTGTGCGTTTTGATCATTTCTTGATAATACTGTTGCCAGTAATTTACTTAAATCACCCTTTTTTATTTGAATAGGCAGAGATTCCCCGGGTAATTTCAAGTCTAATATTTCATCAGAGTCCGTATGATTCCACACTATTATGCTATCCAAATGTTCTCTTTCTTTGTTTAAATGAGCTAATTGTAAATCTATTAATTGTTTATGTTTATTCAGCATTGATTTTATTTTAAACTGCTGCGCTTTCAACTGTGGATTCATAGTTGTTGTTGTTATCTGAACGGTTGTTACATTTGGACTTTTGCCAGCACTTTTTAAGTTTTCAATATTCTCCACTTTAGATATTTCTGACACATTCACAAGGGAATAAAAGCGCAAACCATCCCTGTCATAACTTTTGTTAATGCTCGTGTGAATTTCTTTAAAACCTTGTTTCAATTCTGTTACATTTTTAGGAACAATTTTGATGGAAAGTTTATATTTTGTATTCGAGTTTGGTGCAAATAATAACGTTTTTGGTGTAGATAAATTTTGGACAATCTGATAATAATTTTCTGTCGTTGTTTCGAAAATTGGAACTGGCATTTCGTATTTATCACCAGAGTATTTGTTATCCAAATCACTCATAACCTTTCTTATATTTCCGTACATTGCAGGCTCCATATCAGCCTCCTTGGGTTTCGATATTTCTTCCATAAACACATGTGGATATTTTGACATAAGTGGATTATGTCTCGACCGCCCCTCGAAAATGTGTGTTATGTAATTTTCGACTGGTTGACTTTCTTCGAAAATGTTGTAGCTTGGAACTGGTTGGTTGTGACTGTAATCAAAAACTTCTTCACCTCTGTCTGGCCTATATATGTCACTATTTCCCTCGTCTCCGGGATGTAGAACTTCTCTAAGAACAGCTCTGTTGGAGAATTCATCTTCATTGGAAACAACAAATATATTCTGTTCGTCAACAGGTTTATCTGGATTTCTATGTGTTGCGTCAGAACTTTTGTCAGTAGCAATAATTCTTATTTTATCTATATGACGCTTCACTCTTTTTTTCTTAATGAAAATCTTTTTTGATTTTGTTTGCAAGAATTTATTTAATTTCCTTCTAGTGTTTATATTTGAATATTTTTTGACAGTAAGTGAACGTTTCTTTCTATACTCTTCTAACAAGTTTGCCAATGAAAATATTTCGCTTGGTTTTAATTTCTTATTGAATATATCCAACGTGACTGGTTTATCAGTTCTATTTTCCACCAATTTTATAGGCCTCTCGTGTTTGTGATTATATGTTTCTTTTTCAAATATATCTTGGTAGTTCTCATAGGGAAGGGAATTGGTATCATATATCATTTTGTATTCATTAGAATGGTAATCTTCTTCAACAGCACTGCGGCGAATAATAGTATGATCGTCAGGAGTTTCAAAATCACCAACGTTATTATATGCTTGATTTTTATACTGACTATCAGAGTTGGTTTCGTCAACCGGTTCTATCTTTCCATAATTATGATTGTAAACTTTTGCAAGATTATCAACACCAGTAAATACTTTGATTGTTTCTGGATCTGGTTCTTCATCAGTGTACTGGTTAAAACCGACAGAAATTCCACCACCGTCCATATCTTTGACAATAAATTTCAAATTGCCCAAGTCGTAAAAATTTGTTGGTAATTCTTCATCGGAATTATCAGTATTTAATGGCTTTTGTAATCTTTGCGGTATGCCATTAAAAGTCATTACTCTATTGTAATCAACGTCAACTTCAGACATCTCTGCTGAGTTTAATGCTTTTGAAGGTGTTAAAAATCTAGGCCCCATGTAGGTTCTTTTCCAAATTTCACCCGTTTGATCGTAGATGTTTGGAACATCGTTTTTATTTCCGTCTACTGATTTTGTTATAGGATCCACATGTCTATGTTCTACTTTACCATTTCTTACAGCTATTACTTTTTTATTCATTAAAATTTTGTTGTACGCTAAAGGATTTTGTATACGTTTTTTCACATGAGCGTGATAATGTTTTTTTGTTTTATTGCCGTGATTCTCAACATTCGAATGAATTGCTTTTTGGATTTTCTCCACAAGATTTCTTATCAACTTTTTTCTTTTTTCTCCTTTCATGCCCTTGCTATCGAAGTGAGTTTCTATTTCAACATACAATTCATCGTCTTCAGATTTTGAAGCATTTTTCTTAGGATCGTAACGAATTTTAATGTGTCTTTTGAAACGTTTTTTATTTAAACTCTTAATTTTTGTATCAATAGGATTGCTTTTAACATGATTGTAATTTTTGAAATAATTTGATATGGCTTTGTTTAAATATGATTGTGGAATATTAAATTTTACTGGTGTACTTTCTCCCGTTTCAATGTCATCTTCTTTAGACATCTCTTGATTAACTATTTGATTTTTATTAAGAGGTATTGTTATACTTTTGGGTATGTTTTCTGCTGTTGATGTCCAAGTATTACTGACTTCATCAGAAGACATTAATTTTACTTTAACTGGTTTACCATTATATATGAATTTAATTAGGCCTTGTATTTCTCTTGTGTTTCTGGAAATTAATATTTTATTAATATTCTGCAAGTCTGTTTATAATGAATAACAATCTCAATACTAGAATTTGTTCATAAATCCAAAAATTTGAGAATTTTGAAAAAAATACGTTTCAAAATACTCAAAGATTTTGTAAAGATGGATAATAAAAGTAATCAAAAAATACTTACGATTCACCATTGTGGGTTTTGGCGTCATTAGAATTGATGTCTATTAGCGTTTTGATTATCATCTGTGGCTCTGTAATATAAAATTAATAAAATGTAAACCAAACAAAAATAAAATTCAAATTTGGTCTTAGCGAATTAATTACTAGACAGTAAAGTAAGTCTAAACCTTTAAGAATAACTTAGGCTACTTTTTTTCTTTAACCCTACGTAAGTAAAGCCTCTGGCAAAAATATTGTGAAAAATAGTTTCATATCAAGTACTTGAAAGAATTTTATGTCTTCAGACTCTACACAACAGTGACACACCTAAGAAAGAAGTTAAAACCTTCAGAAAACATCGAAAACAAGAAATCATATTTGAAAAAACCTCACTTTCAGTTTCAACAGCCTTTATTGACGCATGTTTCTTATCTTTTTTCTCCATTGTATCACGAATTTGATTCTGTAGATCAGTGCATTGTATTAGTTCTTCAAAAAACTTACTTTCTACGATTTCTCCGTTGTTTTGTTGTTCCACTTTTTTGTGTTCATCTTTTTTGCCACTGAGTTCTTCTGCTAGAAGGGAATTGTTTATAACAATCTCAATCATTTACGTACTTTGATGACATAAAATGAAAATGTATATAGCATAGTAAATCATTTTTCATTATTTTAAAGTGACGAAGATGTCTAATTGTACAAAATTTGTTTTATTTAATTAAGCGTTAATAGTTGTTTTGCCAAAAAATATGTCATTAACTCACCTCTATTTTGGTCTGGCACCTCAAACTTCTTGTTTAAAATATTAACCTTCTTATATACCTCACTTAAATCCATATGACCAATAATTCCTTGTAGCAGTATATCATGCATTGCCAAATGAAGCATTTCACGTCTACTTTTATCCTCTTTTTTAGTTTTAACATCAGCTTTATAATTTTTTTCTACAATTTCTTTATCATCACGTTCTTTATTTGTTACATTAACACTAACTTTATTGTTGGATGTTACGAGTGACCTTGTAGACTCTTTAAACTTTTTGTTACTAATATCTATTTCCTTGTCATTGTTATCATCTGTCTTTTTCTCTTCAATAGCATTAGTACTAAATTCTTCAGCATCCATTTGTTCTAATAATGCATTTAGATGGTTCGTGAGAATATTCTTCACGTTTGGATTTTGAAGATGCAGTAAGAATGTATGGGGTTCTGAAATTATATATTAGAGTCATTAAACGGAACAAGTAATGTGTAGATTTTTTACTATGTTTTATTATGTATTTGGAAACTCATCAAGTTTTAATGGCTATATCATTAAACAGCTTTATAGAGATTATAACAATTAAAATAACCCTGTCTGCTACTGGCACTGATGGTTCGTTCTTACCTAAAGATCTCTTATTTCTAAATGATTCATCCTCATTGACATAGACGTCTTCTCTCCTGTAAACATCTTCAGCGTCCTCATAGTTTTTCTCATCATTAAATACAATCTCTGGTTTAATTTCCCGCATAAAGATAGTTGAGGCAGTATTTGATTCAGTGGTGTGGTGTGATGCATCTAGAATATAAATTAAATACCAACCAATATTTAAAAGTAAGTTAAGCAAGTTCTCACTATTTTGGAAACTTACTTCAAACTTTTAGCTATCGATTTAAACGCGGGCTTTGTGTCAAGATTCCTTTTACCCCGTAGGTGATATATACATAAAATCATCGCCTTTTTCCCGGAGGGATAGGACTGCATCTTTCCATTTGCCACGATTCCTGCACACTTCTTACGAAGGCGAGGCGAACCTCGTCCACATTTATAACTCTCTTCATCCATGCTCGTAGGTTTCAGGCGCTCTTGACCTGACCATTCGGCAGGATGAAGACATGCTATTTATTTTTCCTTTAATTAAAGCTCTCTGTTACAACGGAGGTCCTGGGTTCGAATCCCAGTCAAGACACAAAGAGAAACGAACTTTCTCTGATTGGTCTGGGTCTTCGATGTTTATCTACTTATATAAGTGTTTATTACAAAATATAGTATCGTCGAGTTAGTATCTCGTAACACAAGTTTCGAACTTACTTCGAGGCTAACTCAATCTGTATAATTTGTCCCGTATATAATAAGTATTTATTGAAAAACTCACCCTTTTTCTTTCCAGACAATAACCCGTCAATGTCCACGAAAACATTGGTGAGAATGACCGTAAAAATGAACGCAATCACCAGTAGGGATAGACAGAAAACCCTGTAAAAGATGACGTCGTAATCGCATCTTGTCATTGATCGATCTATCGATAAACAAATTAATCGTGAAGCCAACTGACTGTACACGAACTAAGTGAATGAAACAATGAACGAGTTAACAATCTTGTTACACGCTCTTTTTTTTTTTTTTTGTTGAAGTTTGTTTTCAAAACATCGATACAGGCTTGTCATTTTTCGTGTAAGTATTGTTTCTGCATGATTTTAAGACTTGTTGATTTAAGTTTTTTGAGAAAGCGATAAAAATAAAGGGTGGCGATGCGATTAGCCGACGCCGAAAAAATAGTGCCGTGCTATTCCTGGCACTAATAGAAAAAATTATAGGGCCACTCCATCTCTTTCCCATGGATGTCGTAAACGGCGACAAAGGGACTGTTATACTTGGGATTCATATTTTAGGCGGTGGTCTAGCAACCTGTCACTATTTGAATCACAATTCAATCACTAAGCCGAACAACTGAACGTGGCCTTTCAGTCTTTTGATGACTGTTGGTTCTGTCTACCCCGCAAGAGGTATAGATGTGATAATATGTAATGTTTTGAAAAAGTCCACATCCGAGTTTGCTTAGTAATAGGTACTCGGCGAATTGTAAAACAAATTGGATGGTTTTTTTTGTTTGACACAAACTCTAACCTACTTACATTCATCAGGTCAAGATAGTTATAGACAGTTGGAAAAATCAAGGAAATTAGAAGTAATTTGAAAGATGTTAAGTTTATTTCGTGGTATTCAGACATTTGTTTAAGGCAGCCATCATTTAAAGTAGAAAGCCATTCACCAAATTACATATCTAAAAAAAATTATGATACCTATTTTAAATCCGTTACTGTTGTTTATCTTTCTGAACAATTATTTTAATCATATTCTCATTTTTTCGTTCCAAAGACGGGTGTAATTTTAGACATAATAAAATAAATAAATATATACACGGGACAAATTACACAGTTTGAGTTAGCCTCGAAGTAAGTTCGAGACTTGTGTTACGAGATACTAACTTAAAATGAATTTATATAATTACTTATTATAGTACTTATAACATTTTTACGAATGACAAACTGACAGCAGTCTTCGATCACACCTCTTTTCCGATTGTAGGTAAGACCACATCATTCCATTTACCACGACGCCTGCGAATTTATGTTGCTTCATCCACATTCATCATTCCCTTCATGCAAGCTAGTCAATTAAGGTTTGGTCTTCGCCAGAACATGCGCGATTTGATCTTTGCAACACATTTGCCTAGACCCGTCTCTTGCAGTGTTTTAATTTTATAAAATATTCATTATCTCAAATGATAATTTATTATGTAAATTGAAATCTTTATTAATATGTTAACCTACAAATTTATTGTTAACTTTATTTGTACCAACTACAGACGTAAGTACACGTAATTGTTTACCCCACAGGGGATATAGACGTGACCGTATGTATGTATGTATAGAAGTAGAAAAAAAGGCGGACGGAGTTTTAGTATACGGCAAAATGAAGCATCGATAGCCGGGCCACTATATATATATATATATATATATATTATATATATCCCTAATAATAAAGAGGAGAGAATATATCACTAATAATAAAGAGGAAAGATTTGTATTTTTGTATGTTTGTGTGGAATAAACTCAAAAACTACTGGTCCTCCGATTTTGATAAAATTTGGCACAGATATAGAATAGACCTTAAGTGACATAGGCATAAATTTGTTTTTACTCTTTGTTTATTTCAAAATATAAAACACAAAAATATGTCCACCCGTGCGAAGCCGGGGCGGGCCGCTAGTATTATATATAAATATATATATATTATACACTGTACACACTCTCATCAATAGTGTGATAGTCCGCCCCAATAACGTCATAGATGCGTCATAGGTATGTATATATATGGTATATCTTACGAAATGAAAAGTTTTATGGTACTCTGACATGCGGACAACGTCGCCATTACGATACTTCACTTTTTTTCAAGCCACTTGAATTCGTTCCCATTTATATATCAGATACACAGGTATTGAGCGATAGTTTTTCGCGCAATACCTGTGTATCTAGTTATGGCAGTATAAGGAAGTAGTCCAATTTTATCCATAGATGGATTCAAAGTCTTTGAAGAACTAGATAAATTTAAGGCGATACATCATAGATTTTGGGTCATTTTCACTTGGTTTTTTCTCATAAAATATAACTTGCATCGTTTCAATATTTTAGGATATGAAAGTAAATATATTCAATTATATTTGTGGAAGATGAAAACACGATTGGAACAAAAATCCTCGATCAAAAAAATTCAGGAACACAAGTCTAGATTTCGATTATTTATCTCAAACTATAAGGATTTAAAATTTGAATTTTGTACCAAATTGAAGATCATTAAAAAATAATAACTTCTGGTAGATGAAATTTCGATTGGATGTTTTGTTTAGACGTAATTAAACTAAATAGATGAAAACAGGAATTAAAATTGTTGCGACAATAGTACTGGACAGTAGAGTGTTGACACTTTATCTCTGTCTCATTCCTACACGACCGGGTGGGATAAAGCGCTATCCTTTGTAAGCGTGCCTCACTCCGCGGATCACATTCTCGGACGTAGGACCTGTGCCAGTCGCTCCGAGCGTCGTTGAAAAATATTCTGCGAAGTATTTAATTTCCCACATTCATTTTGTTTGAATTTATTTCTGTACATAATTGTCAGCTCAGCTTATTGAATTGTGTCGTTGATCTCTGAATCTTACGCGTCGCTTTTCCGCCGGCCGGGGTGATATTACGTAGGTATTTAGGATCGTGGATTTTGATACTTTTTTTTTTTGGTACTTTCTGAAATATACCTATTATAGATAGTTTAGGTTAGTTTTTAATACAGTTTTTTTGTTTCGTTTAGTGTAAATAGGTGTATAATTTTACGTCATGATAGCATGTTAAATGTTAGCATGTTAAAAAAAAACCTTGAAAGAGCTTCCCATATGGGACAATTAAGATGGTGGGTACTAATTACACTTACTAATAGATAGACATATAGATGCCTACTGAGATTTTCTCCGCAAACACTGAAGGTGAAAAATATTTCATTTGATACCGGCTTGTGGCGGGGCGGCAGTAGGTAGATAGATAGATAAAACAACAACAAACAACAGCTCCGCCGCCGTCGGTTATACTGTCACTAGTTGTTGCCCTGGTCTTTGCCTACGGAAACAGTACTTTTTACTGGATGATTGTTCTGTCTTTTTCTATAGGTACTTACTCCTAGGTAACTGTATTATTCAGGGTACCTCCTCAGCTGCAAGACGTCGCAGGGTTTACTTTTCTTCGCTTTCTTCATTTGGCACGATCACAATCATTATCTCATTATTTGATTGTTATTAATTTTTAGGAAAAATAAATTGTCTCCGATATCGTCGTTGACAATGTCCGGACAGAGAAGTGCGGATGGTGTGGAGTCGACAGTTGATATTATGGACTTAGATAGTCATGGCATTATTCCGACGCCGACATCAACGACAACCCAAGATAGAAAACCATATATAGAAAACCATAGGTTCCGTAGCCAATTGGCTACGGAACCCTAAAAATATATGATATACATTACTATGTAAATTACCTTTGATTGAACGAAATCGAATAAGTAATTACGAGTAGTTTTTTTAAAACCATTACAAACTTATTCATTTTATACAAAATGTTTGCATACATCCGCAACTATATCATTGCTTATAATGTAATTTAATATATGTATGTTTTTTTGTAAAATTATTTTATTGTATCAAAAACAATAAAATATTCTGATGCGGACTCCATTGCATTCGCAAACTTTATTCGGGTTACGTGAGGTCACGCGCCAGCGGCTACGGTGCGGCGGCGATCTAGCGGGGTAAGCGTGGTCGGGGGTGAGCCCCGCGTGGGGTGAGCCTCTCGCCCGCATCGAGGTACATGTAATCTGAATGTAGCGCCTTAAATACTATTGACTATGTACAGAAAGCGTAGAAATATTTTTTATGAGAAAGTAAAATATATTTTCTCTTCAAAATAGGAGGAGATGATTGATAAAATGATACATATAAACATAAAATCACGCCTATATACCTGAGGGGTAGGCAGAGACTACATCTTTTCACTTGCCACGATCCCTGGGTTCGTTTCATCCTCATAACTCTTCATGCAAGCTCCACGGTTTCGGGTACTCTTGACCTGACCCCTTTCCAGGACGTCCTTAATTTGATCAAGGTACTAGGCTTACCAACTTATACCTTCTACTCTTACTCTCTTTGTATATTAGCTTAGTCAATCTGCCTTTCATTCGTTCTCTCGACATGACCAAACTATCTTAAACCCTTTTCTATTCCTGTCACTACATCTTCTTTCACATCACAACATTCCCTTATCACGCTGTTTCTTATCCTGTTAGTAACACCGATCATTCTTCTTAACGCTCTCATTTCTACCGGATTTATTCTGTTCTTCTATACATTAATTTTGGGACGAATAATACGATAAAATTATGGAGACAACAATTATAATTCAAAATTTGTTTCTTATCGTTTTATTGTTTATAATACATTCATTTAAGAAGTAAATAATAACAAAACTCTTATTTTGTTCTATATACAGCTACTTAAATTACTTAAAAAGTAACATTATTTATTGCATTTGATGTATGTATGATAAAAAAAATTTGTTAATACATTTTATTTAACATATTGTATAAAATAATGCATTAGCTTTTTTGATTTTAACCTAGAGTTGACCAAAAATCGATAATTTTGATATCGATATACATAAATTACTAGTAATATTATTCAAAATACTATATAAAAAAACGCAGTAAAAATATTTATTTTAACATTGGTTCTCTATTTTAAGGTAAAATGCTACCTTTTAGTCAAAATCAAAAACCGATCATTTAGCGAATCAATACCTAACTACAATTTTTCATAGGTCCTAATTGAAATATCTTTGGGCATTTTATAATTGTAATGTAATTTTATACAAATATAACTAATTGAGGAAAACTTATACTATTCCTATATGTTTCTTCTGTGTTATATCGTTCATTCTGTAACAAATAAATGTAAACATAATCACTTTGCCAATTTGGTCCAATACGGGTAAGGTTCTCCTGCAAAGGTTTCGGAGGTAAGACGAGAGCCTCTTTGTGTAAAAACCTACATACATACATATGGTCACGTCTATAGACCTTGTGGAGTAGACAGAGCCAACAGTTATGAAAACCTGATAGGCCACGTTCAGCTTTTGGCTTAATGATAGAATTGAGATTCAAATAGTGACAATTTGCTAGGCCATCGCCTAAAAGAAGAATCCCAAGTTTATAAGCCTAACGAGATGGAGTGGTCCTATTTTTTTAAAAATAATAACCAATTTATCATTTCTGAAGTAATTCTTCTCTGAATAAACTTAGAATTCATCTTGTAGGCGATGGGATAGCAACCTGTCACCATTTGAATCTTTAAGCTAAACAGGCGAACGAGACATTTAAATCTTTTCGAGACTATTGTATCTGTTTACCCCGTAAGGGATATAGACGTGATTGTATGTATGTAGGTATTAGGCGATGGGCTATTAACCTGTTACAATATGAATCTCAAGTATATCAGAACGTGGCCTTTCAGTTTTTTCGAGACTGTTATGTTAATTGTATCTGTCTAGCCCGTAAGAGATAAAGACGTGTTTTTATATGTATATGTATCACGACGACTACCAATATACATACATACATACATACATAAAATCACGCCTCTTTCCCGGAGGGGTAGGCAGAGACTACCTCTTTCCACTTGCCACGATCTCTGCATACTACCTACTATATAAAAAAACTCAGTAAAAATATTATTTTAACATTGAATCTCCATTTTAAGGTAAATTTTAACTTCTCCTACTACTATCAATATGTAAATAACAATTGCTTTAGAAATTCAAATGACTCGAATGTACCTATGTATTTATATAAAGAATTTACGTTTTTTTTACCTTCCAACCGAAGAGAGTCTCATCGTTCGAAGGTCGAAGGTCAGGGGGTCAGTCGCCGTCCTGGAGTGGCTGTCTACTCCCGGCATGATGTCTGAAAACCCTTCATCACTCTCTCTATGACCTGAAGAATGGTAAAATATCTATTAATAAACACATCTCTTCTACACATGCGCTTTGGAAGCGGTAGAAGTTATAATTACATTTAAGTGATGTGACGTCAATAAGTGATACCTTGTATCCAATTTTGAAAATAAATCTATTCTTTTCTATTCATCCGGACTCATTGTTCACCGCGCGACGCCGTATTGATGCGCTAAAAACTATAGACGTTTCACTTTTCATTTTATTTTTATGGTGTGGTGCAGCGGTAGTAAGTACGCTTGTCTATGACACCGGAGGTCCCGAGTTCGAATCCCGGCCAGGGCATTTCAGTCTTTTGAGACCTTTTTACTGAAGCTGAAACATTTTTACTGTTGACTGACTGTTGGCTCTGTCTGCCCCGCATTGGATATTGACGTGACTATATATATGTAGGTATGTATTATATAACTTACCAAGAACTTCACTCGCATGTAAGCTACCTTCGTAGAATACTGTGCCTTCATTGTCAGGTTTTATTACTGAAAACAATATAATTATTTAATAAATAAGAACAAATTATTAGTGTCGTGTAGTTTCTGATACATTATTAAAGGATATTACATGTCTTTTCCATGGTGATCGTAAAAGGCGAGTAAGGGAAAGTCTAATAAACTTGAGATTGGGGACGGGCTATGGCATACATACATAAATACATACATAAAATCACGCCTCTTTCCCGGAGGGGTAGGCAGAGACTACCTCTTTCCACTTGCCACGATCTCTGCATACTTCCTTCGCTTCATACACATTCATAACTCTCTTCATGCAAGCTCGGCGGTTTCGGGTACTTTTGACCTGACCCTTTACCAGGATGTCCTTAATATGATCAAGATACGTTCGTCTAGGTCTTCCCACTATATATAGGGCTATAGCAACCTGCCACTATTTGAATCTCAATTCCATCTTAAGCCGAACAGCTGAACGGTGCTTTTCAGTCTTTTCAAGACTGGTAGCTCTTTCTACCGAAAAGTCTAAAGGCACACCCTGGGCTCCTCTCCAGGTAGATGTGGATGTAACCAGGACTAACGCCACGAGGAAGAAAGTTTATCATCTTTAACATACATACATAAAATCACGCCTCTTTCCCGGAGGGGTAGGCAGAGACTACCTCTTTCCACTTTTTTTTCTGATTTAATAAGAAAAAAAATTAAAATCTCACCATATTGCTTGAGGTTCGCTTCTAATTCGTCATTATCTGTGAAAAAAATAAATATATACTAGCTGTGCCCGCAATTTCTTCGCGATTTTTAATTTTTTTTAAACTAGAAATTACTTATAAGTTATTTATATGGCAAAACAACGTTTGCCGGGACAGCTAGTGTATGTATGTATGTACCTGGGAAGAACACTAAAGACGTCGATTTTGAGGTTACACTCGGAGATGTCTTCGGCGCTTTGGTTGGTGACACTGTCACCCCCTGAACTGACACAACAGCCGGGGTAGTCACTGTAAGTAAGGAAAAGTGGGTTCAGTTATGTATGTTTAGATTCTATGCTTATTCTATGGTCCCGGTTTCGAATTCCGGTCAGGGCATGATGGGAAACGATCTTTCTCTGATTGGTCTTGGATGTTAATCATACACACATACATATTGTCACGTCTATATCCTTTGGGGGGTAGACAGAGCCAACAGTCTTGATAACACTGATAGGTCACGTTCAGCTATTTATCTTAATGATATAATTGAGATTCAAATAGTGACAGTTTGCTAACACATCGCCTAAAAAAGAATCCCAAGTTTATAAGCCTATCGCTTAGTCGCTTTTTACGACATTCATAGAAAAGAGATGGAGCGGTCCTATTCTTTTTTGTATCGGTGCCGGGAACCACACGGCACAACTTACTTACGGTAGGCAGTAACTTACCGGGACTTATAGCGGATAACGATGGGTTTGTGATCGGCGTCTGGACGGCGATCGGCGCATGAGTCGATGTCACAGGCGCGATCTGCTGTAGCGTTGCCACTTTTGGTATTGTTTCTGGGGGAATAACAAAACATTTCAAGTAAATCTTTATGGCCCGTAAATCCTAACTAAGTAATGGTACCTATATTAGTCTCACTATCAGTCTTTTTAAGACTGTTGGCTCTGTTTACCCCGCAAGGGATATGGACGTGATAAGTTAGGTTAGGTAGTTATGGACGTGTCGTGGCAAGTCAAAATCCATGATTAGGCCACATAGCTGAACGTGGCCTTACAAGCTTTTCAAGATTGTAGGCTCTGATAGAATAATATAGATTTATTTTCAAAATTGGATACAAGGTATCACTTATTGACGTCACATCACTTAAATCTAATTGTAACTACTATCGCTTCCAAAGCGCATGTGTAAAAGAAGCGGCGGAACAAACTACACTGCAGCATTTGTTTGTATTACTATTATTACATACCCATATTTTGCAGTCTTCTCAAAACTTTTTCTACGCACCAGCCAAGCATTAGTGGATTTTGATTCTGACCAATCTGGTTGCAAAAATTTGCAGCCATTGATGTAAAGGGGTTTAGTTGTCTCTCTATTGATTTTGACAATTTCTCCAGCGACATAAATGGATTAGCCATATTTGCTTTATCGATATTAGTTTGACCAATATTTGTTGGAACCATAAGTTCTGGCATAATTTTATTTTCAATTGTTGTCGGAGTTGGTGTATTTTTCTCTGTGTTTTCAATCAAATTATTATTAATGTTCGGATGAGAGGTTTTGTCATCTTTCATTTCATAATCGGCAGCAATTTTGCGATGTCTCCTCCTGGATTTACCTTTTGCATGATGGCGTATCCATCTTTTCGCTCTAATGTTATTTTTCCCTTCCATATCAGTTACTTTACTATCAATTGCATTATTATTCACCGGTATTAATATAGTTGATTTAATTTTCCTCGCTTCATTTCTCTTTGATTTTGCATTGCGTGTTATATATTTGTTTCCGTGCAAAAGTCCTGTTAGAATTTGATTCTTCATTAGTTTGTCTATGAAAGTATTATTGAAATAATACTTGTAGACTAAATCATCGACAGGATGTTCATCTTTATCTTTTAAAATTAATTTGTCATTATCTTGAAGGCGGACAGAATCCGATGATGGTATTGAAAACAAGTCTATCTTTACAGATTCCGTGACGAATGGTCTAGAAGTTGTAGTCACGGATTTTGAATCAATCTCGCTGCTGTTTACAATTTTAGATTGTGATTTAGGATTGTAAGGCGTTCTGTCTATGTACACTTGTTTAGCTTTCTTTAAGATTCTAGCAAAATTATTCTGCCGACGTGATATTTCACTCTGAGTTTTTGCAATTAAACTTTGCTTAGCATTAATCTTTTCATTTTGAGACAGCATTAGTTTCTGTATATTATAAAACTGACGTTGCTGAGTTAAGAATTTCTTTTGTTGATTTTCGAAATCCATCAGATTGTTGGACATTTCTGTTTCTTTGTTTTTTAGGTATTCCTCTTTGGCTTCCAATCTCATTTGTAAATCTTGTATTTTTTCATTGTATTCTTTCAAATCTGAATACTTAGCATCGAAATCTTTGAATTTGCTGATTAAAAGGGATACACTTTTGTCTATATCTTCCTTGCCGGAGAACATTTCAGCGTGTATTTTTTTGATTTCTACGTGCTGTTTCATTATCTTTTTGAATGTTTTTGTTAGAATCGAGAGCAATTTCAATAGACCTTTTTCTGAGACTACTGTATGCTCTTCAGATTTAGGTATAACTTTATATACATTGACATCTGGAGCTGATTGCTGCCAACTGCCCGGTCTATCATCAAATATGTTTCTATCATATTTTGATTTTGATTGGTTTAGGCCTTCGACTATTTCGATTTTCTTTATAACTTCAGACTCGTAATCTTTATTCATGCTACGCTTTGGCAGTTTTGTACTATTCAAACGATTTTCTGAATTTTCAACCAAAATTTCATTTGCCATGATTACTTCAAATGTTTTATTTGTTTGATTACTCTGATTCATCTCATTAGTTATATTATCAATTTGATTAACACTAATAGTTTCAGTAGATTTATCTATAACTTCTTCAACCATAACTTTGTTATTATTTTTCATGTTTCCGAGTAATACAGCTATATTATAAGGATAGACAGACAATACGGAAGGATCTTTTTTCTTTTGTAAAAATTTAGATTTTATTATAGGTTTATTATTGGCCATGTGTTTTTTGTTGCAATCTTTCTCTTTGCAATTTTTCACACTTTTTGGAAATCCTCTTTCGAGTACTGTAAAATCACAAAAAAAAAAAGATTTGACAATTATTTTTATGCGTCGGGAATTTTAGATCTTATTACTGTCAGCGATCAAAAGGCAATTTACTGCAATATACAGGGCAAGTGGACTGAATAATTTAAGATTACTTTGTCATCTGACTTACACGGGCTCGTGAAGGAAGCATTATATTTCAGCTAAAGATTTACTGAAAGTATGCGCTAGCTGAATTATTAAAGTGAATTATAAGAACTTACCATTCGGGGACCTCTTTGACCTCTCCATATAACCCGGAATAAACGGTACATCTTGCACGTGATTACCTCCAAACGAATAAAAGTCATCTTGAAACAAATCATCGACATTTACCGAGCTGGGTTTAAAAATGAAATCACCAAACGCAGCTTTATCGTACAATTTATCGCGATCCGTTTTAACCCAAACACCTTTATTCACAACATTATCTCTATGTCGCGAATAATCAGATTTGACTAAATTGAATATAGTTACAAAAATTGCCAATGTCGATATAATTTCTGACATCACTAGTGATTGTATGTCATTGGAGAATTGTGAGTTAGTGAGCGGATTATTAATGGTATTTGGAATGTATTTGAATTTGTAATCGGAGTAAGATTCTTTATTTGTAAACACTGTTTCGAGATATAGTGCTGTGGTCGTGTACCGTGTCGATGAAATTTTTTCACTGCATGGCTTTTTATCTGTAACTTTTTATTGTACATTTTCAACTTGGAAAACCCTTGTTTATCGTCTATCTGTCACGATTATTTCTCAGAAACGTTAAACGTTTCAGCATTAAAAAAATATTACTTTGGAGAATCTTATTACTATTTTGTATTTAGAAACAATTGAGGAATGTAAATATACGGCCCATGCCTTAACTTGCCCTTTTTATTAGAGGGTACAACTAGAACCGCTTTTCTTCAAAGCTCGGGGTTTTTAACACTTGGCTATTAATCAATCATCAATCAATATATATAAAATTCTCGTGTCACAATGTTCGTTCCCATACTCCTCCGAAACAGCTTGACCGATTCTCATGAAATTTTGTGAGCATATTGAGTAGGTAGAGAATCGGACAAATTCTATTTTTCATAGCCCTTAGTGATAAGGGTTGCCAACGCTAAACATTAATTTTTTTACTAAAAATTACTTATAAATTTTAATATAGCAAAACCACGCTAGTATCATTTAAAAAAGAACACGAGGTAGAAAATTAAAGTAAGATAAAAATACAACTTACAAGTGAACTCAGCGTCACCTTCTAACACATAAATATATATAATCACGTCTATATCCCTTGCGGGGTAGACAGAGTCAACAATTTTGAAAAGACTGATAGGCCACGGTCTGCTGTTTGGCTTAATGATAGAATTGAGATTCAAATAGTGACAGGCTGCTAGCCCACCGCCTAATGGTCCTATTCTTTTTTTTATTGGTGCCGGGATCCACACGGCATATAACTTATTGCGATGCAATAAACAGGAAACGTATAGTATAATCTTAGGCGCTTAGTTCACTTAAGCGTAGTGCTAACGTAGGCATTTCGATACTTCATGAATTTTATCGACACACCAACATCACTAGCCTTTTCCCGTTGTATGATTCTCAGTTATTGTTTACACTCATGGAATTTCTTTATTTTCTAATAATTGGATTCCTTTTTTTATCGCCGATAAGTTTCTGACCTCTTTATGAGTCGATAACGGATGTTATTGGATGAAAAAAAAGGTTTTGTCAACAATTTACTATTATATTTACTACGTATGGGCCGTGTGGTTCCCGGCACCATTAGAAAAAAGGAAAATAGGACCACTCCGTCTCTTTCCAATTTATGTCGTAAAAGGCGACAAAAGGATAGGCTTGTAAACTTGGGATTCTTCTTTTAGGCGACGGGCTAGCAACCTGTCACCTAAAAGATGGATTCACCCAATACAGTAGCCATCGTCAAAGGCGCACCCCGGGCTCCTCTCCAGAGTGGTGAGGATGCTACCGGGACTAAGGCCAGGAGGAAGAAGAAAGCTGATCCTTCAATGCTGGTAGCAAAGGAAATAATACATTGTGCCGTGTGGTTCCCGGCACCATTAGAAAAAAAAGAAAAGGACCACTCCATCTCTTTCCTACGGATGTCGTAAAAGGCGACTAAGGGATAGGATTATAAACTTGGGATTCTTCTTTTTGAATCTCAATCGTATCAACCGAAACAGCTGAAAATGGACTATCAGTCTTTTCCAGACTGTTGGCTCTGTCTACCCCGCAAGGCATACAGACGTGATTATATGTATGAACACGCGCGAATTTAACGCTACCTACAAAAGAATACAGGTTTTTCGCAAATCCCACGGAAAAGTAGTTTTTAATAGGATTAAAAGTGTGTGTATGAAAAGTATCTACGTACACATGTCGTTCTCTACACTCTTTTTACTATATTTACATTTTAAGAAGAAAGGTTCAGTAGCTAACGCGTGAAGACACAACAAATAAACACACAAATGAACTAACTTTCGCATTTATGATATAGATTGGGAAGAATTCACTTTAGAAAAAACAAAAAAAAAAATATTTGTCTCGAAAAATTTAAATTTATTAAAAAAAATTGTGATTAAAATCATTGAGTTTAATTAAAATAAATAAATTTGTTACAATATAATGAAAAAAGAATACTTTCAAATAAATAATACGTAAGTACATATGTTTAATTAAATTTACCAGAATAATTATAAGATATTAAATAATCTAAATTAAAATAATTCTATGTTCAATTTTTTTCTACGCAGTCACATCCTTTTTTTGTCTGTGAAATAAAATAAAAAATTTATTAAATCCATATCCTTTCCCATGGATGACGTAAAAGGCAATAAGGAAAAACTCATAAACTTGGGATTCTTCTTTCAGGCGATGGGCTAGCAACCTGTCACTATTTGAATCTCAATGCTATCATTAAGCCAAACAGCTCAACATGGCTTATAAGTCTTTTCAAGACTGTTGGCTCTGTCTACCCCGCAAGGGATATAGACGTGATTATATGTATGTGAGATCGTGGCAAGTGGAAAGATGTAGTCTCTGCCTACCCCTCCGGGAAAGAGGCGTGATTTTATGTATTTATGTGTATGTATGCAATTTACTTACTTAATACAAGGTATGTTCCAAAAGCTTTGGTCTCTGCCGTACTCCTCGCCATCTTCTATTGTCTGTGGCATATCTTTGCCCGTGGACTCTGGCAGGAAGAGGCATAGACAACCACCCAAAATTCCCAGCGCGCCGAGAATAAGGAGGGGTATTATTGTGTTTATTGTTGCCTGAAAAGAAATACAGACAAACATACACATAATCAGTTCTGTATCCTTTGCGGGGTAGACAGAGTCAAGAGTGTTGAAAAGACTGAATGAGACTAATCAATTTGAATTGAGATTCGAATAGTGACAGGTTGCTAGCCCATCGCCTATAGGAAGAATCCCTAGTTCATTAGCCTATCCCTTACTCGCCCTTAACAACATCCATGGGAATGAGATAGAGTGGTTGTTAACTTTGAGGCTTCACTCTTTTAAGAAATTTCAGGAGTTTTCAGGAAAATGAGATGCTTCGTTATTACTTTTGAATCTCAATTCTATCATTATGCCAAACAGCTGAACGTGGCCTAACTCTGTTTGCGAGACTGTCGGCCCTGTCCACCACGCAAGGGATATAGACGTGATTATATGTATGTTTAATATGTATTTACTTGTATGTATGTGTGGAGGGAAAGGTCGGAGTGGGAAGACCTAGACGAACGTATCTTGATCAAATTAAGGACGTCCTGGTAAAGGGTCAGGTCAAAAGTACCCGAAACCGCCGAGCTAGCATGAAGAGAGTTATGAATGTGGATGAAGTGAAGGAAGTATGCAGAGATTGTGGCAAGTTGAAAGAGGTAGTCTCCCCCCCCTCCGGGACCGAGGCGTGATTTTATGTATGTATGTGTGCCGTGTGGTTCCCGGCACCATTACAAAAAAGAATAGAACCACT
Source organism: Amyelois transitella (assembly GCF_032362555.1). Lineage (NCBI taxonomy): Eukaryota > Metazoa > Arthropoda > Insecta > Lepidoptera > Pyralidae > Amyelois > Amyelois transitella. The sequence continues at coordinate 3,472,876 of NC_083533.1, forward strand.
CCATCTCTTTCCCACGGATGTCGTAAAAGGCGACTAAGGGATAGGCTTATAAACTTGGGATTCCTCTTTTAGGTGATGGGCTAGCAACCTGTCACTATTTGAATCTCAATTCTATCACTAAGCCAAACAGCTGACCGTGGCCTATCAGTCTTTTCAAGACTGGTGGCTCTGTCCACCCCGCAAGGGATATAGACGTGATTATATGTATGTTTAATATGTATTTACTTACCAAATAAACGATGTAAGGCACTAATATGGTCGCAACATAACCCATTATGTGTATAAACGCCAACCCCTGCGCTCTGACCACGGTCGGCAGGAGTTCAGCGGCGTATTGCATGCCAATGTTGAAGGAAATGTTGACGGCGAAGCGACCGACAATAGCTAGAGACGCTGATGGTATACCTGGGAATCGAAGCGATTAATTAAACATTATTCTTCTGTAAGCACGTCTATATTCCTTGCGGGGTGGACAGAGTTAACAGTCTTGAAGACTACCAGTCTTCAGCGCGCGCTTCCGCGTTCAGCTGCTAGGCTAAATGATAGAATTGAGTTTTAAATTGTGACAGGTTGCTAGCCTATCGCCTATTATTAAGCCAAACAGCAGAACGTGGCCATTCAGTCTTTTTAAGACTGTTAGTTCTGTCTACCCCGCAAGGGATAAAGACGTGATTATATGTATGTGTGTAAATACAATTAAAATCATCCACAAGAGGAATGTAATTCTGTATTAAGACGTGAATCAGACTGCATTATAGTATAGAAAAATAAATCAGTCTTTTTAAGACTTTTGGGTCTGTCTAGCCCGCAAGGGATAAAGACGTTATTATATGTTTGTTTGTAATAGTTACATTGCATAGAAATTTACACAGCAACAAGAAAATAGTACAAAGGTAGTTATAAAAGAAACAAATCACTTGCAACGGCGGACTTATCCAATGAAGGGATCTCTTACAGTCAACCGATGTATATGTATGTATGTATGTGAAATTGGTGTGTGTACGGATAGCGGCAAATTTTCGAAAATGTCGCTATGGAACTTACTACTACTTACTACTAATGGAGTGTCGTGTGGTTCCCGGCACCATTACAAAAAAGAATAGGACCACTCCATCTCTTTCCCACGGATGTCGTAAAAGGCGACTAAGAGATATGCTTATAAACTTGGGATTCCTCTTTTAGGCGACGGGCTAGCAACCTGTCACTATTTGAATCTCAATTCTATCACTAAGCCAAACAGCTGAGCGTGGCCTATCAGTCTTTTCAAGACTGGTGGCTCTGTCTACCCGGCTAGGGATATAGAAGTGATCATATGTATGTATGTATGTATGTATGGAACTTACCAATAGGTACCGCTGCGGCCAAGATGCTGAAGACACCGCTGATGACCATAGATCCAAATGACATCCAGCGACGACCGATCCTGCAATAACAACAGCAGAATAAATAAATAAATATATATATACGGGACAAATTACACAGATTAAGTTAGCCTCGAAGTAAGTTCGAGACTTGTGTTACGAGATACTAACTCAACGATACTATATTTTGTAATAAATTCTTATATACATAGATAAACATCCAAGACTCAAGGCAATCAGAAAAAGTTCGTTTCTCATCATGACCTAACCGGGATTCGAACCCGCGACCTCCGGTGTCACAGACATGCGCACTACCGATGCGCCATTTAAAAACTAATACATACCTACTCTGACCAAGAGTATATACTGTACAAGGTTCTAAATATATGAAGGAAAATTTACATCCATGGTCAAAATTCTTTTTCATCATGACAAGACCAGTTATTGAATCCCAACGTTACGGAAACCAATAAAGAAATAAGTACCTACACTTACATAAGGGGTAGGCTTACAAACTTGGGATTCTTCTTTTAGGCGATGGGCCAGCAACCTGTCACTATTTGATTCTTAATTCTATCTTAAAGCCAAAAAGCTGAACGTGACCTATCAGTCTTTTCAAGACTGTTGGCTCAGTCTACCCGCAAGGGATATAGACGTGATTACATACATACATACATAAAAATCACGCCTCTTTCCCGGAGGGGTAGGCAAAGACTACCTCTTTCCACTTGCCACGATCTCTGCACACTTCCTTCGCTTCATCCACATTCATAACTCTCTTCATGCAAGCTCGGCGGTTTCGGGTACTTTCGACCTGACCCTTTACCAGGACGTCCTTAATTTGATCAAGATACGTATAGACGTGATTATATGTATGTATGTCTGTACACTTACATATCCAAGCTCAGAATGAGCAGGATGTCAGCTGGGAACTCGGTAGCCGTAGCCACTGTGAACGTAACAAACATGTCCAGCCCCAAAGACCCGACATTCCTGACGTGGCCATCGAAGACCATGGCTATGGACATCCAGATGATGACCAGAAGAATGCTGTGGCGGCGCAGACGAGGAGTCTTGAAGAGGTCTGCCGCGGAATAGTTCTTGATTTCTCGCTCTGTTCTCGCTATTTCTGCGGCTGTCTCCTGGGTAATAAAGAGAAGATTACGTGGTATCCTCTTGTGGGCAACTTTAGTTGTAATTACATACATACATATAATCACGCCTATATCCCTTGTGGGAAAGATAAAGATAACAGTCTTGAAAAGACTGATACGCCACGTTCAGCTGTTTGGCTTAATGATAGAATTGAGATTAAAATTGTGACAGGTTGCTAGCCCATATCGCCTGAAAGGAGAATCCCAAGTTTGTAAGCCAATCCCTTAGTCGCCTTTTATGATTTGCATTTGATTCCCCTGATCTATGTGACAGGTACTTGAAGATCCAATGGAAATCACTTTGTGAAATTTACCGCATTACCCTTTTCTAGATCATGGTCAAAGACAGAGTCAGGGCTTCGTTCCAGGGGATTTTAACTAGAATAAAGACCAGGGGAGATGAGGTCAAATGGGAGTCACTTCGTGTAAAAACCTGACTCACCCAATCCAGGATACATGGTCAATGGTCTCCGAATAGTGAGGATGGAACCAGGACTAAAGCCAAGAGGAAGATCAAGAAACTCCTGAGGATGAGTTTATAGCTGAACGTGGCCATTCAGTCTTTTTAAGACTGTTGGCTCTGTCTACCCCGCAAGGGATATAGACGTGACCATATGTATGTATGTATGAGTTTACATTCCTGAACGTAATTTACCTTAGCACGGAAATGAATACTTACCCTGAATTCTTTTATAATTTCATCAGGTATTTTCTTCTTGTTTATCGTTTCAACCCTCTTCATAATTTTAATGGCTTCTTCGGTACGACCTTGAGAAATGAGCCACCTGAAATTAAAGATATTTTTCTTTACAAATGCAGTCTGATTCACGTCTTAATACAGAATAACATTTCCTTTTTTTGGGGGTTTAATTGTATTTACACACATACATTAAATCACGTCTATATCCCTTGCGGAATAGACAGAGGCAACAGTCTTGAAAGGACTGATAGGCTAAGTTCAGCTTAATGATAGTACTGAAATTCAAATAGTGACAGGTTGCTAGCCCATCGCCTAAAAAAGAATCCCAAGTTTGTAAGCCTACCCCATAGTCGCCTTTTACGACATCCATGGGAAAGAGATGGAGTGGTCCTATTCTTTTTGTATTGGTGCCGGGAACCACACGGCACAATGGACAATGCGATCAGCATTTTGGGCACGCCATCAGATTTCGAAGATCGTTTGACCTATCCTTGACATTTCATCTACTTCCTCCTGGCTCCTGGCAAAAAAGAATAGGACCACTCCATCCCTTTCCCATGGATGTCGTTAAAGGCGACTAAGGAATAGGCTTACAAACTTGGGATTCTTTTTTAGGCGATGTTCTAACAACCTGTCACTATTTCAATCTCAATTCTATCATTAAGCCAAATAGCTGAACGTGGCCATGCAGTGCTTTCAAGACTGTTAGCTCTGTCTACCTCGCAAGGGATATAGACGTGACCATATGTATGTTATGTTATGACTCACCTGGCACTCTCAGGAACAACCCAAGGTGTCAGAATAGCCAGTCCTAAAGGCACACTAGTGATGAGGGTGTAGACCTTCCAATCAGCGACAGCCAAGGCTATCCAAGGCAGCAGGCAGGCAGCGAATGTGAAGTAGACGGCAATAGACATATTGGCTACGAAGGTACGCCATTTTGGACCAACGTATTCGACAACTGTAATGATCAGAGATCGGAATAGGTAGATTTATTTTATGTACTTGCATCATGAATTAACATAGAAAGCATAACATGGATAAGCCTCTTTTCCGGGATTCCATTTCAGTACTTACACTTACAGTAAACTACATTGTCCGCGGGTGACAGGACTACAATTTACGTGAACGAAGTCGGGGGAAAACAGCTACCACTAATATACTATTCTTCATCCCACTTGTAAAAATTCCGAAAAAAATCTTAATAATTTACAAATCCCGCAATCCCGGACGAGGGTATGTCCATATTAATATATACGTTTCAGTTCATTGACCCCAATTCAATCTACCTATTAAGATTTTTAGTAATGATAGATAGATAGATAAAACTCTTTATTGCACCATAAGAGTAAAACATACAACTTATTTTAAAATATGGAAGTGAAAAAAAAAAAAAAATTTCTAAAAAAAAAAAAAAATTAAGAAATGTTTTTAAATTTTGATTACAGACAGTTAATAGTCTTACCGATGATGTACATGATGATGAAACAGTTATCATAAGCTATGCCCACTAGGAACCGGCAGAGGCAGAATGACCAGAAACTGTTGCTGAATGCCGTCCCGACGCCCGCGGCGAATCCAATCAGGTTCGTTCCTGTCAAAAAATATTTTACTCATACACCGTTTATTATAGAAAATTCTGATAAAATTTCGCTATATAAAAATATAAATAATTTGTGAATTGTAAATATTGTTTGATGTACCCTACTCATCTCATTTTAAGTGGAATGTAATTTCTTTATGAGAATAAAGTTCTTTAAACCTAACCTAACCTAAAGTCCTTCAAGGTCTCTGTCTCTTATTCTGTCGTATCTAATTCAGAAGAGAAATACTGTCGTAGCTAATTCAGAAGAGAAATTCTGTCGTATCTAATTCACAAGAGAAATACTGTCGTAGCTATTTCAGAAGAGAAATTCTGTCGTAGCTAATTCACAAGAGAAATACTGTCGTAGCTATTTCAGAAGAGAAATTCTGTCGTAGCTAATTCACAAGAGAAATACTGTCGTAGCTATTTCAGAAGAGAAATTCTGTCGTAGCTAATTCAGAAGAGAAATTCTGTCGTAGCTAATTCAGAAGAGAAATTCTGTCGCAGCTAATTCAGAAGAGAAATACTGTCGTAGCTAATTCAGAAGATATTTTTAAAAACTATAATGTTAAACTTGAGATTCCTCTTGTAGGCGATGGGCTAGCAACCTGTCACTATTTTAATCTCAATTCCATCATTAAGACATACAGTTGAACGACTGAACGTGTCCTTTCACACTTTTCAAGACTGTTGGCTCTGTCTACCCAGCAAGGCATATATACATATAGAAGTGACTTTTATGTATATTTAATTATCTTACCCAGTAAAGCAGGAATCCTCCCATATTTGTCAGCAATCCATCCGAATACCAGGCCCCCGACTATGGCACCTCCAAAGAAAACAGACTGAGCGGTCGCTGGATAGTTGTCTCTCTCGCACACCCATCCTAACTGAGGGCGAAAAAGCGAGAAGAGATTGAAGCAATATTCTTAGTAACATTATAAATAATAAAGGAAGTTTTAATAAATAAATATATATAGAACAAATAACACAATAAATCACATTCAAATTTTTGTTTGCATCATATAAGTACAACAGTTAGTCTCGAAGTAAGTTCGAGACTTGTGTTACGAGATACTAACTCAACGATACTATATTTTATACTAATACTTATACAGATAAACATCCAATACCCAGGTCAATCAGACAAAGTTCGTTTCTCATCATGCCCTGGCCGGGATTCGAACCCGGGACCTCCGGTGTCACAGACAAAACTCACCTGTGTAGCTATAGTTTCGTATGGTATATCAGTGAAATTAAACTCCCAGGATTCACATTTCTTCACTGGCCAGGAGTCATCGGGTGCCGATATACCTTCGTTTAGAATTATCTTCCAATCCACATCATACACGTGACACTTATCGTACATGCCATTGGTTCTAGGGATAGACAGATGACGTCTGAAATTAGAAAAGGTATATGAAAAATTAAAGCGTGTCTGAAAAAGCGACTAAGTATAAATTTTTCTAGCTAGCTAGCTAGTAACCTGTCACTTTTTAAATCTCAACATACATACACATGGTCACGTCTATATCCCTTGTGGGGTAGACAGAGCCAACGGTCTTGAAAAGACTGATAGGCCAAGCTCAGCTATTTGGCTTAATGATAGAATTGAGATTCAAATAGTGAAAGGTTGCTAGACCATAGCCTAAAAAAAAGAAACCCGAATTTGTAAGCCCATCCCTTAGTCGCCTTTAACGACATCCATGGAAAAGAGTTGGAGTGGTCCTATTCTTTTTTGTACCGGTGCCGGGAACCACACGGCACATTAACTTGAATTTGAACAAAAGTCTATCTCACCTTTCCTCCACGCTAAGATTCTTCAACTCTCCGACATAGCACCAGTGCTCGCTCGGAACAACTGTCATGAAAATCTGAGCGAAATAGACGAAAGCGAAGAAGAACGAATAAGGTATCATCATGAGGAACAGGAGGCGCTGGTACCAGCCGAAACCGCCCACGTAAGGGAGGAGGTCGTCCAGATCTTTGATTTGCTGTTTGGATGGTGGAACACCGTTTTCTGGAAAAACATACATACATACTAGCTGTCCCGGCAAACGTTGTTTTGCCATATAAATAATTTTTAAGTTATCACTACATATAGTATAAAACAAAGTCGCTATTTTAGTCTGTTTGTCTGTATGCTTAAATCTTTAAAATTAATTACGCAACGGATTTTGATGCGGTTTTTTGTAACAGGTAGAGTGATTCAAGAGGAAGGTTTTTATGTATAATTTCCGAATTTTGCACCCGTGCGAAGCCGGGGCGGGTCGCTAGTTTCTAGATAAAAAAAAATGTCAAGTGTGGACAACCCTTATCAATAAGAGGTATGAAAAATAGATGTTAGCCGATTCTCAGACCTACCGAATATGCATGCCAAATTTGGTTAAAATCGGTAAAGCCGTTTCGGAGGAGTACGGAGACAAACATTGTGACACGAGAATTTTACATATAAGAAGAAAGATAGTCACGTCTGTCTCCCTTGCGGGGTAGTCATAGCCAACAAACAGTCTTGTAAAGACTGATAGGCCACGTTCAGTTTTATGGCTTGATGATGGAATTGAGATTCAAATAGTGACAGGTTGCTAGCCCATCGCCTAATAGAAGAATCCCTAGTTTAAAAGTTTACGACACGTTTACGTTTTTACGACATCCATGAGCAAGATAAGGAGTGGCCCTATTATTGTTTTTTATTGGTGCCGGGAACCACACGGCACTGGAAAAAAGTGCAACTTCTATGATGGAAATTAAAGGGAAAGGCTTATAAATTTGGGATTCTTCTTTTAGGCGATCTCAACTCCATCATTAATCCATCCAGCCTTTTCGAGACTGTTGGCTCTGTCTACCAAGCAAGGAATATAGGACGTGATTATATAAGTATATAGTGTTTTTGTCTTTCTAGATCTTTTTTACATACATACATATAGTCACGTCTATATCCCTTACGGGGTAGACAGAGTCAATAGTCCCGAAAATACTGAATGGCCACGCTGCTCGGTTTAATGATAGAATTGAAATCCAAATAGTGACAGGTTGCTAGCCCATCGCCCGATCCAAAAGGATCGCAATTTTATAAGCCTATCCCTTAGTCGCCTTTTACGACATCCATGGGAAAGAGATGGAGTAGTCCTATTCTTTTTTGTATTGGTGCCGGGAACCACACGGTCTTTTTTATTAAGAGGATATACATAAATAAAATACTTACGCCCATTTTCATTTCTCAGTTCCAAGGTCGAGGTCATCGTGTCACAGACTGCACCGACCTTTACCTCCTTCTCATGTGATTCCATTTTCAAATTGGGTTTTCCCCTTAAAAGACACTTTTCCCGACGTTTTTACTATTTCGTAAAGGCGACAAGGGAAAGCTGATCTGAAACAAATGAATAGAAATTTTAGTTTGAAATTGTGTTAGGTTAGGTTATATGTTAAGTATTATTTCTGATCATTCCTGTGGGAGTTATGAGTAATTCTCTCTTAAAACATGTTCTTCAGAAACTTAATACATCACAATTTCTAATATACAGATAACATTTTTTCTTAATTTAGTATTTTCTGTAAATAAGATGTACATTTTATTAAATCATAAAACACATTTGAAACATACTATAAAATACTTATGTTTTCCACAAATTCATTATTTGATACGATCACATCAAATAATTTATATATTATCATCTTAAATAACAGATTCCACATTTTTAAGGTTAAGTTTTAGCAAATCGAGAAGAAATTATGATAAAATAAGTACCTACCCTCTTATATTAAAATAATTTTGAATGTCACTATTAAATTAACTTCTTGACGTGTTTTTTTATTGTAATAACGAGATATCAAATTTGTAAGACTGAATGTATTTTATTTGATGAGTTAAATCTTTTATATTAATTATATTTGCCATGATAATTGAGATGAGAGATAAGTTATCACAAGATGTAAACAATAAGACTTATAATAAATATGTTGCAATACACATTTTACATAACTCATTCTATATAGTGCCATGGTTACCGGCACAAATAATAAATTATATGACCATACTTTATCTCTTTCAATGGCTGTCGTAAAAGGCGATGTAAGGATAGAGTTTTAAACTTGATATCGTCTTTAAGGCTCACTATTTCAATTTCATCTCTCATCATGGAATCTCAGTTCTATCTTAAAGCCAAGTAGCTGAACGTGGCCTGCCAGTCTATTCAAGACTGTTGGCTCAGTCTACCCCGCAAGGTAATATAAACGTGACTACAATATGGAATAATAATATAATAAGTATATAGGTATGAAGATAGATTTAAGGTTTACTTGCATACATACCTACATACATACATATAATCACGTCTATATCCCTTGTGGGGTAGATAGAGCCGACAGAGATTCAAATAGTGACAGGTTCCCAAGTTTATAAGCCTATCCCTTGGTTGCCGTTAACGACATCCATGGTACCGAGATGGAGTGGTCCTATTCTTTTTTTTTTGTTGCCGGGAACCACTCTAAGTCACGCCTCTTTTCCGGAGGGGTAGGCAGAGACTACATCTTTCCACTTGCCACGATCTCTGCATACTTCCTTCGCTTCATCCACATTCATAACTCTCTTCATGCAAGCTCGGCGGTTTCGGGTACTCTTGACCTGACCCTTTGCCAGGATGTCCTTAATTTGATCGAGATACGTTCGTCTAGACCTTCCCACTCCGACCTTTCCCTCCACAGTGTCCTTGTATATCTTGTATGAGCACCTTAATAAAATATATCAATCAGGCTTTTTCTGGTTTTGACTAACATTCAACAGTATTTATAATTACTTATCTAGAATTGCTCACTCAATTAAATTAATGATAACTAGTTAAATCTGGTATGACGCAAGTGATTTTAATTACTTTTATAATACTTTCATCTTAACTGGTCTTAGTATGTGCCTACAGAAGATTTACCTATCCTTTTCATTCATATATTCACGTCTATATCCCTTACGGGGTAGACAGAGTCAACAGTCTTGAAAAGACTGATAGGCCACGTTCAGCTTTATGGCTCGATGGAAGAATTGAGATTCAAATAGTGACAGGTTGCTAGTCATCGCCTAAAAGAGGAATCCCAAGTTTATACGCCCATCCCTTAATCGCCTTTTACGACATCCATGGGAAAGAAAAGGAATGGTTCTATTATTTTTATTAATTATACATGTTATACTTATATTATATACATATTATCACGTCTCTTTCGCTCACGGGGTAGACACAGCCAGAGTCTCAAAATATAGTGACAGGTTGCTAGCCCATCGCTTAAAAATAATTGTTGATTTATTTAACCTTTTTATAGCTATACTAGAATAGTTAAGTATAGTTTCCATTTTTTCTTCGCTCCTCATAGTTGCCGCGTGTTGTTATATAGTCTAAAGCCTTCCACGATAAATGGTCTATTAAACACAAAAATATTTTTTCGATTCGAACCAGTAGTTCCTGAGATTAGCGCGTTCAAACAAACAAACTCTTCAGCGTTATAATACATACATACACATACATACATAAAATCACGCCTCTTTCCCGGAGGGGTAGGCAGAGACTACCTCTTTCCACTTGCCACACCCTTTACCAAGTCGTCCTTAATTTGATCAAGATACGTTCGTCTAGGTCTTCCCACTCCGACCTTTCCCTCCACACTCTCCTTGTATATCTGCTTAGTCAAGCCTTCATTCATCCTCTCCACATGACCGAACCATCTTAACATACCCTTTTCTATTCCTGTAACTACATCTTCTTTCACATCACAACATTCCTTTATCACGCTGTTTACGCTGTAGCTTTATAATATTAGTATATACCTATTCGGAATGGTAGAATAAATGTATACTTATCTCTTGGATAGATAGGTATGTAACAAGTTAATCTTCATCGTCATTTTAAATCAGGCCAAAGTAATGACTTTATAAACGGCTATAGTCCATTTCATTAAGCTCTGAATTTATTTAAACAATATTGATACGTCTTTTTCGATCATGAGAAAAAAAGCAAAAATAAAAAAATAAATTATTATAATAATATCTAACAAATTATTATTGCTGTTACCCAAACTGTTTTTTACAAATGTATTTTTGGTTACAAGCCTATTCCTCAGTCACCTTTTACGACATTCATGGGATGTAGATGGAGTGGTTCTTATTTTTTTTTCTATTGGTACCGGCAACAACATTGCTTTCTCATGGATATCGCAAAAGGGATAGGATTATAAACTTGGAATTCTTCTTAGGCGATGGGCTAGCAACCAGTCACTCTTTGAACTGCAATTCTAAAATTAAGCCAAAATCTTTTCAAGATTGGCGGCTATGTCTACCCCGCTAGCGATACAGACGTGATACGTATGTATTTTCTAATTAAAAGACATTTCAAGATTACATAACCTTACAGTACCTACCTATCTAAAAAAATGGAAAATTACCTATTTCAAGATTCACCTGTTACATTTATGTATATTTTATATACCTACATATATATATATTTATACATGTATACACATGAATATATATATTATTAATATATATATTATTATTATATATATACATGTATACATATATGCTTTATTATATTATGTATACTATGCAATATATTTTAATATACTAGATAGACAATGTATGTTTGTTTATCTGTATGTTTGCGTGGCGCACGTTGTTATTTGTAGAAGATTATATCATTTTATTGCAGCTATGTATGTCATAAAAAACATTGTTCTTATATATAACACTAACTGTTAACCGCAGCTTCGCCCGCGTGACATTAGCGCCACCCACGGAAAGCGGCGAAATTCGCACTACCTACAAAAAGAAATAGACGTCACCTACAAAAGAATACGATTTTCGTAAATCCCACAGGCGGAAGACCAGCGTCGTGTTAAAATGCCACGACAAAAACTGGATGGATGTCGGATTAGTAAAATAAGAAATAAATAAATATATACCTACGGGACAAATTACACTGATTGAGTTAGCCTCGAAGTAAGTTCGGGACTTGTGTTACGAGATACTAACTCAACGATACTATATTTTGTAATAAATACTATCAGAAAAACTTCGTTTCTCATGCGCCACAGAGACTGTTTAGTTAAGTATTACAATTTAGGCAACTGTTCTTTTTTTACTTAAACTAATGTACGATTTAGTCCTACTAATATTATAAATGTTTGTGAAAGGTTTGTGAGAAAGAGTAACAAACATCCATAACAAACATGTCAGTATGGATGTTTGTTACTCTTTCACGCAAAAACTACAGAACCGATTACGATGAAATTGGATATGTAGGTAGCTGAAGACCCAGAATAACACATAGGCTACTATTTTGCTGCATGCTATTTTTATCTCGTAGTTCCCGCGGGATTGATTGTTACGTTATGATAGGGTTTTAAAGCGGACGAAGTCGCGGGCGGCCTCTAGTGTAAGATATGTTTGTGTGATGCTAATAATCTTTTATTCATGCGTTTATTCATTCAACTATAATTTTTACCGGGAATAGATGCACCCTATGTCCTTCTCCAGACTCTTTTTTATAAAGACATAATATTTCAAAAATAATTCAGTAATCCGTGAACAGGTAACAAACAAACAAACTCACTAAATTAAATTTTTTATATAAGTTGGCATATAATGTTTCCTTAGGCCATTTTTTAATTTCGGAGAAAAGTATGCGACAGATTTCATTTAAGACACTTCTTCCTCCTGACTTTCAGTCCCGGTTTCATCCTCACCACTCTGGGGACAAGCCCGAGATGTGCCTTTGACCATGGACTCTGGGTGGGTGAGTCAAGTTCTTACACGAAGCGACTCCCATCTGACCTCCGTAACTTCCTTGCATCAGGGGAATAAATCCAATTATATTTACGTGGATGAAGCGAAAGAAGTATGCAGAGAGCGTGGCAAGTGGAAACATTTAGTCTCTGTCTACCCCTCCCGGAAAAAGACGTGATTTTATGTATCAATGTGTCGATATTTAAAAGTAATTAATTAAATTTTTTGTAAAATTTTTTTATTAATTAAAATTAAGTTAAAGATTTTTTAATTAGGTAAATTTATTATTATAATACTTCAGAAATAGTAATAGTCATTATAAGGTGTAATCTATTATATATATTTATGTAATGTTATGAATATTAATTTGTTTTCTGGTCTAAATAATAAATTAAAAATAAGTAAATCATCTTTCAAAAAAGAAATTAACACTAATATATCAGTCACTTACCAATATAATATTTATCTCTCTCAAAAAGACGGCAAATGCAGATCACGAAATGATCTAAATTGTAACAGGGCTGCGTGCGCGCAGAACAATTAACTAAATACAAGTGTCGCTGTTTCATATCGGCCATTGTGATTCATTTTAATTATCGTCAATATGGTCAATTAGGGTGACTGGAGATGAACGACTATTTGTCGGCACGCTTTGTTTTATAATAGTGATGTCATCGTTACAACTTAGTTACGAACAATTACAAAACAGTTATTGGATTAAGAAGTATATGTACAATGGCGGACTTATCCCAAATGGGATTTCTTCCAGTCAACCAAAATGTAAAGGAAAATCCATAATTAAAAGGATTACTATTGATTAAACAGCGCACATAAAAAGCATTGAGGATGCGTTATAATAAACAATACATTTCTACATAATTAAAGATAAACATACATAAATTATATATATATATATACATATACTCATATTTATGTATATATATATATATACATAAATATGAGTACACTCAATCGTTAGATGCATCAGAATACAGTCTTTTGATTAGTGTTTTAAAAGAACTAAGGTTAAGAACAGATATCGTATTCAAATTCAAATTTTTTTCTAAATTCAAATAAGCCATAACTCCGAGAATAATAAGGAGGAATAAGTAATTTAAGATTGTTATGAGATCTGATGATGAACTTTATGAGTCATCATAATTTTTTTCTTCCTTCAATTTAGATTCCATCTTCATCTCTCGCCCGGAGCCTTGAGCGCTGCTGATGATGAAATGACTTTCATATTTTTTTTATCTTTATCTTTCCCTGATGCATTTGTGAAGAAAATAAATATCTGAGAATGCATTACTTATACTCTGTTACGCCGTGTGGTTCCCAGAACTTTAGAGTAGGACCACTAAACTCTCTTTGCCATGGATGTTGTTAAAAGCGACTAAGGGACAGGCTTAATAACTTGGGATTTTTCTTTAGGCGATAAGCTAGCAACCTAAGAGTATCATCATTTTAATTTCAATTCTATTTCATTGAGACAAACAGCTGAGCGTGGCTTATCAGTCTTTTCGCGACTGCTGGCTCTGTCTACACCGCAAGGGATATAGACGTGATATTTTTTTTTATATTTATTTATCCAAATGTAGTCTATCTTAACATTTTGAAACCAACGCGATAAACCAGTTATATGTATACGTATGTATGAATGTGACAAATAGGTAGGTACCTACCTAATTTTTAAAACCTGAAAATCGAACCCTGGACTTTTGGTTGGAATGTGTGTAACCTGCCTTATTTGCAGTCTGCACGTGTTCCTTTTAAGGGCAATCGGGTTGTTACTGAACGATGGGCGATGATTGGAAAAACATACGGCGTTATATGAGACAATATGTACATACATACATACATATGGTCACGTCTATATACCTTGCGGGGTAGACAGAGCCACCAGTCTTGAAAAGACTGAATGGCCACGTTCAGATATTTGGCTTAATGATAGAATTTCAAAAAAAATTTCAGTACACTCTGTACATAAATCTTTTTAAAATTGGCAATCCATAAAATATATATATATATATTTACATTCAGTCAGAAAAGTATCGGGAATGGATTATTTATTTATGGTTCCAAATTCAAATTTTTGTTTTTTTTGTTGTTGTTAGATTGGCACAACTGTTTTCCATTTTGGCGCGGAGTTTGAGTTGCATCTGTTGTTTACATTAAATACAGTGCTATTTTTAGTTATATCATATCTAGTGTGTATTGCTAATTTCAAAATGGATAAAAACATCGAACAAAGAGTTTGTCTATAATTTTGCATTGCCAATGGAATATCGTGTTCGGAGTCACTGAAAATGTTACAGAAGGCTTACGGTGAATCGACTTTATCAAAAACTCGTGCTTATGAGTGGTACAAAACGTTCAAAAGCGGTCGAGATGTGATGGAAGATTTGCCTCGCTCTGGTAGGCCATCAACGTCTGCAACTGAAGTTAACATCGCAAAAGTGAAGGAAATAGTGACTGAAAATCCTCATCCAACTTTGAGAGAGATAGCCACCGAACTTTCTGTATCTCACGAGTCGATCCGTACCATTTTAACTAATAATTTGGGTATGAAACATGTTGCCGCTCGGCTAGTCCCAAAAGACCTGAATTTTTTTCAAAAACTCAATCGCATGAGAGTCGCTGAGGACATGCTAGAACGAGTCAATTCCGACCCAACATTCATGAAACGCATTGTTACTGGTGACGAGACGTGGGTTTACGAGTTTGACATGCAAACTAGTCAACAAGCTTCGGAGTGGCGCCTTCCAACTGAACCGAAACCGAAAAAACCACGCCAAAGTCGTTCAAAAGTCAAAGTCATGTTGACTGTTTTCTTTGACAATCGCGGTGTTGTGCACTCGGAATTCTTGCCGGAAGGTCAAACGGTAAATAAGGAATATTATTTGAGTGTTATGCGGCGTTTAAGAGAGCAAATCCGACGAAAAAGGCCAGATTTGTGGAAAATTCTTGGATTTTGCACCGTGATAATGCACCTTCGCACAAGGCCATCATTGTGAACGAATTTTTAACCAAACACTCAACAAATACCATCGAGCAACCACCATATTCACCAGATATGGCTCCAGCCGACTTTTTTCTTTTTCCTAAACTCAAATTACCACTTCGTGGCACCCGTTTTCAATCGGTAGAAGACATAAAAGAGAATTCGCGGCGAGAACTGACCTCAATTCCGGAAACAGCGTTTAAAAAATGTTTTGATGATTGGATTATTCGTTGGCGTAAGTGTATCGTTTCTAAAGGAGCATATTTTGAAGGTGATAAAATAAATTTTGATGAATAACAAACAGTTTGTGTATTATTGATCTTTTCCTGCTACTTTCTTGACAGAGTAGTATATATATTTATATATATATTTATATATATATATATATATATATATATATATATTTATATATTTTATGGATTGCCAATTTTAAAAAGATTTATGTACAGAGTATATGTATATGTATGTATATATATATATATTTCTTTTTTCAATATTAAATCTCATAAATATATAAAATTAAACAATGTATTCTCTCGTCCACATTCTATTCTAAGTATTCTAAGTATAATTTAATATTGTGAAGTTGACGTTGTTGAAGAAAATGCTGCAGTGCAGTTTGTTACCGCTTCTTCTGCACTGACGCCTTGGAAGCGGCAGTAAACTTAGTTTTTAAGTAATTTATTTGACGTCAACCAATGTTGTTAAACCATACGACAATTATTAAGCGATATAATAGTATCCTAAAATAATGAATAAAAATTTTGAAGTTTTTTTTGAATTGAGATTCAAATAGTGACAGGTTGCTAGCCCGTCGCCTTGAAGATGAATCCTAAGTTTATAAGCATGTTGCACTAGACTAAATAATTATTCCCTTAATCGTCTTTGTAAATTTTCCGAAACATTTAAATTACAATTAATAATACGTATATTTTTTTATTCTTACATAATCACAGGGTCTGAAAAAAATACGGCATGTTTATGTATCAATATTATCATTTAATTTTTTATCACAGAAATTTAATTTATATTCACAATTGTGAGATGCTCATTCTAAGATGGCAACATAAAAAATACTGCTACTTTCAATTTTCGCAATTCAAAATCAATAACTTATAATAAAACTAATTAATTCAAAGTAAAACTTAAGTGTAACTTACTATTACTATAAATTAAACTTAAAAATTATTTTTGTTAACTTAAATGCAACCTAATTAAAATTACCTTACATATTTTTATTAACAGAACTCACAAATCAAAATTTAAATTAAATAAATATTTTTTTAAGAATTATCATAATTATTTTTTTTTTATTTGTGTGAATGAAAGATTTTTATTTATATAACCTAATTAAAATCAAGTTGCATTTTGAACACATAAATTAAATGAGCAAAGATAATAATTTACGCACACACAAGCATAGACCACAAAAAAGAAAAATGTTGCCAATAAGTTTATTTTACAGAAATTGTTTTTTTTTTCTGACATATACAGTATGAATAAAGACACTATAGTAACTTAAAAAATAAACACTAGGCATGACAAAATCACATTTTTTTAAATTATCTGGTATTATTATTTTTGTACTAAACATTTTATAGGAGAATTTGAGATTAATAATTATTTTTAAAAAGTCAATTAATACTATCCAATTTAAGTACACAATTTGCACAATATATCACAGTAATTTTTCGAATACTGTCATTAAAAAAAAACATTTAATTTTGTACTCTTATTAACATCAATTTCGCATTTACAATAACATTAAATTTTTCATGAAATACACACAGCCATTCACATTTATCTCCAGAACGAAATGTCAATATTTCAACAACATCATGACAATGTCAAAGTACTTAATTTGACATTGTCAAAATTAAACACAAAATTCAAAATGGCGCGTGCACTTTTCATACGACATTTTCGCTAGTTTCGCCCCCATTCACGTCTCTATTTCGGTAAGTGGACCTGTTAGACCTGGCTGAGGCCCTGATGGAAGCCCTAAATGAGGCCCGGGACCCTATGGCACTTGGGGCAGCCCTCAAGAAGTTATCCTGATCCGCTATCGACGCCCGTTTGACGTAACGTCCTGGATTTTCTTCGTCTTCCTCTTGTTTTTTCCTGAAAAAATATTATAAATAATACAAACATCCATACTAATATTATATCCACACTAATAATATTATAAAGCTGAAGAGTTTGTTTGTTTGAACGCGCTAATCTCAGGAACTACTGGTTCGAATTGAAAAATTCTTTTTGCGTTGAATATACCATTTATCGAGGAAGGCTTTAGGCTATATAACATCACCCTGCAACTATTAGCAGCGGAGACATAAAGGAAAATGTGAAAAGAACGGGGTAAATTATTCATCCTTGAGGGTTTCAATGATGCCCAAAATGTGTATTCCACGCGGACGAAGTCTCGCAGGCACAGCTAGTATGTTATAAAAGACCAAATTATACAAGAACAATTTCTTTCTTTATTTAATTACAATGTATCTTATTAGCTCCACCTCACTTCTTTTTTTAATAGCTTCCACCAAAAAAACGCGACTAATTCTAAACGTCAAAATCAAAATCTGTGTTGCCAACAAATAAAAATACTATTTTTTATAAGTAATGTTAACACATATAATCAAGTCTATAGCCCTCGCGAGGTAGACAGAAAAACAGTCTTGAAAAGACTGAAAAGCCACGTTCACCTGTATGGTTTTTTGATGGAACTGAGATTCAAATAACAGGTCGCTGTATCCCATCGCCTGTAAGGAGAATCCAAAATTTATAAGCCTTTCCCTTGATGGACTTTTACAATCTGCACGGCAAGAGACACACAAACGCACTCGCTTTATTTATATTCACTAATAAACCAATATGGAAGCATACACACGAGAGAGAGAGAGAGAGAGAGAGAGATTTTTTCACTAGAGAATTGACAGCCTGTGTGGCGCAGCGGTAGTACGCTTGTCTGTGACATCGGATCTCCCGGGTTCAAATCCCGGCCAGGGCATGATGGGAAAAGAACTCTTTCCGATTGGCCTGGGTCTTGGATGTTTATCTATATAAGTATTTATAATTATAATAAAATATAGTATCGTTGAGTTAGTATCTCGTAACACAAGTCTCGAACTTGCTTCGAGGCTAACTCAATCAGTGTAATTTGTCCCGTTTCCCGTATATATTTACTTTATTTATTTATTTAAATGTGGTTCTATTACCTCAATCGCCTGTTACGACGCCCATGAATAAAGATATCTAGTGGTCCTATTCCACAGTGCCGGAAACCACACGGCACTTGCCTGCTAATGTCAGAAGCATTCCACTTACTTAGGGAAACAAGGCATATCCCAGAACCTCTGGTCCTTCCCAAAGTTCTCTCCATCCTGCAGGGTCTGGGGCATCTCCGTGTCCATAGTCTCTGGTAGGAACAGGCACAGCAACCCCCCGGCAATACCCAGGGCACCAAGAATCAGGAGTGGAAGGTCCTGGGAGATGTTCGCCTGGAGGTGGAACAGAAATTGTTTTAACCATGAAATTGTAAACGATGTGAAACTTTCGCGTTACATTATACATACATACTTAAAACACGCCTCTTTCCTGGAGGGGTAGGCGTGGCAAGTGGAAAGAGGTAGTCTCTTTCCCCTTGCCACGATCTCTGCATATTTCCTTCGCTTCATCCACATTATACTATTTATTATTACATTCTACTATTTGTTTTTATGTTTGTTTGTAATATCTTTATTACGCAGAAACAAGACAGTACTCGTACATAGTTATAAAAGGAACAACATACATACATACATACATATAATCACGTCCATATCCCTTGCGGGGTAGACAGAGCCAACAGTCCTGAGCGGACTGATAGGCCACGTTCAGCTATTTGGCTTTAAGATAGAATTGAGATTCGAATAGTGACAAGTTGCTAGCCTATCGCCTAAAAAAAGAATCTCAAGTTTGTAAGCCTATCCCTTAGTCGCCTTTTACGACATCCATGGGAAAGAGATGGAGTGGTCCTATTCTTTTTTGAATTGGTGCCGGGAACCACACGGCACTAAAAAGGAACAAATAAAAGGAACAAATCACTTGAAATGGCGGACTTATCCCATGAAGGGATCTCCTCCAGTCAACCGGTATTATCTATACATATAATAAAAGAATATAAATATTTGTAGTATTTTCGACTGAAATGAATAGATTAAATTTTTTTTTGCCCAAATATAAAAAAGGCAAAAACAAAAAACAACTACATTACACAATCTTTTTGACAGAACGAGGTTTGTCGGATCTATAGCGGGAACGATGATTCGGCTCGACCGCCACCAAAGGTAAGATCTTCCGCCAGGCTGGTGTGATGTCTGAGGAACCGCGCGACAGACGATGTTGTGTCGGAGGTTGTATATATGCTCCAATCCGTGAAATCTTTGCTTGCGCGATTTAGGTTTTTCGCTGTTTTTGACTGACAACGTCGCGTGATTTTATTTTTTATTTCTGTGATTTCGCTAGGCCGCTAGTTTTAAATAAATTAAGCTCAAAGATTCCGTTACATACATACATACAACCCAAGCTAATAAAAGCGTAGTAAAAAGGACACATTTCACATATAATCACGTCTATATCCCTTGCGGGGTAGACAGAGCCAACAGTTTTGAAAAGACTGTTAGGCCACGTTCAGCTATTTGAGTTATGATAATAAAAAAATAATTAAAACTGTCCCAATTTAAAAAAATAATTAAAATTTATTACCTCTCCAAGCCTTGCTAATTTGGTATATATTGTATTTACTTTATGTAAGTTTATTATTTTGTATTTATATTATGTATTTTATTATATTTTATTTATGTATTTGTTTATGTATGACTATTATTAGTTGTGTGAGTGGAGTGCACGCCTGTCACCCTTTCCATCATGTCTCCTATCTCGGGTCTGCTGGAAGAGATTTCTTTTGAAATAAGCAGAACCTTTGTAATTTTGTTTCTTGTGTTTATCAGTCTCGATGTTTTCTGTGTACATAAATTAGTAAATAAATAAATAAAAAAGTACCAACCAAATAAACAACAAAAGGTGCGACAATAGAAGCCACGTAGCCCATAATATGGATTAGGGCGACCCCTTGAGCTCTGACCACGGTGGGCAGTAACTCCGCGGCGTATTGCAGACCAATGTTGTATGATATGTTGACAGCGAAGCGACCCAAGATGGCGAGCGACGCTGATGGGCCACCTGGGAAGGAAAATAATACATACATACATACATAAAATCACGCCTCTTTCCCGGAGGGGTAGGCAGAGACTACCTCTTTCCACTTGCCACGATCTCTGTATACTTCCTTCGCTTCATCCTCATTCATAACTCTCTTCATGCAAGCTCGCCGGTTTCGGGTACTTTTGACCTGACCCTTTACCAGGACGTCCTTAATTACATAATATAGTAATACCTATAGTAATATAGTGATATACCGTGTGGTTTACGGCATCTCCATCTCTTTCCCATGGATGTCGTAAAAGGCGACCAATTGATAGGTTTATTAACTTGAGACAGAACTTCAGACATTCAAAATTTGGTCCTTGAAAGTGAAGAAAGAAAAAGAATGTTAATGATATTTACCAACTGGAACAGCCGTGGCCAGTAAACTGAAGATTCCACTGATGACCATAGAACCACAAGCCAACCACCTTCTCCCCCATCTGTGAAGAAAGAATAAATAGTTATATACATATTTATACTGACTATCTAATATTATACAATGAAATAAACTAAAAGTGCCGTGTGGTTCCCGGCACCAATAGAAAAACAAGAATAGGACTACTCCATCTCTTCCCCACGGATGTCGTAAAAGGCGACTAAGGGATTGGTTTATAAACTTGGGAGTCTCCTTTTAGGCGATGGGCTAGCAACCTGTCACTTTTTGAATCTCAATTCTATCAAAAAGCCAAACAGCTGAACGTGGCCTTTCAGTATTTTCAAGACTGTTCTCTGTCTACCCCGTAAGGGATATAGACGTGATGATATGTATGTAAGTAAACAAAAATAAATAAATCTATACTAATATTATAAATGCTAAAGTTTGTGAGTATGTCAGGATGTCAGTATGGATGTTTGTTACTCATTCACGCAAAATCTACTGAACCGATTACGATGAAAGTTGGTATGTAGGTAGCTGAAGACCCAGAATAACATATAGGCTTCTTTTTATCCCGAAGTCCCCGCGGGAATGATTCCACGCGGACGAAGTCGCGGGCGGCCTCTAGTAAGGCATAATTATGTGATCTGGGCCTCTGTGGCGCAGCGGTAGTGCGCTTGTCTGTGACACCGGAGGTCCCAGGTTCAAATCCTGGCCAAAGCATGAACTTTTTAAAATCTTTTTAAAATTGGCAATCCATAAAATATATATATATATATATTTTTCTTTTTTCAATATTAAATCTCATAAATATATAAATCTCCCGTGAACAATGTATTCTCCCGTCCACATTCTATTCTAAGTATAATTTAATATTGTGAAGTTGACGTTGTTGAGGAAAATGCTGCGGTGCAGTTTGTTACCGCTTCTTCTGCACTGACGCCTTGGAAGCGGCAGTAAACTTAGTTTTTAAGTAATTCATTTGACGTCAACCAAGTTGTTGAACCATACGACAATTATTAAGCGATATAATAATATCCTATAATAATGAAATAAAAATTTTGAATTTTGAATTTTTTTTTGAATTTTTGAAGATAAAAAAACTCAATTCTATCATTAAGCCAAAAAGCTGAACGTGGCCGATCAGTCTTCTCGTGACTGTCGGCTCTGTCTACCACACAAGAGATATAGACGTGACCGTATGTATGTTCAAAGACTCACCTATCCAGAACAGCAGTTAAGAAAGTGTCAGCGGGCAATTCCGTCGCCGAAGCGATGGTGAAGGTCAGGAATATATCCAAACCCAAAGATCCGACATTCCTGACGTGGCCATCGAAGACCAGGGATATTGCCATCCAGATGATGATCAGGAGGACAGCGTTCCTCCTTAGTCTGGGAGTTTTGAAGAGGTCCAAAACGGAGTAGGTCCTGCTTTCCGCTTCGCAATCTTTGATAGTTTTTAAGGAGGATTCCTGGACGAAAATTTGTTGGAAGTTAATAGAGTTTATTACCGGAACGAGTTCTAATCATTATAGTATATGATGCCTTGGAGATGGCCATAAATCTATCGAATACTCTCATATCTCTGTAGGTGTGATTTGTAATACCCTCAGCGCTAACACTAGGGGGCTAAGGTCTGATCTTATACTCAAGATTCGACGAAATATTCGTATTGAATTAGTTTTACATTCATTCATGTTTTTTATATAGACAATGTGAATTCGTCCACGATTTAGATTTAAAAGATCTATATTTGTTTATTGACGTAGTGTAGTTTGTTCCGCCGCTTCTTCTACACATGCGCTTTGGAAGCGGTAGTAGCGGTAGTAATAAGTGATAAATGTAATTTTGAAAATAAATCTAGTCTATTCTATTCTCGATCAAACAGCATTTTGCCCAGAATGTCGACTGCGTGTACGAAAAATTCTTATTTGATTCCCGTTCCAATTTTGAGATGTCCAACTTAATAAGTTTTCTTATATGTTCTCTAAGAATTATGCAAATTTCAATTTCTTATAGCTAAGTGTTTTGCCTGTATGTTGACTACTTCTTCTTCCTCCTGGCTTTAGTCCCGGTTGCATCCTCAACCCTCTGAAAAGAAGCCCGGGGTATGCCTTTGACCTTGGATCCTGGATTGGGTGAGTCAGGTTTTCACACGAAGCGACTCCCGTCTGACCTCCGCAACCTTTGCAGGGGAACCTAACCCGTATTGGATCGATCATGGTTACACATCCAATTGCCTGAATGTGCGGGTTCCCTCACGATGTTTTCCCTCACCGTAAGAGCATCGGTTAGTATTCAAACTAATGTATATAACTTCGAAAATAGTCATTGGTACATAGCCAGGTAGGGCTTCGAATCTGTGCCTTTTGTGACACGCATTTTCACTGATTGCCTTACCGATTCGACCAACAACGCTACAATTTACCTGTATATTGACTGTCAATTAGGATGAAGCGAAGGAAGTATGCAGAGATCGTGGCAAGTGGACAGAGGTAGTCTCTGCCTACCCCTCCGGGAAAGAGGCGTGATTTTATGTATGTATGTATTTAGTAACGGTAGAGTAAATTTTATTAATTGATCAGATTAATCGTTTTATTTACCGTGAACTCGCTGAGCACCTTATCTGGTATCTTTGTCTTGTTTATCCTCTCGAACTTCTTCATGATGGTCAGCGCTTTGTCGATTTTCCCTTGGGATACCAACCATCTGCAAAAATATGGATATAAATATTAAGAGGACTGCCGTGTGGTTCCCGGCACCATTACAAAAAAGAATAGGACCACTCCATCTCTTTGCCACGGATGTCGTAAAAGGCGACTAAGTGATAGGCTTATAAACTTGGGATTCCTCTTTTAGGCAATGGACTAACAACCTGTCACTATTTGAATCTCAATTCTATCACTAAGCCAAGATGTTTGGCTTACTGATAGAATTGAGATTCAAATTCGATTCAAAAGAGCGTGGCCTATCTGTCTTTTCAAGACTGGTGGCTCTGTCTACCCCGCTAGGGATATAGACGTGATCATATTTATGTATGTATGTATTAAGATGGAGTAGAAGTCATGGTCTATTATTAGCCCGTCGCCTAAAAGAAGAATCCCATGTTTATAAGCCTATCCCTTAGTCGCCTTTTACGACATCCATAGGCAAGAGATGGAGCGGTCCTATTCTTTTTTGTATCGGTACCGGGAACCACAAGGCACGTGCTACATTCGACTTGAACATGTTTATAATACACCATCCTTTTCTGAATTAACCTAGTTTCTCGACCCACCTGGCACTCTCCGGAACCAACCAAGGTGTAGCTGCAGCCAAGACGAAGGGTAGACTGGTGCCAATGGCGAACCTTCTCCAGTCATCAGCCCACAACGCAATCCAGGGGAGAAGAGAGGCGGCCAGGGTGAAGAACAATGCGATGGACATGTTAGCGACGAATGTACGCCATTTCGGGCCCACGTATTCGAGGACTGTAAATATATAGATAGATATATAATTTATTTATCGACATACTTACATACAATCTTGTTTTAAAAAAAAATCTTCCTTTTTTTCGCCTAAAAACGATCTCAAGTGAGTAATGATGTAACGTTATACATATACCTAAACGCATACATACATACAGCTTCTTCTGTTTCTTCATACATACATACATATGGTCACGTCTATATCCCTTGCGGGGTAGACAGAGCCAACAGTCTTGAAAAGACTGATAGGCCACGTTCAACTGTATGGCTTAATAATGAAATTGATATTCAAGTAGTGACAGGTTGCTAGTCCATCGCCTAAAATAAGGATCCGAAGTTTAGAAGCCTATCTTTTAGTCGCCTTTTACGTCATCCATGAGAACGAGATGGAGTGGTCTTCTTTTTTTTTATAATTCTTACACTTTTCCTAAAACATCTTTCATGATTCTCCTTAGTTCTATTACCTCTGACTCTTAGCCTCCGAATGACAGAGAGATGATGAGAGTTATTTCCCCAGGACAGAGAAAATATACACACCCAGAATGTACATCATTGTGAAGCAGTTATCAAAAGCCAGGCCGACGAGGAACCGGCATAATGCAAATGTCCAAAAACTGTCGCAGAAAGCGGTGCCCACGCCAGCGGCAAACCCAATTATATTTGTTCCTGTAATGAGAATAAACAACCTTTAATTTCGTCGTCTTTTTTAGCCATGAACCAGGATTCTGTGGTCTCACACAGGCACACGCTATATTTTTATTCACTACTAAACCAATATGGAAGCATACACACGAGAGAGAGAGAGATTTTTTCACCAGAGAATTGACAGCCTTTGTGGCGCAGCGGTAGTACGCTTGTCTGTGACACCGGAGGTCCTGGGTTCGAATCCCGGCCAGGGCATGATGAGAAACGAACTTTCTCTGATTGGCCTGGGCTTGGATGTTTATCTATATAAGTATTTATTACAAAATATAGTATCGTTGAGTTAGTATCTCGTAAAACAAATCTCGAACTTACTTCGAGGGTAACTCAATCCGTGTAATTTGGCCTTATATTTATATATACTTTCGTTAATGGTTACATATTGAGCAAGCCAGATGCCCGAACAAAAAGCGTGATGCACAAGGAAGTACAGGTTCAAATCCTACCACGGCCAGGCAACAATGACTTGAATATCTATCTATCTATATATATAAAAATGAATTGCCGTTCGTTAGTCTCGCTAAAACTCGCGAACGGCTGAACGGATTTATCTTATCTTGGTCTTGAATTATTCGTGGAGGTCTAGGGAAGGTTTAAAAGGTGAGAAAAATTCGAATAATTGCCGGGAAAATCCTCAAAACAGCATTTTTCTATTTGCCATACAAACGTTTTCTAACTAATACGTACAGTCAATTTTAACTTTATTGCTAATAGATAAAGTTCACTGTTGTCTAAGCAATGTTGGTCTAATAGATCGGAACAAAAGACTGTCATATTACAAATTTTTTTCCAAGTCTGTCGGGTCCTCTAGTCAGCAATAAAATTATGGTATAGTTTGACCATACAACGAGGGGTTAAATGGAGAGGTAACCTGCACATTAAAACAACTAGATGTGCAACCATGATCTCAAATTATATTTAACAGCCTATTTGGTGCAGTTGTCGGATTCCCGCCTCTGAACTATAAAGTCATGGGTTCGATCTCCGGCCAGGTCATGATGGAAAACTGTCAATCAGTGTAACTTGTCCTGCAAAGATGACGGAGACTTTGTATGCTATGATCATACTTACCAACCAAGGCTGGTATCCTGCCATACTTATCAGCTATCCATCCGAATACGAGACCCCCCACAATGGCGCCGCAGAAGAAGATAGCCTGAGCCGTTGCTGGTAGGTTGTCTTTTTCGCACACCCAGTCCAGCTGTAACAGGTTATACATACATACATAACGTCGGGGATAGTGCAAATCCGCGAATCTACCATACGTAAATGTGCGTATCTGCAATAGATCCAGTTTAACAGGGGAAGGTTAAAACTTAATAACTTTATTAATTCAATTAATTTTAGGCTCATTTTTACACAAAAAGTAATTAGTAATGTGTTCTATCTCTTGGTCGAAATGAACTAGTTTCAAGTCGGTGGCAGCCTATCAAGATTTAGCGTGAATTTCCCGCGAAAACTTAAAATGGCTACATTTGTCATATACGCGGAATTATCCAATGCTAGTTACGCGGATTTGAACTATCCCCGACGATAAGTAACTCTTTCCCGTAGGGGAAGGCAGATACTATATATTTCCACTTGTAAAGATCTCTGCATAATTCTCTCGCTGAATCCACAATCATAACTTTTTCATACAAACTCAATTTAATTATAACTACTACCAATTCAATCTTATTATAACTACTACCGCTTCCAAAGCGCATGTGTAGAAGAAGCGGCGGAACAAACTACACTGCAGCATTTTCATCGGACGTCAATGTACAAATATAGATCTCTTAAATCTAAATTGTGGACGAATGCAACGATCTCTGCATAATTCTCTCGCTGCATCTACATTCATAACTTTTTCATGCAAGCTCGTCGGTTTCGGGTACTCTTGACCTGACCTTTTGCCAGAACTTAAGTGAGTGAGTAAATGATTTATTGTTCACTAAAGGAGTACATTACAAATAAAAACAGTACAGTACAAAGGCGGGCTTATCCCTAAGTGGGATCTCTTCCAGCCAACCTGACAATAAGAGGATCATATACAAAATTGTGGCAAGGGTGAACAACAGTTCTTTTACGAGTATTTTACGAGAAAACTTTTACGAACTTACTTAAAAATTATTTATACGGCAAAACGATGTTTGCCGGTACCTACAGCTAATTAAACATAAAAATAATTTTCTGCCGGGACAGCTTGTAAAACATAAAAATAATTTCAATTAAAATGTTATTGAGAATCAAACCTGGGACGCTATAGTTTCGTACGGCACATCGCTCATGTTGTACTCCCACCCGTGGGTGCAGGGTACGATGTCCCACTCGTCGTCAGGGGTAGACCTGCCCTGGGCTAGGGCCGCTACCCAGTCCGCTGAGTACATTCGGCACCTCTCGTGGGAGAACAGACCTTCAGACTTTGGGGGGATGGCAAGGGCTCGTCTGAAAAAAAATGGTAGGTATATATGCTAGATTATTTTTTATTATTCTGAGATATAAAATATATAGAATAGAATACATACATATATACATACATATGATCACGTTTATATACCTAGCGGGGTAGACAGAGCCAGTCTTGAAAAGACTGATAGACAACGCTCAGCTGTTTGGCTTAGTGATAGAATTGAGATGCAAATAGTGACAGGTTAGAATAGAATAGATTTATTTTGAAAATTGGATACAAGTTATCACTTATTGACGTCACATCACTTAAATGTAATTATAACTACTACCGCTTCCAAAGCGCATGTGCAGAAGAAGCGACGGAACAAACTACACTGCAGCATTTTCATCGGACGTCAATATACAAATATAGATCTCTTAAATCTAAATCATGGACAAATGCACATTGTCTACATTAAAAAAAAAACATGAATGAATGTAGAACTAGTATATACGGAACAAATTATTCAGATTGAGTGAGCCTCCTGTGCCGTGTGGTTCCCGGCATCAATAAAAAAAAGAATAGGACCACTCCATCTCGTTACCATGGATGTCGTAAAAGGCGACTAAGGGATTGGTTTATAAACTTGGGAGTCTCCTTTTAGGCGATGGGCTAGCAACCTTTCACTATTTGAATCTCAATTCTATCATTAAACCAAATAGCTGAACGTGGCCATTCAGTCTTGAAAAGACTGAATGGCCACGTTGGCTCTGTCTACCCCGCAAGAGATATAGACGTGACCATATGTATGTATGTATCGTTTTTCGCATTAAAATTAATTAAAGTGTAAGTGTTGTTACACAACATTAATTAAATGACAATCAATAAGTACCAACAAGCTGTAAATCTCTGATAAAGTTAAATTCTGACACCATTATTGTCACCGGCTAAATTAAATTTGACGTTAACTAAAACCAGAGCTTTGCATAATTCGTCAACGTAATTCTGTGCCTCGGGCAAGCATAAAAACTGGCCAAGTGCGAGTCGGATTCGCACGCGAATGGTTCCTTACATTCCATAGATATTCAAGTGGGAATTAAATCAAAAAAAAATTACAAGAAAAAAATTACGTTTTTTATACGAGACGGCCTTTAATATTTAATTTTTTTTTTAAGTACTTCTATGTTTTTGTAGCGGCAACTATCACGGTTCATGTGAGAGCCTGATGACAGAGAAACGGATAGCAAAGTCTTAGTAATGGGTCCCATAAATAAATATATACGGGACAAATTACACGGATTGAGTTAGCCTCGAAGTAAGTTCGAGACTTGTGTTACGAGATACTAACTCAACGATAATATATTTTATTATAAATACTTATATAGATAAATATCCAAGACCCACGCCAATCAGAAAAAGTTCTTTTCTAATAATGCCCTGGCCGGGATTCGAACCCGGGCCCTCCGGTGTCACAGACAGCGTACTACCGCTGCGCCACAGAGGCCGTTTATTACACTTTGGGTACGTAACCCAAAAAAATATTCTAATTGCCCTGACAAAACCAGATCTTTCACTTCCAAGTTGACACAGATTTTGACATTGATCTTGTGTGGTCGTTAAGGTCATATTTTGGTCAGAATAATCAATAAATAAATTAAAACAGGTTCCCGACCAAGGCTAGACTGAGAGGAACCCTAAAATGGATAGTTTTCGTGACTATTTTGACCTCTGAAAGGCCGAAGTACTTCCTGTTTTTTTATATATAATTTTTGGCTCAAGCAATCAGGAACATGAATGTGTTAACAAAAATAAAAATATACACTATGATAGACCCACAAACATACATACATATATCACGTCTATATCCCGTGCGGGGTAGACAGAGCCAACAGTCTTGTAAAGACTTTTACCCGCGCTTTAGTAGTGAAAACGGAACAGACAGACAGATTTTTGCATTTATAACGTAAGTATATAATAATTTTGTCCCATATATATTTATTTATTTATTTATTCCTTATTTAAATTTTGAAATCATGCGTGTGAACAAAACACAAGGTATCTATTTGAGCATAACATAATACATACATATAGTCACGTCTATATCCCTTGCGGGGTAGACAGAGCTACCAGTCTCGAAAAGACTGTAAAGCCATGTGCAGGTGTATGGCTTCACGATGGAATTGAGATTCAAATTTTTTTCAATTCTATTCTATTCTATTCTAAGTATAATTTAATATTGTGAAGTTGACGTTGTTGAAGAAAATGCTGCAGTGCAGTTTGTTACCGCTTCTTCTGCACTGACGCCTTGGAAGCGGCAGTAAACTTAGTTTTTAAGTAATTTATTTGACGTCAACCAATGTTGTTAAACCATACGACAATTATTAAGCGATATATAGTATCCTATAATAATGAATAAAAATTTTGAATTTTGAATTTGAATTTTGAAATAGTGGCAGGTTGCTAGCCGATCGCCTACAAGAGGAATCCCAGTTTCATAAGCCTATCCCTTTGTCGCTTTTACGACATCCATGGACAAGATTTTGGGTGGTTGTATTGTAAAGTACCGTAAATCGCGCGGGAAACTTAATACTTACCAAACAAATACAAATGCTAAATCGCGCAAGCGGAGTTGCAAAAAAACATTGCACGGTTTACCAATCATGGCGGAAGATCTTCCGTTTGGTTGCCCAAAACACGCTCTTGTTTCAAAATATTAGTACCTATGTAAGACTTATGCCGTGTGGTTCCCGGCACCAATACAAAAAAGAATAGGACCACTCCATCTCTTTCCCATGGATATCGTAAAAGGCGACTAAGGGATAGGCTTACAAACTTGGGATTCTTTTTTAGGCGATGGGCTAGCAACCTGTCACTATTTGAATCTTAATTCTATCTTAAAGCCAAATAGCTGAACGTGGCCTATCAGTCTTTTCAAGACTGTTGGCTCTGTCTACCCCGCAAGGGATATAGACGTGACCATATGTATGTATGTATGTAGGTATGTTTATTCAGTCATCACCCACACCTATCATCGCAAAATATTGACTGTTGACCTCAACAAAAGGTCATCAAACAATAGAATAATGTTGGTTAACAGGGTCGTAACAAATCGACCAAATAATGAATAATATCATTCTTTATTATTATAACACAATCAATTTTATTATGTGATTGAAAAAACATTTAATAATATTTTCCGCATAAGTACAATGCGTGAAATTCGATTGGTTTCGCGCGTTTTTTTGACCGACTGCGTTAAAAAGGCAGTTAGGTAGGAGGGGGGGGACCTGATTATTTTTAACACTAGGTAAGTAACTAAGGGAAAGGTCGGAGTGGGAAGACCTAGACGAACGTATCTTGATCAAATTAAGGACGTCCTGGTAAAGGGTCAGGTCAAAAGTGCCCGAAACCGCCGAGCTTGCATGAAGAGAGTTATGAATGTGGATGAAGCGAAGGAAGTATGCAGAGATGGTGGTAAGTGGAAAGAGGTAGTCTCTGCCTACCCCTCCGGGAAAGAGGCGTAATTTTATGTATGTACTAGCGACCCGCCCCGGCTTCGCACGGATGCACAGCCGATACTAAATATATGTATCTCTATTAGAACTAACTAAAGGACCGCCCGCAAAGCGGCTAACTAAGTCTTGCTCCCGGCAAAAGTGTCACTTCTGCCTGCAGTCCCGGGCCGTGCAGCAGAAATCGTAATATTTTAATTTCACCACAACTTTAAAACCAAACGTCCAATTTTAATCATTCAAACACCAAATATTATCGACATAAACTGTACTTATTGATGAAATTATTTATTTTGATAAGGATTAATAGCATGAGTAAAAAAACGCGTTTAAATGTAGACCAAAAAAATTCAAGATTTTTAAATAAAAATGTGGTTGTTGTGCCTCACTCGACATAGATAGGTATAGTGTGTCGCGGACTTTTTTGTAGATATTTATAAGATCTACAATTAATTATAACATTTTATGGTTCTATCTTTTGTAGTTTAGGCAGCGTACGCAAAATAAGTAACTTTTTGGTTGATTTTTTACAGTTTGTGTCCGAAAAATCCAAATATATTACGGAACCCTATTTTTTTCCAAAATAAAATATAATCAATGTTACTCGTGGATAATGTAGCTTTCGAATGGTGAAAGAATTTTTAAAATCTGTCCAGAAGCTTTTGAGCCTATTCATTACAACCAAACAAACAAACAAACAAAGTTTTCCTCTTTATAATATTAGTGTAGATGTAAGTAACTACATATATAGGAACTTTAAACGTTCTTGAAATGAATGATAGAAAATTCAAAAAGTACATTAAAGATGAGCTTTGTAGGAAAGTGTATTACAGCACGGAGGATTATATTAATGATAAACATGTGTGGCCCGACCTTGACATAATGACCTCTTAAATGCTTGTGCATTTTTGACATGGTGTTGACATAATTTGTACAGAGTGTACATATTTTATTTTATCTCTATCTTTATTTATTTGACGAAATATTCGTATTGAAATAATACGTTCCACATTCATTCATATTTTTTAATGTAGACAATGTGCATTCGTCCACGAATTAGATTTAAGAGATCTATATTTGTAAATTGACGTCCGATGAAAATGCCGCAGTGTAGTTTGTTCCGCCGCTTCTTCTACACATGCGCTTTGGAAGCGGTAGTAGTTATAATTAGATTTACGTGATGTGACGTCAATAAGTGATACCTTGTGTCCAATTTTGAAAATAAATCTATTCTATTCTATCAACAATAGATCACTTGTTAATCCAGTTGACAGGACTACGGCAAATTTTGGATTGCTACTTCTGTGGACTAAAATCACCGAACTTTTATTTATTTGTTTAAACTTTATGCACGTGCCGTGTGATTTCCGGCACCAATAAAAAAAAGAATAGGACCACTCCATCTCTTTCCCATGGATGTCGTAAACGCGCGACTAAGGGGTAGGCTTATAAAACTTGGGATTCTTCTTTTAGGCGATGGGCTAGCAACCTGTCACTATTTGAATCTCAATCCTATCTTAAAGCCTAATAGCTGAACGTGGCCTATCAGTCTTTACAAGACTGTAGGTTCTGTCTACCCCGCAAGGGATATAGACGTGATTATATGTGTGTATGTATGTTTATGCACGTAATATGTACAAAAGGTGGACTTAATACCTCAAGGCATTCTCTGCCAGTCGAACCTTTGGACCGAACTGAGATGGAGTGACTGATGTCTTTTAAAATTCCAAAGTTTGCAAAAACCTTACAACTCACAAACCATTTCCGACCTTTTTTTACCGGAAATCCCAAACAGCATTTAAATCAATTAAAAAGAAAAAAAGATCCACGAGTCTTCTGAAATCGTGTCAGATTTTATCAGCTTTCAATTTTTTTTGTTGAAAATGCCGTGTTTTTGTTAACAATTGCGTTTCCTGATGCTAATTTGATACAAGTTGCTCTTTTTATGTACACGATTTGATCTATTAACCCAAGCTCGGAGCTTGAAGGCTCTGTGTGAACGACATTTAAATCAGTTTTATGCAAAAAAAAATGTAATTATTCAAATTATAATATAATTAACACGTAATAATCATCACTTTTTGTAAGAAGTAGTTACAACACTTAGTATTTTTTTTTGGTCAGAATTATAGTGAAGGATAAATTGATAAGGCAGTTCTTTATCCTACCTACTAGCTGTGCCCCCAACTTCGTCCGCGTGGAATAGGTAGTTATTTTGGGCATTATTGAAGCACTCAAGGATGAATAATTTTCCCCGTTTTTTTTATCACATTTTCCATTATTTCTTTGCTCCTTGTTTTTCCTTATTTGCTCTATTCAACGCAAAAATAATTTTTCAATTCGAATTCTTGAGATAAGCGCGTTCAAACAAACAAACTCTTCAGCTTTATAATATTAGTAGGTATAGATGTTATTAAATATGAAAGTTTATAGGGATGTGTGTTCGTTAATCTATTACGAAAAAAAAATATATTACCTATAACATCATGTATGGTACTTCTTACACCGAAATTACTAGCATATTCCGAAGTGGAAAAAGGTAGTCTCTGCCTACCCCTCCGGGAAAGAGGCGTGATTTTATGTATGTATACCGAAATTACCACGGTTTTGGAGCCGCGGGGCGCAGCTAGTGAAATTAAAATGTTATCCACCTCCTGTCACAAGTCCCGGTTGTATCCTGACGTCTTTGGAGTGGAGGATTCACCTTTGAACACGATCCTGAAGGTAATAGTAAGGTTTTAACAATTTCTAGATCCAGTTATTTGAGCTCTTTATACTTTTACTTTTTAATAACAACAGGTTCCGGCCTAGTTTGAGTCTCTAGGACTCCAAAAAGTTTTTGTAATTGTTTTCTCTATTTTACTATTAATGTGTTATCTATTGTGTAACTTGTGGAGTTAAATAAAATATTTTTGAATTTGAAATAACAACATGACACTATGAACATCAAGTGGGGAGAGGCTGGTATACTGAGATTCAAGCTCTGCTTAGTTTAGGCACTAGTCTCTCACAATCTTAAATGTAATTTTAATTTTCTCTTAGTCTGTCAGTCAGTCACTTAGTAATGGAAGTATTTTATATTTTACTAGCGACCCGCCCCGGCTTCGCACGGGTGCAAAATTCAGAAAAAATTATACATAAAAACCTTTCTCTTGAATCACTCTACCTGTTACAAAAAACCGCATCAAAATCCGTTGCGTAATTTTAAAGATTTAAGCATACAGAAAAACAGACTAAAATAGCGACTTTGTTTTATACTATGTAGTGATAGTATTACTTAGATTATATAACTAACAAAACATTGACCTTGTTACCAGCAAAGGCGGACATCCGAAGTCGGAAGGCTGCCGGAAAAGAGCGTTTAGATCTGTCCGATATTACTTATTTGCAGAAATAGCGCCAGTGGTCTAGTGGCTCAGGCGCTGACGGAGCAGGAGTATGCTTGTCTCGGGTTCGAATCCCGGCCAGGGTATAATGAGAAACTATTTCTTTTTCAGATTTTCTTGGTTTTTTAACTATCTACATAAGTTTTCGTTAAATATAAAGTATCTTTGGGTTAGTATCTCGTAACATAAGTTTCGAACTTACTTCGAGGTTGAGCGAGTCGATCTGCGTACCTTATTTGTCCCATTTAAAGGTACCTACACAAAAAACAAAGCTTGCGCGATTGAGAATTTTCACTGCGTATGACATGACATACCATGCTGTGATTGGCTGATGACGTGTGACGTAGAGATGTCGTAATAAGCCAATTGTTAATAGGGTTGACTCGTGCCCTTCCCATGTCACTTTGATTTTTATTTTTAGGGTTCCAAAGAACTTATTATTAGCCGAAAGCTAAATTATTCTTCTGCGTTACAGTACTAATTGCATTTTTTTACAACTAACTTTTACCCAAAGCTTCACCCGCGCGAATTTAATACCTCCAAAACACGCGAATTTAGCGCCATCTACAAAGTAGGTACTTATTTAACAAATTCCACGAGAACTATGTATATATATTTAACATACATACATAAAATCACGCCTCTTTTCCGGAGGGTGAGGCAGAGACTACATCTTTCCACTCGCCACGATCTCTGCATACTTCCTTCGCTTCATCCACATTCATTACTCTCATCATGCAAGCTCGGCGGTTTC
Organism: Amyelois transitella; assembly: GCF_032362555.1. Lineage (NCBI taxonomy): Eukaryota > Metazoa > Arthropoda > Insecta > Lepidoptera > Pyralidae > Amyelois > Amyelois transitella. The sequence continues at coordinate 3,508,254 of NC_083533.1, forward strand.
TTAACCGGGATAAAAATAATCTCCTTCTCCAGAATCTTTACACGCAAAATTCCAAGAAGAATTGGTTCGTAAATAACAAACAAATAAACAAACTTACTTTCGCATAAATAAAATTAATTAGGATATTGGCATTGCACATGACCACATAACATCATGTGCACAAAACAAAGCACACCGCCTCGGCCGGCATTTTGCTCTGTGATCACGCACTTTGATAACAATCTTCTAGATTTATATCAGAACTAACCAATAAAATGTGGATTTGCCGACGTTTAATTGATGTAGCCTTCGCATAAATATGAGCGAGGGCAGTTCATGCTCCTGACAACAAAGCGGTAGGCGATGGCACTGTGTGGTTTTAGTGGGTTCAAGCCCCACATAACCCGTCCGGCTTTCCGTAGCCGGCTGAGTAGATGACGGACTTTCCTGACTTAAAAAAAAAGCCTTCGCTTACATTTTGATACGAATTCATTCAGTCGTTCATATAATTACGTCTATAACCCTTGCCAGGCAGACAGAGCCAGCAGTCTTGAAAGACTGACAGGCCACGTTCAGCTGTTAGGCTTAATGATAGAATTGAGATTTAAATAGTGACAGGTTGCTAGCCCATCGCCTAAAACGAGAATCCCAAGTTTATAAGCCCATCCATTAGTCGCCTCGTACGACATCCATGGGAAATGAGATGGAGTGGTCCTATACTTTTTTTATGTTGATGCCGGGAACCACACGGCACATTACCTGTGTTTTTTAATTCTGTTTTTCTTTTTCTTATGGTGCAATAAAGAGTCTATCTGTCTAACTATTGTTCTAGTCTAGAGTTGTACAAGAATTTAATTGCGCACAGATAATTGTTTGTAAATAATGAACCCTTTGTTCCTATTCATGTTCCGGTCGCAACAGCCAAGGGCGTGAAATTGCTTGTTGAGATTGCAAGTTCTATTTTTGGCTCTATCTACCCCGCAAGAGATATAGACGTGACTATATGAATGAATGTAATGAGGTACAAAGGCGGACTTATCGCTAAAGCAATCTCTTCCAGTCAACAGAGAGTGAAGGACGCCTTGGATTAGCTTATAGAGAAATAGTCTTTATCTAAAGACTTTTTTTTAGGTTGGCTGGAAGAGATCCCACTAAGGGATAAGCCCGTCTCTCTCTGTTCTGTACTGTTTTATATTTGTAATGTACTCCTTTAGTGAACAACTAGCTGACCCGGCAAACGCTGTTTTGCCAATAATTTTTATATATTATTACGGAACCCTATTTTTTTCCAAAATAAAATATAGTCTATGTTACTCGTGGATAATGTAGCTTTCGAATGATGAAAGAATTTTTAAAATCGGTCCAGTAGTTTTTGAGCCTATTCATTACAACCAAACAAACAAAGTTTTCCTCTTGATAATATTAGTGTAGATTAAGCATTTACTTACTTACATACATACATATAATCACGTCTATATCCCTTGCGGGGACCCAGGAGAGCCAGGGGAGGGAGAACAGTCTTTAAAAGACTGATTGGCCACATTCAGCTGTATGGCTTAAGATGTAATTGAGTTTAAAATACTTATAACAGGTTCCTAGCCCATCGCCTAAAAAAGAAACTCCTTTTATATAAGCCATTCCCTTGATTGATTGTTACAGTTTAATTTCACGTGAACTATAACCAAACGGCCTCTGTGGCTCAGCGGTAGTGCGCTTGCCTGTGACACCGGAGCTCCTGGGTTCGAATCCCGGTCAAGGCATGATGAGAAAAGAACTTTTTCTGACTGTCCTGGGTCTTGGATGTTTATCTATATAAGTATTTATTATAAAATATAGTATCGTTGAGTTAGTATCTCGTAACACAAGTTTCGAACTTACTTCGAGGCTAACTCAATCAGTGTAATTTGTCAAAAAAAAAAATTTTGAATGAAAATAAGAATTGCACATTAAGATCGATTTACAAAACAACTTATTAGATAGATATTTCTTAGAATCATTACTATAATAACACCTCTATTTATTCAAAATACTTAAGATTACTTGGAATCTAATAATCTATGACAATCATCATTACACGATCCAATGATTTTTATTCATTAATACATTCTTCACCAACCGCGTTATGAATTAAAAATGGGTTGATTAAAATCATTAAATGTTGGTAGTTTTATATAACTGCACAGGGTAAGAAAAAAAAATTACTTGCATACATATAGTCACCTACATATCTACATAAAATAGGCGGTACCTTCTTCTTTTCCAGCTAAAATTGTAAAAGACGATCAAGGAAAGATCTAATAAACTGGGGATTTTTAAACTTGGGATATACATTTAATCACGCCCATATACCTTGGGGGTAGACAGAGCCACAATCTTGAAAATATTGAAAGGCCACGTTCAGCTGTTTGGCTTACAGATATAAGAATTGAGATTCATGTAAAGTGACAGGTTGCTAGCCCATCGCCTAAAAGAAAAATATCAAATTAATAAGCCTATCCCTTAGTCGCCTTTTACGACATTTACGGGAAAGAGATGTAGTGGTCCTATTCTTTTTTCTCTTTGTGCCGGGAACCACACGGCACTGTTTGTTGTACATAAACATCTTGTTGCGTTTTTCATGTATACGAACGTAAGTTAATCAATTATTATAAGTTTTTGTTACTGTAAAAAAAAACGGAGGCCTTTATTGGAATCGAAGTCTTTCAATCTAACCGGACCTTTGTGTTTTTTTTTTGTTCAAAACCACATCATATTACGCACACTAAGAATAACTATGTTAAAAAAATATGGAAAAGCGTGTTAAAAACCTATTAGGTATAACCAAATTAAATAGAATTGAATAACATTTGTCTTAAAAAAAACCTGTAGGTATATCAGAAAATGGCATGTAAATAATTTAAGTAAAAAAATAAACTTTGTGTTTTTTATCTGATTTGCCCAGTCATTATCTATCTTCTTCTATCTTCTATATATATAAAAGAAAGTCGTGTTAGTTACACCACTTATAACTCAAGAACGGCAGAACAGATTTGGCTGAAAAATGGTAGGGAGGTAGCTTAGAGCCAGGAGACGGACATAGGATACTTTTTATCCCGTTCGACAGCGTTCCCGTGTGACTTGACATGAAACGTCAGTCACTATAAAACGTGTTATAACAAAAAAGAATCAGACTTGGAATAACAAAACGCAAAAGACAGCTATGTAATTGACGCAAAATGACAGCTATGTAATGACGTATGGATGTAAATTTGTATGAAATTTCGTCAATTTTAACGTTGGGCACATAAAATTTTAGAATGTATGAAATAATCATTAAAACATTGGATTTTAAAAACTGCATCTCGAAGGCGAAAAATAAGGGTTGGAAGTTTGTATGAAACTTCGTTTTTTGATAGGTGTCGAAGTGCGAGAAGTCTTAAATATTGGTTAGTAAAAAATACGTATCTGTTGCGGAAAGCATACATTTGCGCGGGCGAAGCCGCGGGCAAAAGCTAGTAGAAAATATAAAGAAGATCGCGTGAGAGGAGACACGTTTAGATCATGTACATAATGAAGACGTAACGTAGGTATCGTTAGTTAGTTAGGGCTAACTCGACCTGCATCATTTGTCCCATATATATTTATTGATAAAATGTTATTAAAGGCACAAAAAATAATCTATCTAATGTAATATATTTAAACGAGCAATTCTTGTATATATATAATCAGGATCTCGGAAACGGCTCCAACTATTTTCATGAAAGTTACAGATTAGGGGCTTTTCGGCTCAAGGAATCGATTTATCAAGGTCCTAGGTTCGAGAAAAGCTCGGTTCCCAAGATATATAAACATTTTAAAAACCGCGTTTTAAGAAACTATATCAGCGCCATCTCTGGTAGACCGAGCAAAGCTCTGTCAACCGGGTACTAAAGAATAATATAATTAAAGTCTTATTACTCACAAATTATATTTTATTACATAATTAAAGTCTTCTACTCACCTTTCTTCGACGGTTAAATTCGCTAACTCCGGCACCCAGCACCAATGCTGTTCTGGCACAATTGTCATAAATATTTGCGAAAAATACACAAACGCAACGAAAAATGCAAATGGTATCATTAATAGGAATAATATTTTCTGATACAGTCCAAATTCTCCTACATATGGCAATAAATCGTCGAAATCTGTTGCTTTCTTTCTTTGTTCATTTTCACTTCTGTTTTGGGTAATTTTTGTACTGGCAACATCGGAACTGTCATTTGAATAGCCTTTGTTGACAAATCCGCCGGCTAAATCTATATTTGCTAGTTTGTTGTCTATGCTTGTGTTTTGGCGGGAATCGTCCTCTTGCTCGCAACAAGGAGATCGCTCTTGTGGCGCCATCTTGTCGGTTTTGAATTTAGAGGTCTTGGTGCATGCCTTTTTTAGAATTGGTGAATCTGAAACAAGTAATAGACCATCTTTAAGTATACATACATACATACATACGGTCACGTCTATATCCCTTGTGGGGTAGACAGAGCCAACAGTCTCGAAAAGACTGATACGCCACTCTCAGCTATTTGGTTTAATGATAGAATTGAGATTCAAATAGTGACAGGTTGCTAGCCCATCGCCTAAAAAAAGAATCCCAAGTTTGTAAGCCTATCCCTTAGTCGCCTCTTACGACATCCATAGGAAAAAGTTGAAGTGGTCCTATTCTTTTTTGTACTGGTGCCAGGAACCACACGGCACTTTAGGTATCTTTTAGTATACACACACACACATAAGGATTTCCTTCTTAACCTGATGCTAGCTCTGTTACATTCGAATTACATCTGGAGAAGAACCCAGGGTGCACCTAAGATCATGGGTAAAGCAGGTTTTTACACGAAACTTATGTATTTACGGAAACCAATACTAATGAATCATAGTTAAGGTAATAGATTTCTGACTGTACAGGTTTTCTGACGATGTTTTTCCTAACCGAAAAAAAACATTAGAACTTAAATTTCATAGGATTTCTTCTCCAGCAGACATAAATCTCAATGGCTTAACATCTTACATTGCGAAACAATGCCTTGTTTGGTGCGTAAGCGATTAATAATCTAAGCATGTATCTAACTAGACTAGATGACTTAGTGAATGTGCGTGTATGTCTCAAAAAGAGATACTACTAAGTATTAAGTCGCAATTGGCTACATATTTGAATTTATCTTTTTAGACTGACATTTTTGTAGATTATTTCAAGAGGAATAATTCTTTCATACATATATTTTTGGTATCTTGAACCGTTTTCGGTACAGTTTGCAACGGAAGCCCTCAAGGATAAATAATTTTCCCCGTTTTTTTTCACATTTTCCATTATTTCTTCGCTCCTAAAAGTGGCAATGTGATGTTTTATACCCTAAAGCCTTCCTCGATAAATGGTCTATTCAACACAAAAATAATCTTTTAATTCGAACCCGTAGTTCCTGAAATTAGCGCGTTCAAACAAACAAACTCTTCAGCTTTATAACATTATTATAAAATTATAAATATATAAATATTATAAATTATAATTATAATTATATATGGTTAAGTATAATAATACATATATAATCACGTCTATATCCCTTGCGGGGTAGACAGAGCCAACAGTCTTGAAATGACTGATAGGCCACGTTCAGCTGTTTGGCGTTATGATGGAATTGAGTATAATAATAGTTACTCATAATAGTTTTATACTTGAAATATTCCAAGGTAATGACAGAGTAGGTTGTTAGCAGAATTGTTCGTGTTTTGTGAGATAATTATGTGACTTGGCTGAATCCTGCACATTTAGGTACCATGAGTAATGAACATCAGGATCTTTAATAAATTGGACGATGAGCTAGCAACCTCACACTATTTGAATCTCAATTCTATCATTAAGCCTTACAGCTGAACGTGGCCTATAATTTTTTTCAAGACTGCTGCCTCTGTATACCCCGCAAGGGATATAGACGATATGTAATGGCGTTATTAAACGCGGGCAAAGATGCGGGTAAAAGTAGTATAAAAAAACAATCATGTTAAAACTAAAAATAAATGAGTACAATAAGTCACGGCAAAATTGAAAAAAAAAATTAATCATGCACAAATTACCCCAAAATGATAAATATAAGATGTCTATGGTGAATCTATGGTATGATGTGACTCGGCCGGGCTTGTCAAATATCCGTTATCTATTTACCGCCTTTTCAATCTATTGTGTTCTGCCGCATCAGATCCAAGGGTCCAGTCCCCGATCAGTAAATTATGGAAAATTAACTTTTCCAAATTGACTCTTCGTTATTTTTTCACGGTAACAAAGCCGGTGGCAAAAATAGAAATGCGCGAATCTAATATAGATTTATAGATTTTACGAGGATATAATAAACATATAAATAAATAATAAAATAATAAATAAAAAATACTTCCGCAATAGTAGTATGAATGTTAATACTTAGGTAGGTTATCTCAGTTCTTTTACGAACAACATAATAATAAGACAAATTCAGGTTATTAAAAAAAAATAAAGTTCTTTGTTTAAAAAGAGCTGGTTGCATAAAATTGTGAATGTAGTTCGTATGACATTTTAAATTAAAAAAAAAAAACAGAAGTCACAACCATTTCAAATCTCGAACGTACATAATTTAAAAGGTAATTAATGTTTTCATAATGAATTTTAATTGCGTATTTAGTTGGTACCTACGTGACAAAATCAACACTGATTATAGTGATAAATTATAAACTTACTTAAGTTTGAACACGAACTCTTAAAAGTAATCATTGATGCAACGCATAGCTCTTTGTTTACCCAACTACACAGAAATGAGGTGTTATGTTTTAGGGTTACTCTAGAAAACTAAATAAATATCTATATAGAGAAAATAAATTGAATAATATTAGTTATATAACAAAAGGACGTCCTTTAAAGGGCATGAAGAGAGTTATGAATGTGGATGAAGCGAAGGAAGTATGCAGAGATCGTGGCAAGTGGAAAGATGTAGTCTCTGCCTACCCCTCCGGGAAAGAGGCGTGATTTTATGTATGTATGTATGTAACAAAAGGTTGCAGAGATCAGACTGTAGTCGCATCTTGAAAAAACCGGACCTAATCCAGGTAGGTCAAAATGCGCACCCCGGGCTCCTCTCCAGTGAGGTGAGGACGCAACCGGGTCAAAACCTAGAAGGATTTTAAATCAAGTAACTAAGTAATTGAATGTAGGACCTTCGAGCCATCGGCTAATTATGACTGGGCAAGGAGGTCATTGCCACGGACTTTAAACCTTTAATGAATACAAAATACACACGATTTTGAACTCTATTTTCGTAGCATTAAAAGTCACACGTCAGTTTTCAAAGTGTACGATTCATTTTGTAATTTGAGTTATGAATGAAGGTGTTCCATGTTTAAACTGTTTTCAGTTTTTTGACGGATTTTAAAAAGGAGTTTTTGTTGCATCATGATCTTTTTTTGTTTTTATATATCTATTCTCCGATACGAAATACCTTCCTAGGCACAAAATAAGAAATTAAAAACAAAATCGAAGAACAAAAGAAATTATTTCCTATTTGGCCATCATCATCATCATCATCATGTGATCATCAGGTCCAGTCCAGTTTTATTTGGAAAAATACCTAATTATTTTGTATGAGCATTTAAAAAAGTACTGGCTGGTTGTTTTTTTTTTAAATATTTTATCGATATTAATTTCAAAATTAATTTTAATTCCATAAAGCAGCTGTAAACAAAGAGCATTTTTGGCAATTGGTATTTTTGCACGTTCTCTAAGTTTACTTTTCTAACCCAATCCTTTTTCTTTATTCCGTTCCGGTAAGGTAAAGATCTATATGTTCTTTATTTGAATAAAACTTAGCTGTGAAAGATCTGTATATTTCTTTAAAAAATTTAATCAATTTGTTTTTTTCCTTATAAAAAGACGTCTAAAATTTCTTGTATGAGTACGAGTAGGTAAGTATTTGGGTGATTTAGCCGCTTAATATTATTTTTCCAAAAAGAATAACTAACGATCCGAAACTTTTATATGTACATTTGTGAAGTATTTATTCCTAAATAATGTGAGTACTTAAAAATAAACAATCAATAACCTTCCTATTTGTATTTTAACAGAATAACGTATCTTATTTCGTGCTTAATAGGTACAAAAGAATTGTAACTAAGTAATTATGACGTCACGGCACGAAAATTTACATAACAAATTAAATCGCCTACAAGAGTCAATCCCCAAGTCAATAAGCCTATCCCTGAATCGCCTTTTACGACATTTAAAGTCGTTTTTTTTATTATTATAATTTAATCGCAAAAAAAGTGAACTTAGCCAAACGGCACATAATTAATTATGGCTATTTTTTGCCAATTACGAAATTATTCGGAATTTTATAAACTTACAATGAATACCGTTATTTACTACTAAGTAAAGTACTTAAAGATAAACAGTGATAATGATATTTTCTTTCTCTTTCTAATCAATTCGATGACCTCATGTCAGTGACCTTTCTCCATTGTTTTTCTAGTATTTAGCTACAGATTGAGGTCAGACCGAAGTGGAACGGACCCTAGACCCAGAAGGATTGCAACGGAGGGTGCAACAGGGAACACACTAAAATGAGAGAGAGGTGCAACTGGGACATACATACATACATACATATAACCACGTCTACATCCCCCGCGGGGTAGACAGAGCCAACAGTCTTGTAAAGACTGATAGGCCACGTTCAGCTATTTGGCTTTAAGAAAGAATTGAGATTCAAATAGTGACAGGTTGCTAGCCCATCGCCTAAAAGAAGAATCCCAAGTTTATAAGCCTAACCCATAGTCGCCTTTCACGACGTCCATGGGAGAGAGATGGAGTGGTCCTATTCTTTTTTCTAATGGTGCCGGGAACTACACGGTTAAATTTTCTTATTAGATAAATTGCAATTGGGACTACGCCAAGATTCGTTAGTATTTCATTATCACAACATAGTATAAAACAAAGTCGCTATTTTAGTCTGTTTGTCTGTATGCTTAAATCTTTAAAATTACGCAACGGATTTTGATGCGGTTTTTTGTAACAGGTAGAGTGATTCAAGAGGAAGGTTTTTATGTATAATTTTTCCGAATTTTGCACCCGTGCGAAGCCGGGGCGGGTCGCTAGTATTACATAAAAATCAGATTACAACCACATAAAGATAATGAGGAGTTAAAATGCTTCTGTCTGAATAGTAATTCATAGCATACGTGTGAAAATCATAACCCTCCTTTTGCTTCGCTGTCGGGTAAATGTGTCTCAAGGTAGAAATATGTAAATGTATGACCCCTATATTATAAATGATCTAATATTCAAATAAATAAGTGCATTGATATTGAGCCTTGCCCATGATATTTCTATTTATTCATTGTAAAAAAAATCATACATATTTATTTGCTAGGTATACATTCAAATTCATAAATATTATTCATTATTACGGGTCATTACAAACATCACTTAATAATTGTCATATGCTTTGTTTTTTAAAAATTGATTGACATGAAATAAATCACTTAAAACTACGTTTACTGCCGCTGCCCAAGCGTCAGTGCAGAAGAAGCGTAACAAACTGCACTGGAGCATATTCTTCAAAAACGTCAACTCCACCATTATTCTAACTTATAGTTAGAATAGAACTCAATCGTCTACCACTACATACGAAATTCAACAAATTAATCTGACTGAGTGAACTTCTGAAAGTACATTCATAAATCACGCCTCTTTCCCGGAGGGGTAGGCAGAGACCACATCCACTACTCTGATCTTCCTCCTGGCAGTCTCGGTTGCATCCTCACCTCTCTGGAGAGGACCCTGGAGTTTACGTTTGACCTTGAATCCTACATTGGGTGAGTCAGGTTTTTACACGAAGCGACTCCCGTCTGACCTCCGCAGCCTTTGCAGGGACACTTAACCCATATTGGATCCATGGTTACACATCCAGTTGTCTGAATTAACAGGTTTCCTCACGATGTTTTCCCTCACCGTAAGAGCGTCGGTTAGTATTCAAACTAATAGTAGTCAACAACCCCTCAGGGTAAGAGGCGTGATTTTATGTATGTATGTATGTATTATGTTCTAAAAGTATGTTTTATGTTCTAAAAGTAATAAAAAACTTAGCCAATTACATGAACATAAATTTTTTTAACGAGATTTCATTTACGGGCCTTTTAAACCAGAAATTACTTAAAACATTATCTTATCTATGTAGGAAGCTAAATTTATATTGAATCATAGCGTTTTAATATGCGCATGATTAACTAAGGTCATGATTAAAAGGGAAAGTAGATTAACTACCAGTCTCTGCCTGACGATTACAGTCCTAGGTTCAAATCTATACACTTATAATACTACACTGGACGAGATTTTAAACGATAGTAATATTAATATTTAAATTATATTTCATTGCTACATATCATTTTATTAATTAAATAAATCTTATAATTTTTTAATTTATTTTAAATGACGTTGAGTTAGTATCTCGTAAATACAAGTTTCGAACTTACTACGAGGCTAACTCAATCTGTGTAATTTGTCCCGTATATATTTATTTATTTAACTCCAAATATACTCGTAATACAACGATTTTTATTATTGTTATAAGTATTCAACATAACAGCCGACGTAAACCTGCCCGCCGTTCCATATTATTTTAAAATTGCGACACCCAACAGGGTTCATATTGTACCTATTTATAAGCAGTAAACTGTAATTCAACAGATGAACAATATGCAATAAAGATTTTTAATTGATTTGAATCTTGAATCTTGAATCTATTTGAATCTCAATTCTATCTTTTAAGCTTAATAGCTGAACGTAACCTGTCTTTCAAGACTGCTGAAACTGCTACTCTGTCTACCCAGAAAGACATAAAGACGTGATTAATGTGTGTAGTTAATAACGCACAAATACGCGGTAGACAGAGCGAATATCCAACTTCACTTAATTCATACATTCCAAATAATTCATACAACTGAAAAAGCATTTAGAAAGTTTAAGAATACGTGTGTAATAAGTACAGTGAAAAGCAGAAAAGTGACAACTTCTTCCATACAACGTCAACGTTAAATATACAACATCATACGGAAGTAGAATTATTATCATGGCTCGGAGTACATCCTACATTGCCTTGCGGGGTAGACAGAGCTAACAGTCTCGCAAGAACTGAAAAGCCACGTTCAGGTGTTTGGCTTAATGAAAGAATTGAGATTCAAATAGTTACAGGCTGTTAGCCCACTGCTTAAAAGAAGAATCCCAAATTTTAAGCATATCCCTTAGTCGCCTTTTACAACATACGAGGGAAAGAGATGGAGTGGTTCTATTCTTTCTTCTATTGGTGCCGGAAACCACACGGCACACGACTCCGAATGGGTTTACGTATAATCGTTCTAGATAGAGTAATAGTGGAAAGAGGTAGTCTCTGCCTACCCCTCCGGGAAAGAGGCGTGATTTTATGTATGTATGTATGTATACAGAGTCAATACATCGATTAAGAAACTTTAAATCGGTGTTTATATTTTAGTTTGCGGGTATTTTATCATGAGCGTTTCAAAAGATCCGCTTAAAACAAGATCGGAAATGCCTCATTTATCTGATTTTGCAAGTCTGCATAGTTATTTACCAAAATAATTAGTACATACGTGATCATTACATTAACTAAGTAATTAAAAAAAATAATTTGCATAATCACGGCACGGTATGATATATTATAGATGAAATTTAATTTCATTACTTGGCTGAATCATATAAAGAAAAAAAATAGATAACAGTCTGTAAATTAAAAAAAAATGATAAGTGTAATATTATATGAATTGATTGAATAAAAAATTGATAATCTTACCTTCGTTCCCTTTTCGAAAATTCAAAATGGAACTTCACAACACACCACTAGTATTATTTCAATGGCAACGCAAATTTTGAATTTCGAACCAATCTAAATAACACTAAACACAAGTACTATACGATTTCGCGCGTAAAATTACTTGTTTTTTTTTTAATTGATAGACACAGAGGCAAACGCGGCTCATGCCGCGTCTACTGCAACTGAACGTGCGATAATAACCTTGCTTTTTAAATAACTGCTAAAGTTATATCATTGGACAGTTACCTTAACGTAAACCGAATTTAATTGACCTCCCGTTGTGTATTTAGAATTAGGTTATGGAGGTCTATTGTTTTTTGTCGGTACTGCATCCTGGTCTAATGATAAGTAGTGTGTGAGATAGAAACACATTTAAAGTTGGATTAAATTATTATTATTTCTTAAAACTTATTTAAATTATTATCAACCGGCTTAATGCACCAGCATTCACTATTACTGTACAATCTAATTAAAAGAAAAAAACACAACAGATAAACTTTCTCAGCAAGTTTTTTTTTTCACAATTATTTATGAAGATCAACTTTTTAAATTGCAAGGAGCAGGAATTGAATGACAGGAATAGAAAAGGGAATACTAAGGTGCATGATTTAGTCATGTGGAGAGGATGAATGAAAGCAGATTTATTAAGCAAATATACAAGGAGAGTGTGAACGGGTACGATGTAGTGTAGGGATCGTGACACGGGTAAACATGTACCTAGTCTGTGCCTATCCCTCCGGGTAAGAAGTGCGATTTTATGTACATTGTACATACGTGTGTAATGTATTATAATTGAAAATTACAATATATTTATAAAATGTTACTTTTAAAAAAATCTTTCTTTTAATTTTTCTTGGAGTCTCACTTTTGTCATTTAGCCAAACAAATAAACGAGCCTATCAGTATTTTTAAGACTCTTGCTCTGACTCCTCTCCAGAGTAGTGAGGATGCAACCGGGACTCAATTCAGAAGGAATAAGTTAATTTTCAAAGAGTTTTAAAATGCTTTTAAATCATAACATGTGTATTTAAATCATCGGAATTTAAAGTTATATGACTCCTTAGTGTGAAAAGTAAAGCTAAAATTTCAAGGAAATCGGTTCAGCGGTTTTGACATGTAACCCCGGAAACGATAAAAACGTCATAATTATATGTGACATAAGTCTTATCTAGATTTAAAGCACTCCAAGGTTCATCACGTGCCAAAAAGGCCTCAAATAGAGCTGTAGGCTATGCCAACCCCGCAAGAACTGAACCTAGTAACTTTAATCAATCATTGAGCGAGGTGAACCGCTTACCTAAACTCTAGGAGTGGTCTTTAGGTATTTTGTAAGTGCCTGCATTTACTCCTAAGTATATAGACATAGATTAAACTAAATACTGATCCGTTCAAATTAAATTCTAACGAAATATTTTGTTTTTTTTTTCAAAGATTAGATAGAAAAGAAAGATAAAAATAAGATAATAAAAGATACCTACTTTTCTACATTAGGTTTTTCTACGCATCTAGACTTTGGCAATGGAAAGCCTTAAAAATTGATTTTCCAAAAAAAAAACAAACACGCGAAGAAAACCGCGAGCAGTAACTTTAAGAGATAATTTTTGCCAGTATCTAGTTTTAGTCAGTCTTCATTGTAAAATATTAATCTTTAAATGGTCGAGTAATAGCGATGGACACTTCGCCCTTTCTCGGGACCTTTTTGGGACAACAAAAGTCATCAAATTCAACACTCATGCTTCTTGCAAATACAAAACTAACAACATTAAGTTTGGGTTCCCGCCTAAAAGTCAAAAAGTAGTACAAAAAAAATATAAAACAGCATAAATTTTGCCGCCATTAAGTCTAAAAACAAACAATTTAAAAAAAGAATAACGTCAGCCATGGCTTTCCAACCTCGAACCCTTTGAATACGGAACACGAAAAAAACATAAAAAAGTACACACATGTACTTGGGTAATAGGAAATTACGTCACGAAAAATGAACGCGTTTGACGCAGGCGCCCTCGAGGGCAGCCCTGCTTTTTTTTACATTTATTGCGATAAATGAAAGTCTTATATATAATGCCATGTAGTTCCCAACACTGTAGAATAGGACCACTCAGTCTCCTTACCATGGGTGTCGTAAAAGGTGACTAAAAGATAGGCTAATAAACTTGAGATTTTTCATTTTAGCGTTGGGCTAGCAACTTGTCACTATTTGAATCTCAATTCCACCATTAAGCTAGATGTGATTATATTATGTATATATAAGTACTGATGAATAATCTTAGTTTCGTCTTGAATTGAAAGAAAACACCCCGGGTTCGATCCGTGGTCAGAACATATCGAAAAAAGTTAATTTTTCTGATTAGCGAGCAAGGCTGGCAACCTGTTACTATTTTTATCTCAATTCCATCGTAAAAACCATATAGCTGAATCTAGATTTTCAATATTTTAAAAACTCTTTACTCTTACTCCAGTAAGCGATAGAAACGTGATTCTATTTTGTATTTCTGTTTGTATGCGCTTATCTCGGAAAGTTGTGGACTAAGATGGTTTTCTAAGTAAGGTTCATATTTATTAATGCTACTCAGGACTGGTCGCTAGTCTATAATAAAAAAAAAAGTTAAGACAACCTATACTTCCAAGGGAAAGAAAAAAAAACAGAGATTTTTACCAGCGCAGCTGTGCGCTTATTACAACTTGTATTTTTTCATATGAAAAAAATAAAAACCACGTGTAACCTAACCATGAGTATAAAGCATGAAGGTCGTGTAACATTAATTAAGAGCTAAAGACCTAACCTAATTAAATTTTGGAGATTTCATAGCAAAAACTGATTTATAGGACAAAGCAAACGGCGTGAAGTTATGGCTCGATTGTCAGAGGCTGAACGAAAAAACTATGTTTCTAGTGACGTTGCAGTGGATTGGCATTTTGTTGCCGGGCGAGAGAAACATTATGGTCATACACCACATACCACAATCACGTATATATCCCTTGTGGTAGGTGGAGACAGAGCCAACAGTCTTGAAAAGACAGATAGGCCACCAATTTGAAGTTTTTTTTCTGTTCGGTCAGCTGGTTGACTGGTAGAGAATGCCAAAACGGCATTAAATCCGCCTTTTGTACATTTTTGTTTTTGTGCAATAAAGTTTTAAATAAATAAATAGGCCACGTTCAGCTATTTGGTTTAATGATAGAATTGTGATTCAAATAGTGACAGGTAAGCTACCAGTCACTATTTGAATCTCAATTCTATCCATCGCCTAAAAGAAGAATCCCACGTTTATAAGCCTATCCCGAAGAGTTGGAGTGGTCCTATTGTTTTTTATTGGTGCTGGGAACCAGACGGCACTGCGTCGGATTTAGATGTAGTTTTTTAATAGTGAAGCGATTCAAGAGGAAGTTTATATGTATAAAATGTAAGAGAGTTCAAAGTTGATGCCAATGTTCATTGTCAGTACTATAACACCTAAATTACATACTTTTTGTCAATAAATAATAGTAGTTTAACTATTTCGCATTGTCCAGGAAACGTTTTTGCGTCAATTACAATAATTAGAACAAAAACTGTTAATTTTAATTATTTGAAAAATTTATCGCTTCATTATTTGAAAAATTTAAGATGTTGGCCTTGTCGCTTGTGAAAAATTTAACTTGTATTTTTTTTTTCAAATTGTCCTTCCATGAAGGATGTAATGAACTTTGATGTTATTTTTTAATGTATATAAAAAGGCCCCTTGTTTAGAAACGTATTACTTGGCGTCCGACAAATTTAATTAACCAATTAGGTATTTGCCAAAATTAAATTAAATTAAATTTTAGTACGATAAAATCATGATTGTCGATATAATTTAGTCAATCGTGTCCCATTCTCACGAATATATTCTTTGGTCACGTAACTGGGGCATAGAGCATCACGTATTTATAATCTGTTACGTTTGTCGTGCGTAAAATAAAAATAAAAAAAAATCGTTCAGTGACCTGAGGTGGCCTTGAAATTGAATGGCATTTATTTTAGGCCTATGCGTTTTGGTTAGTAATCAAACTAATGTATTCTATAGATACGTAACTCAGAAAAGAGTCATTGGTACAAATCCGCGGTAGAATTTAAACCTGTGCATGCTACTCTTATTTATTTGGATACTTTTACTGCTGGGCTCTTCATTGGTCCTTAAATAAGTACTCTTTATCGGGCAGGGAGAGGGTTCTCAAATTTCTACATAACATACATACATATAATCACGTCTATATCCCTTGCGGGGTAGACAGAGCCAACAGTCTTGAAAAGACTGATAGGCCACGTTCAGCTGTTTGGCTTTATGATGGAATTGAGATTCAAATAGTGCCGTGTGGTTCCCGGCACCAATACAAAAAAGAATAGGACCACTCCATCTCGTTCCCATGGATGTCGTAAAAGGCGACTAAGGGATAGGCTTATCTTAAACTTGGGATTCTTCTTTTAGGCGATGGGCTAGCAACCTGTCACTTCTACATAACTAATTCCATTAACACTGCAATCTCTTCATTTATTTTTTAAAATGCAAGCGTTGAGATTGGTAGTTTAACCGCTCGACCAACAACGCTGTTCTCTCGTTTAAAAAAAAAACTTGTCAAACCAAAATGGCGTCAACCGATTGACAAGTTTAGCACGTAATAATTATAATCTTGTTTATGTAACAATGGCGAACCTGGCCTTAGTCTCCAAGGATAGGAGATGAAAGTAGCTCGGATAAGTTATTAAAATAGTATTTTTAATGGACGCCGGTCCCTTCTCTTTTGTCAATTATAACAGACAGATATCGGGTCGTCGTCATGAGATAAATAAGAAGTTAAAAATATTTACAATTCCGATTTTAATTATAAATGAAATAAACACGGATTGAGTATGTTTTAAAAATAAAAACATATAATCCCGTTTTTATCCCTTGCGGGGTAGACAGAGCCTACTATCTCACAAAGACTGAAAGGCCACATTCAGTTATGGTTGAATCGAGATTCAAAGAGTGACAGGTTCCTAGATCATCGACCAAAAGAAAAATCCCGAGTTTATGCCCATTAGTCGCCTTTAACGACATGCACGCGAAAGATATGGAGTGGCCCTATTCTTAAACTCAAGGCAAATTTAATTTTTTTTCTTAAAATTAAAAGTATCGATAAATAGTATTATCGATAAATGTCCAACACTACGCGTCATAACAATTTGTCACTAATTCTATGTTGATTTTGATCGAACATTACTTGGCAAGGCTTCGACGCCTCCTACATTAGTTTAAACATTATGTTAAAGGGAAGATGTATCACGCCACCAAAAAAATATAAACTTCAATATCACTTAATAATTATTACGAACACACTTCGATCTCAATTCCACGATGAAGCCATGAGTTGGCTAATTCTACCCCGCAAGGGATGTAGACGTGACTATCTATATGTATGTATGTATGTTAAGTAGGTAATATATAGTAGCCATGAGAATACAAAATAAAATAAAATATTTTTTATTATCATCAATTTCTTTTAACCATATTTATTTATTTTAGAATTTTTAAATATATTTCACAATTTTTTAAACTATCTCAAGAGTGGGCTATTCTTTACTAATATTAATATTTCATCTTTACTAACAAATTATTCGTAAGTTCGAATATTAATTTACATTAAACGTAAGAACATCGTCGCCTTAAACGTGACATTAAAATTTAATCAGATTCATAATTACTGCTGGCAAACAGAACTTAATCATTAGTGACATGTTCAGATTAAACAAAAACATACATACATACGGTCACGTCTATATCCCTTGTGGGGTAGACAAAGCCAACAGTCTTGAAAAGACTGATAGGCCACGTTCATCTATTTGGTTTTGTGATAGAATTGAGGTTCAAATAGAGACAGCTTGCTAGCACATCGCCTTAAAATAGAATTCCGATTTTGTAAGCCTATCCCTTAGTCGCCTTTTACGACATCGTGAAAGGCGACTAAGGGATGGGAAAGAGATGGAGGAGTGGTCTTAATCTTTTTTGTATTGGTGCCGGGAGCCACACTGCACCAATTAAACAAACAAATAATAAGTTGTACATTTATAGGTACCTAACTACATTATTTTTACACTAGATTACGCGGAGTGGTCAAATTCTTGTGTGCTGAAAACCACAGCGCAAAATTAGAAAGGGTAATGGGACGGCCATTATTAATAAATCTCATCTTTTTCTTACGACAGACAGACATCTTAGAATTTTTTAATTTAGCACGATTTAAATTACTTATAATAATGTAACGTGTGGTTCCCGGCACTAATAGAAAAAAAAAAATAGGACCACTACATCTGTTTCCACAAAAAAAAAATCAACAGGAACCAGGATTTTTCATTTACACAGTTGGATCCGTAGGTAAACGCTTTACTTTTAAAATTTCAAGTTCTTAAACCAACATCTTTGGCTCCATAAAAAAGTTCTTAATAGCGTCTAATTAATTTTATTTTGTTCATTACAAGTGACAATTCATTTTATAAGACACCTTACTGGTTTATGATGTTGGTATCATTAAGAAGCCGGTCAAGGGAGAGAATAAAAAAGACATGTAGGCGAATCGAAGGGAATAATTTAATTGCTTTTATAATGTATCATTCAACCAGCTATTGCCGGCGGCTTCGTCCGCATTAAATTGAAAAAATGCCATATGAAATTGTAAATTGTATGTAGCAAATCAAACAAATGAATCCTACTACTTCCTACTACTATTATAAAGGCGAAAGTTTGTATGGATGTATGGATGTTTGTTACTCTTTCACGCAAAAACTACTGAACCGATTACCATGAAATTTGGTATGTAGGTAGCTGAAGACCCAGAATAACACATAGGCTAGGTACTTTTTATCCCAGAGTTCCCGCGGGATTGATAGGGTTTCCATGCGGACGAAGTCGCGGGCGGCCTCTAGTTATCTATATATCTAAATCTCTATAGATTTTAACGTATTATGTTATTCCTTCCTTCACTTGGTCTTTCAGTCTTTTTAAGCCTATTGACTCTGTCTACCCCTCAAAGGATATAGACGTGATCATATGTGCGTACACATATTACTGAAATGTTTCTCGGTTAACATTCAAAAATCTTTTTAAACATAACAATTACATAATTAAACCCTCGAGACATTTAGTTCTGTCTACTCCGTAAGGGGCAAAGAATTGTGTATGATGATAGGTAGTGCTTTTAAATTTTGTTAAATCCTACTGTAGGAAGTATAGTTATTAAAGTTATTTATTCCTACATAAGATAAAAGGAGGAAAGAGGGGAAAATAATCAATTTAAAATGTCTATATTATCCAACGTAAAAATTAAGAAGCTTTGACAATAAAAATTATTTTCGACATATCTCTAACATACAAAATCATGGCAATCGTTGCTATGGCAAGTATACCAAGAAGGTTGCCTAAACTTACTAATATTATAAATGCGAAAGTTTGTGAGTATATCAGGATGTCAGTATGGATGTTTGTTACTCTTTCACGCAAAAACTACTGAACCGATTACGATAAAATTTTGTATGTAGGTAGCTGAAGACCCAGAATAACACATAGGCTACTTTTTATCCCAGAGTTCCCGCGGGATTGATAGGGTTTCCATGTGGACGAAGTCGCGGGCGGTCTCTAGTTATAATAAAAAAAAGCTATAGATAAGATATTTTGAAAAAAAAAACGTGATGTCACTAAGGCGGAACTATAAACGGAAGCGGATGTGTGTTGGTTAAAGAGACTATAAATTATATTTTTTTAGGACCACATACTTATGTGTCAACAAATCAAATAGATTAATGCCGTGAGCGAAAGAACATTAAGAATTGTTTAAAATTACCGACGACATTAATTATTTTATGTAATGGTGCCGTGTGGTTCCCGGCACCATTACAAAAAAGAATAGGACCACTCCATCTCTTTCCCACGGATGTCGTAAAAGGCAACTAAGGGATAGGCTTATAAACTTGGGATTCCTCTTTTAGGCGATGGGCTAGCAAGCTGTCACTATTTGAATCTCAATTCTATCACTAAGCCAAACAGCTGAGCGTGGCCTATCAGTCTTTTCAAGACTGGTGGTCATGGTTACACATCCAGTTGCCTGAATGTACAGGTTCCCTCACGATGTTTTCCCTTATCTTACATAAATACATACATATGGTCACGTCTAAATCCCTTGCGGGGTAGACAGAGCCAACAGTCTTGAAAAGACTGAATGGCCACGTACAGCTATTTGGCTTAATGGTAGAATTGAGATTCAAATAGTGACAGGTTGCTAGCCCATCGCCTAAAGAAGAATCCCAAGTTTGTAAGCCAATCTATCCCTTAGTCGCCTTTTATGACATCTATGGGAAAGAGATGGAGTGGTCCTATTCTTTTTTTCATTGGTGCCGGGAACCACACGGCACCAATAAAGATTTCATCGTTCTATTTTCCCTTATCTTGTTAAGACTAAACTTCTCAAAAATGATTCTTTTAAACAATAAATGTTGAATGTTATCACGAAAGCGATCCTGTGTTACTTCAAGCGTTGGTTCGTGGTAACGTTCGGATTATAAGGCGGTGTTCATACTTACAACAATTAATTAAAAGATTAATTTTATCGGTGCCGTCGGGTTACCATTAAAAAAACACTCCATCTCTTTCCCATGGATGTCGTCAAAGACGACTTAAGGGATAGGCTTATAAACTTTGGAGCTCAAGAGTTTGTTTGTTTGTTAGAACGCGCTTATCTCAGGAACAACTGGTTCGAATAAAAAAAATATTTTTGTGTTGAATAGACCATTTATCGAGGAAGGCTCTAGGCTATATAACATCACGCTGTAACTATTAGGAGCGAAGAAATAATGAAAAAAAAAGTGGGGAAAATTATTCATCCTTGAGGGCTTCAATGATGCCCAAAATAACTATTCCACGCGGATTATAAAGGTTTGATCTATTATGTAAATATGAAACAATCTCAGTGTGTCTACACCTTAACAGTAAACACAACTTATATCACACAATACATGTGAGCATTGTGTTTCAACCATTTTCCAGTCAATTTCCAGACTTTGGGTGATTTAGTCTCATTGACCAACAAACACAAATGCGCTTACAAAAAAAATATAAATTTTAAATTAAAAAAAGGACATTGTCACTTTGAACGTTGCTTAATGTTTAGGAGTGAAAATGTTACAGACAGACGTAAAAATAATGTTGATTTTATTAATATTCTCGTGTCGAAGTAGTATCTGTGTTAGAAATAAAAATGAATGCGGTTATAAGGTAAGTTTAAATGTAAAAAAATTCTGTTACTACTATATAAATCTGTTTGTTTGTTTGAACGCGCTAATCTCAGGAACCACTGGTTCGATTTGAAAAATTATTTTCGCGTTGAATAGACCATTTATCGAGGAAGGTTTTATTCTACATAACATCACGCTGCAACTATAAGGGGCAAAGAAATAATAGAGAATGTGAAAAAAAACGTGGGAAAATTATTCATCCTTTAGGGCTTCAATAACTATTCCACGCGGACGAAGTCGCGGGCACAGCTAGTAGGTATAGATAAATAGATAGATAAAACTCTTTATTGCACCATAAGAGTAAAACATACAAAACAGCACAAAGCAGATATAGATGGTACAAAGGCGGACTTATCGCTAAAGCAATCTCTTCCAGTCAACCTTTGGGTGGAAGGAAACCAAACAAGAGATTGGCGTACATATACAAACTAGCGACCCACCCCGGCTTCGCACGGGTGCAAAATTCGGAAAAAATTATACATAAAAACCTTCCTCTTGAATCACTGTACCTGTTACAAAAAACCGCATCAAAATCCGTTGCGTAATTTTAAAGATTTAAGCATACAGACAAACGGACTAAAATAGCGACTTTGTTTTATACTATGTAGTGATCACGCATTAAGTATAACATTTTTCTTTTGTCCCAGCAATGTCCCATGACCCGCGATGGTGCGTTGAACGTCCACTTAGTCCCACACTCCCACATGGACGCCGGGTGGGTCAAGACCTTTGACCAATACTACTATGGCAGTAAGTCGGATTTTAATAAACTCGTAGCAGCCACACGACACACAAATACATATGTGCCGTGTGGTTCCCGGCACCAATAAAAAAAAGAATAGGACCACTCCATCTCTTTCCCATGGATGTCGTAAAAGGCGACTAAGGGATAGACTTATAAACTTGGGATTCTTCTTTTAGGTGATGGGCTAGCAACCTGTCACTATTTGAATCTCAATTCTATCATTAAGCCAAACAAACAGCTGAACGTGGCCATTTAGTCTTCAAGACTGTTGGCTCTGTCTACCCCGCATGGGATATAGACGTGACCATGTGCATACCATATTTGTGTGCCGTGTGGTTCCCGGTATTTTAGAAAAAGACCACTTGACATCTATCCTATGGATGTCATAAAAGGAGACTAAGGGAATGGCTAAAAATATTGGTATTCTTCTTGTAGGCGATGGGCTAGCAAGCTATTTGAAACTCAATCACATCATAAAGCTATACAGTTGAACGTGGCTTTTCAGTCTCTCCAAGACTATTGGCTCTGTCTACCCTACTAGGGATATAGACGTGATTGGCTATGAATGACTATATAAACAATAAAAACTTTTGCACTCTTGAAGGCAAAGGGCTAGCAACCTGTCACTATTTGAATCTCAATTACATCGTTCAGTCATACAGCTGAACGTGGCGTTCAAGTCTCTTCTAAACTGTTGGCTCTATCTTCCCCGCATGGGATAAAGACGTGATCAATACGTGTACAAGTATTATCAAAAATTATATCTTTTTTTTCAGCGAAATCTACAATCAGCTCGGCCAATGTGCAACTCATATATCACTCGGTTTTGTCGGAATTACTACATGACAAACGGAGGAAGTATGTTATTTTCTAACCAAAAATTATTTCAAAATTCAAAATTTTTATTCATTATCATAGGATACTTCATATCACTTAACATAACATAACATAACATAAATATATACGGGACAAATTACACAGATTGAGTTAGCCTCTCTAGAGATACTAACTCAACGATACTATATTTTATAATGAATACTTATATAGATAAACATCCAAGACCCAGACCAATCAGAGAAAGTTCGTTTCTCATCACGCCGGGATTCGAACGCGGGACCTCCGGTGTTACAGACAAGCGTACCACCGCTGCGCCACAGAGGCCACTTCACTCATCACTTAATAATTATCAAAACGTATGGTTTAACAACATTGGTTGACGTCAAATAAATTACTTAAAACTAAGTTTACCTACTGCCGCTTCCAAGGCGTCAGTGCAGAAGAAGCGGTAACAAACTGCACTGCAGCATTTTCTTCAACAACGTCAACTTCCTAACAACAACGTAAACTTCCTTCCAACTAACCATGGAATGTATTTTAGCTATTTACCTGTTACGTTTCTCTTTTTATTATAATTAGAATACAATACAATACAAATTATCTTTATTGCCCATAAAAAATACATATGTAGAAGAAACATACATTATGAACATGTTGAGCAAAGGCGGACTTATCGCTAAGCAATCTCTTCCAGCCAACCTTTGGGTAGTGAAAGGTAAAATCCTGGAACCGGGTGGGAATAATTAATCATTTTTATCTAGGTATCTACACTAATATTATAAAGAGGAAAACTTTGTTTGTTTGGTTGTAATGAATAGGCTCAAAAACTACTGGACTGATTTTAAAAATTCTTTCACCACTCGAAAGCTACATTATCCACGAATAACATAGACTATATTTTATTTTGGAAAAAATAGGGTTCCGTAATAATATATAAAAATAATTGGCAAAACAGCGTTTGCCGGTATTTTATAAATAAGACAGAATGTAGCATAATTCTTTGATTGCTCGTCCGTAGGTTCACATTCTCCGAGTCATCCTACTTCTGGCGCTGGTGGAAGGAGCAGCGCCCGCCCACCAGGGTGACCTTCCGCACCCTGGTCCAGGAGGGTCGGGTGGAGTTCGCCGGCGGGTCCTGGGTTCAGAACGACGAGGCTACGGTGGATTACTTGCAAATTATTGATCAGTACACGTGGGGATTGAGGTAAGTAAGTCTGTTGTAGATAAAACATACATATAGTCACGTCTATATCCCTTGCGAGGTAGACAGACCCAATAGTCCCGAAAAGATTGAATGGCCACGTTCAGCTGCTCGGCTTAATGATGGAATTGAGATTCAAATAGTGACAGGTTGCTAGCACATCGCCTAAAAAAGGATCGCAACTTTATAAGCCTATCCCTTAGTCGCCTTTTACGACATCCATGGGGAAAAGATGGAGTGGTCCTATTATTTTTTGTATTGGTACCGGGAACCACACGGCACTATATATACATATATACAATATTAACATTATTATTATTAATAACATTTGACTTGACATTTGTTTTGACAGGATGTACTTACATATATCGCATAAGCAAAGTAGAATTGGGAGAGTTGGGAGCAACCTGTCACTATTTGAATCTCAATTCTATCACTAAGCCAAATAGCTGAACGTGGCCATTCAGCCTTTTCAAGACTGTCGGCTCTGTCTACACCGCAAGGGATATAGACGTGATACCATGGAACAACTCTATGGGACTAGGATAGACAGAAACTTACTTTGCTTATGCGATATCCTGTCAAAACTCATGTTAATCATAAATCATGAGTAATCAATCAATGTTTCCAGGAAACTGAACGACACCCTGGGCCCGTGTGGGAAACCCAAATCGGCTTGGCAAATCGACACCTACGGCCACTCCAGGGAACAGGCGTCCTTGCTGGCGCAGATGGGATATGATGGGCTGTTTCTTGGTACATACATACATACATACATATCGTCACGTCTATTTCCCTTGCGGGGTAGACAGAGCCAACAATCTTGAAAAGACTGAATGGCCACGTTCAGCTATTTGTCTTATTAATAGAATTGAGATTCAAATAGTGACAGGTTGCTAGCCCATCGCCTTAAAAAGAATCCCAAGTTTGTAAGCCTATCCCTAAGTCGCCTTTTACGACATCCATGAGAAAGAGATGGAGTGGTCCTATTCTTTTTTGTATTGGTGCCGGGAACCACACGGCACGGTTTCTTGGTATGAAGACATTTCTAGCTTGCGCGAAGAGAGTTATGCAAGTTGCAAATGCAAATTGCTTCGTCAAATGTTTACAGAAGATTTTCATCAAATTTCTTTTTTCAATGCTTACAGAAGGTTTTTAGTTATATCTTTCATCAAAAAAATAAATACAAAAGAACTGATAATTATCAGCAACAAATAAAATGGGTCAGGTCAAAAGTACCCGAAACCGCCGAGCTTGCATGAAGAGAGTTATGAATGTGGATGAAGCGAAGGAAGTATGCAGAGATCGTGGCAAGTGGAAAGAGGTAGGTAGTCTCTGCCTACCCCTCCGGGAATGAGGCGTGATTTTATGTATGTATGTATGTATGTTTCTTGGTAAATGTAACAATGTTCGTTCCCGTACTCCTCCGAAACGGCTTGACCGTTTCTCATGAAATTTTGTGAGCATATTCAGTAGGTCTGAGAATCGGCCAACATCAATTTTTCATACCCCTTAGTGATAAGGGTTGTTAGCGCTTTACTTTTTTTTTAACTAGATATAACTTAAAAATATTTATATGGTAAAACAACGTTTGCCGCGATAGCTAGTACCTATGACCTGAACCTGAACTTTTTTTTTGTTTTCAAAGGCCGCGTAGATTACAAAGAAAGAGAAGCTATGATGGAAGAGGACAGAATGGAATTCATGTGGAGGGGCAGTGATGTTTTAGGTAAGTTCATGCCGAATGTTTGATATATATGTATATCTTGTATATTTCCTGTCTCTCTTGTTACAAGTCATACCGAAAGAGAGGCCTTTAATACGTTGTCGTTTACATACATATGGTCACGTCTATATCCCTTGCGGGGTAGACAGAGCCAACAGTCTTGAAAAGACTGATAAGCCACGTTCAGCTGTTTGGCTTTATACATACATACATACATACATAAAATCACGCCTCTTTCCCGGAGTGGTAGGCAGAGACTACCTCTTTCCACTTGCCACGATCTCTGCATATTTCCTTCGCTTCATCCACATTAAAAATGTTTGGCATCATAAATGATGGAATTTTATTCATGTTTACATCAAACAGGCAAGATGTCGGATATAATGACCCACACACTGTTCAATTTGTACAACGCTCCAGACGGGTTTTGCTTCGACTTTCTCTGCAGCGACGAACCCGTAGTGGATGACTCGGACAACGTGGCCTACAATGCTGATAAACGGGTGATTATAAATACATACAGACAAGCAGACGAACTAGTAGACATAAAAGCAAACAAACATACATATAAAAAATCACACCTCTTTCCCGAAGCCAGAACCACGATCTCTGCATACTTCCTTCGCTTCATCCACATTCATAACTGTTCATTTGTTGTACAAATTCACATACATACATATGGTCCCGTCTATATCCCTTCCGGTGTAGACAGAGCCAACAGTCTTGAAAATACTGAATGGCCACGTTCAGCTATTTGGCTTAATGATTAGAATTGAGATTCAAATAGCGACAGGTTGCTAGCCCGTCGTCTAAAAAAGAATCCCAAGTTTGTAAGCCTAACAATATATATTTTATAAGTTTGTCTGTATTTCTTATAAATAAATACAGACAAACTAGTAGATATAAAAGCAAACAGACAAGGTATGAAAAAAGTAAATATGCAATTAGACATACTAGCACACAGACAGACAAACAAGTGAACAAACAATCTGACAAATAAATTAATAGACTTACAGGCACGCAATTAACAAGCAGACAAGTAAGAAGAAAGAAAACAGTCACATGTTCACCTCTTTCCCGGAGGGGTAGGCAGAGACTACCTCTTTCCACTTGCCACGATCTCTGCATACTTCCTTCGCTTCATCGACATTCATAACTGTTCATTTGTTGTACAAATTTACATATCTGTGTTAATTTCAAACACGCCTCAGTACGGAGATTACATTAGTTTGAATACTAACCGATGCTCTAACGGTGAGGGAAAACATCGTGAGGAAACCTGCACATTCATACAACTGGGTGTGCAACCATATGATCCAATACGGGTTAGGTTCCCCTGCAAAGGTTGCGGAGGTCAGATGGGAGTCGCTGCGTGTAAAACCTTACTCACCCAATGCAGGATTCATGGTCAAAGGCGCACCTCGGGCTCCTCTCCAGAGTGGTGAGGATGCAACCGGAACTAAAAACCACGAGGAAGAAGATACAAACACGTTTCATTACGGAGAAGAAGTTGGAGCAACAACTTTTCTCCTTTAATGTTTCTCCAATTAGGTTTATTAATTGACTAGATTTCCATATCCCAAGACCTCGAATTTTACCCAGATTACTCAGAAAGGAATGGTGAACAGATGGGATTCACTCCTTGCAATCATCAGATGTCCAACTCCCGCATCATCAGAGGCACAACCTTTGAAATGACGATACAACAAATCACATGCCAGGGGATTAATTTTTTTTTAATATCTCCAAAACTACTTGCAGGTCAACGACTTTATTGCTCAAATAGAGCGGCAGGCAAAATACTACGACCACGACAACATCCTGGTCACCATGGGGGGAGATTTCACCTACCAGAGCGCCGCCAACTGGTTCCTCAACATGGATAAACTTATCAAGTAAGTTACCTTCAGTAACTTCTTCTATATGGTCAGCGGTTGTCACATTACTGCATGAAGAGAGTTTCAAAGTTGCCCTAATTTCATTACAAAAGCTCTCCAAAGATATAATCACGTCTATATCCCTAGCGGGGTAGACAGAGCTAACAGTCTTGAAAAGACTAATAAGCCACGTTCAGCTGTTTGGCTTAAAAATAGAATTGAGATTCAAATAGAGACAGGTTGCTAGCCCGTTGTCTAAAAGAAGAATCCAAAGACATAGTTAACTTATAAGTAGTTAAGCTTACTCTGAAATTACCAACAAGAAAGCGAAGAATAGGCAGACCTCCTTCCACCTGGTTGACGACGAAAAAACCTGAAAAGTCCAATAATTCGTCAGGATAACTCAAGTTTATCCATTGACGAGAGGAAAGGATCAGGTCAAGAGTACCCGAAACCGCCGAGCTTGCATGAAGAGAGTATGAATGTGGATGAAGCGAAGGAAGTGTGCAGAGATCGTGGCAAGTGGAAAGATGTAGTCTCTGCCTACCACTCCGGGAAAGAGGCGTGATTTTATTTATGTATTATGTATATATAACAAAGTAATACTGGCCTTTATATCTTTGTATTTTATATTACAGCCACGTAAACACGCACCCGGCCAACTTGTCCGATATAAACATTTTCTACTCGACGCCATCTTGTTTTCTGAAAGCCATTTATCTGTACGGGAGGAGAGATAAGGCTGTTTTTACAGAGAGGGTAAGTTACATCACAATACATACATACATATGGTCACGTCTATAACCCTTGCGGGGTAGACAGAGCATACAGACTTGAAAAGACTTGAACGGCCACGTTCAGCTATTTGGCTTAATGATAGAATTGAGATTCAAATAGTGACATTACAATAGCACGTATTATAATTGAAGATAGGCACAAAAAGGAAGGTACAAAAAGCGAGTGGTTACTTTGTTTATGGCTTATTAGTCGAAAACGCCTCATATCGATAAAAATCGGAATGACATAGGACATTATTTTATTTTTCCCCCTCTTTTTTGTACCAATTTGGGCCAAGGATTAAGAAGATAAAGTCAGCGGCGGAAAAACATGATGCTCTGTTCATAATATTACAGCATCAAGCTTCTCTGCCCTCAACTGTGCTCAATTTATAAATGGTCCTTCGAGCCGGATATGACCTTTTAACCTTCGGTATTTTTTCAGGAGGATCTTTTTCCTTACGGCAGCGATCCTAATACGTACTGGACTGGCTTCTACTCTTCAAGGCCAGCCTTCAAGTATCTGGCGAGGCGGGCACATGTGTTTTTGCAGGTACATAAACATTACTTAACAAATGACTAGATAAACTGTTATCATAATGAAATAACAGTGCTTAATTTTACCAATAAAAAAAGTCTCCGAGCTGCAATCTGAGTAGACAAAGGGATATGGCAAAGCTATTTATAAATACTACATACATACACATAATCACGGGGTAGACAGAGCCAAGTCTTGATAAGGCTGAATGGCCACGTTCAGCTATTTGGCTTAATGATAGAATTGAGATTCAAATAGTGACAGGTAGCTAGCCCATCGTCTAAAAAAGAAACCCAAGTTTGTAAGCCTATCCCTTAGTCGCCGTTTACGACATCCATGGGAAAGAGATGGAGTGGTCCTAATATTTTTTGTAATGGTGCCGGGAACCACACGGCAAAGGATAAATTTTTTGTTATTATTTCTTGTGAAATATAAAAGCTTTTAAAATCTTGTTGACTTGACTTTTATATATGTATAAGTTAAACTTGTTGCGACAGGTTGTCAAACAGCTGTCAGTGCTGGGCCGAGCGAGCGATTCGTATGAGCTGCATGTGTTAAGGCACGCTGTAAGCCTCGCACTACACCATGACGCTGTTACTGGTACGAATTTATTGGTTAACTAGCCGTGCCCGCGACTTCGTCCGCGTGGAATAGTTATTTTGGTTATTTTCCCCGTTTCTTTTTTCACATTTTCCATTATTTCTTTGCTCTTTATAGTTGCAGCGTGATGTTATATATAGCCTATAGCCTTCCTCGAAAAATGATCTATTCAACACAAATTACAGTAGTTCTTGAGATTAGTCCGTTCAAACGAACAAAAAAACTCTTCAGCTTTATAATAGTAGTATAGATAGGATAGCTTTGTTGGTTAATAAGATAGCTTTAGTTGGTTAATAAGATAGCTTTAGTTGTCTTCGTTCGTTCAACGTGAATATTTACGTCTATATCCCTTGCGGGGTAGACGGAGTCTTAAAAATGCCACGTGTAGCTGTATGGCTAAATGATGGAATTGAGATTCAGATAGTGATAGTTGCTAGGCCATCGACTACAACAGGAATCCCAAGATTATTAGCCTGTACCTTAGTCTCCTTTTCAACGTCCATGGGAAAGAGATGAAGTGTTGCTATTTTTAAGTGTCGGCTTATATGCATAATTATTATTATGAGCTTGGCACAGGAACCTCGTAATGAATCGTAGTTTGATTTGAACCTTAATTAAAAATTCAGTAGACTCTGTATATTAATCTATTTAAAATTGGCAATCCATTGTTGAAGAAAATGCTGCAGTGCAGTTTGTTACCGCTTCTTCTTCACTGGCGCTTGGAAGCGGCAGTAAACTTAGTTTTAAAAGTAATTTGTGGAAGCAAAAGTTTTGACAATTATTAAGCGATATGAAGTATCATATAATAATGAATAAAAATTTTGAATTTGCATATTAAAATGCAAAAAAAATATTCCAAATCTATTATTTTCAGGAACAAGCCAGCAACACGTTACAAATGATTTCTTGAAAATGCTCACGGAAGCCATTGATTTGTGCACCAAGAAGATATCCAGTGTATTAAGGTGAGAATATTAATCCACAAGTCTACCTATAAAAAAGAAAGGTCGGAGTAGGAAGACGTACGTACGTATCTTGACGTATCTTGATCAAATTAAGGACGTCCTGGTAAAGGGTCAGGTCAAGAGTACCCGAAACCGCCGAGCTTGCATGAATAGAGTTATCCTTCGCTTCATCCACATTCATAACTCTCTTCATACAAGCTGCTATCATATTTTTTTTTATTTTTACAAAATCTTACATTATAATGTAATTATATTACATACACATTACCTTTTCTTACCTCATGAAGGAACAGATAAGTCGGGTTACTTCCACTACTGACCTCTGTGACCTTGTTTACAGAAAACTGACTCTTAACATTAAACCTTTTTTATTTCAGCAATTTAACCCCGACGTGGGTAGGCAGCAGACGCACAAAGAATCATCAGCAGTTCATCATTTGTCATCAAATGAATATGAGCCAATGCAGGGTGAGATATTCTATTTAATTTTTAACACAAAAAAAGCGAAAAATATACTTTGAACACACACACTACACACAAAAGTGGCCATGGATTTACATACATACATATAATCACGTCTAAACTCCTTGCGGGGTAGACATAGCCAATAGTCTTGGAAAGACTGATAGGCCACGTTCAGCTGTTTAGCTTAATGAAAGAATTGAGATTCAAATAGTGACAGGTTGCTAGACCATCCCCTAAAAGAAGAATCCCAAGTTTATAAGCCTACCCCTTAGTCGCCTTTTACGGATTTGATGAATCCAATTATCAAACACATAAATAAGTACCTAACATAGTCTGAAGTTTGGGTATATTTTTGTTCACCGAACTAAAATGAATACATTCAATTATTCATTCATATAATCACGTCTATATCCCTTGCGGGATAGACAGAGCTAGCAGTCTTGAAAGATTGATAGGCCTCGTGAGATTCAAATAGTGACATGTTGCAAGCCCATCGCCTAAAAGAATAATCCCAAGTTTATAAGCCTATCCCTTACTCGCCTTTTACGATATCAGTGGGAAAGAGATTGATTGGCCCTTTTCTTTTTTATATTAGTGCCGGGAACCACAGGGCACATTAACATACATTTAAATAAAAAAATATGCACTTCTCAATAAATTTTTACATTTAATAATATCGTCAAACAAGAACGAGGCCTGTCAGTATTTTCAAGACTATTATTATGTAAATTGACGCCCGATGAAAATGCTGCAGTGCAGTTTGTTCCGCCGCTTCTTCTACACATGCGCTTTGGAAGCGGTAGTAGTTATTATGAGATTTAAGTGGTGTGACATCAATAAGTGATACCTTGTATCCAATTTTGAAAAAAAATCTATTTTATTCTATTCTACTGTTGTTATTTGTATGTATATTTTTTGATTCCAGTTCTTCGAAACCCAAGAATCAGCTATAATTCTAGTGTACAACGCGCTGAGCGTGAAGACCTACCACCACATCAGGTTACCAGCGGTGGCACTGCATTATTCCATCAGGGATTACAATGGTAACGTATTTTTGGAATCTTTATATAGTGGCCTCTGTGGCGCAGCAGTAGTACGCTTGTCTGCGGCAACGGAGATCCCGGGTTCGAATCCCGGCCAGGGCATGATGAGAAAAGAACTTTTTCTGATTGGCCTGGGTATTAGATGTTTATTTATATAAGTATTTATAAGTTTTTATTATAAAATATAATATCGTTGACTTAGTATCTCGTAACACAAGTCTCGAACTTACTTCGAGGCTAACTCAATCTGTGTATTTGTCCCGTATATAAAACGTCCCGTATATAAAACAAATTCAACTAACTAATAAATAAATAAATATATACTATTTGTTTTACTTAATTTCCCGTAATTATCCTTTTCGAAAATATTGCACTATCCCACTGCCACCCATGGCTCTACCTATCATCCATTAAAATCACGTTTATATCCCTTGCGGGGTAGACAGGGCCAAGTCTTGAAAGACTGATAAGCCACGTTCAGCTGTTTGGCTTGATGATAGAATTGAGATTCAAATAGTGATAGGTTGCTAGCCCATCACCTAAAAGAAGAATCCCAAGTAAATAAGCCTATCCCTTAGTCGCCTTTTACGACATCCATGGGAAAGAGATGGTTTATTTGGATGATATTATTTAAGTATTTTTTTTATATCTTAATCTATCATATGTAATTTCTTTATCCAGATGATGAAGTGGAGTATCAGCTGGTACCATTGCCAACAGCCGTCATCAACCTGCCGGGCAGGAGTTCCACCACCATCCAGGAGCTGGTCTTCGAGGCGGAGAACATCCCGCCTCTGGGATTCTCAGCTTTTATTATCAACTCTATAAGAGATCCTCTGGTAAATACAATACGACACAACACGACACGACACGAAACGACACGACACGACACGACACGACACGAGGCGACACGACACTCATTATTGCACTGCAAAAAATTACAGCAAATTCACAATCGTGTATTAAAAATTATATATACATACATATTTTTTTGCGATTCAAATTTACGCACTTACTTACCTGATAATCATTTTGTAATTATTAGAATCTAGCGACCCACCCGGCTTTTATAGATATAAACCTTCTTTTTTGTATTTTTTTTTGTGCCGGGAACCACACGGGTTCCCGGCACCAATACAAAAAAAAATAGGACCACTCCATCTTTCCTTCCTATAGATGTCGTAAGAGGCGAGTAAGGGATAGGGCTAGCAACCTGTCACTATTTGAATCTCAATTCTATCATTAAGCCAGATAGCTGAACGTGGCCATTCAGTCTTTCCAAGACTGTTGGCTTTGTCTACCCCGCAAGGGATATAGACGTGACCATATGTATGTATGTAAACTTCCTCAGAAACCCCTCTTTCCAACATTTCAAACAGAAACGAAATCCGTTCACGACTTTCCGAGATTAGCGCATACATACAGACAGAGTAAATAATGGGGATTTACTTTATAATATGTAGTGATGATATGTGGTGATAGTGATAGTGAATTAGTGATACTAATCGTGTGATCTTGATGAAAAGTACATACACCTCACCAGCACCTAATACCAGCATAATTTTTTAACCGAATATTTTAAGGCCGTCTACTTAGGATTTGAAATTTAATTAAAATCTTTAATTTTTACGTTATACTTTATTTGACTAATGTTCGCCTCAAGCTCTGCTTGTATAATCAAAAATCCCGCTAATTTCTATTCCCGTGGGAATTTTGGGAAATCCTTTCCTTGTTCACCACTAGACCACATAAGGTAACAACATTATTATATAAAAAATATACTGAAATCTCCCGCAGGCTGAAAATTCGTTTGCAAAGAAATCGCAGACTAATTCTGATAACCTGGAGCAAGAAATTACACCTTTCATATCAAACGAGGTAAGCTAGAATATTTGTTTGAGTAAGCAGAGATGTAGAAAAACAGGCGGATATAATGTGGCTTAAAAAAGTGAGGGGCATTGTACGCATGTATGAGTGATAGGAATAGCGATAGGCTTACAAACTTGGGATTCTTCTTTTAGACGATGGGCTAGCAACCTGTCACTATTTTAATCTCAATTCGATTAATAAGCCAAACAGCTGAACGTGGCCTGTCAGTCTCTTCAGGAATGTTGGCTCTGTCTACCCCGCAAGGGATATAGACGTGACTATATGTATGTATGTAAAAGCATGGCTCCTCAGTCCGAACATTTCGATTGAAATGCCACCTTTATGTTCATATCACTCTTGAAGTATTCTACAAAAACTAAATAAGTATGCGGCGATAACTATACGCTACAATAAATAATAAAATCAAGCGACGCTATCAGTCATAAACAGCGGAAAACCTAAATCGCGCAAGCAAAATTTCCACGGATTGGAGTATATATACACAACTCCGACACAACATCGTCTGTCGCGCGGTTCCCCAGGCGTCACACCAGCCTGGCGGAAGATCTTCCCTTTGGTGGCGGTCGAGCCGAATCATCGCTCCCGCTACAAGTCTATCAATTTAATTAACACTAGCTGTGCTCGCAACTTCGTCCGCGTGAAATAGTTATTTTGGGCATCATTGAAGCCCTCAAGGATGAATAATTTTCCCCGTTTTGTTCACATTTTCCATTATTTCTTCGCTCCTAATAGTTGTAGCGTGATATTATTTAGCCTAAAGCCTTCCTCGATAAATGGTCTAGTCAACACAAAAAGAATTTTTCAATTTGAACCAGTAGTTCCTAAGATTAGCGCGTTCAAACAAACAAACTCTACAGCTTTATAATATTAGTATAGATACGAAAAAGACCACTTAATTTCCTTCAACTCCGCAGTACATGAAGGTGACATTAAACAAGGAAACAGGTCTCCTGGAGTCAGTTCAGCACATGGACGGCATCAACATCCAGCTGACGCAGAACTTCTTCTTCTACAGCCAGGTCCAGCAGCAGGGGTTGCAGTCAGGAGCTTACACCTTTAGACCTGGACAGGATAAGGCAACTCCTGTAAGGAATTTTACATTAAATGTCACTTTTAGTGCCGTGCGGTTCACGGCACCAATGGAAATAGAATAGAACCACACCATCTCTTTACCATGGATGTCGTAAAAGGCGACTAAGGGATATGCTTATAAACTTGGGATTCTTCTTTTAGGCGACAGGCTAGCAACCTGTCACTATTTGAATCTCAATTCTATAATTAGGCCAAATAGCTCAATGTGGCCTATCAGTCTTTTCAAGACTGTTGGCTCTGCCCACCCCCCAAGGGATAAAAACGTGAGCATATGTATGTATGAAGGAAACAGCGGGGGAATCGTTCACATATAAATATACTTATAAGCACGTCTGTATCCTCTTCCGAGTACACAGTGCCAACAGTCTCAAAAAGACCGTAAGACCAGGCTATAAGGGTTAGTGTTGGAATTGTAATTCAAATAGTGACAGGTTGCTGGCCTATATCGTCGACAAGAAGAATATCAACTTGGGGTAGACAGAGCCAACAGTCAAAAAAGACAAAACAAATCAGAACACAGTTGACTTATGTATATTATGCGTTTGTCCAGATATCGGAGAAAGCGACGTTCCAAGTGATCAGGGGTTCCCTGGTGAAGGAGATACGTCAGCGTTTCAGCGACTGGGTGACACAGGTACCTACCTACAATTGAATATTTTTATACATACATACACATCTTAATCCCTTGACAGAGCCAACAGTCTTGAAAAGACTGACAGGCCACGTTCAGTTATTTGGCTTAATATTAGAATTGAGATTCGAATAGTGACAGGTTGCTAGCCCATCGCCTAGAAAATAATCCCAAGTTTGTAAGCATATCCCTTAATCGCCTTTTACGACATCCATGGGAGAGAGATGGAGTGGTCCTATTCTTTTTTGTATTGGTGCCGGGAACCACACTTTATAATATTAGTCTCGTATAGATAAATAGTATAATGCAACGCTTAAAGTTTAAAATCATTTGAAGTGAATGATTGCATTTTTATTTTGTCTTTCAGGTCATCAGGCTATACCGCGGAGAGGAATTCTTGGAGCTGGAGTGGATGATAGGACCAGTGCCCATTGGGTAAGAAATAATATAAATGCGAAAGTTTGTGAGTATGTCAGGATGTCAGTATGGATGTTTGATGACGACGTCAGAATGTAAACTGACTTAAAACATACATGTACATATAGTCACGTCTATATCCCTTACGGGGTAGACAGAGCCAATAGTCCCGAAAAGACTGAATGGCCACGTTCAGCTGCTCGGCTTGATGATGGAATTGAGATCCAAATAGTGACAGGTTGCTAGCCCATCGCCTAAAAAAAGAATCACAAGTATGTAAGCCTATCCCTTAGTCGCCTTTAACGACATCTATGGGAAAGAATGGAGTGGTCCTATTCTTTTTTGTATTGATGCCGGGAACCACACGGCACACACGACTTAAAACAGATGAATTGAAATGTTACATCTACCTACTCGTCCTTACAGTAAAGATTTTAAAGTCTTGATTCTCTGATACATCCTATTAATATTATAAATGCGAAAGTTTGTATGTCATGATGTCAGTATGGATCTTTGTTACTCTTTCACGCAAAAACTACTGAACCGATTACGATGTAAATTTGGTATGTAGGTAGCTGAAGACCCAGAATAACATATAGGCTACTTTTTATCCCAGAGTTCCCGCGGGATTGATAGGGTTTCCATGCGGATGAAGTCGCGGCCGGCTTCTAGTATGTACATATATACAATATATCTACTGATACTGTTTCAATTTTTTTACATACATACATATAATCACGTCTATATCTCTTGTGGGGTAGACCGAGCCAACAGTCTTGAAAACACTGATAGGCCACGTTCAGCTGTTTGGCTTAATGAAAAAATTGACCACTCCATGTCTTTCCCCTGGATGTCGTAAAAGTCGACACAGGGATATGCTTATAAACTTGAGGTCCTTCTTTTAGGCGATGGCGCTGTCACTATTTAAATCTCAACTCTATCGTTAAGCCATACAGCTGAACGTGGCCCATCAGTCTGTTCAAGACTGTTGACCCTGTCTACCCCGCAAAAAATATAGACGTGATTATATGTATGTATTTAATATGATTTCAGAACGGATCTTGGTAAAGAAGTGGTCAGCGTGTTCACCACGAACATCACCAATAACGGAGAATTCTTCACCGACTCCAACGGCAGGCAGATGATGAAGAGGTCTTGCTGGAATGAGACTACCAGTGAGACACATACATACATAAATCTCGCGTTGCGGGGTAGACAGATCCAATTGTCTTGAAAAGACTGATAGTCCGAGTTCAGATGTATGGCTTAATGATGGAATTGAGAATTATGTAGTGACAGGTTGCTAGCATATCGTCTAAAAAGAAAAACTTAACTTGGTTTATTACCCTGTCCTTTAGTCGCCTATACGACATCGGGAGTAAAGAGATGGAGTCTTCGTATTCTTAAGTAACTTACAACACCGCTTTCAAACTTCGTGGAACGTAAAAATTCACTACAGATAGACTTAATAATGTAGCGGGAGCGATGATTCGGCTCGACCGCCACCAAAGGGAAGATCTTCAACCAGGCTCGTGTACTGCCTGGGGAACCGCGCGACAGACGATGTTGTGTCGGAGGTTGTATATATAGCTTCAATCCGTGAAATCTTTGCTTGCGCGATTTAGGTTTTTCGCTGTTTTTGACTGATAGCGTCGCGTGATTTTTGTGACTTGTGGCGTATAGATTTCGCCACAATACATACATACATTTATAAAATCACGCCTCTTTCCCGGAGGGGTAGGCAGAGACTAACTCTTTCCACTTGCCACGATCTCTGCACACTTCCTTCGCTTCATCCACATTCATAACTCTTCATGCAAGCTCGGCGGTTTCGGATACTCTCGACCTGACCCTTTACCAGGAGGTCCTTAATTTGATCAAAATACGTTCGCTACAATAACATCATCCATTTTGCTTGTCTAACTTTGGACCAAAACTGCCAAAAAGACACAATTAAGATGTTTTTTTTTCTGACAGGTCAACAGCAGAAGAGGTCCCTCCCATCCTGTTACTACCCAGTGACCTCCCGCATCTGCGTACACTCCTCCAACACCAGTGTTGAACTGTGCGTGTTGACCGACAGACCTCAGGGGGGCACGTCTTATCAAGAAGGGCAAATTGAGTTGATGGTAAGAGATTCAGTTTAAGCGGGTATTCAAATAAAAACCAATCAAATCACAACAGACAATTATATTCATATTCTCCTGGATTAAACTAGTGAAAACGCATTTAGAATCTTTTTAAATTAATGAAGAATGAATAGGTACACTCCATATCTTTCCCATGGACGTCGTTAAAGGCGAGTAAGGGATAGGCTGTTATAGTATATATATAGTTGGGATTCTTCTTTTAGGCGATTGGCTAGTAACCTGTCACTATTTGAATCTCAATTCTATCATTAAGCCAAACACCTGAACATAGCCTTTCAGTCTTTTCAAGACTTTTAGCTCTGTCTACCCCGCAAGGGATAGACGTGGTTTCATGAAGATAATAATCATAAATTATCGTTCCAGGTCCACAGAAGACTGTTGACTGACGACGGCTTCGGTTTAGAAGAGTCCCTGAACGAAGAAGCCCATGGGGTGGGTTTGGTCGTAAAAGGAAAGCACAGGATTATATTCGGCAACTATCGACATGTTGGTTAGTCTTAACACTTTTCTTTTTCTCCCCGCAAGTTGGCTCTGTCTACCTCGCAAGGGATATAGACGTGATTATACATACATACATACATATAATCACGTCTATATCCCTTGCGGGGTAGACAGAGTCAACAGTCTTGTAAAACTAATAGGCCACGTTCAGCTGTTTGACTTTAAGATGGAATTGAGATTCAAATAGTGACAGGTTGCTAGCCCATCGCCTAGAAGAAGAATCCCAAGTTTATAAGCCTACCCCTTAGTCGCCGTTTACGACATCCATGGGAAAGAGATGGAGTGGTCCTATTCTTTTTTTCTATTCGTGCCGGGAACCACACGGCAATGCCGGGAACCACACGGCAACGTGATTATATGTATCTTATTTCCATTCAGTTGATGACTTGTCCTTCTCCGAGCGAGTGAGTCAGTCGGCGCGGCGCTGGTTATTTGAGCCCTGGATTTTCCTCACATCCGGAGACAAGGTGAACAGGAGGAAATGGCAGAACATCAGGAACAAACGGGTGAGAAGGGATTCAATCAGAATCAGAACCAGAATCATCAGAATCTAATCGAAATTCATCGAGAACCAGATTCGATTGTTAACTTGGTTTTTGGTACAGTATAAAATATTATTGCAAAGTTGATTTAGCAAATTTTTAATGTCAAATTAATAGGTGTGTAGTAGCGTTGTGAGGTTCCGGGCACCAATAGAAGGACCACTCCATCTCTCTCCCATGGATGTCGTAAAAGGCGACTAAGGGGTAGACTTAATTTGGGATTCTTCTTTTAGGCGATGCGCTAGCAACCTGTCATTATTTTGATTCTCAATTCTATCTTAAAGCCAAACAGCTGGACGTGGCCTATCAGTCTTTTCAAGACTGTTGGCTCTGTCTACCCCGCAAGGGATATAGGCGTGATTATATGTATGTATGTATGTATATCTAAAATTTCATTGTTTTCCCAGTATTCTCCACTACATCTCCACGCACTTCCTCGCCACGTCCACATCCTGACGCTGGAGCCGTGGAAGGCTGGCTCCGTTCTGCTGAGACTCGAGAACACCCTGGAGAAAGCTGATAGAGGTCAGAACATTCTAATCTGTCATTGACTAGCTTTTATTTATTTATTTATGTACACAAAATTATATACAGGAGCATTTAATACAGTTATTCTAGTACAAAGGATTGATTTACGTAGGTACTATTCTGAATCTCAATTTCAATTTTAAATTCAAAATTTTAATTGGTTATTGAGTGACATTTTAACATCACTTAATAATTGTCATATCTTTTGGTTCCACAACATTGGTTGACGTTAAATTTATTACTTAAAACTAAGTTTACTGCCGCTTCCAAAGCGTCAGTGCTGAAGTTAGAGAGAGAGAGAGAGAATACATCGTTATTATAATTGATTTTTACGAAATTTAAATATCATTATTAAAATTTCATCATTAAACCCTTTGGGAGAATGTGGCCTTTCAGTCTTTTCAAGACTGTTGGCTCTGTCTAACCCGCAAGGGATATAGACGTGACTATATGTATGTGTGTTGGCTCTGTCTACCCAGTATAGACGTTCTATATCTCAGAAACTTCGTACAGTCCATCTGTATCAAATAGCAGATACCCATCAACGCTACTCTTTCCCTACAAATAAACAGAATAACTAATCTTGGAAAATTTCGACAACTTTAAAATTTTTTGCATTTCCCGGCACCAATACAAAAAAGAATAGGGACCACTCCATCTCTTTCTCGTGGATGTCGTAAAAAGGGACTAAGGGATAGGCTTACAAACTAGGGATTCTTTTTTTAGGCGATGGGCTAACAACCTGTCACTATTTGAATCTGTTGGCTCTGTCTAACCCGCAAGGGATATAGACGTGACCATATGTATGTATAACTCTGAAATTTTCTACAGGCCACTCGAGAACAGAAAAAGGGGAAGGCATAGAAGAGCTTCCGAAATCCTCTCACATCACCGTGGACCTCCGGAAGATCTTCCTGTTGCCAGTCGGGAATATCCGGGAGACCACTCTAGCTGCTAACCAGTGGTTGGATGACGCTCGGCAGATGGATTGGAGCACGAGGCACGATCATCGATCTTCATACATACATACATACATTAATACATACATGCATACATACATACATACATACATACATACATACATACATACATTCATACATACATGCATACATACATACATATATACAAACATACATACATACATACATACAAACAATGATGATGAAATGTATGATTAAACATTTTGCTGATGGAAAATAGATGTTATATATATTAGTTTCTAATAAAATCCCTGGGTATATATGTATGTATTTTTGAAAATTAAAAATGTATGTATGTATACATACAAACATAGATACATACATACATAAAATCACGCCTATTTCCCGAAAGGGGTAGGCAGAGTCTACCTCTTTCCACTTGCCACGATCTCTATACATTGATCG
Organism: Amyelois transitella; assembly: GCF_032362555.1. Lineage (NCBI taxonomy): Eukaryota > Metazoa > Arthropoda > Insecta > Lepidoptera > Pyralidae > Amyelois > Amyelois transitella. Next base: position 3,549,277 of record NC_083533.1, read on the forward strand.
ATCTTCATATTGCAATGTTGAACTAAACTTTTGTTCGATGATGTTTGTACCAGCCAAAAATGTTCTAAAACGGCAGATATATTAAATATTTTGCTTCGAAACAAAGATAGTGCCGTGCGGTTTACGGCACCAACTAAAAAAAAAGAATAGGACCACTCCTTCTCTTTCCCAATGGATGTCGTAAAAGGTTTATTAACTTGTGGTTATTATTTTACGCGATGGGCTAGCAACCTGTCTCTATTTGTGTCTCAATCCCATCAGCTGAAAGTGACGTTCAAGTCTTTTCAAGGCTCTATCTACCCCGCAACGGACATAGACGTGACTATATGTTATGTATGTATGATTAAACATTTTGCTGATCGAAAATAGATGTTATATTATATATGTATTATTGAAAGTTAAAAATTTTAATCTTTAATTTCAGATATGTGTACAGCGGAGGAGATGATGGCATTCTGCCAGAAGATATAGACTATGGTGAAGATAAATCTATGAAAATTCAAGAAACCAGTGAGTGGTCATACAGTTCTAAATCTATATAAGTACTAGCTTGGACGTACTCTATGGCTCAGCGGTAGTACGCTTGTCTGTGACACCGGAGGTCCCGGGTTCGAATCCCGGCCAGGGCATGATGAGAAAAGAACTTTTTCTTATTAGCCTGGGTCTTGGATGTTTATCTATATTTAGTATTTATTTATTTATTATAAAATATAGTATCGTTGAGTTAGTATCTCGTAACCAAAGTTTCGAACTTACTTCGAAGCTAACTCAATCAGTATAATTTGTCCAGTATATATTATTTTCATAAAGCTGTCCCGGCAAACGTTGTTTGCCGTACAAATAATTTTTAAGTATTTTTCTAGTTAAAAAAGTTTAAGGGTGGACAACCCCTATCAGTAAGGGGTATGAAAAATAGATGTTGGCCGATTCTCAGACCTACTCAATATGCTTAAAAAATTTCATGAGAATCGGTCAAGCCGTTTCGGAGGACTACGTCACGTCTATATCCGTTGCGGGGTAAACAGAGCCAACAGTCTTGAAAAGACTGATAGGCCACGTTCAGCTTTTTGAGTTGATGGTAGAATTGAGATTCAAATAGTGACAGGTCGCTAGCCCATCGCCAAAAACAAGAATCCCAAGTTTATAAGCATATCCCTTAGTCGCCTTATACGACATCCATGGGAACGAGATGGAGTGATTCTTTTTTTTTTCTATTGGTGCCGGGAACCACACGGCACAGTTACGTTTATATTTCTATAATTTTAATGAATTAAATTAAATTATATGTTCCAGGCACAACATCCGACGAAGAGACAGATTACTCGACCAAAAACACGAAGAAACATTCAAACAGAAATAAAAAGAAAAATCTGCATTACGATTATGACAGAAGAAAACGATCAGCCAATATCACTGAAATTATTACTGATATAACAAATTTCACTAATTTCGTTAACGATAAACAACTTACAGCAAATTCTAATAACGTAAATAGAACAAACCTTATTGTTGAAACTAAAGAATTGAATATAACTGAAGATGTAGCTTTGACGGCTGTGAAAAGGGCTAAGGCGTTAGATGTCACGGCTAAAAAGCAGAGAGCTAAGAACCGATTTGATGTAAATCCAGATTTAGACTCGTCCGAAGAAGATATTGGTTATTCGAGGAATTTCAGAAGAAAAGCTGAACGTGGTAGTTTGAAAACGAATAGAGATACAGGTATGTACGTTGAATTGCATTTTTAAATTTCGTATAAATTAATTTATCATAACAATGATATTTTCTAGTCCATATTTCTATTATAAGTTTGGCAGCATTTTCTTCAATAACGTTAATAATATATTGATTCTTTTATTTGTTCAATAATATTATGTTAAACATCCAAGACCCCACGCTTGTCTGTGACACCGGAGGTCCCGAGTTCAAGTCCCGGCCAGGGCATGATGAGAAACTAACTTTTTATTATTTATATAAGCCTGGGTCTTAGATGTTTATTTATACAAGTATTTATCTATATTTTCGTTAGTCAGTATCTCATAACACAAATCTCGAACTTACTTTGAGGCTAACTCAATCTGTTTAATTCGTCCCGTATATATTTATTTATTTATTACAGAAATACACGACGACACAGATGACGGAGTGACCAAATCTATATACGAGATGTATTACAAAACTAAACCCAGGTCAAAATCTGCCTTCAAACCGTTCATTCGTAACTCAGAAGAGGACACCACACACAGACTTAAGAAAGAGCATGGAAGGTACAAAAGTAGAAGAGTAACAACAACAGAAGATTACGACTCATATGAATCAACTAGCCGAAAACCTAAAAGGAAAAGGTGAGCAGAATGTGAATTGATTTTGAGATGGAAGTGTACATACATACATACATATGGTCACGTCAACAGAGCCAACAGTGTTGAAAAGACTGAATGGCCACGTTCAGATATTTGGTTTAATGATAGAATTGAGATTCAAATAGTGACAGGTTACTAGCACATCGCTTAAAAAAGAACCTCAATTTTGTAAGCCTATCCCTTAGTCGCCTTTTACGACATCCATGGGAACGAGATGAAGTGGTCTTTTTTTTTATTGGTGCCGGAAACCACACGGCTCTTATTGGTGCCGGGAACTTTATTTTTACTTGTATACTTTGTATACTACTTTTTGGTATGTTTTAACGTTTACTTTTTGCTTTTATTTGATCAAAATATTTTATTCCTTGTCTTCCTCTTCCTTTCTCTCTCAAGCATGATGCACAGCTACCGGAAATTCTTCCGCGGCCATGCCATCGATGACAAAGCATTCAAATTCAATTTTTTTATTCATTATTATAGGACACTTCATATCACTTAATAATTGTCATATCTTTTGGTTCCACATGTTGTGAAACTAAAAGATATGGTTGACGTCAAATAAATTACATAAAACTAAGTTTACTTCGCGGTTGCTTCGCTTACAAAGCGTCAGTGCAGGATTAGTGGTAACAATCTGCATTTGAATACATTTATTTTTTTAAATGTTTTATGGAAAGATCAAGAAAGAAGAGTCGCGTTAAATCAGACGACCTGTCATCGTACTTCGCCGACCACAAGAAGAGAGATTTCAGCGCAGAAGACAGACTGGAGGACACTTTGAAGAGAGATGGAGATACGCGGAGAATCAGAGGTGAAACATATGCAACGTTTATAATTAACATACGTACATACGTATGGTCACGTCTATATCCCTTGCGGGGTAGACAGAGCCAACAGTGTTGAAAAGACTGAATGGCCACGTTTAGCTATTTGGCTTAGTGATAGAATTATAATTAACTTTGCTTTAAAAAGCTTATTATGTATTATTTATTTAAATATTTATGTACATCAAGGAAAATAAGAAAAAAATTAAAATGAAGAGAAACTCAGTACAAGGGCACTACTTATTTCTAGAGAAATTTCTTCCAGCGGGCCCACGACAGGAAAGTGTAAAGAAAGGTATTGACTTTTGTACATAATAATTAAGATAAACGCTTCTATTGCATACTGTATGACAGCGAAAATAGTGTGCACCAACTGCTTCTCTTTTCATGCATATCGTAAAAGTCCGTCAAGGGAAAAGCTGATAAGCAAGGGATTACTTATGAAATGTAAAATTTCATGTAAAATTATAGGATCGCCCAGCCAGAAGACTAGACTTAGAAGACGCAAAGTTTCATACGACTCGCAAGACTACGACCTGCCTAACTCCAGCTTCGAACGAGACCAAGCCAATGACGATGATGATGGACGCGCCGGCGAGAGGAAGAAGCGGTGAGTTAAAGCGTGCCGTGTCGTGTGGTTCCCGGCACCAATACAAAAAAGAATAGGACCACTCCATCTCTTTCCCATGGATGTCGTAAAAGGCGACCAAGGGATAGGCTTACAAACTTGGGATTCTTTTTTAGGCGATGGGCTAGCAACCTGTCACTATTTGAATCTCAATTCTATCATTAAGCCAAATAGCTGAACGTGGCCATTCAGTCTTTTCAAGAGTGTTGGCTCTGTCTATCCCGCAAGGAATATAGACGTGACCATGTGTATGTATGTATGTTAAAGCGAACTTTTGTGGGAGCGATGTTTCGGACTCGACCGCCACAAAGGGTAGATCTTCCTGTAGGCTGGTGTATGTCTGGGGAACCGCGCGACAGACGATGTTGAGTCAGGAGTTGTATTTATGCTCCAAATCCTTTATGCTTTGATTTCTCCTGTCGCTAAATCCAATCACATCCGCCAGGAACCCCTTTTTTACATTACTTCAGCATAATAATAGGAGAAGTTTTTATTATAATATGCAAAAAAAAGGGTATAAGTTATTATTTTAATTAAAATATTAATTATTTTAATTAAATATTTTTAATTAATTAAATATATATTAATTATATATTATTAAAATAATTAATTATATTATTAATTAATTATATATTAATTATTTTAATTAAAAGGGCATTCCTATATTTCTTCTTAATTACAGAGCAATGCCCAACGATGACGGGGAGCCAAGAATTGATTCATCATATTCAGATCAAGATTCAGAAGAATACCTGGTCACTTTGAGACCGACACAGATACGAACCTTCGTCGTGTGGTTTCAAGCTGCGAAGAAAATTTAATAGAAATAAGGAAGAAGTAAAATAAAAACATATATACCACTAGCTGTCCCGGCAAACGTTGTTTTGCCATATAAATAATTTCTAAGTAATTTCTAGTTAAAAAAACATGTTAAGGGTGGACAACCCTTATCATTAAGGGGTATGAAATAGATGTTGGCCGATTCTCAGACCTACTCAATATGCTCACAAAATTACATGAGAATCGGTCAAGCCGTTTCAGAGGAGTACGGGAACGAACATTGTGACACGAGCATTTTATATATAAGATTTAATACATGCCTTTTTAACTAAAGAAACACACAGTAACACTATGTGTTTCTTTAGTTAAACCATAGGTGGTGTTAAATTTATTATTTGACTTTTGACAAGAGTATTAATTGTATAGAGTACGCTATTAATACTCTTGTCAAAAGTCAAAATTTAAATAAAAAACATATTCTTCATTTTTTTTTTGTAATAATTATAAGATCTGCTTCATGCTGCGTAATGCTGACTTCGTTCGACCTCGGTCATTCGGAATAAAAAAAAAATAGTCATTCCGAAATGGAATGGATTCAATGCAAGCTATATTTTTTTTTTAAATTAGTTTCTTGTTTTAAAATTTGTAAGATCCAATTGAAAATAAGGATTCTATATAAATAGTGTACGTAATTTAAGTGTTTTCGTTGACCATGTTAATGTTAATTAAAAATAAAACGAAATATCGTACGAAATATTTTTATTTAAATATTTTTACAACAACATGATAACTACCACCCCTCTGAGTCGTTTATATGGCGCACCGTTAACCCCGCTAAATAAATAACTTAAAACAATAGTTCTTTACTTTTATATATATATATATATATTATCTTCCTAGGTTTTATCCCCGGCCGTGACAACGGACACAAGAGTGAGTAATAACACGAAGCGACTCCTGTCTGATAAGTCAGTCAGTCAGTCAACGAGAGGATGATACAGCTCTGATGCCGCTCTGCAGCTTAATTTAAAAGAGTGTCTAAGACACCTTTCTTGAGCTACCAAAGTACCTTATATATTTATACAATAGCCTTTGTCCGTAGGTTCACATAAGTGCTGATTTACAAAAAAACATTTGAGTCACACATTATTTTTTAAATACACATATCTAAATTTACAAAAATAAAGGATTTGATCAATTCACCTAACAATGTATCATTCATTCTATTACTAACTAAAAATTAAACAACAATAAAAGCAAGTTATTGATAAACCAATGAGCACTAACGGAGTCAGGATAGAACTATTAAGGTGAGAAATTTAATCTATGTATGTACGAGAAATCTGAGGTATTCAACGAGAAACTACAATCATGGCCCTAACAATATCGGATTGGAGTCAAGTAAACAATTAAAAACCAAATGGTAAATTTCATGTTTCTCGTACTGTTTCTCGTCTATATCACGAGAAACGCTAAATACTCTTAAGAAATTTATATTTATCAATATCCGTATGCATAAAAAATATTTTAAGTAGATATATTATGATATTATCCCGACTCTTCTCAAACCTAGATAAAAAAAGGAATGTACCATATTTGTACGTAAATCAGGAAAGCTTCTAAAATGAACACAAGTGGAACAAACGTAATGATAATAAAACTAAATTTTATTTTCCTTGTCAAAATACACGCCTACTTCAAATCTTATAATTTGAACCAATAAATAATATAATTATATATAGGATAAGTCCGACATTGTATATATATTTTTTAAATACAATGACTGGTTTGTAATTTGTTACATTTTTTTTATTATGTAAAACTAAAGAGTTTACAAACAGATTATATAAAAGATAGTATAAGAGAAACACCTGTGGATGTCTATTTGGGACACGTTGATAAGGCGTGTCTTGTCTATTTCTCTCTCTTTCTATCATTCTGATTAACCTCAAGTGTAAAAGAGAAGATGCGCTTTGTCAACGCTAGTGGATAGTGTCAGTAACTCGATTATAAAGATAACAAGTCGGGTATTTTAAGTTCTATTTTTATGTACAAAAATAAAAGTGAACAATCTTGAATCATATTTAATGGAACTTTAGAATAGGACCACTTAATATCTTTCCCATGGATGTCGTAAAAGGTAAACAAGGGAAGGCTAAAAAACTTGGGACTTGGGATTATTTTTGTACGCGATGGGCTAGCAACCTGTCACTATTTGAATCTGAATTCTATCATTAAGCCAAACAGCTGAACGTGGCTTGTCAGTCTTTTCAAGTGATAGACTATATGTATCTTAATTTTCATGTTCGTTTTGTTCTCACGGGTTTAAATTAATTCAAAAATATATTTTCCTACAAAAAGTCATATCAGATTGTTTAAATTTATTTTAGTACCTAAAAAATGGACTTTTAATATAAAACCAAGTAACATAAATGCGATAGGCAATAAAATTAATTCTTGCATTTTTTTCCATTTCTCTCTTCAGAAAAAAATAAAAATGTACAAGGTACGGGCAATTCAAAAATATATGTTAACCCTATGTTATGAATGACACAAACATGAAATCCGTGAGGCATTTTTAAATATATCTTTTAGTGCATATATTAAAAAAAATCATTCATGAGATTTCGCATCTCCACAATTTCACATCCTAACTCACACGCTATTTCTATAAAAATCAATGACAATTTTAAGTATAGTCTAAACTCGAATTCAAAGAAGTTTCAGACATATAACTTAAAAGATTACAATTTCAAAACTGATTTTTCTTTTTCAAATTAATTCCAAAAACACAATTGAATAGAAACAAATTTTGATTTACATTATGTAAAAAGATTTAGGCGAAGTATTGTATATAATTTTTTTAAGTTATTGTCTTAAAAATACTTTGAATCAAGGCAACTGACTATAAAAAAATAATTAATAAACACAAATCATATTTAAAAATATACCAAAAAAAATGGTCGTGCAACAAAATTTGTTTATTTATTCCAATTCGAGATATAATTCTACGTACGTATAATGATAGCATAATCCCTGATTATAAAAAAAGAATGAACAATATAATAAAAGCTCATTTAGGTGGTTAAAAATCGTTATAAATATAGTGTTGCCATTTTACAAAAGTGGCACCTCATTTACGGGAATATTTTTTTTAAATGGCAATAATTTCAAAACGGCCAAAGATGTTGAAAAGATTATAAAATAAAAATGGAATAATTTATTGCTTTAAACTTATTTAAAATACCCGCACAAAATGTTTACTCACTATTGTAAATTACTTGTGCATTTTAACGAACTCTTTTACTTGACTTTATTATTTACTAGCTGTGCCCGCGACTTCGTCCGCGTGGAATGTGAAAGTGAAGTTATTTTGGGCATCATTGAAGCCCTCAAGGATGAATAATTTTACCCGATTTTTTTCACATTTTCCATTATTTCTTCGCTCCTAATAGTTGCAGCGTGATATTATATAACCTAAAGCATTCCTCGATAAATGGTTAGTTCAACACAAAAATAATTTTTCAATTCGAACCAGTACTTCCTGAAATTAGCGCGTTTAATCAAACAAACTCTTCAGCTTTATAATATTAGTATAGATATACATGAAGATGAATTATGAAATTATTAGAAACCTATTGATTTTCCGCTATTAACTGTACGCGAATGTTGTTCGCAAACTCGTTTAATAAAATAAAAATAAAATATTCCTACCAAACAAATCCTGGTACATTTCATTCATCGTTCTAAGAGTTACACATCTTTGGCCATTTTATAAACATATAATTTGTACACAATATCTAATACCCCTATTTGACTATATAAATAAATAAAATTATTGCTCCATTTCAAGTGATGACAGTTTTCTTATGAATTCTGATCTTTGGGACGGCGTTAGTTCCTGAAAGAGAAATGATAAATTTATATGACAATTAAGTTTAATACTCTTTTGAAGACAAATTTTTATTTAAGTCTTGAGATACCTGGTACTATCAGACGCCGAGAGGAGCCCGGGGTGCGCCTACCCTTGCGGGGTAGACATAGTATTTTTTATTTATTTGTTCTACCATTGTTTGCTACATTGAAACATGATATACAATCTAATACATATGTTAAATTTAATTACTAAACGTGCAAACCATTGAAGGTAAACAACACATACTCAAATTCTTAGTTGAAAACATTAATATATTTTTAAACAGTTGATACAATAAAGATAACAAAAATATAAATCATCACAGACCATTCATGACTCCCTTACAAAAGCTCGCAAGGGAATCATGGTGTACATCACATGATACACTGACTCTGTTATACAATCGACCAATCATACACATAGGTGTATTCTAACCCAGAACAGTTCGAAGGATTGGCAGAATCAATTGAGATTGAGGACATAGGATTGAGACTTCATCACTACATAGTATAAAACAAAGTCGCTATTTTAGTCCGTTTGTCTGTATGCTTAAATCTTTAAAATTACGCAACGGATTTTGATGCGGTTTTTTGTAACAGGTAGAGTGATTCAAGAGGAAGGTTTTTATGTATAATTTTTTCCGAATTTTGCACCCGTGCGAAGCCGGGGCGGGTCGCTAGTACTTTATATTATGAAGTTTGGAGTCACAAAATGGCGTCCCTACCACTAAACAATGTGAAACACTCACCATGACCATGGTGTTGACGGCTTGCAGCACGGAATCCTGTCTGATGGCCCTCAGGTTCCTCTCCAGCACCGAGTTGTCATCACCTATCTGAGCTTCGAGCCACTTGCAGACCGCCTCATTGTTATGCTCCCATTGGTGAGACTGATGATACAAACATACATACACATAATCACGTCTATATCCCTTGCGGGGTAGACAGAGCCAACAGTCTTGAAAAGACTGATTGGCCACATTCAGCTGTTTGGCTTTATGATGGAATTGAGATTCAAATAGTGACAGGTTGCTAGCCCGTCGCCTAAAAGAAGAATCCCAAGTTTATAAGCCTGTCCCTTAGTCGCCTTTTACGACATCCATGGGAACGAGATGGAGTGGTCCTATTCTTTTTTTTTATTGGTGCCGGGAACCACACGGCAAGACTGATGATGATGAGATAATTATATCAAAATAGGTATTTGATTCTTCATTATGGTATTGATTGGAACATTAATAATTAAATAAATAAATATTATGTATACGGGACAAATTACACAGATTGAGTTAGCCTCGATGTAAGTTCGTGACTTGTGTTACGAGATACTAACTCAACGATACTATATGTTATAATAAATACTTATATAGATAATACAAGACTCAGGCCAATCAGAACAAGTTCTTTTCTCATCATGCCCTGGCCGGGATTCGAACCTAGGACCTCCGGTGTCACAGACAAGCGTACTACCGCTGCGCCACAGAGGACGTCAATAATTCTCATATAATTTTGAATTCACATTGGTTGACGTCGAAATTACTACATTAAACTAAGTTTGGCGCCATTTTTAATAATTCAATTATTATTTACTAGTTGGCCCGCGACTTCGTCCGCGTGGAATAGTAATTTTGGGCATCATTGAAGCCCTCAAGGATTAATAATTTTCCTCGTTCTTTTCACATATTCCATTATTTCTTTGCTCCTTATAGTTGCAGCATGATGTTATATAGCCTACAGGCTTCCTCGATAAATGGTCTATAAATGGTCTTCAACGCAAAAAATATTTTTCAATTCGAATCAGTAGTTCCTGAGATTAGCGCGTTCAAACAAACAAACTTTTCAGCTTTATAATATTAATATAGATTCACATTGTTTGACGTCGAATTAACTACTTTAAACTAAGTTTAACGCCATTTTTAATGCGTCAATTATTATTTATTCACATTCACATAAAATATACAAATGAAAAAAGGGGTTAATTCTACATACATACAAATAATCACGTCCTTCTCCTACATACCCTATATGTTAAATACCGGTAAAAAAAAAACAACAGTTCTCGTGGAATTTGCGACAAAAACCGGTATTCTTTCGTAGGTAGCGCTAAATTCGCTCATGTAGGTAGCGCTAAATTCGTCGCTTTTTGTAGATGTCGCTAAATTAGCGCGAGCGAAGCTGCGCATAAAATAAATAATAAAAATAAAAATGTTTATTTAGGTAACCAAAACCAAAGGTAAGTACATAACACAAGTTGTGGGAGTCTCCTTTTAAGCAAATTTTGCTTGTGCCAGGAGGCACCGCTCTTTCATAACATAGCAATTATTATTACTACTAAATAAACTGTTAACAAACTTAAGCTTAATAAAGGTTTGAAAGTACTTTGAACTTAATTAAACTTATTCAATTTCAAACATCAAATCTAATACTACATAGTAACTCATAGAAGACGTGGTAGGTATTACTCACCAGGGTCTCCCCCAGATCTTCAGTGAACCACCTCCTGAGAGTGGCGGCGGCCGCGCCGTGGTCCATGCCGCCAGCGGCCCCCACCGCCGCCTGGACCCTCTTCTCCTGGGAGTTCTGTCGTAGGAGCCGACGAAGGCGCCAGAACAACTGGCGGCGGGAATCCCGCCACGGTATTATATCCTAGAGAAAAACAAAGTGTTTTGTAAAAAGAAAAATCTCGAAACGTTAAGGAATATTGAAACGCGTGATGTGCGTGGTGGAAACGCAGGCTCTAAATATACCTCTTCCACGAACAGATGACTCTGTTCTGCCTATCAGTACATACATACATATACATAACATAAAAACACGCCTCGTTCCTGGAGGGTGATGCAGAGACTACCTCTTTCCACTTGCCACGATCTCTGCATATTTCCTTCGCTTCATCCACATTCATAACTCTCTTCATGCAAGCTCGGCGGTTTCGGGTACTTTTGACCTCACCCTTTACCAGGACGTCCTTAATTTGATCAAGATATGAGATACAACATACATACATATAATCACGTCTATTTCTCTAGCGGGGTAGACAGAACCAACAGTATTGAAAATACTGATAGGCCACGTTCAGCTGTTTGGCTTTATGACAGAATTGAAACTCTATAAACTATATCAAAGGGGCATTGGGATCAAAGGGTCGTCAAAGAGGTCATAAAGACACTGTGGTCAGAAATGTCACAAAGGTCATAGAAATTGAGGGCAGATGCGACATGAAGGTCAGAGGGTCACGGAAGTCGGAGAGGTCACGAGGGTCAGAAATAACTCAAATACTCACAAAAATGCATCCTTTCTCCAGCATCCTCTCCGCAGTGTCGTGCAACTCTGCAAACTGCACGGCCACCTCGTGGTATATGGGGCTCAATTCCTTCTCGCGAGACTTTATCGCTTTCTCCAAGGAATCATTACGTCATAGTTACTGAGGTCATATCAGATAGCCACCGAGCCCAAAATTGGAGGGACAGCGAGGTCACAGAAATCATGGGTTTCATGGGAGTTTTGAAAAAAAACTGAGGTCAGAGACACTGAGGTAAGAAAAACACTAAATTTAGAAAGTGACTATGTCAAGGGGAGCAGTGAGGTCAAAGGGTGGTCAAAGAGGTCATAAAAACACTGTGGTCAGAAATGTCAAAAAGGTCATAGAAATTGAGACATGAAGGTCACAGGGTCACGGAAGTCAGAGAGGTCACGAAGGTCAGAGAGGTCACGAGGGTCAGAAATAACTCAAATACTCACAAAAATGCATCCTTTCTCCAGCATCCTCTCCGCAGTGTCGTGCAACTCTGCAAACTGCACGGCCACCTCGTGGTATATGGGGCTCAATTCCTTCTCGCGAGACTTTATCGCTTTCTCCAGAGACGATAATTCTGTGTCTAATTCGCGTACTTTGGTCTCAGCTGTTGGTAAAAAGAAAAATAATTAACTTAATCCTTATTATTGCTTAAACTTATACACTTATATATAAAGTTGGGATTCCTCTTTTAGGCGATGGGCTAGCAACCTGTCAGTATTTGAATCTCAATTCTATCATTGAGCCAAACAGCTGAACGTGACCTTTCAATTTTTTGACGATTGTTGCCCGCACCGCAGTGGATATAGATAGATCACGGTCAAAAACCGCACCCCGGGCTCCTCCCCAGAGGTGAGGATGTAACCTGGCCTAACACCAGGTATACTAAAGGAGAATACTGTAAATCCTATCAACACGTTCAGTTATTTGGCTCAATGATAGAATTGAGATTCAAATAGTGACAGGTTGATAGCCCAATCGCCTAAAAGAAGAAATTCCAGTATTTTCAAGAATAATGACTCTGTCTACCCCCATGGGGATATAGACGTGATTATATGTATGTATACTATCCGACTAAAAATACAAATTTTTATAAGTATTTGTGGATGTCTATTTGTTTACTCTTTCACATAAAACCTACTCGACGTATTTTGATACAATTTTATACAAGTGCAGAACATAACCTGGAATAACAAAATAAGTACTTTTTATCCCGAAATTCTCACGGAAGCGAAGCCCTGAGGAGCTAGCTAGAAAATAAATAAAAACATTACCGGCTTTGCCTGCGTCTGTTTTGATGAGAACGTCGTCGATGGATCCGCGGCGGTCCAGGTTCTTTGACAGGTCCTTGATCTGCTCCTTGATTTCTGAAACAATATGTGTAGGTATTCATGGTGAGAAAGTAGCGAGAAACACGAGATATATGTGAGAAACCAAAGAAATATTGTGATACGATGTGCCAAATCTTTTATTTATTATATCCTTATATTTAGGTCCCATTTTGTATAAATTTATAAAAAATACATTCAGTTTTAAAAAGAAAACTTATTGCGATGAGAAACACCAGTGAACCGGCGAGAAACTACTACAAAATATTGGTAGCCTCAACTAAAATTTTTTCACCTTTCAGAAATAAATATCTATGTGCTATATATTTATATCTGTGCGCTATATACATTTCGTCATACTCATTAAATTATTCCAAAACATACTATGAGAAACATACTTGTTACATTGAGAAACAATAAACTCACCTTGCACTCTCGCGCTGAGTCTTAACAATTCTGGATCGAGCCGGTGCATAGTTTTCAGTATATCCCTTTGTTTGTACTTCACTTCTACTATGCCCTCTGCTTCTAATACTCCACCTCTGTAAAAAAAACAACATATATATATATATATATATATTACATATATGTTAATATATATATATAGATATAGCAACCTAACGCATACAGGGTCACTGGTGACACATCCAGTTACCCAAAACTTCAAGATACCCTCACAATGATGACAAAAGTGTCAGTTTCTCACCTGGCCTCCGGGTCGGCGTACATCTCCATCCGCCTGGAGTTGACGCTGGGGTCCACCACGGCCCAGGCGCCGCCGCGCAGCTCGGCGCCGGGCGGGATGTACACCAGCACGGGGGCGGCGGCGCCGCGCAGCGCCCGCACTATCTCCGCGCCGAACTTCAGGATTTGCTCGTACATGTCTGGTCAATATAATAACAACATAACATCAACTTCTCCAAAAGACCTCCACGTGTTGGATTAATATCCCCACGCAAGCCTCTCAAAAATCCGGGGTGTATAGACCCGTGAAATCCAAGAGGAGAAACATAATAATAATAAATTTCTTTAATCGAGTAATAAAAACTCATAGTGTGGTAATACAATACATAAATATGTAAAATTAAATAAATAAATAAATACTAATACGGGACAAATTACAAGTGACGTGTGGTACCCGGTTGCCGTGTGGTTTCCGGCACCAATACAAAAAAGAATAGGACAACTCCATCTCTTTCCCATTGGTGTCGTAGAAGGCGACTAAGGGATAATCTTACAAACTTGGATTCTTTTTAGGCGATGGGCTAGTAACCTGTCACTATTTGAATCTCAATTCTATCATTAAGCCAAATAGCTGAATGTGGCCATTCAGTCTTTCCAAGACTGTCGGCTCTGTCTACCCCGCAAGGGATTTAGACGTGATTATATGTATGTAAGTATATACATATGTTCCGTTAAATCTAAATCGTGGCAAGTGGAAATATGTAGTTTCAGCCTAAACCTCAGGGCAAAAGGCGTGATTTTATGTTTGTACATATGTTTGTATGTAGGTATGTAAATCTAAATCGTGGACGCACACGCAAGTATAATCTTACCCTTTTGACCACCGCTGAATCCTCTCCAGTTGGCGAAAATCATGATCGGCAGACCCTCGCGGGAGAAGTCGTTGATAGCTTGCGACGTTTTGTAAGCGGAGTCGGGGAACCACACCTGTGTGTAGATTAATAAAACATGACAGCGGTCGGAACAGTATGTGGCGACAACTCTACGCCACACGTCACAAACAAACAGACTTTTCAGCTTTATAATATTAGTATATTATAAACTTAAACTGAAAAGTCTGTTTGTTTGTTTGAACGCGTGAATATAAGCATACTAGAGGCCGCCCGCGACTTCGTCCGCATGGAAACCCTATCAATCCCGCGGGAACTCTGGGATAAAAAGTAGCCTATGTGTTATTCTGGGTCTTCAGCTACCTACATACAAAATTTCATGGTAATCGGTTCAGTAGTTTTTGCGTGAAAGAGTAACAAACATCCATACATTCATACAAACTTTCGCCTTTATAATAGTAGTAGGATATTATAAATGTGAAAATGTTTCGTGTTTTCATGTCAAAACATCTGAAAAAAAAAGGCTGGTCAACTGGTAGACTGGCAGAGAATGAGTAATCTATACTAATATTATAAAGCTGAAGAGTTTGTTTGTTTGTTTGTTTGAACGCACTAATCTCAGGAACTACTGGTTCGAATTGAAAAATTCTATTTGCGTTGAACAGACCATTTATCGGGGAAGGCTATAGGCTTTAGGCTATACAACATCACACTGCAACTATTAGGAGCGAAGAAATAATGGAAAATGTGAAAAAAACGAGGAAAATTATTCATCCTTGAGGGGCCTCAATGATGCCTAAAATAACTATTCGACGCGGACGAAGTCGCGGGCACAGCTAGTGTATTATAAATGTGAAAAGGTTTTCGTGTTTTCATGTCAAAACGCTCGAAGAAAAAAAGGTAGAGTCCGCCATTTGTAATATTTTTTTTGGGCAATAACGTGTTAAAATAACAAAACCACTGAACGATCGCCACGTTACTTTACACACGCACAGTTGGGGGACTACAGAGAGAAATGGGAGGGGGGAAGGGGGGAAGGGGGAAAGGGGGAGTGGGGGGGTGTAAATGAGCCGCATGCACCGACCTGGCCGGCCTGCTGCAGCGTCTTAGCCTCGGAGTCCAGGTTGGCGGGGTCGGCGGGCAGCGTCAGCTCCACCGTCCTGGTCTCCACGGCCACCACGCCCACGGGGATGCCGCCCAGCCGGGCGCGACCTGGGCGAGGAGGGGGGATCATATTAATTGTTGTTCCAGAAATATATGTACAGATATCCGTGCCGTGTGGTCCCCGGCACCAATACAAAAAAGAATAGGACCACTCTCTTTCAGACTCTACTTTACAGATCAATCTGTATCCCATGGATGTCGTGAAAGGCGACTAAGAGACAGGCTTACAAACTTAGGATTCTTGACTATGTCTACCCTGCAAGGGATATAGACGTGACCATATGTATGTATGTATGTATGTCTATACACTGTTAAAGTTATACAATTTATAGCTTGATCTCTATGACAACAGGTTTGAAGAAATATTTTTATACGGGACAAATTACACAGATTGTGTTAGCCTTGAAGTAAGTTCGTAACTTGTGTTACAGACAAATATCCAAGAGTCAGACCAATCAGAGAACTCCAACTTTCTCCACCTGACCAAGATTCGAACTCAGAACCTCCAGAGTCACAGACAAGCGTACTACCGCCACAGAGGCCGTCCAGACTCACCAGTGATGACAGTCTGAGCCCAGGGCCGCATGATCTCATCGAAGAAAGTTCCGTTTCTCATCACGCCCCGACCAGGATTCGAACCCGGCCCCTCCTGTGTCACAGACAAGCGTACTACCGTCACAGAGGCCGTCAAAACTCACCAGTGATGACTGTCTGAGCCCAGGGCCGCATGATCTCGTCGAAGAAAGTTTCGTTTCTCATCACGCCCCGACCAGGATTCAACTCAGGACCTTCGGAGTCACATATAAGCGTACTACCGCCACACAGGCCGTCAAAACTCAGAGCAATTTATTACCGCTTCTTCTGCACTTCTGCCTTGAAAGCGGCAGTAAACTTAGTTTTAAGTAATCTATTTGACGTCAACCAATGTTGTTAAACCATACGTTTCGACAATTATTAAGCGACATATAGTATCCTATAGTAATGAATAAAAATTTTGAATTTGAATTTGACTCACCAGTGATGACTGTCTGAGCCCAGGGCCTCATGATCTCATCGAAGAAAGTTTCGTTTCTCATCACGCCCCGACCAGGATTCGAACCCGGGACTTCCAGTGTCACAGACAAGCGCACTACCGCCACAGAGGCCGTCCACACTCACCAGTGATGACTGTCTGAGCCCAGGGCCGCATGATCTCGTCGAAGCTGCCCGCGTCGAAGAAGCCGGCGCGCGCCGCGTCCCCCGTCAGCATGAGGCGGGGGTCGTGCGCGGCGCGCGGGGGGCTCCACTCCACGGGCCGGTCCCAGGGGTCCCCGGGCCGCATTATCGGGACTATGCTCATTTTGTCCTGGTGACAAAATAAATAAATATATACGGGACAAATTACACAGATTGAGTTAGCCTCGAAGTAAGTTCGACACTTGTGTTACGAGATACTAACTCAACGATACTATATTTTATAATAAATACTTATATAGATAAACATCCAAGAACCAGGCCAATCAGAGAAAGTTCGTTTCTCATCATGCCCTGGCCGGGATTCGAACCCGGGACCTCCGGTGTCACAGACAAGCGTACTACCGCTGCGCCACAGAAGCCGTCAAATGGTGTCATAATGTTGGGATACGAATGAGAAATGGGAATAATTTATTAATAATGTATGTATGTGCCGTGGTGTGGTTCCCGGCACCAATTCACAAAAAAAGAATAGGCTAGCAACCTGTCACTATTTGAATCTCAATTCTAGCATTCAGCCAAATAGCTGAACGTAGCCATTTTGTCTTCAAGACTGTTGGCTCTGTCCACCCCGCATGAAATATGGACCATATGTATTTATGTGTAATGTATGTATGCATGTGCACTTTATCGCACCACCAACTCAAAGTTTTTCCGTTCGGTCAGCTGGTTGACTGGTAGAGAATGCCAAACGGCATTAAGTACGCCTTTTGTACATTTCTTGAGTGAAATATTTTTTTTTTAATAAAAAAATAATACTCTTCATTACTGTTGGAAGTATAGTTATTAAAGTTATTTATCCCTACAGAAGATAAAAAGAGAAAATAGTAGAAAATAATCAGTTTAAAAATCTCTATATATTATTCAACATAAACATTAAGAACCTTTGACAATCAAAATTAAATTTCGACATACATATCTCTAACAAACAAAATCATGGCAACCGGTCGCTATGGCGTATATCAAGAAAGTCGTCTACATACCTTAGGTACGAATGACAACCATCGCACCGCCGTCCTCACGGCGTCCAAATCCGAAGGTGCCACAGCGTGGGAGACGCCATTGTGGTGCATTACCTGCACAAGTATTATTGAACATCAATAAGTAGGTCGTAAAAGGCGACTAAGCGCTTATAAACTTGGGATTTTTCTTGTTATGGGAAACCTCTTTTATTGTACAAGCTGTCCGTCTATGGAATGCTCTCCCTGTCGATATCAGGAAAATCCCAGACTATTGATAGTTTCAAAAATCTCGTTAGGTCTCATTATCTTTCTATTCTATCCTACGTATTATGTTATTATTGTGTTTATCTGTATTTATGCGTATTTATATGTATAATATATAGATGTGCCGTGTGGTTCCCGGCACCAAAACAAAAAAGAATAGGACCACTCCATCTCTTTCCCATGAATGTCGTAAAAAGTGACAAAGGGATAGGCTTACAAACTTGGGATTCTTCATTTAGGCGATGGGCTAGCAACCTGTCACTATTCGAATCTCAATTCTATCATTAAGCCAAACAGCTGAACGTGGCCATTCAGTCTTTTCGAGACTGTTGGCTCTGTCTACCCCGCAAGGGATATAGACGTGACCATATGTATGTATGTATGTATCTAAATTACCTGTACACCGCCCAGCTGGTTGTTACTAGCGTACACGGGTCTCCCCAACACTTTGTTGAGAGCTGCATATCCCGTGAGGATGATATAGGACGAGTCCACTTGGATGACACGATGCCCGAGTCTGAAGGGGGAAGAAAGAGCTGGTGATGATTTTATGATGATGATTGTTAATTTTAAAAATCTCCGAGCATCAAAATTCTCACACGCATCAACTTAATGAGCTGCTAGTGTGTTTAAAGTATATAATAATATAATATATTGTGACGTGTGGTTCCCGGTACCAATATAAAAAAGGTATAGGATCAACTCCCATCACTTTCCCGTGGATGTCGTAAAAGGTGACTAAGGGACAGGCTTATTAACTTGGTATTCTTTTTACAGGTGACAGGCTAGCAACCTGTCAATATTTGAATCTCAATTCTGTCATTAAGCCTAACACCTGAGCGTGGCCTATCAGTGTTTTGCCGGCTCTGTCTACCCCGCAAGCGATATAGACGTGATTAAATGTATGTATGACTGACAATCGCAAGAAGCCTGACTCCCACACCATAGAGAAACCTTCAATGTGGGGGGGCAGCACAACCAACTTTTGCAAACTAACACTGAACAAACAACATTTGTATTTGTGTAGCCATGATGTTGTTTTTTAGAGATGTGTCAAAATAATTTT
Source organism: Amyelois transitella (assembly GCF_032362555.1). Lineage (NCBI taxonomy): Eukaryota > Metazoa > Arthropoda > Insecta > Lepidoptera > Pyralidae > Amyelois > Amyelois transitella. Next base: position 3,568,664 of record NC_083533.1, read on the forward strand.
TATTGTCAAATAGATATTCTTAATTTTATGTTGAATAAAATAGTAATTTTAAACTGATTATTTTCACCACTATCTTTCTCCTTCTATCTTCTGTAGGAATAAATAACTTAATAACTATACTTCCTACAACTGGTGACCCCGACGTGATATTATTAAAGTAGTATTAGTATACATATATACATACATATGGTCACGTCTATATCCCTTGTGGGGTAGACAGAGCCAACAGTCTTGAAAAGACTGATAGGCCACGCTCAGCTATTTGGCTCAATGATAGAATTGAGATCCAAATAGGGACAGGTTGTTAGCCCATCGTCTAAAAAAGAATCCCAAGTTCGTAAGCCTATCCTTTAATCACCTTTTACGACATCCATGGGAAAGAGATGGAGTGGTCCTATTCTTTGTTTCTAATGGTGCCGGGAACCACACGGCACGCGTATAGTTATTAAAGTTATTCATTCCTACATTCGTATTGTATTTGTATGACTAAAATATATTCACTAGACCGACACTGATAACGGTTAAGGCCCGCCCACCTGACGACGTAGGAGCCGATGCCGATGGCGCGGCACGTGACGATGGAGATGGTGACCACGTCGTCGTACGCCTGCGCCGTCTCGCCGGCGATGAGCCCCGCGTCGCGCAGGCACTCCACGCCCAGCCCGTCCTCCTTGCCTGCTCGCCGACACACGTTCCGTTTCAAATGTTGATTGGATACATTCGTAAATTGACATTGCACACACACGTTCCGTTTCAAATGTTGATTGGATACATTCGTAAATTGACATTGCACACACACGTTCCGTTTCAAATGTTGATAGGATACATTCATAAATTGACATTGCGCACACACGTTCCGTTTCAAATGTTGATAGGATACATTCGTAAATTGACATTGCACACACACGTTCCGTTTCAAATGTTGATAGGATACATTCATAAATTGACATTGCGCACACACGTTCCGTTTCAAATGTTGATTGGATACATTCGTAAATTGACATTGCACACACACGTTCCGTTTCAAATGTTGATAGGATACATTCATAAATTGACATTGCGCACACACGTTCCGTTTCAAATGTTGATAGGATACATTCGTAAATTGACATTGCACACACACGTTCCGTTTCAAATGTTGATAGGATACATTCATAAATTGACATTGCGCACACACGTTCCGTTTCAAATGTTGATTAGTTACATTCATAAATTGACATTGCGCACACACGTTCCGTTTCAAATGTTGATAGGATACATTCGTAAATTGACATTGCACACACACGTTCCGTTTCAAATGTTGATTAGATACATTCATAAATTGACATTGCACACACACATTCCGTTTCAAATGTTGATAGGATACATTCATAAATTGACATTGCACACACACGTTCCGTTTCAAATGTTGATAGGATACATTTGCACACACACATTCCGTTTCAAATGTTGATAGGATACATTCATAAATTGACATTGCACACACACGTTCCGTTTCAAATGTTGATTAGTTACATTCATAAATTGACATTGCACACACACGTTCCGTTTCAAATGTTGATAGGATACATTCATAAATTGACATTGCGCACACACGTTCCGTTTCAAATGTTGATAGGATACATTCGTAAATTGATATTGAACACACACATTCCGTTTCAAATGTTGATTAGATACATTCATAAATTGACATTGCACACACACGTTTCAAATGTTGATTAGATACATTCATAAATTGACATTGAACACACACATTCCGTTTCAAATGTTGATAGGATACATTCGTAAATTGATTTCGTTGAAGAGAAATGAAACGCTGTTCAAATAATCACTACATAGTATAAAACAAAGTCGCTATTTTAGTCTGTTTGTCTGTTTGCTTAAGTCTTTAAAATTACGCAACGGATTTTATGCGGTTTTTTGTAACAAGTAGAGTGATTAAAGAGGAAGGTTTTTATGTATAATAACATTTATAATTTTGCACCCGTGCGAAGCCGGGGCGGGTCGCTAGTGCTAGATAAAAATTGACTTCGTTGAAGAGCAATATAATGCTGTTCAAATATTGCTAGATGATTCATAAATTGAGTTTGTTAAAGAGAAATAAAATGCTGTTCAAATATTGCTAGATAAATTCATAAATTGACTTTGTTGAGGAGAAATAAAATGCTGCAGTGCAGTTTGTCACCGCTTCGGAAGCTACGGAAGCGGCAGTTGTATTCTAATAAATTACTTGAAGGGAAATAAAATGCTGCAGTGCAGCTTGTCACCGCTTCGGAAGCTACAGAAGCGGCAGTGGTATTCTAATAAATTACTTGAAGGGAAATAAAATGCTGCAGTGCAGTTTGTTACCGCTTCGGAAGTCGTCATCGAATGAATTACTCGAAACTGAGCTTTGGTTTCAAGTAATTTATTTAGTTGACGTAACCAATGTCGTGAAACCAAAAGATATGACAATTATTAAGTGATGTTTGAAATGTCCCGTAATAATGAATAAAAATGTAATTCAAATTCAAAATTTTTAAATCACGCTTATATCATATATAAAATCATAATAATAAAAACATCTAAGCCATCAGATTGACGAAAGGAAGTTATAAAACTGAGTTGACTGTAAAAGTGAGACAGATCCGGCCTCGTCAAACTTCGAAGGACCAAATTTCGAATGACTTAAAAAAAGGAGATGTTAGGAATACCCTTAATTGTCGAATATGTATAAAAAGAGTAACGAGTGTGGAGGAAGCAGGAGACATCTGTAAGAATCGTAGCAAATGGAAATCCATAGTCTCTGCCTACCCCCAATGGGAGACAGGTTGAATGTTTCCTCGACTCACCAATAATGTCGGTGATCTTGTATCGCGCCTCGCCCTCGTCCTCAATGAGCGCCGTCTTGACAGAGCCCAGGGGTCCGAGCTTGGAGAACGACGCCGCGGACAGGTAAAGGTATTTGAATCCCCGTTCGGGACGTTCAGAGTCCACCCAGGCGACGTTGAACTCCGATTTAACTTCTTCGGCGACGCCGATACGTGCGCCGGAGTTGACGCTCACGTAGATCTGTGATAGAATCGATCAGTCAATACGAAATTGAATAAATAATACGTATAATCACGTCTTTATTCCCTTACGGGGTAGACTGAGCCCGCAGTCTTGAAACGACTGATAGGTCACGCTCAGCTGTTTAATGATAGAATTGAGATTAAAATAGTGACAGGGTTGCTAGCCCATCGCCTAAAAGAAGAATTCCAAGTTTATTAGCCTTTTTTATTGGTACCGGGAACAAATAGTATTTTATCCCGTATATAACGGGATAAAATACACAGATTGATTTAGCCTCGAAGTAAGTTCGAGACTTGTGTTACGAGATACTAACTCAACGATACTATATTTTATAATAAATACTTATATAGATAAACATTAAAGACAGAGGTCAATCAGAAATCGATCATAAAAATGGGTGATGCTCATAAAAGGCACAGGTTCGAATCCCACACCGACCAATGACAATTTCGAATACTAACCAATCCTCTCACAGAGAAGGACTCGAAGAAGGTATCACTTGCGCGATTTAGACTCTTCGCCGTTATTGGCTGATAGCGACACGTGATAGGCTGTTGTGACTTCTCGCTTAGAGATGGCGCCACAGTTGTTCAGTTTAATTTACTATTTCACCAATATCAAGTTTCTATCACTACATAGTATAAAACAAAGTCGCTATTTTAGTCTGTTTGTCTGTAAGTATGCTTAAAACTTTAAAATTACGCAACGGATTTTGATGCGGTTTTTTGTAACAGGTAGAGTGATTCAAGAGAAAGGTTTTTATGTGTGGCGCCATCTCTACGCCACTCGTCAACAACATCAAATCGCACAACAACTGTCAATCATCTCGAAGAAATCGACGCGCTCAGCCAATAGCAGCGAAGAACCCAAATCGCGATTTCAGAGATTTCACGGATTGGAGCTATATATACAACATCGTCTGTCGCGCGGTTCCCCAGGCATTAGACTAGCCTGGCGGGAGATCTTCCCTTTGGTGGCGGTCGAGCCGAATCATCACTCCCGCTACATATGTATAATAACATTTATAATTTTGCACCCGTGCGAAGACGGGGCGGGTCGCTAGTCTTATATAAAAATAACTCCATATAAACTCACCCTTGGTATTTTAAGCTCTCTCGCGTACTGAGATGCTTTGTAATACACCCAATCCTCTTGGGGTCCAAACGAGCCCATGTAGTGGGTGAGGTCGTTCGCTATCAGGACGATGTCGCGGCCCTCGGGGCATTCCGGGGTGAACAGGGTCAAACGCCATGCTACCATGCCCACCTAGAAACAAATATTATATTCATTTAATCATTCATATAATGTGCCTTGTGGTTCCCGGCACCAATACAAAAAAATGTCGCCTTTTATGACACCCACGGGTAGAGATGGACTACTTCCGAAGTTACGGACATTAGTTTTAATACCAACCGATGCTCTTACGGTGAGGGATAACATCGTGAGATAACCTGCACATTCAGACAACTGGATGTGTAACCATGATCGAACCAATACGTGTTTAGGTTCCCCTGCAAAGGTTGCGGAGGTCAGACGGGAGTCGCTTCGTGTGAAAACCTGACTCACCCAATCCAGGGTCCATGGTCAAAGGCGCACCCCGGGCTCCTCTCCAGAGTGGTGAGGATGCGACCGGGACTAAAGCCAAGCGGAAGAAGAGTCCGCCGTGACGCAGATAAATAAATAAATAAATACATACGGGACAAATTACACTGATCGAGTTAGCCTCGAAGTAAGTTCGAGACTTGTGTTACGAGATACTAACTCAACGATACTGTGTTTTATAATAAATACTTATATATAGATAAACATCCAAGACCCAGGCCAATCAGAGAAAGTTCGTTTCTCATCACGCCCTGGCCGGGATTCGAACCCGGGACCTCCGGTGTCACAGGCAAGCGTACTACCGCTGAGCCACAGAGGCCGTTACTTATATAGATAAACATCCAAGATGGACGCACTTCTACCGCAAGACAAAGGTAATTACGATTTTGTTTTTTTGGACTTACAGTGTTCTGTCCTGGTAACCTGGTCACCTCCACCACTCTCCTCTCGCCGTCAGACTCCACCACCAATTCCACTGACGACATCACCACATCTGGGGGGGGACCTGTTAGGAGAAATTAAAAGTTTTCACACACAAGAGATATTACAAACAACATACATACATCCTACTACTATTATAAAGGCGAAAGTTTGTATGGATGTATGGATGTTTGTTACTCTTTCACGCAAAAACTACTGAACCGATTACCATGAAATTTGGTATGTAGGTAGCTGAAGACCCAGAATAACACATAGGCTACTTTTTATCCCAGAGTTCCCGCGGGATTGATAGGGTTTCCATGCGGACGAAGTCGCGGACGGCCTCTAGTACATATATATATATCTACTATCGTGGCACTTTGAGTTATAAAGGCAACCATTTTTCTTGCAGAGACACCTTTTTGACATTGGTCGGAACAATTTTTAACTGGCTCTCTTCGAAAAAACGCGTGTTGTCTAGACAGAACTCGTTTTAACTGATATTTAATTTTGAGCATTAGTTAATTCTAGTTTTAACAAAGGCATTTAGTAAAAACTAGTTCTAACTAGGGAAAACGCGTTCTAACTAAAAACTAGTTTTAACTGTAACACATACATACATACATAAAATCACGCCTCTTTCCCGGAGGGGTAGGCAGAGACTACCTCTTTCCACTTGCCACGATCTCTGCACACTTCCTTCGCTTCATCCACATTCATAACTCTCTTCATGCAAGCTCGGCGGTTTCGGGTACTCCTGACCTGACTCTTTACCAGGACGTGGAAAGATTAGTCTGTGCCTACTCTCTTCAAAAAAGCGTGATTTTGTATGTATGTTTGTATGTCACTATCACTACATAGTATAAAACAAAATCGCTATTTAGTCTGTTTGTCTGTATGCTTAAATCTTTAAAATTACGCAACGGATTTTGATGCGGTTTTTTGTAACAGGTAGAGTGATTCAAGAGGAAGGTTTTTATGTATAATTTTTTCCGAATTTTGCACCCGTGCGAAGCCGGGGCGGGTCGCTAGTATGTAATAAACTTTCATCAAAATCAATACTTACCATCAACACTTCCCTCGTCGATACATTCGCGCCATCTTTTCTCCACCGTCTGCCTGAACATGTCCGGTATATCGTACACGTATGTTGTGCCTTGCGATGTCGCCTGGAGAAATATATAATATAGTTACGTCTATATACCTTGCGGGGTAGACAGAGCCAAGAATTAGTCGAAAAGACTGATAGGTCCGTTCGGCTATTTGGCTTGTTGATAGAATTGAGATTTATATAGGGAGAGAAATATATATACATATATGTCCGGTATATCGTACACGTATGTGGTGCCTTGCGATGTCGCCTGGAGAAATATATACATATACATACATACATACATATAGTTACGTCTATATCCCTTGCGGGGTAGACAGAGCCAACAGTCTTGAAAAGACAAAGGCCACGTTCAGCCGTATGGCTCAACAATACAAGTACCATTCAAATAGTGTAACTAATAGTGTGTCACTAGGCATTATGTACCTTACTTCAAACTTACCAAAAATCGCTTCTGTTGCAAATAATCCTTTGTGACATACGGTGTTGATATTGGCAGACCGTGCATGGGGCCCTGCCGGGAACCGAACGAGTGAAACATAATCTGGAAAATTACACAAAAAAATTATTACATACATATGTACATATAGTCACGTCTATATCCCTTACGGGGTAGACAGAGTCAAAAGTCCCGAAGAGACTGAATGGCCACGTTCAGCTGCGTTCGGCTTAATGATGGAATTGTGATCCAAATAGTGACAGGTTGCTAGCCCATCGCCTAAAAAAAAAGGATCGCAATTTTATAAGCATATCCCTTGGCGAAGCTAAGGGCGAAGAGATGGAGTGGTATTATTCTTTTTTGTATCGGTGCCGGGAACCACACGGCACTCTTTAATTGTAGTCGGTCAAATGACACTCACCACACCAGTCCTGGGATCAGACACCTCCTCATACGTGTACACGTCCAGGGAGTATCCGGATCCGTTTGATAGGCAGAGCCTCACGTTCTTCGTGGGCGCTCCCGGTCCTGAGGGGATGGTGCAAACATTAGGGTATGTAATGAGTCGCTCGATGACCACGGAATATTGTAACATGATTCGAAATGTCACAGATAAAATAAAGGTACGTTACGTGCGCGTTTCACTACAAAGTATAAAACAAAGTCGCTATTTTAGTCTGTTTGTCTGTATGCTTAAATCTTTAAAATAACGCAACGGATTTTGATGCGGTTTTTTGTAACAGGTAGAGTGATTCAAGAGGAAGGTTTTTATGTATAATAACATTTATAATTTTGCACCCGTGCGAAGCTGGGGCGGGTCGCTAGTAATAAATATAAATATACACGGGACAAATTACACAGATCGAGTTAGCCTCGAAGTGAGTTCGAGACTTGTGTTGCGAGATACTAACTCAACGATACTATATTTTCTAATAAATACTTAAATAGATAAACATCCAAGACCCGGGCCAATCAGAAAAAGGTCTTTTCTCATCGTGCCCTGGCCGGGATTCAAACCCGGGGCCTCCGGTGTCACAGACAAGCGTACTACCAGACAAAGCCCTTCTTTTAATACCTGTGTAATTCATTAATAGTATAATTACTAACGTAAAAGCCTTTCAACACATTGAAATTGAAATATTTTATATATTAAACGAGTTTTTATTTAGTAATTATAATATCATACATACATACATAAAATCACGCCTCTTTCCCGGAGGAGTAGGCAGAGACTACATCTTTCCACTTGCCACGATCTCTGCATACTTCCTTCGCTTCATCCACATTCATAACTCTCTTCATGCAAGCTCGCCGGTTTCGAGTTTGTGTAGATAGAAAACAGTAGGTATTAATCGAATCATCATCATCATTCATGTTTTATAATGTAGACAATGTGCATTCGTCCATGATTTAGATTTAAGACATCTATATTTGTATATTGTCGTCCGATGAAAATGCTGCAATGTAGTTTGTTCCGCCGCTTCTTCTACACATGCGCTTTGGAAGCGGTAGTAGTTTATAATTAGATTTAAGTGATGTGACGTCAATAAGTGATATCTTGTATCCAATTTTGAAAATAAATCTATTCTATTCTATTCTAATCAAATCGAGAATCGGTCGAGCCGTTTCGGAAAAGTACGGCAACGAAGATGTGTGACACGAGAATTTTATAGCATATTATATAGATTAAGAGGAAACGAAGACACTAGAATTTTATAGCATACTAGCTGTGCCCGCGACTTCGTCCGCGTGGTAAAGTAATTTTGGGCATCATTGAAGCACTCAAATATGAATAAGTTTCCCCGTTTTTTTTCACATATTCCATTATTTCTTTTTTCTTAATAGTTGCAGCGTAATTTTATATAGCCTAAAGCCTTCCTCGATAAATGGTCTATTTAACGCAAAAAGAACTTTTCAATTTGAACCAGTAGTTCCTGAGATTAGCGCGTTCAAACAAACAAACTCTTCACCTTTATAATATTAGTATAGAAGATTTGAAAGAAAAAAATCTAGGTTTTCTCACCGATTCTGAGCGTGAACCTGATTTCCGCCTGCAGCACCCTCAGTTTCCACAACCTTGGACCGTAACGCATCACCATACCCAGCACTGACTCTTCGATCTGTGAACATATTTAGATAGATATATCCCTTGCGGGGTAGACAGAGCCAACAGTCTTGAAAAGACTGATAGGCCACGCTCAGCTATTTGGCTTAATGATAGAATTGAGATTCAAATAGTGACAGGTTGCTAGTCAATCGCCTACGGCACTAGAAGAATAACAAATTTAGATAGCATACATACATATGGTCACGTCTATATCCCTTGCGGGTAGACAGAGGCAACAGTCTTGAAAGACTGATGAGCCACGTTCAACTTGGCTTGATGACAGAATTGAGATTCAAATAGTGACAGGTTGCTAGTCCATCGCCTATAAAAGAATCCAAAGTTTATAAGCCTATCCCTTAGTCGCCTTTTACGACATCCATGGAAAAAAGATGGAGTGGTCCTATTCTTTTTTCTACTAGCACCGGTAACCACACGGCACTAGTAGAATAACAAAAATTTAGATAGATAGCATACATACATATATGGTCACGTCTATATCCCTTGCGGGGTAGACAGAACCAATAGTCTTGAAAAGACCGAATGGCCACGTTCAGCTATTTGGCTCAATGATAGAATCGGGATTCAAATAGTGACAGGTTGCTAGTCCATCGCCTAAAAAAGAATTGCAAGTTTATAAGCCTATCCCTTAGTCGCCTTTTACGACATCCATGGGAAAGAGATGAAGTGGTCCAATTCTTTTTTCTACTAGCACCGGTAACCACACGGCACTAGTAGAATAACAAAAATTTAGATAGATAGCATACATACATTTGGTCACGTCTATATCCCTTGCGGGGTAGACAGAGGCAACAGTCTTGAAAGACTGATGAGCCACGTTCAACTTGGCTTGATGACAGAATTGAGATTCAAATAGTGACAGGTTGCTAGCCCATCGCCCGAAATACATAAATATCCCAAGTTATATATAGCCTTAGTCTGCTTTTACGACATTCATGGTAAAGAGATGGAGTGGTCCTATTCTTTTTTGTGTGCCGTGTGATTACCGGCACTAGTAGAATCCACTTGTTATAAAGTATGCCGTGTGGTTACCGGCACTGATAGAATTCACTTGTTATAAAGTAGACATTATGTACCTTGGCCGGATCCATGATGACCGTGGGTCCGAAGTTCAAGAATATGTGGTTGCAGTCCGTCCTTTTGGCCAGGGGGTGGGAAAAGGCGACCTCCAATTCGTCCATTGCTTCTAGCAACACCCTGTGTATAAAAAGAAATAGTATTTTACTTAAGGGGAATTACTTAAGGGACTATTTTTGTTAAAAGACTGGAAGAGATTGAATACGCATTATTCAATCTCTTCCAGGCCGAGATGAGACGAGACCGCCTTTTGTACATAACCTTAATATAAGTTTAGGTTTTTTTTACTTAAGTGTAACAGTAGAGTAACGAAAGCGTAACGATAGTATAAGAAGAGTCTATATAGAGTTAAGATGAAGCGAAGGAAGTATGCAGAGATCGTGGCAAGTGGAAAGAGGTATTCTCTGCCTACCCCTCCGGGAAAGAGGCGTGATTCTATGTATGTATGTATGTATAAAGAGTTTCTCTTAAATGATTTTAAGTATATATTCAATAACTCGTGATAATAATATATTATATGAAAGTTCAAATTCATAAAATGTAACATCTTTTCAAGAAAATTCCGAAGCTAAAAATTCAATATAAATTTGTGAGCACCTGTTTGTTGGTTAATTTGGTTTGTTACACACTACAGTCCCAGGTTCAAAGTTAAACTTGCCTTTCACCCTCGTTCTGTAGATATTCGAACGACGCCTCCTTGGTGATGAGATCCTGGTGCCTGATGATGGAGCGGATGAAGAACCGGTAGTCGGTCACCTCTTGACCTTTCTTCACCTGCAGACGAAATAAATGTAAGTTTTGTGACACCATTTTTTTCAACTGTCTGCATAACGTGCATTATTTATTTGTTTGTTTGTTTGTAATATCTTTATTGCATAGAAATTCACACAGTAACAAGAAAATAGGACAAAGTTATAAAATAAACAATTCACTAGCAATGGCGGACTTATCCCATAAAGGGATCTCTTCCAGTCAACCGGCAAAACAATAAAGGAACTAGATAATTCAGTAAAAAGCGGAAAGTCACTGTGTTTTTAGCAACAATATAATAATTGCAAAAATATAATTTATTTTATTAGATTAGTTAAAATTTATATTGTTATTTACTACACAAAATTTAATTAACTTGCTCTTATAAACAAACTGAGTAGAAGAGTGGCTAAAAGAGTTGATTAAAGGGTCGGTAAAAGAGCCCATACAAGAATCAGCAGAAAAGTTGATAAAAGATCCTATTGAAGAGCCTATAGAAGAGTTGATAAAAGAGTCAGTAGAAGAACTCATAGAAGAGTTAATAAAATAGTCGGTAGAAGAGTTGGCAGAAGAGTCGGTACAAGAGTTAATAAAAGAGTCGGTAGAAGAGTTGGTAGAAGAGTCGGTACAAGAGTTAATAAAAGAGTCGGTAGAAGAGTTGGTAGAAGAGTCGGTACAAGAGTTAATAAAAGAGTCGGTAGAAGAGTTGGTAGAAGAGTCGGTACAAGAGTTAATAAAAGAGTCGGTAGAAGAGTTGGCAGAAGAGTCGGTACAAGAGTTAATAAAAGAGTCGGTAGAAGAGTTGGTAGAAGAGTCGGTACAAGAGTTAATAAAAGAGTCGGTAGAAGAGTTGGTAGAAGAGTCGGTACAAGAGTTAATAAAAGAGTCGGTAGAAGAGTTGGCAGAAGAGTCGGTACAAGAGTTAATAAAAGAGTCGGTAGAAGAGTTGGTAGAAGAGTCGGTACAAGAGTTAATAAAAGAGTCGGTAGAAGAGTTGATAGAAGAGTCGGTAGTAATATTCTACAGGGTGACTTTTAATTCAACTGCATAAATTTAACTGTTAAGTTTACTCATTTAAAGGATATTAAAAAACGTTAAAAGAAAATTATCGGTTCATATTTCAGAAAGTACGAAAAAAAATAAAAGTATCAAAATCCACGATCCTAAATACGTCATATCACCCCGGCCGGCGGAAAAGCGACGAGTAAGATTCAGAGGTCAACGACACAATTCATGCAGCTGAGCGATCTCGACAACTCTGTACTTTACTTGATCTTGATACTAGAAAAATAATTTATTTTTCAGACATTTATTTACATGTTTTGTTTTAATTTCTTTTTGTAGTATTGGTCTTTAATAAAGCGTGTGACGTAGTTTTTGAAGGTTTTTTAAATGTGAAAATGATGACGTTTAATTTAAATAAAAATAGGCTCAAACGGTTCAGAAGCATGGGTATAGTCTATGTTTAAAAGGATGCAGTTGTTTTAAATGTCACCCTGTATAGAATAGATACTTAATTGAAGAGTTAGTTAAAGATTTGGTAGAAGTCTAACCTTGGCCTTCCCCAGGTACAGGTGCATCTTCTGATTGCTGGTGGGCAAAGCCTCCAGCTCGTAACTCCTCATCCTGTACAGTTCCAGCTGGAAGGCTGAAGCCGGCTCCAGGTGGCGGTAGATCGTGTCTTCTGTGAAGTCGTTACGGGCGCGGTACGTGAAGAACTTGGGGAATTGACGCCTGGAAGTTGAATTAATAGTAAGTCTAAATAAAAAAGGTATAAAAGCGGACAAAGATATGTTAATATAACAGAATATGCTGGTGCTTCTATAATTGTAAATTTACATACGGTGAAAATGCTGCAGTGTAGTTTGTTCCTGTTGCTACTTCATGCGCTTTGGAAGCGGCAGTAGATATAAGTAGATTTAAGTCATGTTACGTCAATAAGTGAAACCTTGTATTAAATTTTGAAGCTCAAGCTTGTGTGCTTATATGTGTCATTCATCATCAATTGTCTCAAGTTGTTTCTCACTATAAATTTTTCAGGCATTTAGTCAATCAACATACATACATATGGTCATATTGGTCATGTCTATGTCCCTTGCGGGGTGAACAGAACCAACACACTTGAAAAGACTGAATGGCCACGTTCTGCTGCTCGGCTTAATAATAGATTTGAGATTCAAATAGTGACAGGTTGCTAGCCCGTCGCCTAAAAAAGAATCCCAAGTTCGCAAGCCTATCCCTTAGTCGCCTTTTACGACATCCATGGAAAAAAAGATGAAGTGATTCTATTCTTTTTTTGTATTGGTGCTAGGAACCACACGGCTTACTTAGCCAATCAAACTTACTTGATAAGCGACATGAAGGTGATTCTTCTGATCCTCTTCTGCTGTAACTCTTGCCTGTGCGCCCGACAGAAGTTACCGAAACGCCTCGCGACTTGAGCGTCATCAGATTCTCCATTATCGCGAATACTTATCATCAGTATGTGTATCGGTTCTAGAGGCTGGAAGGGAATTCAAATTTTATAATTGATAGACTCATTCATATTATCACGTCTATATAACCCTTGCGGGGCAGACAGAGTGAGTAGTCTTGAAAGACTGAGTGGTCACGTTCAGCTGTTAGGTTTAATGATAGTATTGAGATTAAAATTGCGACAGGTTGCTAGCCCATCGCCTATAAGAAAAATGCTATAATATTTGTAATAAAAAGCCTCAACCAAATCCGAACGTCAGGCAAATTATCTTAGTTTATACATACATACATTATATTAAATCACATCATTTCCCGGAGACCACATCTTTCCACTTGCCACGATCTCTGCACACTTCTTTCGCTTCATCCACATTCATAACTCACTTCACGCAAGCTCGGCGGTTTCGGGTACAAAAAATTCAAAATTTTTATACATTATTATAGGATACTTCATAACGCTTAATAATTGTCAAAACGTTTGGTTTCACAACGTTGGTTGACGTCTAATAAATTACTTTAAACTACACTTGACCTTTTGCCAGGACGTCCATAATTTGATCAAGAGACGTTCGTCTAAGCCTTATATATATGTACGCCATAGCAACGGTTGCCATGGTTTGTTTAGTTAGGAAAAAAAATGTCAGTAATAATTTTTATTATCAAATACCAATATTTCATTTTATTTCCATAATAATAATAAATAATAAATAGCCTTTATTCGCTGACTTTGTACATTGTTATTTCATTACACAGAATAAGCTGATGAGGAAGAAGCGTGTTTTCTTCATGCATCAGCAACCATTTGTTGGTTAGGTTGTCCATTGACACAGGCCTCCCCCATCGCCTTCCACTCATTCCCATAATACAGTATTTTAAATTTGATTATTTCTCTCCTCTCATCTCCTACCGTCTCCCGTAGTGAATAACGTAACTTTTCAACTATAATCCTACATACATACATACATATGGTCACGTCTATATCCCTTGTGGGCTAGACAGAGCCAACAGTCTTGAAAAGACTGAATGGCCACATTCAGCTATTTGGCTTAATGATAGAATTGAGATTCAAATAGTGACAGGTTGCTAGCCCATCGCCTAAAAAAGAATCCCAAGTTTGTAAGCCTATCCCTTAGTCGCCTTTTACGACATCCATGGGAAATAGATGGAGTGGTCCTATTCTTTTTTGTATTGGTGCCGGGAACCACACGGCACTATAATCCTACATTAAAAAAAATTATAATCTTACCACATCTTCGACGTCGGCCGCTTTGTAATCGGCTCCCACGTTAATACTAGTGCTGTCCCGGCTTTCGCTGCCGTCTTGCAACGCTTGGAGGTCCTGAGGCGATCAATCAAATTATTATTCGTAAATTATCAATGTAGAGATATAAATGTTAAAAGAGGTTTTATGTAGGCGAGGCGGATCAGAACCTACTGGACGAACTGGTCGGACTTAAAGGCGACCAGGGATCCAGTGCTGTGGTGACACTTTCTCATGCTAAACACGCTCTTCATTAAGCAGATAAGAGTACAAAAGGCACTAAAGTCTGAGACTCCCGACTTCTTCTCAAGGGAATTTCTTGAGAAGAAGTCGGGAGGCGACCGGGATAACTCTCTCGTGCTAAGCGCCGAGTTTTTTTCAATTTTCTCACACCCCTCACCTCCACCAACCAAAGACACTCCTGTTAACGGTGACATTCTCAGTCCAGGTACACTCACCTTATTACCCAGGAGCTGTTCGTCTACCAGGGAAAATACTTACATCAGGACGACCCTATACAAAAGCATTCTCAGTCCGGGTAGACTTTCTCAGTCCGGGCAGACTCACGTTATTACCCAGAAGCTGTTCGTCTACCAGGGAAAATACTTACATCAGGACGACTCTATACAAAAGCTAGTTAGAAAAAAACGAATTGCCTCACCTCTCTTCTGACGTTGGCGGAGCTGGCGAAGTCGTGCACCAGGTCCAGCAACTCATCAGCGTACTGGACGAAGTGGTCGAAGGACTCGAAGGCGGCCAGGGCTCCGGTGCGGTGGTGACACTATCACATGCTAAACACGCTCTTCATCAAGCAGATAAGAGAGTACAAAAGACACCAATGTATCTGATCTCTCCACTTTTGAGTGATTTCTGAGCCACCCGACTTCTCCTCAAGGAATTCGCGACCGGGACACCTCTCTCGTGTGCTTAGCGCCGAGTTTTTTCAATTCTCTCACACCCCTCACCTCCACCAACCAAAGACACTCCCGTTTACGGTGACATTCTCAGTCCAGGTACACTCACCTTATTACCCAGAAGCTGTTCGTCTACCAGGACAAATACTTACAGCAGGACGACTCTATACAAAAGCATTCTCAGTCCGGGTAGACTCACGTTATTACCCAGGAGCTGTTCGTCTACCAGGGAAAATACTTACATCAGGAGGACTCTATACAAAAGCTACTTAGAAAAAACGAATTGCCTCACCTCTCTTCTGACGTTGGCGGAGCTGGCGAAATCGTGCACCAGGTCCAGCAACTCATCAGCGTACTGGACGAACTGGTCGAAGGACTCGAAGGCGGCCAGGGCTCCGGTGCGGTGGTGACACTATCACATGCTAAAGACGCTCTTCATCAAGCAGATAAGAGAGTACAAAAGACACCAATGTATCTGATCTCTCCACTTTTGAGTGATTTCTGAGCCACCCGACTTCTCCTCAAGGAATTCGCGACCGGGACACCTCTCTCGTGCTGAATGCACTCAGTATTTTTAAATTTTCTCACACCCCTCACCTCCACCAACCAAAGACACTCCTGTTAACGGTGACATGCTCAGTCCAGGTACACTCACCTTATTACCCAGAAGCTGTTCGTCTACCAGGACAAATACTTACAGCAGGACGACTCTATACAAAAGCATTCTCAGTCCGGGTAGACTCACGTTATTACCCAGGAGCTGTTCGTCTACCAGGGAAAATACTTACATCAGGAGGACTCTATACAAAAGCTAGTTAGAAAAAACGAATTGCCTCACCTCTCTTCTGACGTTGGCGGAGCTGGCGAAGTCGTGCACCAGGTCCAGCAACTCATCAGCGTACTGGACGAACTGGTCGAAGGACTCGAAGGCGGCCAGGGCCCCGGTGCGGTGGTGACACTTCCTCATCGCGGCGGCGGACAGTTCCGCCGGTATACCCTCCTGGTCTTGGGCGGCTGACAACTCGATCTCTGATTGGCTGATTGGTATTCTGGGGAAATATTTTGGTTTTTTAACTATTTGTCTTGTTTTGCCGTGTGGTTCCCGACACTTTAGAATATAACCACTCCATATCTTTCCCATGGCCGTCGTAAGAGCGACTAAAGGAAGGGATAAATAAGCAAATATCATTAAGAGTCTGGAAAATGACATAGGATACCTTTAATCCCGACAAAAACTATGGTTCCCGTGGGATTAGCGAAAAACTTGTTTCCTTTCGTGGTAGCGGTAAACTCACGCGAACGAAGCTGCTGGTAAAAGCTAATTTGTACAATGAAGTTTAAAGATTTTTAATTATAAATATGCAAAATTTCAAACAGACTCATTCAGTAGAAAACGCGTAAAGAGAAAACAAACAAATAAACTTACTATCTTATTAATAATGTTAGTTGGAACAATACTGATACAATAGTCGGACTTAACGCTAAAAGCATCATCAAAACCCTTTGGGACCACCATTGGGAACCAGAGTAATTAAGTGGTTGTTTTCACTTTTTTTTTCAAATTATTTTCACTTATTACTTAAATTGTCTTACAGAGCATCGAATCGGTAAGGTGCCTGGTTAAGAAGCGGGTGGCGCAAAAAGGAACAGACCAATGACTATTTCCGAAGTGACGTACCTACATTAGTTTGAATACTAACCGATGGTGTAACGGTGAGGGAAAACATCGTGAGGCAACCTGCTCGTTCAGGCAACAGGTTTTGTGACTATGATCGATCCAATACGGGATAAGTTCCCATGCAAAGGTTGCGGAGGTCAGACGGGTGTCGCTTCGTGTGAAAACCTGACTCACCCAATCCAGGGTCCATGGTCGAAGTCACACACCGCACTCCTCTCCAGAGTGAGGATGCAACCGGGACTAAAGCCAGTACTAAGAAGACCTTAATTGTATTAGCCTCACCGAATCCAAGGTCCATGGTCAAAGGCAAACCCCGGGCTCCGATGCAACCGTGACTAAAGCCAGGATTAAAAAGACCTTATTCAGGTTGGCTGGAAGAGATCCCACTTAGGGATAAGCCCGCCTTTGTACTGTACTGTTTTTATTTGTAATGTACTTCCTTTAGTGAACAATAAAGCATTTATTTACTTACTTATTTACCTTAATTGTGTAATAAAATTTCACTCACTTGCATGAAGAGAGTTATGAATGTGGATGAAGCGAAGGAAATATGCAGAGATCGTGGCAAGTGGAAAGAGGTAGTCTCTGCCTACCGCTCCGGGAAAGAGGCGTGATTTTATGTATGTACTAGAGGCCGCCCGCGACTTCGTCCGCACGGAAACCCTATCAATCCCGCGGGAACTCTGGGATAAAAAGTAGCCTATGTGTTATTCTGGGTCTTCAGCTACCTACATACCAAATTTCATGGTAATCGGTTCAGTAGTTTTTGCGTGAAAGAGTAACAAACATCCATACAAACTTTCGCCTTTATAATAGTAGTAGGATGTATGTATGTATGTAATTTCACCCACCTATTAGGGTGGCCCGTCGGCAGTATGAACTGGAAGTGTACCACGCCCAGTTCCCCGGACAAAGCCAGGTGCTGGAGGCAAGTGATGTCGTATGACGTGTAAGCGCGGCGCACGTAGACCTCAAGGGCTGCGTTGCATACCTGTAAAATTATACATACATACATACAGTCACGTCTATATCCCTTGCGGGGTAGACAGAGCCAATAGTCCCGAAAAGACTGAATGGCCACATTCAGCTGCTCTGCTTAATGATGGAATTGAGATCCAAATAGTGACAGGTTGCAAGCCCATCGCCCAAAAAAAAAGGATCGCAATTTTATAAGCCTATCCCTTAGTCGCCCTTTACGACATCCATGGGAAAGAGATGGAGTGGTCCTATTCTTTTTCGTATTGGTGCCGGGAACCACACGGCACAAAAACGGTAAAACTATTACCGTTTTAAAAAATAAATATTAACATACACACATAGTCACGTCTTAATCCCTTACGGGGTAGACCGAGCTTATAATCTAGAAAAGACTGGAAGGCCACGTTTGGCTGTATGGCTTAACCAGCTGTGCCCGCGACTTCTTCCGCGTGGAATAGTTATTTTGGGCATCATTGAAGCCCTCAAGGATTAATTAAGAATTTTCCTCGTTTTTTTTTACATTTTCCATTATATCTTCGCTCCTGTTTAGCGTGATGTTAGGTATATAGCCTAAAGCCTTCCTCGATAAATGGTCTATTCAACACAAAAATATTTTTTCAATTTGAACCAGTAGTTTCTGAGATTTGTCTACCCCACAAGGGATATAGACGTGACCGTATACATATACATATATGTATGTATGTATGTACGTATTATTAACATCGTAGTCGGATATAAAGGGAAATACAATGTAACGCTAACGGGACATGATTAAAATCACCTTTTGTGATAACTTGAGTGTAGCCCGAGGCGGTATTAACAATGTTGCTATATCGTTAAACATACAGCACGTAAATTCTAATATTATTTTATTATATTAGCTTTATAATGTTGTTGTATGTTTAATGCCGTGTGGTTCCCGGCACCAATACAAAAAAGAATAGGACCACTCCATCTCTTTCCCATGGATGTCGTAAAAGGCGACTAAGGAATAGGCTTACAAACTTGGGATTCTTTTTTAAGGCGATGGCCTAGCAACCTGTCACTATTTGAATCTCAATTTTATCATTAAGCCAAATAGCTGAACGTCGCCTAAAAAAGTCTTTTCAAGACTGTGGGCTCTGTCTGCCCTGCAAGGGATGTAGACGTGACCATATGTATGTATGTATGTTAAATAAGAAATTATAAACATCGGAAAAATTACTACGCGACTTAAAATATTCAGAAGTTCATTTCCATAGATTGTATGTTAAATTAAGAAAATTATAATTCGGAATAATTACTACAGGACCTTAAATGTGTAAAATTTTTTTTTTTATAAATTGTATCATATGTTAATTAAGAATTCAGAAAATTAAGTCCTTAAATATATTAAAATTTCATTTTTAACGATAATTTTTGAAAATTCTTTTTATATAATTTGTTCATTGTAATGATTGTTGTTTCTTTCTCTCTAACATCAATACATTACCGAATATAGTCCCATATTTTATATCAAAATTTTGATTTCGCTAAGTCTTAACTGTAAATTAGGTAAGTTATAACAATACGCTTCAATAGTTGTACAAAAAAAACCACTCTGTATCTGATTTTAAATCCTTTGAAGTCTAATTAACTCGGCTATAAAAAGAAAACTTTTATGAAAATTCCTTTCAATGGTCAGAAGAACTTACATTAGGTACTTAAAACTAACCCGAATACAATGAATTTGTTTATTAAAAATTGTCGCAACATTGAAGAAAACCAAAATGGTACGATTCTCTTGCCCGAAGGGGGTAGACAGATACTACATCGTTTGCACATACAGACATCCTACTAATATTATAAATGCGAAAGTTTGTGAGTATGTCAGGATGTCAGTTTAGATGTTTGTTACACATTTACGAAAAAACTACTGAGCTGATTACGATGAAATTTGGTATGTAGGTAGCTGGAGACCCAGAATAACATATAGGCTATCCCGGAGTCCCCGCGGGAATGATTCCATGCGGTCGAAGTCGTGGGCGGCCTCTAGTACCTACATACGTACATATAATCACGTCTATATCCCTTGCATTGTAGACAGAGCCAACAGTCTTCAAAAGACTGAAAGGCCACGTTCAGATGTTAATCTTAATTATAGAATTGACATTCAAATAATGATAGGTCGGTTATTCTAAAACTAATATACATACATATAACTTAGAAAATATAATTTGCAGAAGAGGACATACCACCGTTCAAGCCATTTAACGTCACATACAAATGGATAACAAGAATCATGACTTTAGGCATGATGTATCCTAACCCTAAAACCGATAAATGGAGGCTTCTGGCAATTGGTAAGAAGTTAATTTAGGACAAGTTAAATAATTATTTATAGGAATGACGTGTAAAGTTCTTTATACTATTAGCTATCCATACTACTATTAAAGAAAGAAATATTTGTATTTTAGTGTGTTTGTAACGTATAAACTCAAAAAATACTAAACTGATTTTGATGGAAATCGGTACTGCTTTCGGTAATGTACCAAATTTTAATCTAAATCGGTTCAGTATACCTTTAGAATATACGTAGGCTAGTTTTTTCAGGGAATTCCCACAGAAGCGATACCCCGCGCGCAAGCTAGTGTAGTTATAAAGAAAATTCACTTGCGATCCACACAAATGAATGGAAATTATGTCTCGCACAACCAAATTATCCCAAACAATGAAACCTTTGCCAACTCAATCATTAAGCCAAACAGCTGAACGTTGCCTATCAGTTTTTTCAAGACTGTCGGCTCTGTCTGCCCGCAACGGATATAGACGTGATAATTTGTATGTATGTTAGGAAACATTTGAACGAATTAATAAAATAAAATTGGATATATTTTTTATATTATTTCCACATTCATTCATGTTTTTTAATGTAGACAATGTGCATTCGTCCACAATGTAGTTTTAATAGATCTATATTTGCAAATTGATGTCCGATGAAAATGCTGCAGTGTGCAGTTTGTTCCGCCGCTTCTTCTACACATGCGCTTTGGAAGCGGTAGTAGGTATAATTCGATTTAAGTGATGTGACGTCAATACCTTGTATCCAATTTTGCAAATAAATCTATTCTATTCTATATCTTGAGACAGTATTTTTTAACACACGCACTTTTTCTCAACTCATTTTATATTGTACATACATACATATGATCACGTCTATATCCCTTGCGGGGTAGACAGAACCAACAGCCTTGAAAAGACAGAATGGCCACGTTCATCTATTTGGCTTAATGATAGAATTGAGATTCAAATAGTGACAGGTTGCTAACCCATCGCCTGAAAAGAATCCCAAGTTTGTTAGCCTTTTACGACATCCATGGGAAAAAGATGGAGTGGTCCTATACTTTTTTGTATTGGTGCCGGGAACCACGCGGCTCTTTTTTTTTTTTTTAAACTCATTTTATATTGTCTATATAATTACGATTATCTCAGTGATAACAGGCGCATTTGTGGCACCCTACGTCATGATTACCACGCTAGAAATGTGGAGATACATCATGGAGAACGACCTTGCCAACGTGATTAGAATAAGCACTGTGTCCGGTCCATTCGCTTCAGGAATACTTAAGGTAATTGTTAGTGTGGAGAGGAATTCCCTCGTTTTTTTTTTCACATTTTCCATTATTTATTCGCTCCTAATAGTTGCAGCGTGATGTTATATAGCCTAGAGCCTTCCTCGATAAATGGTCTTTTCAACACAAAAAGAATTTTTCAATTTGAACCAGTAGTTCCTGAGATTAGCGCGTTCAAACAAACAAACAAATTCTTCAGCTTAATAATATTAGTATAGATTCATGTCAAGAACTACTGGTTCGAATTGAAAAATTCTTTTTGCGCTGAATAGACCATTTATCGAGGAAGGCTTTAGGCATAACATCACGCTGCAACTATTAGGAGCGAAGAAATAATGGAAAATGTGAAAAAAAAAACGGGGAAAATTATTCATCCTTGAGGGCTTCAATGATGCCCAAAATAACTGTTCCACACGGACAAAGTCGCGGGCACAGCTAGTTGGGAAAAAAATCGTTATAACACCTAACAGCTGAACGTGATACGTGTCAGCGTTTCAAAACCGGTAGCTCTGCCTACCCTGCAAGGGGAATTGACGTGATTATATGGATGGATAACACTCCTTTAATTTCCCATGGACGTCGTAAAACGCGACTAAGGGATTGGCTTGTAAACTTGAGATTCTTCATTTCGGCGATGGGCTAACAACCTGTCACTATTCGAATCTCAATTCTATCATTAAGCCAAACGCCTAAACGCGTGGCCTATCAGTCTTTTCAAGACCGTCTGCTCTGTCTACCCCGCACGGGATATAGACGTGACTATCTATTCACTAAACAATCCATTCGTTCCCAGATGTCGCTCTTCTACTACAAACGCCGTCAAGCTGAGACAATAATCGATGAAATATCTCGAGACTACCTCTTACACGACGCTGCGCCGTACAAAATACGCAAAATTATCCGGGACAATATCAAAACTAACATGATCTACGAGAAATTCTGGACGGGCTGCGTTTTCATAGCTGTGTTCACATTCCCTTTGAGCGCAGGCGTCATGAATGCGTATAGCAATATAGTAGAAGACAATAATGCATATATGATAACGGATTTGAGGAATCCTTGCGCTGCCGAGCCCGATGACAGATTCTTGTCGCCGTATTTTGAGGTGATTTTTCAAAAAATTTAATCGCCATTTAAAACTGATCTTGACTGATATAAAAATGTGGTTCCAGGCACCAATAAAAAAAATAGAACCTATAAATACCTTTCCCGTGGATGTCGTAAAAGGCGACAAAGGGCGTATATCGAGGTGATTTTTGCAAATAAATCGTAATTTAAAACTGAGCTTGACTGATATAAAAATTTGCCGTGTGGTTCCAGGCACCAATAAAAAAATAGGACCACTTCATACACCTATGGATGTCGTAAAAGGCGACTAAGGGATAGGCATATAAACTTGTAATTCTTATTTTAGGCGATGGGCTAGCAGCAACCTTTTCACAATTTGAATCTCAAATATATCGTTAAGCCAACAGACAAAAGACAGGTAGACAGTGCCAACATATGGCAGCAGAAGAAAATGTTGCAGTGCAGTTTGTTACCGCTTCTTCTGCACTGACGCCTTGGAAGCGGCAGTAAACTTAGTTTTAAGTAATTCATTTGACGTCAACCAATGTTGTTAAACCATACGTTTTGACAATTATTAACGATATGAAGTATCCGATAATAATTAAAAAAATTTGAATTTTGAATACAAAAAAAATCTTTCTTTAAGATATATAAAATGAATTATACGTAAAAAATATTGTATGTATAAGAAAACATATCTTTACAGATCATGTTCGCCTACACATTCATCTGCTGTTGCGTGTACTTCGTACATTTCAGCTGTTACGAATCATTCATAATGGTGTCTCTGGGACACGCGTGTTTGAAATTACAACTGTGTAATGCAAATTTAGACGACGCCATTTTGTTGCAAGATGTTGAAGAGAGGAGGAAAGTCATTGGAGATATCGTTCGTGAACATAATAGGACATTACGGTAAGTTGGTTGGTGCGTGGATTGTTTTTTTATTTAATATCTTTATTGCACAGAAATAAATATACACAGTTACAAGAAATAGTTAACATAGATAGATATGTATTTATTTATTAAAAGACTAAATTTTTTACAGCTTGATAACAAATGTGTGTACAAAATTTATAATGCAATAAATACTTAGTGCCGCGTGGTTCCCGGCACCAATAAAAAAAAAGAATTGGACCACTCCAAAGCATTTCCATGGATGTCGTAAGAGGCGACTAAGGTATAAGGCTTATAAGCTTCTACAATGGACTAGCAACTTGTCACTATTTGAACCTCAATTCTAATCATAAAGCCAAACAGCTGAACGTGGCCTATCAGTCCCTTCAAGGCTGTTAGCTCTGTCCACCCCGCAAGGGACATAGACGTGAATATATTAATAAATGTGTAGGCAACCTTCTTGGTATACGCCATAGAAACGGTTGCTATGATGTTGTTTGTTAGTGAGATGTCCAAAATATTTTTTATATTTGTAAAATATTCTTAATTTACACGTTGAATAATATAGACATTTTAAACTGATTATTTTCTCCTCTTTTCTCCTTCTATCTTCTGTAGGAATAAATAACTTTAATAACTATCCTTCCTACTATTTGAATCTCAATCCTATCTTAAAGGCAAATAGCTGAACGTGGCCTATCAGTCTTAACAAGACTGTAGGCTCTGTCCACCCCGCAAGGGACATAGACGTGAATATATGAAATAATGAAAAATTTAAAACCGTTTTCAGATTCGTGGCCACCATACAAGACACTTTCCAGACATGGCTCGGAATTGTGACAATATGTCTGCTGGCGCAGCTGTGCTGCTGTTTATTTTATATAATGGAGGTAACCTACGTGTTAATTTTGCGCAGCGCCATCTAGGCATCTCGAGCGCAACTATAAACTTACAAAGCATTGTGTAGCGTGAATATTTATTTATTGACAATATCCAGTAATAACAATATTATACATACATACATACACACATATAGACACGTATATATCCCTTGCGGGGTAGACAGAGCCAACGGTCTTGAAAAGACAGGTATGCCACGTTCAGCTTTTTGGTTTGATGATTTTCATTGAGATTCAAATAGTGACAGGTTGCTAGCCCATCGCTTACAAGAAGAATCCCAAATTTATCCAAATTATAAGCCTGTCCCTTAGTCCCCTTTTACGACATCCATGGGAAAGAGAAGGAATATAATAGGAACAATAATATAAAATGAACAATTTTATCGTTTTGCTTGAGAAAATCACATCTTTCCACTTGCCACGATCATTGCACACTTCTTTCGCTTCATCCACATTCATAACTCTCTTTATGCAAACTCATCGGTTACTCTTGACCAGACCTTATCATTTTAACACCCCCTTTTTTATTTTGAATTACTATCTTCTTCCTCCTGGCGTTAGTTCCGATTATATCCTCACCATTCTGGAGAGAAGCCCGGGGTGCGTTGTCTATGGATTCTGGATTTTCGTCAATATATATTTTTTAAATTATATATTTTTTTATCACGCGTTTCATAAATTGTATGGATAATTTTCATAGACGATATACACGAAGAGAGTTATGAATGTAGATGAAGCGAAGGAAGTATGCATAGATCGTGGCAAGTGGAAAGAGGTAGTCTCTGCCTACCCCTCCGGGAAAGAGGCGTGATTTTATGTATGCATGTATGTATGTAATTTTCATAGACGATAAACTCGTACTATATTTAAAAAAAAAGGAACTACAAAACTATTGATTTCTTTATTTTTTTTTATAACAGTTTTGAGTGCGTATGACCTCAAACTGTTGGATGTTAAGCAAGATGGGACCTAAGGTGGTAGTTAGTGGTGGTGGTGGTTTCTGGTTATACATCTGCTCATTCCGTTTCAGGGCTACGGATTCGACGAGAGATACGCAATCTTCACCATTGTTGTAATTCTCTACATGTACCTCATCTGTTACCGGTCACACCAATTGAAATTAACGGTTAGAATATTATTACACGTCTCACACATCTTTATTTATCTAGTTCACTTCATTTTTTAAATTTATTTTGTTATTCATTATTGTAACAATTAGGTCAAGGGTCAGGTCAAGAGTACACGAAACCGCCGAGCTTGCATGAAGAGAGTTATGAATGTGGATGAAGCGAAGGAAGTATGCAGAGAGCGTGGCAAGTGGAAAGAGGTAGTCTCTGCCTACCCCTCCGGGAAAGAGGCGTGATTCTATGTATGAATGGAACAATTACAATTTGTAAATTACAGTAAACGGAATTAATGCTTATCATTATCTTAATACAAAGAAAAAAATAGAACCACTCCAACTCTTACGCATGGATGTCGTAAAAGGCGACTAATTGATAGGCTAATGAACTAGGGATTCTTCTTTTAGGCGATGGGCTAGCAACCTGCCACTATTTGAATCTGAATTCTATCATTAAGCCAAACAGCTGAACGTGGCCTGTCAGTCTTTTCAAGACAGTCGACTCTGTCTACCGCGCAGGGGATATAGACGTGATTAAATGTATGTATGTATGTTTGTTTTCAGGCGGAGGAGACACCGACCAGGATCTACTGTTGCGGCTGGAACGCCGTCCAGGATATAGACTTGTGGAAGATAATGCCTTTTATGATATCCCGGTTCCAGATTCCCGTTCAAATCAAAGCGTTTAAATTTTTCGTGTTTGATATGGAGTTTTTCATATTTGTAAGTAATCCTAATTTGATACATACATACATAAAATCACGGCTCTTTCCCGGAGGGGTTGGCAGAGACAACATCTGTCCACTTGCCACGATCTCTGCACACTTCCTTCGCTTCATCCACATTCATAACTCTCTTCATGCAAGCTCGGCGGTTTCGGGTACTATTGAACTGACCATTAGTAAATTTTTTTTGTGCAAAGAAGTTTTAAATAAATTAATTGATAATAGGTATATTTTTGCATCAATATATATTTGTTTGTTTGTTATATGTTTACTGTCCAGAAATTAACACAGTTACAAAAATTACGTACGTACGTAGTTATAAAAGAAACTAGCGGTCCGCCCCGGCTTCGCACGGGTGGACATATTTTTGTGTTTTATATTTTGAAATAAATTTATTTCAAAACAAATTTATGCCTATGTCACTTTTGAAGATCTATTCTATATCTGTGCCAAATTTTATCAAAATCGGACCAGTAGTTTTTGAGTTTATTCCACACAAACATACAAAAATACAAATCTTTCCTCTTTATTATTAGTATGGATGTGGATGAATCACTTGCAATGACGGATTAATCCACTTATATTTACACAACTACATAGTTGTGAAACAATATTATATTATTTTTATATGATTATTATCTTTGCAGATAGTGAAGACCGCATATTCTATGTTCACTCTAATGAAAAAATAAATAAAATTTCATCACGTAAAAAACAATGACTTCAAGACATTTTCACAACATGCAAAAAATTTCATCAATAAATTTTTACACGAACCACAATCTGTATATAATTTTAATTCATTCTTACATATAATCACGTTTTATATCCCTTAAGGGGAAGACAGAGCCACGTTCAGCTATTCAGCTTGATGATAGAATTGAGTTTCAAATAGTGACAGGTTGCTAGCCCATCGCCTAAAAGAAGAATCTCAAATTTAAAAGCATACCCCTTAGTCGCCTTATACAACATCCATAGGAAAGAGATGCGAGTGGCCCTATACCTTTTTTCTATTAGTGCCGGGAACCACACGGCACGGAATAACTATTATATCAATATTTATTCTCGTCTCGTTAGACGGCCTCTGTGGCGCAGCGGTAGTGCACTTGTCTGTGTCACCGGAGGTCCCGGGTTCGAATCCCGGCCAGGGCGTGATGAGAAACGAACTTTCTCTAATTGGCCTGGGTCTTGGATGTTTATCTATATAATTATTTATTCTAAAATATAGTATCGTTGAGTTAGTATCTCGCAACACAAGTCTCGAACTTACTTCGAGGCTAACTCAATCTGTGTAATTTGTCCCGTATAAATATTTATTTATATTAATATTTATTATCAATTGAACACCTAGACAAGATTTAAACTACTCACCGCCGCGTTGGTGTGATAGAAGAAATCGTGGAGTATGTCAAATATGGAAGTCTCCGACAGTATCAGCTTCTGAAGGTTCTCCGGGTGAAAGTCGTGACCGTACATGTCCACGGCCGACAAGAATATTGACTCCATCTGGTTGTGACGAAGCTCGTAGGCGGGTTGGTGAGCGGCGATTAGGACCTGGAATTAAGTACATACATACATATAGTCACGTCTATATCCCTTACGGGGTAGACAGAGCCAACAGTCCCGAAAAGACTGAATGGCCACGTTCAGCTGCTCGGCTTAATGATGGAATTTAGATCCAAATAGTGACAGGTTGCTAGCCCATCGCCTAATAAAAGAATCACAAGTATGTAAGCCTATCCCTTAGTCGTCTTTTACGACATCCATGGGAAAGAAATGGGGTGGTCCTATTCTTTTTTGTATTGGTGCCGGGAACCACACGGCTCGGAATTAATTACAAGAATAGAATAGAATAAATTTCTTTTCAAAATACAAGGTATCACTTATTGACGTCACATCATTTAAATCTAATTATAACTACTACGCGCTTCCAAAGCGCATGTGTAGAAGAAGCGGCGGAACAAACTACACTGCACCATTTTCACCGGACGTCAATTTACAAATATAGGATCTCTTAAATCTAAATTGTGGACGAATGCACATTGTCTACATTAAAAAACATGAATGAATGTAGTACAGAATATCATAATCAACATCATTCATACATACATATTACCACGTCTACATCCCTTGCGGGATAGACAGAGCCGACAGTCTTGAAGAGACTACGTTCAATATATAATAAAAATCCTAGTAAGTCAGTCAACCAGTTACCTGTCTAGCTCTGACTATCACCTCCGCAGCTGTCAGTCAGTCAATCAGTTACCTGTCTAGCTCTGACTATCACCTCCGCAGCTGTCAGTCAGTAAGTCAGTTACCTGTCTAGCTCTGACTATCACCTCCGCAGCTGTCCGTCAGTCAGTCAGTCAATCAGTTACCTGTCTAGCTCTGACTATCACCTCCGCAGCTGTCAGTCAGTCAATCAGTTACCTGTCTAGCTCTGACTATCACCTCCGCAGCTGTCAGTAAATCAGTTACCTGTCTAGCTCTGACTATCACCTCCGCAGCTGTCCGTCAGTAAGTCAGTCAATCAGTTACCTGGCTAGCTCTGACTATCACCTCCGCAGCTGTCAGTCAGTCAATCAGTTACCTGGCTAGCTCTGACTATCACCTCCGCAGCTGTCAGTAAATCAGTTACCTGTCTAGCTCTGACTATCACCTCCGCAGCTGTCCGTCAGTAAGTCAGTCAATCAGTTACCTGGCTAGCTCTGACTATCACCTCCGCAGCTGTCAGTCAGTCAATCAGTTACCTGTCTAGCTCTGACTATCACCTCCGCAGCTGTCCGTCAGTCAGTCAGTCAATCAGTTACCTGTCTAGCTCTGACTATCACCTCCGCAGCTGTCAGTCAGTCAATCAGTTACCTGTCTAGCTCTGACTATCACCTCCGCAGCTGTCAGTAAATCAGTTACCTGTCTAGCTCTGACTATCACCTCCGCAGCTGTCCGTCAGTAAGTCAGTCAATCAGTTACCTGGCTAGCTCTGACTATCACCTCCGCAGCTGTCAGTCAGTCAATCAGTTACCTGGCTAGCTCTGACTATCACCTCCGCAGCTGTCAGTCAGTCAGTCAACCAGTTACCTGTCTAGCTCTGACTATCACCTCCGCAGCTGTCAGTCAGTCAATCAGTTACCTGTCTAGCTCTGACTATCACCTCCGCAGCTGTCAGTAAATCAGTTACCTGTCTAGCTCTGACTATCACCTCCGCAGCTGTCCGTCAGTAAGTCAGTCAATCAGTTACCTGGCTAGCTCTGACTATCACCTCCGCAGCTGTCAGTCAGTCAATCAGTTACCTGGCTAGCTCTGACTATCACCTCCGCAGCTGTCAGTCAGTCAATCAGTTACCTGTCTAGCTCTATCACCTCCGCAGCTGTCAGTCAGTCAGTCAGTCAGTTACCTGTCTAGCTCTGACTATCACCTCCGCAGCTGTCAGTCAGTAAGTCAATCAAACGGTTACCTGTCTAGCTCTGACCATCACCTCCGCAGCATAATTACAAAAAAAAATCTTTTTTACTTTACAGCTTTTTTTACAGCTGCCAGTCAGTGAGTCAGTCAGTCAATCGGTTACCTGTCTAGCCCTGAGCGCCACCCGGCTGTGCTCGGCCCTGTGCAGCGACGTCAGCTCGTTGAGAGTCGCCGCCAACTCGTCAGTCAGACCTGGCTCGTTCGACCACAGGTGGTCAATGAGTAATGTCACCTGTGAACATGACACATATTGTGAGATTTATACATACATACATACATAAAATCACGCCTCTTTCCCGGAGGGGTAGGCAGAGACTACCTCTTTCCACTTGCCACGATCCCTGCATACTTCCTTTGCTTCTGGAACTGTTTCTTACGTGGAAGTGAGAGTGGTACCATTCTTTTTCGCATTAATGCCACCGGTAACCGCACGGCATATAATTTAATAAATTGTATGTATGTATGTATGCTTAGTTTAGACACCAGTCTCTCACAAGACTTAGATTGTGGAGAAAAATAACATACATATGGTCACGTCTATATCCCATGCGGGGTAGACAGAGCCAACAGTCTTGAAGACTAAATGATAGAATTGAGATTCAAATAGTGACAGTTTGCTAGCCCATCGCCTAAAAGAAGAATCCCAAGTTTATAAGCCTATCCCTTAGCCGCTTTTTACGACATCCATGGGAAAGAGATGGAGTGGTCCTATTCTTTTTTGTATTGGTGCCGGGAAACACACGGCACGAGAAAAATAAAGAAATTTGAATTTGTATGTAAATATTGTTACAACATACCAACAGATTCTTCTTGGGCACCTGATTGTGTGAGAATATGATGTTGGCCACGGGCTGCATGTCATCCTTGTAGCGTTCGCGGAGCGCCGCCACGCACTTATCGTATGAACCTGTGAGATATACCGATTTGATTTTTATTTATATATATATATATATATATGTATATACATACAAAGGAAAATAAGTATAACACTTTAAATAATCCATTACCAATGGCAATACTTATTTCTTAATAATATACATATTATAAAAAATACGTATGAAAAATACACGTGTTAAAACTATACAAAAATAAATGAATTAGTTACGAGGACTGTTTTATCGACTGGAGTTTGTTATACTAGCGCCTTCTATTGGAAAACAGTATAAATACTGCAGACATTATTCGCCAATGGATGGCGCTAGTGCGTTAAACATGTTTTTTTTTTTGTTGTAACCAACTGCACTGCAGTATTTTCTTCAACAACGTCAACTTCACAAATATCATCAACATCAAGTAATCATCAGATAATGTGTTCTTACCTAATTGGAAATTGCACTCCACTTGGTAATACTGCTTGAGGAGATCGTGGACTGCCGCCTTCATCCTACCTCGGATCCCATTCCTGGATCAATCAATAATTTCCATGGATTAAGCAAAAAAGAAGCAGAAAGAGAGCAAGAAAAAGAATTTTGATCAAATAAAGGAATAACAAAAAAAAAGAAATAAAAAAAACACAGAGAAAAGAGATGAATGGAGTACGCTGACAAAATTTAAGAGTAGAAGTTAAAAGTACTTGGTTGGTACACATACATATTATTTTTATTCAATACGGACAATTTTAAGTCTATGGATAAATCATCCATTGCAAGTGATTTCTCTTATAATTTTGAACGATTTCTTGTAACTGAAGATATTACAAAGAATTAAACAAGCATGTTCAAGATATTATTGTTACGTAGTAATTTTTATTAACAAGAGTAAAAAAAATCTATTTTAAAAAGTTTGTGGCTCAATTCTATCATGAAGTCATTACAGCTGAACGTGACCTTTTAGTATTTTCGAGACTGTCGGCTCTGTCTACCCCGCAAGGGACATAGACGTAATTTTATATTGTATATAAAATATATAACAAAATATCCAGTCTCTTCAGCGCTTTGTCTACCCCGCAAGTGATTTAGACGTAACTATATGTATGTATGTTGAATTACGCACCTGTATCTCTGCACCAGAACGACCAGCGCCTGCGTGCTCATGAAGAACACGTCTCTGTCGGCGCGCTTCGCCAGCGACGCGGCGTGGCTGCGAATCAAAACAATATATATATATATTAAAGGTAAAAGGTCAGGTCAAGAGTACCCGAAACCACCGAGCTTGCATGAAGAGAGTTATGAATGTGGATGAAGCGAAGGAAGTATGCAGAGCAAGTGGAAAGAGGTAGTCTCTGCCTACCCCTCCGGGAAAGAGGCGTGATTATATATATATATACATATACATATAATCACGCCTCTTTCCCGGAGGGGAACGTTCAACGTTTGTCGGTTATATATATATATATAACCGACAAACGTTGTTTTGCCATATAAATATCTTTTTGAGTATATTTCTAGTCAAAAAAAATGTTAAGGGTGGACAACCCTTATCACTGAGGTGTATGAAAAATAGATGTTGGCCGATTCTCAGAACTACTCAATATGCTCACAAAATAATAATATTAGAAAATAATTATTGTGACTTTTAAATATCTTATATTATAAGATATTTAACAGTTAATATGCAGAATTTAAAAGTCACAATAATTCTTTTCTGATGTCGCAAAAATAGACTTCTAACAACCTATTTGAATCTCAATTCACATCATAAAGCCATACAGCTGAACTTGGCCGCCATTCTTTTTGCGTTGAATAGACCATTTATCAAGGAAGGCTTAAGGCTATATATAACATCACACTACAACTAAAAGGCGCGGCACAGAGCTTGTAAATTATAAATCTCAACTCACTGGTCAATAACGCTGGCTATCTGCTGGCTCGGGAACTGAGCCAGCACACTTGTGATGTTCCTCTCGTAAAGCGCCATCAGTTTCCTCACTTTCTTTTCCACAGCTATGGGTATCCTGCCGGAGGCCGATGATAGAACCTGATGAGGAAAATAAATAATAAAATTATCAATTCAAAAGTACTCGAAACCGCCGAGCTTGCATGAAGAGAGTTATGAATGTGGATGAAGCGAAGGAAGTGTGCAAGAGATCATGGCAAGTGGAGAGATGTAGTCTCTTGCCTACCCCTCCGGGAAAGAGGCGTGATTTTATGTATGTATGTAATTCAAATTCAAATTTCTTTATTTTTCTCCACAATGTAAACATGACACAAACTTATACTTAGTAAAAGTAACATGTCTCTCACAATCTTAAATAAGTTTAACTTAAGTTTAACTTATTTAAGATTGTGAGAGACTTGTATCTCAACTAAGCAGAGCTTGTATCTTAGTACACCAGCCTCTCCCCACGAGGTGAATACAGCATAAAAGTATCTACTATGGTTTGCCAATAAAAATGGAGATTGGTTTCCCTTTACAAAAACAAATAGATGGATAAATCAGACAGTAAATTGTCAACTAAAACAAAGTATACACTTATTTAGATATAGAGGCCGCCCGCGACTTCGTCCGCATGGAAACCCTATCAATCCCGCGGGAACTCTGGGATAAAAAGTAGCCTATGTGTTATTCTGGGTCTTCAGCTACCTACAAACCAAATTTCATGGTAATCGGTTCAGTAGTTTTTGCGTGAAAGAGTAACAAACATCCATACATCCATACAAACTTTCGCCTTTATAATAGTAGTAGGATAAAGGGAGGAGGAGGTAATCGATTGATGCTCACCTCTTGTAACTCCAACAAAGGCAGCGAGGGGTCTCTGAGGCTGGACATGAACTTCTCCACGATTTCCCGCAGACGAGGCGTGTTGTAGGGCTCCGGGAGGCAATAACCTGCAACGTGAAGATGTTGTCAAGCCAAACAGCTGAGCGTGGCCTATCAGTCTTCTCAAGACTGGTGTCTACCCCGCTAGGGATATAGACGTGATTATATGTATGTGTGTATGAAGATTTCTATGGCGAGAAAAAACGGCTGAGCGTGACCTATCAGTCTTTTCCTAGACTTTTGGCTCTGTCCACCCCGCTAGGGATATAGACGTGATTGTGATATGTATGTATGTATGAAGATTTCTATGGCGAGAATAAACAGCTGAGCGTGACCTATCAGTCTTCTCAAGGCTGGTGTCTACCCCGCTAGGGATATAGACGTGATTATATGTATGTATGTATTGAGATTTCAATGGCGAGAAAAAACAGCTGCGCGTGACCTATCAGTCTTTTCAAGACTGGTGTCCACCCCGCTAGGGATATAGACGTGATTATATGCATGGTTCCGGTTCCGGTTGTTGAATAGTAAACACCATCCGTCAAGTGTCCGCAAAAATAAAGTGAATATTCGTATTAAAAGTACTACCGAATTAACTGCTGTCTGAAAACGAGAACAATAAGTGACAACGAACATATCAGTTATTAAAAACAGTGGGAATATTAAAAAACAAGAACGTTATAACACATTATTTCAGTGTGAAATTTTTGAGGTTATAATTTAAATAATTGAACAACGACTACAAAAGTGACAGTTGACGACAGTGACATTGACATTAAGTGGAGCACAATAGATCAACCACAACTTCCAAGACGTTCAAGTGTTGCCATTGCACAAAGCGAAAAATACCAACTATGGAGGGTCAATTTAAAATACTCTTTGATCAAATGAAGCTTGAAATGGAAAACCAAACACATATTATATTTGAGAAAATTAACAAGAAGCTAGAACCATTGATAGAAGAAAATAAAATCATGAAAAATAAAATAGAAAGATTAGAGAAAAGGATCGATTATTTCGAGAAGGAAAAGAAAAAGAATAATATCCTTCTTTTCGGTTTACAAGAAAAAGAGAATTCTTCACAAGAGCTACTACAAGAAATACAAAAAAATATTGAAAATCATTTAAAAATTACTTTGGAGGCAAACGATGTTTCAACAATCTATCGTATCGGTACCCAGACAGCAAATAAAATAAGACCTGTTCTTATTGTTTTCAACAACAGCTGGAAAAGATTACAGATACTAAAAATGAAAAAGAGCCTAAAAGGTATTTACGTCACTGAAGATTTTCCAAAGGGAGTGCTAGAAAAAAGGAGGGAATTGAAACCAAAACTTATAGAAGAACGTGCGAAAGGAAATATTGCATACATAAAATATGATCAACTGATAGTGCGAGAAGGAAATCTTAGCAAAGAAAAAAGAAAAAGAGACCAATCCAGCTCGCCCGAAAACCAAATTACAGCTAAGAAATCAACAAATAAATCAACGAAAGAGATTAGAAGGAACGCATATGATCTGATGAGACCCAGATCAAACTCATTTTCCCAAATTCGCAACAATTCAAACCAATCCAAGTAGCAATCACAAATTAGCAACCAGAAGCGGAACAACCCCAATCCGGCTGGTCCCCGTGGGGTTGACAGACCACTACCCCCCAGAAATGCATCTTTTAACAAAATCAAGAATAAAAGAAAAATATATCTCGCAACTTTAAATGTTAGAACGTTAATGTCTGATGACAAATTACAAGAACTTGAGGAAGCCATAAGTCATATAAATTGGGATATTATCGGTCTTAGTGAAGTAAGAAGACTTGGTAAAGAGATAAGGGAATACAAGGAATATGTTTTTTGTTTCTACGGAGAAAAGAGAGGTTCACATGGAACGGGGTTTTTAATAAAAAAATATCTGAAAGACAAAATTATAAGTTTTAATGGAATATCAAATAGAATTGCAGTGCTTAAAATACAGCTGCCAGAATTTAAACAACCGTTCACTATTATCCAAATATATGCACCCACAGAAATAGATTCAAAAGAGGCAAAAGACATATTTTATAAAGATCTGACACAATTAATACAAAATACGACTAGAAATATTATCCTTATGGGAGACTTTAATGCCCAAGTTGGCAGCAAAACAAACAAGGATGAATTTGTGTTAGGAAACTACAGTAGTGCTGGTGACAGAAACAAGAATGAAAATGGACAAAGACTTGTCGATTTAGCTTTTGCAAATAATCTTAAAATAATGAATAGTTTCTTCAAAAAGAAAAACTCAAGAAAATGGACATGGATGTCTCCGCGCAAAGATAAAAATGAAATCGATTTCATACTAACAAGAGACAAACGTATATTTAGCGACATTGACGTTGTTAACAATTTAAATTTCAGTACAGACCATAGAATGGTTAGAGGTACTATATTACTCAGAAAAAACAAATCAAGAAAACATATTACCTCCTGCAACACGAACAAAATTACAAGATCATCATTGGAACAAAATGTACTTAATGACCTAAAACTTGCATTACATGACCTCGAAAAGCATGACACATTACAAAAAAGATATGATTCTCTGGAAACAAACCTAATTAACTTAAATAAAATTAATACAATAAGAGAAAAGAAAAACAAAATAGGTGAAGAGGCCCTAAAGCTTATGGAGGTAAGGAAAGAATTGTTGAAGGACCGTAAACAAAACTTCACAACCATCTCAACCCTCAGCAAAAATATAAGAACGGCAATAAGAAAACATAAAAAGGAGGAGAGACTGGAGATACTAAATGAACAAATAGAAAAGACAGGAGGTCTTAAGAAAGGTCTGAAACAATTAAGAGAATACACGCAATGGATACCCAACATGAAAACCAAAAACAAAAATAAATCTACCATAAAAAGATCATCTATAGCAAAAATAGCGACTGAATTTTATAAAGACTTGTATAGCCAGATAGACTTTACAGAAATCAGAAAGAAAAAATACCAGAGCTCTGAAGAAAAAATACTTTGCATACTAGAAAGCGAAACAATTAAAGCTATAAGATCATTAAAAAATGATAAAGCCCCTGGTGATGACAAGATCTCTAGTGAACTATTAAAAGAATCCCTCCCAGTTACATCCAAACACACAACGAATTTATTCAATGAAATATTAGAAACTAAGCAAATACCAACTCAATGGGCTAAATCGACAATAATTTTACTCCATAAAAAAGGTGATAAAAACGATATTAACAACTACAGACCTATATGTTTAATGTCTAATTTATATAAGGCCTTTTCTAAAGTCATTCTTGGCCGAATTACGAAACAACTAGAAGAAAATCAACCAAGAGAACAGGCAGGATTTCGCTCTGATTATTCAACCATAGATCATATACATGTGGTAAAACAAGTTATGGAAAAACTTAATGAGTACGGCAAACATTACTACATAGCATTCATCGATTACAGGAAGGCCTTCGACTCCATAAATCACAATTATATTTGGGAAGCACTGCAGAATCAAGGAGTACACATGACATACATAGAAATTATTAAGGAAATTTACAAAAACAGTACAGCACAGGTCCAACTAGAAAAACAAGGAGAAGAATTCAGTATTCGAAGAGGAGTAAAGCAAGGCGATCCACTCTCCCCAAAATTATTCACGGCTGTATTAGAAGAAATATTTAGGAAGTTAGACTGGGAAAATTTTGGAATAAACATTAATGGCGTTAATTTAAATCATTTGAGATTTGCAGATGACATCGTGCTATTTGCAGAGAAACCAGATATATTGCAAAATATGATACAGCAACTAGATCAAGAGAGTAGAAGCGCGGGTCTTTATATGAATTCTGCGAAAACAAAATTGATGACAAATGCGGTAAGAGATACCATAACACTAGGGAAAGATACCATCGAATATGTAGATGAATACATATACTTAGGTCAATTAATATCTATCAATGATCAATATACAAAGGAAATCAGCAGAAGAATAAGTACAGCTTGGAAACGTTACTGGTCGTTAAAGGAAATTTTCAAAAATAAAACCATCCAACTCTCAACAAAAAGCAAGCTTTATAATACGTGCATTCTCCCATGCCTCACTTACGGGTGTCAAACATGGCCCACAACTATGAAAAACAATCAGAAACTAGCAGTTTGTCAACGCAACATGGAGAGAAGCATGTTGAACATAAGATTGCGGGATAGATGGGAAAACACGAAAATAAGAAAAAGAACTAAATTAAACGATGTTATACAAAAAATAAGAAAACTGAAATGGAACTGGACCGGTCATATCTTGAGAACAAATAAAGAAAAATGGACCAAGGATTTAATGGAATGGTACCCTAGGAACGGCAAAAGGCAAAAAGGACGCCAAATCAAGAGATGGTCAGACGATCTACCTAAAGGATGGAGAAGGTCAGCTAGAAATAGAGATGAGTGGAAGGCGATGGGGGAGGCCTATGTCAATGGACAACCTGACCAACAACTGGTTGCTGATGCATGAAGAACACACACTTCATTCCAAATCAGCTTATTCTGTGTAATGAAATAACAATGTACAAAGTCAGCGAATAAAGGCTATTTATTATTATTATTATATGCATGTATTGAGATTTCTATGGCGAGAAATGGCGAGAAATCGCCATCTCAAAATGCAAATATAAAATATATACGAGTATTTTTATTTAAAGATGGCTATTTCATGGATTGGATTGGAC
The DNA here is from genome assembly GCF_032362555.1 of Amyelois transitella. Classification (NCBI taxonomy): domain Eukaryota; kingdom Metazoa; phylum Arthropoda; class Insecta; order Lepidoptera; family Pyralidae; genus Amyelois; species Amyelois transitella. Next base: position 3,606,730 of record NC_083533.1, read on the forward strand.
CGTAAAGCTGAACATGGCCATTCAGTCTTTTCAAGACTGTTGGCCCTGTCTACCCCGCAAGGGATACAGACGTGATTATATGTATTAATGTTATTTTCAAAACTGCTGCTTTTCGGGACACTATCTATTAACATATAAAATAACCCACAATGTAATTCAGTGGTCCTAATCTTTCTTTTTTTATTCATGCCGGGAACCACACGGCACAATTTTTTTTTTTAATTAACATCACAAATAACATAGCAACTTACCAGCCAACGTGTTTTCCAATATGGCTCTGTACTTGTTGTGCGCGTGATTCAATTTCTCCGACACGGGGGAATTGTCCTCCAGCGGGAACTGTCCCTTGTAAGGTTGGGCGGTGGTCACTAGGGAGGGGTCGTCCAACTCTGTAAAAAAATAATAATTATATATTAATTTAACAATTTATATGCTCATATAATCGTACTTGGGGATTCTTATTCTTTTTTAATGCTTTCTTTTTAAGTCGATGGGTAAGCAACCTGTCACCATTTGAATCTCAATTCTATCATTAAGCCAAACAGCTGAACGTAAGCCACGTTCAGCTGTCAGTCATTTTTAAGACTGCGGGCTCTGTCTACCCTGCAAGGGATATAGACGTGACTAAACGTATGTCTATATTACATTTTATATTGACAGCTAAACATGGCCTCTCAGTATTTTCAAGACTGCTGGCTCTGTCTGCTATATCTATTCCTTGTTTAAAGTCATTTATTTGCGTCAAACCATTGGTTGACCTCAAATTTTGTGAGAGCAAAATATATGACAATTATAAAAAAAAAAAAAATATTATATATATAGTCTATATAACATACTTATCCTCTCCAGAGTGGTGAGGATGAAACCGGGACTAAAGTCAGGCGGAAAAATATACATACATACATACAGATAAAATAGGTTGAATGAATAATATGAAAGTAATAATAGTAATGTTAATTAATATAAATATATAAATAAATATAAATATATACGGGACAAATTACACTGATTGAGTTAGCCTCGAAGTAAGTTCGAAACTTGTGTTACGAGATACTAACTCAACGATACTATATTTTATAATAAATACTTATATAGATAAACATCCAAGACCCAGGACAATCAGAAAAAGTTCTTTTCTCATCATGCCCTGACCGGGATTCGAACCCGGGACCTCCGGTGTCACAGACAAGCGTACTACCGCTGAGCCACAGAGGCCGTTAAGTAATTAGCTTACCTAGTGTTCCTATAAGCGAGCCCATGTCCAGCACAGCTCCAGGGCGGAGGTTCCACGTGACCTTGCCTGACTCAGGGGCGGACAGGGTCATCACCATTTTCATAACCTGTTCACAAATAAAATTAATAAAATAGAATTTTCAGTGTGTCAAATCGGTCCAAATTTTCATATAGACATAACATACTATACATATGTATTATATATAATCACTACATAGTATAAAACAAAGTCGCTATTTTAGTCTGTTTGTCTGTATGCTTAAATCTTTAAAATTTAATTTTGATGCGGTTTTTTGTAACAGGTAGAGTGGTTCAAGAGGAAGGTTTTTATGTACAAGAACATTTATAATTTTGCACCCGTGCGAAGCCGGGGTGGGTCGCTAGACATATATATATTCCGCAGGGTAGGCAGAGCCAACAGTCCTGAAAAGACTGAACGGCCATACTCATCTGTATTCAAAAGTGACGTGTGGTTACGGAACTTTACAATAGGACCACAATCTGTCTCATGGATGTCGTAAAAGGCGACCAAGGGATAGGCTTACAAACTTGGGATTCTTTTTTAGGCGATGGGCAAGCAACCTGTCACTATTTGAATCTCAATTTTATTTTAAAGCCCAATAGCTGAACGTGGCCTATCAGTCTTTACTAGACTGTTGGCTCTGTCTACCCCGCAAGGGATATAGACGTGACCATATATATGTATGTATGTAGATTCCCCGCTGCTATTGGCTGAGCGCATCATCTTCTTGGCTATGAATAAACACACTTCATGTACTTAACATTTAATATGTATACTATATATAAGTACTACATACAATATGTTAGTTGGATGTGTCACATTAGTGACATCTCCTCCAGCCTTTTAGATACCGCTGGCTCTATCTACCCCGCAAGGAATATGATCATTATGATTCATACGGCCTCTGTGGCGCAGCGGTAGTACGCTTGTCTGTGACACCGGAAGTCGCAGGTTCGAATCCCGGCCAGGGCATGATGAGAACCGAACTTTTTCTAATTGGCCTGGGTCTTGGACGTTTATCTATATAAGTATTTATTATAAAATATAGTATCGTTGAGTTAGTATCTCGTAACACAAGTCTCGAACTCACTTCGAGGCTAACTCAATCTGTGTAATTTGTCCCGTATATATTTATTTATACTAACCTCGATTTCAGCGTACGGCTGCCCCTTGTCAACATGGCCGCCATCTTCGATGAGAGTATTGATGAGTTTCCCGGCAGATGGCGCTCTCAGTTTGGACGGATCCTTCTCCTTCTCAAACACCACGGTCTGATTACCAATCACGATTCGGTATTTGTCCACTTCGTCTTTCAAATACGTGGTGTAGGAAGCACCGTCTATCGACAGCAGGATACCTGGGAATTTTATTTGTAAAGATTAGAAGACGGCCTCTGTGGCGCAGCGGTAGTGCGCTTGTCTGTGACACCGGAGGTCCCGGGTACGAATCCCGGTCAGGGCGTGATGAGAAACAAATTTTCTCTAATTGGCCCGGGCCTTGGATGTTTATCTTTATAAGTATTTACATACATACATACATACATAAAATCACGCCTCTTTCCCGGAGGGGTAGGCAGAGACTACCTCTTTCCACTTGCCACGATCTCTGCATACTTCTTTCGCTTCGACCACATTCATAACTCTCTTCATACAAGCTCGGCGGTTTCGGGTATAAGTATTTATTATAAAATATAGTATCGTTGAGTTAGTATCTCGTAATACAAGTCTCGAACTTACTTCAGGGCTAACTCAATCACTGTAATTTGTCCCGTATATATTTATTTATTTATTTATAATATTTTGTGCCGTGTGGTTCCCGGCATTATTTATAAAATTAGTTAGAAGACCTAGACGAACGTTTCTTGATCAAATTAAGGACGTCCTGGTAAAGGGTCAGGTCAAAAATACCCGAAACCGCCGAGCTTGCATGAAGAGAGTTATGAATGTGGATGAAGCGAAGGAAGTGTGCAGAGATCGTGGCAAGTGGAAACAGGTAGTCTCTGCCTACCCCTCCGGGAAAGAGGCGTCATTTTATGTATGTATCTCAATATATTGTTGTAATAATAATAATAAATAACACTCGCCTGTTCGCTTGAAAGTTGTGTTCACCTATAATTGGGTTGCATGCTAGCACATAAATTGAATTTTACTCCTAAATTTATATTATGTAACCTGTTGGTGTACCTAAATAAATAAATGTATGTTATATTAGTAGGTTAATCAGTAAGTCAGTCACTCACCGCCGTCAGTCAGCTTGTGCACCTCCATCTCCTTGAAGCTGCCGTTCATGGCGAGGAAGTACGAAGTTGGACCAGACTTGGTCGCTTGCACCTTGTACTTGTGCCCGCTGTGTATGAGCTCCACGTCCACACAGTTGGATAGCTGGCCAGAGCCTTGTATTTGACCCCTGGTGAAAATTGTACAAACCAATTAATTATAACAATGTATTTTATCTCTTTTTAAGAGTTAGATTACTTAGATTACTACACTTAGATTTAAGAGATCTATATTTGTAAATTGACGTCCTATGAAAATGCTGCAGTGTAGTTTGTTCCGCCGCTTCTTCTACACATGCGCTTTGGAAGCGGTAGTAGTTATAATTAGATTTAAGTTATGTGACGTCAATAAGTGATACCTTGTATCCAATTTTGAAAATAAATCTATTCTATTCTATTCTATTCTTTTATGTAGGGTAAGGCTTATAAACTTGGGATTCTTTTTTTTAGGCGATGGGCTAGCAACCTGTCATTATATATATATGAATCTCAATTCTATCATTAAGCCTAACAGCTGAACGTGGCCTATCAGTATTTTCAAAGACTGTTGGTTCTGTCTATGCCGCAAGTGATATAGACGTGATTATATGTATGTATGTATTCTCTCGCTCACATTTCTATTGCTAGTTAGGATAATTGTGCAGTTGACGTTATCGAAGAAAATGCTGCAGCGCAATTTGTTACTGCTTCATTTGCACTGACGTTTTGGATAGAGCAGTAAACATTAAGTAATTTAAGCGCTTAACGCAAATGAATAGGAGAAGCGTCAAAACAAACTACACTGCAGCATTTTCACCGGACGTCCATCTACGAATATCTTGAATCTAAATCGTGAACGAATGCACATTGTCTACATTAAAAGGTTCATTAACAATCTCAATACGTAAAAGCTGACCCCCCGTATTGTCCCTGTAGGAAGTATGATTATAAAAGTTATTTATTCCCACAGAAGAAAGAAAGAGAAAAGTGGAGAAAATAATCAGTTTAAAATAATTACATATATCCTACTACTATTACAAAGGCGAAAGTTTGTATGGATGTATGGATGTTTGTTACTCTTTCACGCAAAATCTACTGAACCGATTACCATGAAATTTGGTATGTAGGTAGCTGAAGACCCAGAATAACACATAGGCTACTTTTTATCCCAGAGTTCCCGCGGGATTGATAGGGTTTCCATGCGGACGAAGTCGCGGGCGGCCTCTAGTTATGAACATAAAAATTGAGAAGCTTTTACAATAAAAAAATATTTTATTGTTTACCAAGAAGGTTGCCTACATCCCCCTTGGAGAGAAGTGGGGTGGGGTGGGGGGAGTGAGAAACTTACTTCTCCAAAGCGCTCTTGAACTCCTGGAAATGCGCCGTGATGATGTTGTCGGCTATGAGGATTGAGCCGCAGATTACTCCAAGCATTATATCGGGTTTCTCCGACTGCATCTGTTGGAAATCACATATATTAAAGCCTTCCTCGATAAATGGTATATGCAACACAAAAAGAATTTTTCAATTCGAACCAGTTCTTTCTGAGATTAGCGCTTTCAAACAAACAAACAAACTCTTCAGCATGTTGAAAAAGAGATGGAGTGACTCTATTCTTTTTTTGTATTGGTGCCGGTAACCACACGGCGGCATTTGTATTTTGATGTTTAAATAAATAAATATATAAATACAATATATAGTGACGTGTGGTTACCGGCACCATTACAAAAAATAATAGGACCACTCCATCTCTTTGCCACGGATGTCGTAAAAGGCGACTAAGGGATAGGCTTATAAACTTGAGATTCCACTTTCAGGCGACGGGCTAGCAACCTGTCACTATTTGAATCTCAATTATATCGTTAAGCCAAATAGCTGAACGTGGCCCATCAGTCTTTTCAAGACTGGTAACTCTGTCTACCCCGCTAGGGATATACACGTGATCATATGTATGTATGTATATAAATATAACACATACATAAAATCACGCCTCTTTTCCGGAGAGACTACCTCTTTAAATCCTACTACTATTATAAAGGCGAAAGTTTGTATGGATGTATGGATGTTTGTTACTCTTTCACGCAAAAACTACGGAACCGATTACCATGAAATTTGGTATGTAGGTAGCTGAAGACCCAGAATAACACATAGGCTACTTTTTATCCCAGAGTTCCCGCGGGATTGATAGGGTTTCCATGCGGACGAAGTCGCGGGCGGCCTCTAGTAAATATATATATATAAACATAACACACCCTCTCAGCAATGAGGGCGTCCAGCCAACTGGTGTCGATGTTGTTCTCTTGGAAGGCGGTCGTCTCCAGCAAAGTGATGAGGTACTCCACAGTGGTCCTGAAGTCGCCACGGATGGACAACTCTTTGAGGGCTATCACCAGGTTTCTGGCAGAGAGAGAGAACAGTCAGTTAGTAAGTTAAAAAAAAACCACACAACATAAATCTTGCCGTGCCACGCGGACGAAGTCGCGGGCACAGCTAGTTTATTATTCATATAATATAATGTATGTACAAAACATTATTTGCGGAAAATAACCAACCATACAAATCAATGTCAACTACATACATACATACTAACATACATACACATATGCCTTGGTATCGTGAATGTTAAAGAAAACTGTATGTAGTGAATTAATCTAGCTGTTGCCCGCGACTTCGTTTGCTGTAAACAGAATCTCTTTAATCAGCGTATTTCCCGGCACCAATAGAAAAAAAATAGGACCACTCCATCTCTTTCCCATGGATGTCGTAAAAGGAGACTAAGGTATAGGCTTATAAACTTTAGATTCTTCGTTTAGGCGATGGGCTAGCAACCTGTCACTATTTCAATCTTAATTCTATCTTAAAGCCAAATATCTGAACTTGGCCATTCAGTGTTTTCAAGACTGTTGGCTCTGTCTACCCCGCAAGGGGTCGTAAATCACGCCTCTTTCCCGGCGGGGTAGGCAGAGATCACATCTTCCAATTGCCACGATCCCTGCACACTTCTTTCGCTTCATCCACATTCATAACTCTCTTTGTGCAAGCTCGTCAGTTTCGGGTACTCTTGATCAGAGCTTTTGCTAGAAATTCTCCGATTTGATCAAGGTAATGAAATAAACAAATTAATTATTTATAAAAAATTTACAATATCGATGATGCAAACACGCTTCATTACACAGAAGAAAGTGACTGAAAGCCAGGAGGGAGAAGAATAAGTCATAGGTTTTGTAAATTGATGAAAATGCTGCAGTGTAGTTTTTTCCGCCGCTTCTTCTACACACGCGCTCTGGAAGCGGTAGTGGTTATAATTAGATTTAAGTGATGTGACGTCAATAAGGGATACCTTGTATCCAATTTTAAAAAATAAATCTATTCTATTCTTAAAATCCACGAAACAAAATGTCTCCAGCTATCTCGCTCACTCTACATCTAACTCACTCTCTCGCTTGCTCCCTGGTCTCGCCCCAAGAGAAGCAGTGGCCGAACTGGGAGTCGGCAAACTCGTGGAGCCCCCCCGAAGCGGCCACGCTGAAGTATCCCCACACGTTCTTCGAGGAGCGGAAGTTCAGCTCTTGAACAGTGCCCGAGGACGGTTTGAATCCTGTTGGGAGAGACGAGTTTTATTTTTTATTTTTTTTTGAACAAATTACACAGATTAACAAAAATATAATATAAAATTAATGTAACGAGATACTCAACTCAACGATAATAAATACTTGTAGGTATAGATAAACATCCAAGGCCCAGGCCAATCAGAAAAAGTTCTTTTCTCATCATGCCCTGGCCGGGATTCGAACCCGGGACCTCCGGTGTCACAGACAAGCGTACTACCGCTGCGCCACAAAGGCCATCAAACAATCATTGGCGGTTAAAAATTAACTAAGTGATTTATTGATCGCTACATAATATTAGATATAAATAACCCTTATTTTCTCTTGTCTAACTGCAATTTTATTTACCAAGGGCGACTTTGTTTGAAAATTGAACGATTGAAACAATGAACGATTGAATGAATGAACGACTGCATGAATGAACGACTGAATGAATAAACAACTGCATAAATGAACGACTGAATGAATGAACAACTGCATGAATGAACGACTGAACGAACGAATGAATGAATGAATGAATGAACGACTGAATGAACGATCGACTGAATGAATGAACGAGTGAATAAATTACCTTCATCGGGGTTCTCCGACGTGATCCTGGCGGCGATGACGTGCCCCCACGGAGACGGCCTCTGCTTGGGCTCGTCGAAGTCAATCTGGGTCATTCCCCAGGGCGACTCCCCGTACAGTAGGCGGATGTCCTTGATGTTGTACAAGGGGAGGCCCATGGCGATCTGATGGGGAACAATCATTCAGTCAACTTATTGTCGGAAGCTAATTTTGTAATAATCTAACTGATTTATAATAATTTGTGCCGTGTGGTTGCCGACACCAATAGAAAAAAGAATAGGAACACTCCAGCTCTTTCCCATGGATGTCATAAAAGACGATTAAGGGATAGGCTTATAAACTTGAGATTCTTCTTTTAGGCGATGGGCTAGCAACCTGTCACTATTTGGATCTCAACTCAACTCAAAACATACTATATATATAATTATTTTATTTTGCATTTTGTGTGGGTGTATTAATTTAGTTTGACCCCACATAAAGTTCTCTGTCAGACCCAAAGGTTGACTGGTAGATTAATGGTTTTCGCATTAAGTCCACCAATTGGGCTTTACATTTGTATTTTGTACGAAAAAAATTGAATAAATAATGGTCTTACAAAATACCCAATATTACATACATACAGACATATGTTCACGTCTTTATCCCTCGCGGGGTAGACAGAGCCAATAGTCTTGAATAGACTGAATGGCCACGTTCAGCTATTTGGCTTAATGATAGAATTGAGATTCAAATAGTGACAGGTTGCTGGCCCGTAGCCTAATAAAGAATCCCAAAGTACCCAATATTTATTACTACATTTCCACTTATATTAAACACCATAGAAATTACAGACCACCAAGATTTTCTGAGTAGACTAAGGTCTCAGTAGACCAAGGTCTCCTCAGTAGACCAAGGTCTCCTCAGTAGACCAAGGTCTCAGTAGACCAAGGTCTCAGTAGACCAAGGACTTCTCAGTATACTCAAGATATACCTGCATTACATTTCTGTATGCTATATTTTCTGTAATACATTTTTAAAAGATCAAGGTTTTCCGAGTAGACTAAAGGTCTTTCGAGTAGACCAAACCCTTTCCTTACCTGCAACTGAGCAGCGGGCAGATTGACATCGGCAACCATCTCGGTGCAAGGATGTTCCACTTGCAGACGGGGGTTCAGCTCCAGGAAGTAGTACGTGTCGGAGGCAGGCTCGTACAAGTACTCCACAGTTCCCGCGCTGACGTAACCCACCATTTTAGCTAGACGGACGGCGGCCTAGTAAAAGAAATAGAATGAAATTTTGTAACGGTAAGTTACTTTATACCCCTGTGTAACTCTTTACTACTAAGTTAGTATAACTCTTTAGATACTGAGTAAAGTTGTTTAAAGTGATAACATAAACGTTACGACTCGCATATCCATGTTATCGAAAAACAGTGCTTTTATTCTGATTTCGATGTCCTCCTTGCCTTTCACCAGTATAATGTCTCCCGGTTTTACCTCAAATTACTTAGACCCCGGGTTCTGAAGCAACACCATGCCTGTCTTGGAGAGCATTTGGGGTTAAAAAGGTCTTTAGCGCTTACCTTCACCATCTCAATAAATGCGGTCAGGTTTAGCGACAGCGACCGGTGCTATCTCGATGATCTTATGATGTTTGGGTGACGGGTGTAAGACAAGACTTTAGAAACCATCTTTTTATCTACATCTGGTTTGAGTTAATTTAAAGACGATTCTTCTCCATAATTAACGCGGGGTAAATCGTTGCTGTGTTGTCACATCGGACAATTTGGATTTTTCTAAGTCAGTTGGGTCTAAATACTCATTTAAGCGTAATATATGTCAGAATGTATGTATGTTTTCCCATTATTCACTTACCTTCTCCATCTCAATAAAGACGTCAGGTTTAGCGACGGCGGCGGGAGCTTCCTCGATGATCTTCTGATGGCGACGCTGGATGGAACAGTCGCGACCGAATAATGATATCGCGTTGCCTGCAAGATTTGTTACATTTTAACAAGCTAATTTATATTTCTCTATTTCAAATACACAAGAATCTACAGTAAGTATATTTTGTGATATAAACTTAACGATACTATAGGCATTTTTTGTTAAACATATAGCATCCCGCGGCTCTGTCCAGATAATCTCTCTGTTTTCGAACTCCAATAACAACTTTAAAAACTCCTACGGAAGGTAAGAACGCTCCCTAAGGAACATACCTACACTAAATTTCATCTAGAAGTTTTAGTAGGTACCGTGAAGTTACTGCTGTGCATTTTTTGTTAGTCTGTTACTCTAAAACGCAACATAAAATTCAAAATTTTTATTTTTACTAGGGACATTTCAACATTACTTTATAATTGTCATATTTTTTTGGTTTTTCATAACATTGGTTGACGTCAAATAAATTACTTAAAACTAAGTTTACTGCCGCTTCCAAAGCATTGCAAACAACCTGCACTGCAACCTTTTCTTCAATAACGTCAACTTCACAATTATCCAAACTTAGAATAGAAATGTGGACAAGATTAATATTGACTTTATAAATAAATACCTATGTGAATATCTCTAGATGAATCATAACAGTTATAAAGTTTTACAACTCACCATATTGATCTGCCAACAGCTGGACCTCCAAATGTCTAGCAGACCTCGCGAGTTTCATCACGAAAATGGGCGACCCGGGCACTTCGGCTTGCACCTGGTCAACGAATCAATCAATCAATCAAAGTTCATTTAACTTCAAATTTTTTAACAGCAGTCATAATTTAAAATACGCTTAGTACATCAATCGGACCATAAAACTTTAGAAAATTATTTGAATACTAACTGACGGTGAGCAAAAACATCGTGAGGAAACCTGCACAATCAGGTAACAGGATGTGTTACCATGATCGATCCAATACGGGTTAGTTTCCCCTGCAATGGCTAAGAAAGTCAGACGGGAGTCGCTTCGTGTAAAAACCTGACTCACCCAAAGGCACACCCCGGGCTCCTCTCCAGAGCGGTGAGGATGCGACCGGGACTAAAGCCAGACGGACGAGGAGTAAAAGTTTAGAAGAAGAATTAATTCCATACATTTCGTTAAATTGTATTAATAAACTAGCTGTGCCCGCGACTCCGTCCGCGTGGAGTACTTATTTTCGGTATCTTTGAACCCCTTAAGGCTGAATAATTTCCATACATTATTTCTTCGCTCCTAATAGTTACAGCGTGATGTTTATATAGCCTAAAGCCTTCCTCGATAAATGGTCTATTCAACACAAAAATAATTTTTCAATTCAAACTAGTAGTTCCTGAGATTAACGTGTTCAAACAAACAAAGTCTTCAGCTTTATAATATTAGTATAGAAGTATAGATACAAATGTGTACTTGGTTTTATTTTTCTATTTTGTGAGTGATATGTTTAATTTTTGTGTGATTCTGGTGCTGGAATTTAAACTTGCCTGTCTGAACATGTTGTTGAAATCGTCTGGGTTCTCCACCTTCCTGATGCCTTTACCGCCGCCGCCTTCAGACGCCTTGATCATCACGGGGAACCCTAAACATGAGTTTTATATATAAAAAAAAAACTGTGGATAATTTTTTCTATACCTAGCGCATGACAAAAACCTCATTGTCTTATACTTACATATAACCACGTCTATTTCCCTATAAAATCCTGTATAAAAATAGTATAAATATAGCGTTACGTGAGGTTAACGATAGCGTAACGATAGCATAACGATAGCGTAACGATAGCATAACGATAGCATAACGATAGCATAACGATAGCGTAACGATAGTGTAAGAATAGTCTATAAAGAGATTCTCCTTAGAGAAAGCATGACTTTAAGTATATATTCCTTTCGGTAATAAAGTATCAAACCTGTATGTGATGCAATTTACGATTCTATTAGCACCTTGTGTTAAATTTAACATCTGTTACAATGGGACTGACATGTCTTAATGACAAAAGTCCATTATTTAAATAAAGATTTTAAAAAATATAAAGAAAAACTCACCTATTTTATTGGCAGCTTGCAAGCCTTGCTCGGGACTAGTCACACAGCCTTTAGCGAAAAGTTCCGATGAGATCTTAATTTTCTTCGTGTTGTATTCAGCTTTCAATTCTGGAAGAATGATAAATAAAAAAAATTTAAATCATAATCTAGTTAGCTCCCACGGAAATGCATAGATTAGACCTAAGATACTTAAATCGATGTCGATATTTATAATTAATGTAAGGAAAGAAAGAAAGGATTAATTTCTTTATATTACTAGCTGTCCCGGCAAACGTTGTTTTGCCATATAAATCACTTTTAAGTAATTTCTAGTTAAAACAAATGTTAAGTGTGGAACAACCCTTAACACTTAGGGGTATGAGAAAAAGATTTTAGCCGATTCTCAGACCTACTGAATATGCATGCAAAATTTGGTTAAAATCGGTAAAGCCGTTTCGGAGGAGTACGGAGACAAACATTGTGACACGAGAATTTTATATATAAGATTTATATAATACATACATATAATCACGTTAAATTTTCTTTGCGGGGTAGACAGAGCCAGCAGTCTTGAAAAGACTGAATGGCCACATTCAGCTGTTTGGCTTAATGATAGAATTGAGATTCAAATAGTGACGGGTTGCTAGCCCATCACCTAAAAAAGCATCCCAAGTTTGTAAATAATAATAAATAAATACAAATATACACGGGACAAATTACACCAATTGAGTTAGCCTCGAGGTAATTTCGAGACTTTTGTTACGAGATACTAACACAACGATACTATATTTTATAATATATACTTATATAGATAAACATCCAAGACCCAGGCCAATCAGAGAAAGTTCTTTTCTCATCATGCCCTGACCAGGATTCGAACCCGGGACCTCCGGTGTCACAGACAAGCGTACTACCACTGCGCCACAGAGACCGTCAAAGCCTATCCCAATTTTCAGATACCAATATTAGTTTGTAGGCAACCTTCTGTTTGTTATTGATATGTAAAAAAAAGAATTTTAATTGTCAATATTCTTAATTTATACGTTGAATAATATAGACATTTTAAACTGATTATATTCTCTCCTCATTTCTCCTTCTATCTTCTGTAGTAAATAAATAACTTAATAACTATACTTCCTACAACATACATACATAAAATCACGCCTCTTTCCCGGAGGGGTAGGCAGAGACTACATCTTTCCACTTGCCACGATCTCTGCATACTTCCTTCGCTTCATCCACATTCATAACTCTCTACAAGTTAATACAAAGACCAATATGAATGAAGTCAACATGGATGTCGTAAAAGGCGACTAAGGGATAGGCTTACAAACTTGGGATTCTTTTTTAGGCGACAGGCTAGCAACCTGTCACTATTTGAATCTCAATTCTATCATTAAGCCAAATAGCTGAACGTGGCCTTTCAGTCTTTTCAAGACTGTTGGCTCTGTCTACCCCGTAAGGGATATAGACGTGATGATATGTATGTATGTATGTTATATGAATGAAGAATTGAAAACACGATACTTACCGCTGCCACTCCAAGGCAATGTTGGTATATTAGCGGTCTGGGCTACAATGGACGAGGCGATCTTGTCACCCAGAGCCCACATGGCCTTCTCCGGAGGTCCAATGAACACCACCCCGGCTCTGTGGAGCAGCTCCGGCAGCTTGGGGTTCTCTGATGCGTGGCCCCAGCCCGCCCAGACAGCCTGGGAAGAAATAGTAATAATTTTGATTCAAAGCTTATAGCTCAATTTACTTGTACTTCTTCATACATACATATGTATGTCATATGTGTATGTCACGTCTATATCTCTTGTGGGCTAGCAGAGATAACAGTCTTGAAAATACTGATAGGCCACGTTCAGCTGTTTGGCTTAATGATAGAATTGAGATTCAAATAGTGACGGGTTGCTAGCCCATTGCCTAAACGAAGAATCCCAAGTTTCTATGCCTTCTTCATAATACTACTTATTCATAATACTAGTTTAATTCCGCGCCGTTCCCGGCAATTTAGATTAAGATCGCTCCATTTCATTTTACATGAATGTCGTAAAAAGACGACTAAGGGGAAGGTTAATCAACTAACTTCTTCTTAAATAGTCATTGGTACATGGCCGAGGCGGTATTTGAACCTGTGCTTTTCTGCGTATCACGCATTTTAACCAGGCACATTACCAATTCGACCACCGGTTTGCCTGTTTCTCGCTGTTTCTCACCATTTTGTTGTACACCTTCTTAACACTAACCTGCACTTGGGTTCGTATCGCGATGTCCACAATAAGCTCCACGTTCGCGTAATTGTTGTTGTTGGACCCGCCAGGAACCGGAACATAGTGGTCCGCCATCTTGATGTACTCCGCGTTCGCTTTCAGGTCTTCCGGGGTCACCTGATGAAAGAATTTTTTAATAATATTATAAAAGACATCGATAAATAAATACGGAAAAAATTACACAGATTGATTTAGCCTCGAAGTAAGTTCGATACTTGTTACGAGATACTAACTCAACAATACTATACTTTTAAATAAAAATTTATATAGATAAACAGCCAATCAGAAAAAGTTCTTCTCTTATAATGCCCTGGCCAGGATTCGAACCCGGGTCATTTGGCGTCACAGACAAGCATTCCACCGCTGCACCACAGACTTGCACCAAATTATAATTACTCTCCATACTATTACATACATATACTGTCGATTTTATTAAATAAATTAACATCATCTTGCAAAAACAAAGATAGTACATTAAACCTACCATAACAACGAAGCGTACGGCCCGCTCGTTCTTGAACATCTCGTAGGACCATCTTCTTATGGATCGCATGCATTTCACCGCGCCAATACCGTTGTTCGCTATCAACACCTGGAATTAAAAAAAAAAACTATTGATTTACAAAAATATTATAGGATAGGGGTAGGCTCCGCACTTGTGCATTGTTTTTTTTTTAATTTACAGGACAAATTACACTGATTGAGTTAGCCTCGAAGTAAGTTCGAGACTTGTGTTACAAGATACTGACTCACTATATTTTATAATAAATACTTATGAAGACAAACATCCAAGACCCAGGCCAAACAGAAAGTATTTTATGTCTTTTTATGTACTACTAAAAAGTTGTTATGTACAATAAAGTATTACCAAACAGACAAACAATTATTATTATTTTAAAATTGTTATAATATTTATGTGAAGGATTCTTTTTTGGATGATGGGCTATGGGCTAGCAACCTGTCAAAAAAATTGAATCTCGACCGTCTACCCCGCAAGGGATATAGAGTTCATTATATAGTGTGCCTTTTTGGCTTCAATTGGATATGATTGTGGGATAGACAGAGCCAACAGTATTGAAAAGACTGAAAGGCAACGTTCAGCTGTTCAGATTTATTCAATAAGTAAGAAATGTTAATTAATTAATTATAAATACTCCATTTTATTAAAACTCAATTACAAGTAATAAAGTTTCAAACACAGACAACAGCTTTTCAAATAATTTTTGTTATAATCTGTTAAGTATTAGTGTCTTAATAAATAAAATATATTTATTTAGTTTAACCCCACATAAAGTTCTCTGTCAGACCCAATGGTTGACTGGTAGATAATGCATCCAGCATTAAGTCCGCCAATTGTGCTATACATTTGTATTTTGTGCAATGAAGTTTAAATAAATACATACATACATATGGTCACGTCTATATCCCTTGCAGAGTAGACAGAGACAATAGTCTTGAAAAGACTGAATGGCCACGTTCAGCAATCTGGCTTAATGATAGAATTGAGATTCAAATAGTGACAGGTTGCTAGCCCATCGCCTAAAAGAAGAAACCCAAGTTTTTGAGCCTATCCCTTAGTCGCCTTTTACGACATCCATGGGAAAGAGATGGAGTGGTTCTATTCTTTTTTGTATTGATGCCGGGAACCACAGGGCATTTATTTAAATAAAATGTCAACCAACCTTATTGATGGGCTTGGTGCCCTGAAACCTCCTGACAAACTCCTCGGGCGTGGCGATGGTGAAGTCCTTCTCTTGGAACCGCTGACTGTGGATCACAGTGCCTTGGGACATAGACGGCCTGGAAACAAATTGGACAATCATCATACATTATGAAACAAACTCGTTATACACTAGCTGTGCCTGCGAATTCGTCCGCATGGAATAGTTATTTTGGGCATCATTGAAAACCTCAAGGATTAATAATTTACCCCGTTTTTTTTCACATTCTCTATTATTTCTTTGCTCTTAATAGTTGCAGCGTGATGTTATATAGCCTAAAGCCTTTCTCGATAAATGGTATATTCAACACAAAAAAATAATTTTTCAATTCGAACCAGTAGTTCCTGAGATTAGCGCATTCAAACAAACAAACAAACTATTTAGCTTTATGATATAAGTATAGATTATGAAAACAAAGATGCTTCACATTGTCAACCCAATGTATGTATACATCTTTATAATTACCCATCATATTATGGTATGGGTCATTTTAATAGATAGAAGATATGAAGTCCATTCTGATGTTCCCGGAACCATAAATGCAAAAAGCCCTTGCCAAATGAAAAGATAAATCTCATCCTGTTCAATAAAGAGGTACTCATTGCACTCATTGCCCACTGGACTGACAAAACTGAACCCTTGATTTACTTTGCTTTAGAACTTATGAATGTCATGTACTACAATTTCCATGAAAAGCGTAACATTCAAACAGGAATCATATATATTAGGCAACCATATCACAATTCTAAGAAGCCAATAGAATTTACGCAATAAAAAATACAAAAAAACTACCTGCAACATCCTCCCCAAAAAAACATGACAAAAACAACAATATTCACTAAAATTACTGTACATACATGAGCAAAATATGAACATTATAAAATCAGAATATTTTTAACAAATAAATTTTGCTACAACACAGACATTTAACACGAAATTGACCATTCATTACGCTTGTACAGCGTAAACTGAATTGCATGCAATAGTAGGATTAAAAATTAGGCATGAATTAATTAGAAAATATAGTATCAAGTGAAACTTTGGTGAAATCTGTGGCATACTTTGGTGTACTCCTTATTTTTATCAAAACTGCAAGAGTTCGCATGAGTTTTACTATGAAAACAACATAATAAGTAAGTTATCTAAAGTATAATGCTAGCTAAAATGATTATTTTGAAAAATCAGCGAAAATTTTACGATATATCGTCTAACCTGTAAGAGAGGCCTTCGGAATATAATCCATTCATAGCTGGATACATAATATTCGGCATAACTTTAATCTTTTCATACAATTATAATACTGTTACAGTTCCAAGTTATTTAAATTGTACAAAAAATTGCTTTTAAAAACATTTCGTCGCCGAATTAAATTGTTTTCATTCTTTGACGTAAACTACGCCAATCAAACTCGTATGACGGATCATACGATGTAGCTGTCTCTCGCTGACATATCAATTAAGTGATGCGCGAAAGAGAAGGATAATAATTGGCTAATGAAACGTCAAATAGGGTAAAGTTGCCCGTGTAAAATATCGTTTACCAATTTTGCTGATTATTTACCTACAACATTTTCAAAGTTACAATGTTACTGTCCGAAAAACAAAAAGATTTTGAATTATTGGCTATTCTTATTAGGATTTTTCAGTAATACTGTATGTCGTAAGTTTGTCTAGTGTGGAGTACTAAAAACGTCATTAAGTACTTTTTACGTGGACAAAGCCGCGGGTCGATGCAATGTAGCATTAAGAAATAAGAATAATTGTGTTTTAATTAATGTGTAACTAAGTAAATAAAAAATAATATGTATGTTAAGGCGAAATAAATTTAGGAAATAGGTAGATATACATTATTATATTAGTGAGGAAGTATGAATAAAAACAGTTCACTACACTAAAAACGTTTTATTTGAGATCACGACCTTACTAGTTAGCGTGATCGTGACGCAAAGAATGTCTGAAGGTACCGAAATAACAAAAATTTGAATAGACAGCGTAAAATCACGTTTTTGAAACTATTTCCTGGATTCTATAAGAAAATGTGTAAAAGTAAGTATGACTACGTTATCTCGCCTACAACACATACTAACAGCAATTATGTGCTTAATGCTTGTGTAGTAAACGTGTATATTGGATGCTTGTTATGCGTTACTACTTCTGCTTCTGTAAAAAATATCACGAGGATAAAGTTGCAGACAAAAGTTTATAGTAAATAAATTAAACAGCTATTATACAGAATTGTAGTAATAATGCAAAATTATTGCTTACAAACAGAATCATTCCAAGGCGTTGTGGTTTCCGGAAAACATAATAATATCACTTAATTCTAAATGGACTTTGCAAGAAGCGACTGAAGAAATGTATAAGGTGAATAAACAAATAAATACACTGATCATAAGCTAGTGAAGCCTTTAGGATGGTAAAATTAGACGACAGACGCTCTGTGTAAAATCCAGAGGGGTTAGTGCGAGTTATACTCGTTCAAACGAAACGATCGTGTGATTTAATCAGCGCTATCTAGTGTTAACGCGATGGCACTCATGCAAATCCATACAAATCGCGTATCCATAAAAATACATTTTAAAATATAATTTATGCACACGAGAAAGAAATGTTGCTTTTATCCATATTTTATGTAAGAAATGTACTGAGAACAAACTCAAATGATAGAACCATATCTGATGATGAAATATGTAGAACTCTCAAATATCAACATCAACACAAAAACATTATTTTAGTTCAATAACAGCATTTATCTGCATAGGTCAACGCTGAGAAAATAGTGATCGCATTACTATTTTGATAACGCAATGCGCTAATCAGTCTGTATTTAGTTTTCAGTTTTGCTTCTCATTGCTCAGAAAACCCGGCACCAATAGAAAAAAGAATAGGATCTCTCCATTAAGGGATATGCTTATAAACTTGGGATTCTTATTTTAGGCCATTGGCTAGCAACCTTTCACTATATGAATCTTAATTCTATCATTAAGCCATACAGCTGAACGTGACCTATCAGTCTTTCCAAGACTGTTGGCTTTGTCTACCCCGAAAGATATATATATATATGTTCTCAGAAAATAGAAATGTGCTTTTTTATCATTTTTCAATCATCGTCATTGATTGATATTTAGTTTTATTAATAACTAGCTTTTGTAGGTTTTCGCTCGAGTGGGAATTTCCAGAAAAATACAAATACATAGCCTATGTAACTCCTCGAGGTTTTGTCCATGCTAAATATCATCAATTGATCAGTGATTTTTGAATTTATTCTTTACAAACTAATAGTTTCAAATCTTTTTATATCATTTATATGGATAATAAATGTAATTTTAATACATATTTAAGTAATAACCTTAAGAAAAAAAAAGAATATTGAGATACGTAAATATATATACTATGAATAAAAACACTGTACCAAACACTAACTAATAAAAATTTGCATTTTTTAGCGGTACTTTATCAGTATTGCAACAAAGCTATATATAATATTAGAAATTCTACGTATAAGAGCAAAATCAAAAATTTTAATGATCATAATGTGAAATGCAAGCAATCTTAGTTTCTAAATACCACTTGTCATCAGACTCATCTATCTCCTGTTGTTCAGACCTGTAGAATAAAAATATGTAACCAGTGGCGTAACTATACCATTCGTGGCCCGTGGCAAATTCATCGAATAGGTACGTTCTAAAACTGGGTTACAACCCTTTTTTTACAAAAGCTTTGAATTTTTAATATTTTTTTTACTTGTGTAGGAAACTGAGTAGGTAACAAAAATAAATCAAAGACTAAAACTTTTTTTTACTAAACATGTATGATAAATAAGAAATGTTGGGAGTTGGGATTCTCCTCTGACCGGGGGCCCCTTCCGGCTGGGGGCCCGTGGCATTTTGCCGACTTGCCACCCTGTAGTTACGCCACTGTATGTAACATATAAACTTGCATATAATCACGTCTAAATCCCGAAACCGCCGAGCTTGCATGAAGAGAGTTATGAATATAAATGCAGCGAAGAAAGTGTGCAGAGATCGTGGCAAGTGGAAAGAGGTAGTCTCTGCCTACCCCTCCGAGAAAGAGGCGTGATTTTATGTATGTAAGTATGTATAATCACCTCTACTTATATCCCTTGCGGGGTAGACTGAGCAACAGTGTTAAAAAGGCTAAAAGGCCACGATCAGCTATAACTTTCATTGAAATAAATAAAATATCTGAATATTTATCGAAATATGATTGACTGTTAAAAACGTCGATAAATCAAATAAACTTTTCATGGCTGCACAACCCTATTTAGTAGAGTTATTATTATATTTGGTGTCTGAAGTGATTAGTTGTGTCAAAATTTTATCTAAGTATAGGTATATATCGCAATATGAAGTTCCTTCTGTATTTTAATAAATAAATAAATACGAGTTAAGTTTTTTACATGGTAAATACGAGTCAAACAGTCAAGGATACTTGCAAGTCAAATAAAAGATGGTTTATTTACTGAGTACATTACCATGGCGATCATTAATAACGTGTTTATATTCGTATGAAGTCATCTCTAAAATGTTGTGACCTGCCGTTCTTACGACTTTTAATTATCCTTTATCACTAAAATCTTGTAAGCTTTCAGTTTCACCAGTTTGAATCTCGGTATTCAAACTAGGTAGTTAGTGTAAGTCCACTTTTATCGAAACAGGTTATGCCGTAGTTACAATTTTGGTGCAAATAAATTTAAACGGATTTATTTAAAAAATCAGCTTTGCTGAATAGATATTAGATCATTTAGGACTAAAATTTCTATATAGGAATTTTGGTATGCATTTTAGGAAATGTTAATTAATTAATTAATAAAAATAATTAGCAAATTAGAACCAGTTGTGTCATGAATGAAACAACTCAAGAAAATTAGAGACATTTGGCTTATTATCAAATTGCAACGCTTTCAGACGATTACAACAATCTGATCATGGTCTTTTCGAGATTGTTGGCTCTGTCTTTTCCCCTTCTTCTTTTCCTTCTTTTTCTTTTTTCTTTTCTTTTTTTTCGAAGGAAGTATGCAGAGATCGTGGCAAGTGAAATGAGGTAGTCTCTGCCTACCCCTCCGGGAAAGAGGCGTGATTTTATGTATGTATGTCTTTTTCCCATAAGGGATATTATTTTTATTAACATAATTAATGTACCACAATCTAAATATTACACTCCATAATTTCTGTATGCAAGATCTACCACCACCGAGTAAATAAATTACTGATCAACAACTTACTGCAATGTCCCAGCGCCATTCGGTGGCCTTAGCAGCATTCCATTTTCCGCGACATTCCTCGTCTCCGGCTGAGTCTCATCAGGGTCCACCTGGAGGGTCATTTGGAACTTCTGAAGGAGATTCGTCGGCAACACCTCCGTTGTTTCGTCATCATTCTCGAAATTCGGCGTCTCCTCAGTGTCCCCTAACACGAAACGTTTCGAAGTCCTACGTTTCATCATCTTGAGAATATTCCAAATGAACCCGGCAATGCTTATTAATTATTGCACTTTTATCGATAAAATAACGTTAATTACACACTTTCACATGTAGGTACACCTTATTTGTTATTTTTTAACGTTAACAGTTCACTTCACTAATAAAATGTAAAAATTTGGTTGGGTTAGGTGTATTGTTTTTTTTTTTTTCTAGGATAATAAAAACAAAGTTTCTTTAAATTATGACCGCACACGACTTCTCGATTCTCTTCCTATTCACAGTAAATACTTTCCAGAAATATTGACTCTCACTCACTATTACTTTCCCACCAAAGTCAAAAGATTAGTTTTATTTTACGAGAAGAATAATATGACAAATTCCGCACCGTTTCAAACGTTATATTTTACCATACGGGCAAACACAACTGAATGAAAAAGAACGCACAAACTTGCACAAATTGCCACTTAGATAATTACAGGGTTATAGGTACTATTACATAATCGTTGCTAATCATTTGATAAATGATTTTATAAATGGAAATGGTAACGATATTTTAGTCTAGAACATTCTTTTACCGTTATTATATTAAAAAATTATTCAGTAATATAAGTTTTAATTTCGCACTCCTTTGAATCAGCCCATGCCCTTTAAATCCTACATCTCTACATTAAAATCTAAGATCTCTAGTAATGTACGGATTATTTCTCATCTTATTTAAAAGTTCGTAGGTCTCATTTGTAAAAGTACCATGGTCATATATCTTAGTATTACAATAAATGTTTACTTTTTTAATTATAGCTTAGACATTAAATTAACATAACAGTTAAAACTTATAGACATCTAAGACGGGCGAACTCGCGGGTAACGATAATGTTGATGATCATATAAAACGCCGCCGCGAAATTAACGTTAATGTTGACAGGGTTAACAGCGAGGCATATCATAAACGTCCGTGCAAAGATTATAAGGTTACTTGACATGCAGTTGATTATAGCAAAATAATTAAAAAATGAATGAAATACGACGCGAAAAAACTTTATATATAAGTTCCTATAAGCAGAACATAATTACAAAAGAGGCAGTAGAGAGATCGTCACTTAGTGATATGCCGATCCTCCAATCGAAATTCCCAGGAACGTACCCAAAAATTTTAGGGAAAATTGTGAATGGCAATAATAGAAAAAAATATATGAAAAAAAAACAGTGTCTTTCTTTTTTGTGTTTTTTCTCGATAATATTTGGTAAGTAGTTCAATAACAATAACAGAGTTTTCTTTCCAAAATAGGAAAGTCAAATTATTCGTTACAACTATATGTATAGGTATTCAAATTGGAATAATTGCCATGGAAAGGTCGAAAGCATGCGTTCCAAACCAAGGTCCAATGAGAAGTAAGGTTAACGTTTAAGGAAATTCTCGAAGGCGAACATCTTAATTGATCTACTCATTTTGAGGTGAACTAGAAATCGTCTTTACACTTATAGATGTGAAAGTAAAATAATCGTTTAATTTTTTTTTCATTTATCCCAAGTTTATTATAGCCGTTGTCTCCCCTACAGGTCTGGTAGGTGTAGTAGGTACGTTAAAACTTCGAAATTATTCAACGGATTTGAACTCAGTTTTCACAGGTGGATTACCGACATACCTACCTACATATAATAATTAGGGGCGTTGTCAAACAAAACTCGTTTAAAATCAAGGGAAAAATTATTTAAGTCAATTGAAAATTTACTTTAAAACTTTTAAATAAACTTGGATGCGGTATACTTACACATATTAATGTAGTATTTAATAAAGATAAAGATAAAATTTTATTTTGTTTTATTGATATCAATAAAGACCAAAACACACTGCAGTCTCTATTGAATTGTAATAGGCTGCGTCTAATCTTTTAGAGAATGTGATAGTAGATAGTTCATGTAATTTAATTTTAAGTTTTATATATTATATGATGGCTATGTCTATATTTTTTGCATTCTGAGTGAATTCACACGTACCAACTTTTATCAGTTACCAAATTTAAGTTTATATGTAAAGCTACATTATCGCACTGCGCTAGCCTGTAATGATATTGTAAGAATGAAAAAAGAAATTATAAAATTGGAATAGGATACTATGGAAGTCTATGATTGGGGTAGGTTCCACAGGTTACGCAAAAAGCGACCTACTCACACGCGGACGGAGCCCCGACGACTAAGCGTAATGATAATAAACTTGGCATTCTTATTTTATGCAATGGACTAGCAACCTGTCACTTTTTGCATCTCAATTCCTTCGATCAACTATAAACAACTAGATAAACAGTTCCGAGCAAAATAAAACAAAATATCGTCCTCACCTCAATACGTAATTATTATTGAGCGTTGAGTAGAGTTTTGCCGCGGACACTTTTTTAGCGGGATTGAGAGTCTAATTGTTTATAGTACGTCAATGCTCAATTCCATCATTAAGTCATACAGCTAAACATAGCCTTTCAATTGAGATTCTAGGCTCTGTCTATCCCCGTAAAGGATAAAGATGCGACAACCTATATGTATGTGTCATAACGCCGTCGGCCTCAAATAAATCCGGCTCATTAACAATACCCAGAATGATTGACGTATTTCAGAAGTTACCATGAGCGTGAGGACCGGTTTTGTTAATTACGTAAAAATCAGACGTAAATGCCTACCAAGATTGGAAACATCAAGTATCGATTAGTAATAACAGCACTCGTTGACCCATCTATACTAATATTATAAAGCTGACGAGTTTGTTTGTTTGAACGCGCTTATCTCAGGAACTACTGGTTCGAATTGAAAATTATTTTTGTGTTGAATAGACCATTTATCGAGGAAGGCTTTAGGCAACTTTAAGGGGTTAAGAAATAATGGAAAATGTGAAATAAATCGGAGAAAATTATTCATCCTAGAGGGCTTCAATGATGCCCAAAATAACTATTCCACGAGGACGAAGTCGCGGGCACAGCTAGTAAAGAAACGCCTCTTTCTCCGAGGGGTAAGCAGAGACTACTCTTTCCACTTGCCACGATCTCTGCATCGCCTCATCCAAATTCATTACTCTTCGAGTAATCTCAGCGGTTTCGGGTACTCTTGATCTTGTCTTTCCCCAGGACATCCTTAATTTTATCAGTAACACTTATTGATTGATTCTAACGATATTTTGGTAAATATCGTTATGAAACTGCGATCTATTTCGTACCTTCGACCTATCCTCCAGCATAAAACATTTTTCCAATTAAATATATACACATTAACACATTTTGGTGTTGATAACAATTTTACTTGTATATCTGTGACCATACTACTAAAATAAACCTACTAGAGTAGGTGCGCAAACGCAACTCCATAATTATGTGCTTGATATGCACCCCTAGACCATATCTAGATCGAGCAGTTTAGGCTATGAATCGTTAATATGTCAGTCAGTTAGAATACTGTTTTTGTTTTTTTTTTTTTTAATTTTAAATAGATATCCTAGGTAATTTTTGGATTTTAGAGTTGACAACACATATTGGTGCTACATAGGTATCGCAGAAGTGGGATGCAAACACACACACACATAATCACGTCTATATCCCTTGCGGGGTAGACAGAGCCAACAGTCTTGAAAAGACTGATAGGCCACGTTCAGCTGTTTGACTTTATGATGGAATTGATGCAAACACGGAAATTAATTGAACTGTGTACAACCAAATGATGAGTATAGAAATATTTATTTTCGATTCAGCGTGCATAATAATTATGAGATTGTATCAGACTGTTACTAAGATTTTCCAGCTAAATCAGCCAGACCATAATCTTTATAATGTTAACAAGAAAAGTGTAACTGTTGCTAAGTTGCTCAAATCCATTGTGTGCAAAATACCAAGTACCTATTTCGAGAAGAACGTGTTGTTTGACGTAATTTAAAAAAACTAACGTAACAGTATCTTTTCCCGCGCGTTCGTGTTCATAAGATCTTTTATTTTTCACCACAGTTTTTTTTTTTTCATAATTTCTTTGACTTAGATAATAACAGGTATTATTGAATTTAATGCATTATGTTCTTTGTTGTCTTTAAGAAAATTAGGTTATAGGCGTAGGACCAAAAAAATATAAGGTGTATTTATTAATTCCCGCTCGAACAACGGCATGGGCCATTTTGAATCTTGGATGTTTATCTATATAAATATTTATTATAAAATATAGAATCGTTGAGTCAGTATCTCGTAACACAGGTTTCCAACTTACTTCGAGGCTAACTCAATCTGTGTAATTTGTCACGTATATATTTATAATTTATTTTTTACTGACAGATAGGATAGGCGACGCCGTATAATTGATATAAATAGATAGGTACGCAGATTAAACAGAAATGGCATGTTTATACACAAGACGCAACAAATACATAAACATACAAACATAATTATATAAGTAGATATAGAAAATATCACGCCAGCAACGGTGCAAAGGTCACTTACTCTAGTGTAAGTAAGTATATATTTTACGTGTTAAGTTAATAAATAATATACGTACTTAGTTACATTTTATTGTATTCAAATTATACACGTACATTATAAGATACATCTTCGCGTGGCCTTCAATTTTTCTTCGTAAAAAAACAGGAAATTCGATTAAATTAAAAAAAATATATAGATATTAATCTGTCACTCAAACTCTGAATCTATATATACGAGCTGTTCCAGCAAATGTTGTTTTGCCATATAAATATTCATTGAGTAATTTCTAATTAAAAAATATGTTAAGGGTGGAAGACTACTTTATGGCGTCAGGAAATGTAATACCTAGTGAATTAATATTATTTAGCTACTCTTTGGTATCATTCTCCTGGCTTTTCTTTCAGTTATCCGATCCCTGGGTCCGTTTATTAAAATCCAAATGGGAAAATTAATCATGTGAAGCGACTACCGTCTGACCTCCGTGACCTTGTCAACAGAGGAACTTCTGAGTGATGTGATCGAAAACGATTGTCGTGATCAATAATCGATCTACTGATGAGTGTACGTAACTATAAATCGATATCGACTATTCCATTTCTAATAAAGTTCTATATTTCGAGCATTGTAGGTTGAGATAAATTAGGTACCTATATCATTGTAAATCTTAACGCAATTCTTGTCATGAACGTGTTTCATAAACTAATAACTAGCATGATTTCTCACGTGCCTATCTATTAAGTTTCTTACGATTAACTAAGATCAAATATATACATACATACATACATAGATTTAGTCACGTCTATATCCCTTGCGAGGTAGATAGAGCCAACAGCCTTGAAGAGACTGATAGGCCACGTTCAGCTCCTTGACTTGATGATAGAATTGATATTCAAATAGCTTGCTAGCCCGTCGCCTAAAAGAAGAATCCCAAGTTTATAAGCCTATCTTTTAGTCGCCGACATCCATGGGAATAAGACGGGGTGGTCTTATACTTTTTTTATTGCTGCCGCCAACCACACGGCACTATCATATCTATGCAATATTTTATGATATTTTATGCAAATTGTCATAGGTGAGTTATAAAACTGTTTGTGATTAAATACCTACTATTTATAAAATCTTGTGACTGTTGAATCATTTCTTTTATCATTTTATCGGATCAATATTTGGAATTAATCTTATCATAACGCACGACACGACGGAGAAACTAAGAAAGGCCAAAAAATAATAAACCTATACCTACTTTAACGTTATTGTAGGTACGTACACAGCTAGTTGATTGTGATTTTAGAGTATTGTGATGAGAACATTGTTTCTGTCTACCGCAATAGGAATAACGCGATATACAAAATACTTATGTGTTGTATTAAGAAAATTGAAAAACATAATTTGCGGGGATGGGCAAAAATGACTTGTTGGCAAGATTAAAACTATGACATTTAGGGGGAAATCTTTGACTATTTCTGATGTGAATGACAATAACAAAGTAATCTGCAATACATTTTCGTTGAAACTGTTAAACTTATACTTTGGGTGTAAGTAAGTAAACTAGGAAAAACAATTCTGAAACTTTTTTTTTAAATAGGTTTTTTTTTTTACAATTTCATGTTGCATTTATCTTTTTTGTAAAAAAAAAAATCTTTTGACGCGTGAAACATTATTAATACAGGTGTTGAAGATAATTACCTACTTCTTTGTATGTTTCAGTCAATCAGACAATAGATATTTGTACACCACAACACCATGGTTTATTCACCTATTGTGGTACGTTTATTCTATTCATTATTTAGCACGTAAATATATGTATAAATAAAAAAAAGTGAATTGTTGATTAAGGCGTTTTGACTCTAACACTAGAATTATGCTTGAAAGACATGAGTTAAACCAATGTTAGGTACATACATATTTTTTAATGATTTCAATTTATATCATGATAATAGTACAAATCGACTTTTATTAATCACAGATAAAACTATCTTACTATTTTGAACCTTTTTTTACGAGATTAATAAATCAGATGAGTGATTTTTACTTATCATAAAACCTGATTAGACATCAATCATGATTTTTTGATAAATCAGCGATAAGCGCGTGATGAAAATAATATAAATGTAAATACTCTTTGTTTAAAAAAAGCAGAATTATTTTGGTTTTGGAGTATGAAATGGTTTGTTAAGAAAAAAAAACAATCCCAACCAAATTGAAAAAAGAACACAATACACCGTAAACTTTTTTTTTTCACAACACAACACTACGCGAATTCACACGATTTGTAAATCGATTTTTAAATTCGGAAAACCGTAAGGATGTGCTCGAATGGCGGAGGTCTGCCACCAACTGATTTTGCCGCCAATCTGACATCAGAGCGCCAAATAGGGATGTCTGTGCTAAGTTACAATTTTCATAAATTTAATCTGGCATCATAATAAGTAATGTGCGTAAACAACATTGGTGACGTTGATATTTATGACTGCTAATTGAAAATCCTTTTCTACATCCGTTCAGAAATTTCATTTGGTAATAATTTAATGAATAAATATAATTCCATATACTGTTAGTATGCAATAGGCGCTATCCGAATCATCATATGATGGAAGTAAGCATACATCGCTATGGTCATAAAAAATTAAAATTATGCTAAATCATAGGAGCTAGAGCTTGGAAAATGATAAAGCAATAGAGAGTGCAATTAGCACATTCAGATAACAGAATGTGTATCACCACGTCACAATCTAATCTTGTCTGCTTTCTTTGCCACAATATGACGGGATTCACTCCAGTCCCCCCAAAAACCGCATCCTCAATGCTTTTTATGTGCGTTGCCTTTTTAATTATGGATTTTCCTTTATATTTTGGTTGTCTGGAAGAAATCCCATGGGGATAAGTCTGTAGCGGGAGCGATGTTTCGGCTCGACCGCCACCAAAGGGAAGATCTTCCGCCAGGCTAGGTGTTATGCCTGGGGAACCGCGGCTCCAACGATGTTGTGTCGGAGGTTGTATATATAGCTCCAATCCATGAAATCTTTGAAATCGAGATTTGGGTTCTTCGCTGCTATTGGCTGAGCGCGTCGATTTCTTCGAGATGATTGACAGTAGTTGTTTGATTTGATGTTGTTGACGAGTGGCGTAGAGATGGCGCCACAAGTCCGCCATTGTACATAATCTTCTAAATCCAATAACTGTTTTGTAATTTGTTATTTTTATGTGCAATAAAGAGTTTACAAACAAACAAACAAACTATCGCTGTCTCACGTTTTATTATGGCGAGAAAAGGGACAGCTATTGTTTTTCGCGCGTTAAAAACGGCGTCGCGCCTGCCATGGCGTACTGGGGTAGGATCTTGGGAAAAGGCGAACTTAGATGTTAGAACACACGCGAAACACGTCTAGACACAGAGTATTTTCAGCTTTATAAGAAGATATTCTTATTTTTATCCCGTTAAAGAAAGCAAGTCATCAAAACTTGTGGCTGGCAGCCCTTACCGGTGACACTATGGCCTAGTGACGCGCAAGTTCCATGACCAACAACATATGATTGCGTAATAACACAGGTTAGTTTATTTCATAGTGTGTTTGGATGTTGTGTTGTCGAAAAATGCGTGGTGTTCTACCGGCACTAAGGAGCAGGGGTTTATTTACCAAGGCAATGTGATTGTCTACTCTCTCTATATATTTTGTTTAAACTTAGAGTAATGGACGGGTATCGTTACATGTATACACGGCTCAGGAGATGCCTGGGACACTTCTCTTCTAAAAGGCTATCTCCTGAGCTCAACGGACTGACCAACCTTACTTAATCCAAGATTTTGAACACAGGTGTGCTCTTCTCCAAAGAGGTGAGGATGCATCGGGGCTAGCGCCAGGAGTATGATGATAAAGCTAGAGAAGAAATTCGTGAATAATCCCCAACCAATTCGTATTTTTCTCGTGAATATCTAGGCACCGTTAATAAAAGGCGTGCGAACCGTGATATGAGTTTAAATTTAGAATCTGTCAAAAACATTACACACACTAAACGTCAGGTGAGATGAAAGACAAATGCCTAATCCAATATTAAAAAAAAAAGAAAAACATTTACGCTCGCTATTAATCCAAAATGGCCGGTCTTAACATTTATGGCTTTCTTTAAAAAGAGATACATATAACCAATGTATAGAGCTTTTGCTGAGAACAGAAATCGTAATCCAACCTGGGTGAGGTTCCCCGAGGTCATATAAAGCCGCTCCATGAAATTACTTGACTTTCCCACTAGTGCCGTGTGGTTCCCGGCACCAATACAAAAATGAATAGGACCACTCCATCTCTTTCTCATGTATGTCGTAAAAGGCGTCTAAGGAATAGGCTTACAATCTTGGGATTCTTTTTTAGGCGAAGTGCTAGCAACCTTTCACTATTTGAATCTCAATTCTATCTCTGTCTATCCCACAAGGGAAATAGACGTTACCATATGTATGTATGTATTAAAAGCTCTTACCTGAGTCTACTCCTCTTCTCCGCCAAAGCGAGTTGCTGCGCAGGAGTCATTACTCTCCGCAGATTGGGCGGGGGCGCGTTGGGGAACTGGTCCCGACCCTCGTGCGCGGGGACGTCATCCGGTTCCGGGGAGTCTGGACTCTCGTCTCCCACCACGAAATCTACTTCCGTCTGAAATATCATTTACCATGATAGAATATTTTTTGGAAAAAAAGAACCGCCTCCAATCGATATCATCCCATTGTGAAGTCGGTAAAATTTCTTAAATCTCCTAAAACGCTTTCCTGAAAACCGCATCGAAATCAGTATTTATATATATATGTATAATATAGAAAATTCGTTTCTAATCGTGCCCTGGCTGGG
The DNA here is from genome assembly GCF_032362555.1 of Amyelois transitella. Taxonomy (NCBI): domain Eukaryota; kingdom Metazoa; phylum Arthropoda; class Insecta; order Lepidoptera; family Pyralidae; genus Amyelois; species Amyelois transitella. The sequence continues at coordinate 3,637,092 of NC_083533.1, forward strand.
ATTCGAATCCGGATATTGCGGTGTCACAGAAATTTATAAATGTTGTTGATGTTTGTTACTCTTTCACGCAAAAATTACTGAACCGATTACGATGAAATTTGGTATATAGGTAGCTGAAGACCCAGAATAACATATTTTATCCCGGAGTACCCGCGGGATTGATTCCACGCGGACGTAGTCGCGGGTGGCATCTACTAATAAATAAATAATTATTTCTTTTTATTCGATCTTTCAGCATCTCACCTCTCCATTTTTGACGTCATCAGAGTCGATCTTCTCAAAGTTATCACTCTCGCTGGACGAGCAGCGCCCTTTCTCCTGCTGCTCAGACATGTTGCTATCTGTAAAAATATAGTTAAGGTAGTTGGCTAGCTAAGGATTTTGCAACCAAGAGATTATAAAATGTGAAAAAGTTGAAAAAAGTATGGCACGATTTTGATCTTACATTTTCGTAGTGTCATAACTCCTATATAAATATAATAGCAATGTTACATTTCTTCATATTTGCATAAATTTTTTTTAGTATTCACTACAATGTCAACAGAGGTCACGGAAGATAAAATTAAAACGTTAATTCTGATCCGAATTCGTTGAAATATTTGAACCAAATTCCTGATCTGCATTATGGGGCTAGTTTTTAAGGTTTAACTATCCCTTACCAACGACACGCCCCGGCTTCGCACCGGTTGCATTTATGGATATAAACCTTCCTCAGAAAACACTCTTTACAACATTCAAAATGAAACAAAATCCGTTCACAATTATTAGATCAACATACAGACAAAATAAGGGGACTTTATAACAATAATAATAACTATATAGTGACTTTTATTTGTATAAGTGTTAACAGAGTAAATTCTTTTTTAAAAAAAGAGAAAAAAAACTGTACTAGGACAGGCCTCGTCTTTCGTATGTCGTAAAAAGGGAGATGTCCGTAATCGTTGAATATGCATGAAAAGAGTACCTAATGAGTGTGGAGGAAGCGGGAGAGGTCGGTAGCAAGTGGAACTCCATAGTCTCTGCCTACCTCAATGAGAAACAGGCGTGTGTTATGTATATATGAATTCTTTTTTAAGTTTATAGGAATCCAGAACTTGACATGTACCTAAGTTCTATCGGAGGAGGTGAGCACTAAGAAGACTGACATTCCCGCTCAAACGCGAATGACAGGGATTTTTCTTTTTTTTCGTTTTTATTTTCCGGGCGGAACCGCGGGCGAACGCCAGTATTCCCACGTAATATAATAAAACCCACCTACATCAATGAATGCCGAGCAAAAGGCGGCGACACGAAGCGAGATGGAATTTCCTTCGGAAAGAATCCGTTAATGAAAAGTTTATTGAATTCCTGTGCCCTAGGAATTTATCTACCTAGATACTTAGATTGTATTATTTATACCTATAACATTCCTTAATAGATTTACTACAGCTTCCATGCTGGGCGGGTAGCGAAAAAAAACATATCACTGTATGTTAAGTGTAAAAGTCAATCAAGTACAAGGAAATAAAGCATTCTTCTATAAGGCGATGGGCTAGCAACCTGTCAATATTTGAATCTCGATTCAATCATTGAGCCCTACAACTGAATAGCATTTTAGTCTTTTCAGAGACTGTTGTTTCGCAAGGGATAAAGACGTGATTGCATTCATGTAGGTAGGTATATTTAGTTTGTACCTACTATGCATTTTATATGTAGCATGTAAACTTATATGGCCAATGGCTGTACTTTTATAAATACTGTTATAAACATTCTTATAACATACTCAAAACTTCTTTAATTTATTACAACGCTGTGAAACAAATTGGACCGAATTTTAATTTCATAAATTATGTTTTGCAATTTATAGGAAATGCACCCATAAAAACAAAAATAAAATTCACACTTAAGTACTTGAAAAGCGATACAAGACTTATTTCCTACTTCAGTCAGTCAGTCTCATATTTTCTTTGTCTGTATGTAGGTATGTGTTCGGTAATCTCGGAAAGTTGACGAATTTTGTTCCTGTTTGTAATGTTGAAAAGAGGGTTCTACATAATATAAGAAAGGATTATAATCTATCTATCGCTGGTACTACACAAAATCACGTCTTTCAGAAGGTTTGGCAGAAACTACACCTATGCACTTTCCACGATCGTTGCTTTGATATCATATATAGGTACTTCTTTTCTTTTATTATCGTATCATGTCAAATAAATACAAAATTACATACAATCTTAAATAGCAAAAGTTGAATTTATTTCCTTGATGTAATTGCCTATTCCTAAACAAAAAAAAAGGTTAATTCATTTAAATTCGGAATCGGAAACGGGCCATAGTGTTGCGAACTCGCTAAAAAGGGCATCGTTGATCTACGATAAAGTAACAGTTATCAAATTAAATAACTGTTATTCGTTATCAATGTCAAAAGTTTAAATGTCAAGACGGGTGGTTTGCGCATGCTTGAAGGTGAAATAGGACGAATGATATTGTTAGGAAGTGTGACAGAGGGCATGCTACACTGGCATGTCACATGTTATACGATGTAAACATTAATAATTCGTTTTTTATCAATCAGTTGTTCTTGTTGTTACTGGCTGAGAAATATTATTGCGATGTTATAGTAGAGCCTAATTTTTTAAATTTGAATTTGTATCTTTTCTTTAACTTTGAACATGACCTTTCAGTTTATTTCAAAACTGTTGACTCTATCTTTCGCGCGAGAGATTTAAACGTGACTATATATATGTACACTTTCAGTCTAAAGATATTACATATGAATGAATGAATGATATATAAACCATAACTAATCTATTTCTAGAAATGTATTATGTATTTTTGTCTTCCTATGGATTAATGAGTGGATATAAGTGGATAATAAGTATTATAGATTAATAACTAGAGTATGCTCCATATTTCTCATTTTGCAGGTCATAATTCTTACACATCCAGCCCGGTTATGTGATGTTATTCATTGCATTCTTACGCAAGGCATGATACAATAATCATATCATTGACTAGCTGTGCCCGCGTCTTCGACCGCGTGGAATAGTTTTTTTGGGCATCATTGAAGCCTTCAAGGATGAATAATTTTCCCCGTTTTTTTAACATTTTCCATTATTTCATCGCTCCTAAAAGTTGCAGCGTGATGTTATATACCCTCAAGCCTTCCTCGATAAATGATCTATTCAACACAAAAAATTTCGATTCGATCCAGTAGTTCCTGAGATTAGCGCGTTCAAACAAACAAACTCTTTAGCTTTATTATATTAGTATAGATTACTAGATACTTATCAATATTGAAAGTCCAAAAATCAAAAGTCCTTATTATTAAAAACGCAAAGATAATAAAATCGCAAAACAAACATTGAGTCATCATCTAGGTATATGGTCAATATTTTATAAAAGATTTAGGCGATAGATTAACGCACTGTTCGCTCTGTCTACCCAGCAAGATATATAAACGTGAGTATATATTTGTACTTGTCCAAATTATTGTTATTAAAATTCGTTCTCATTTTTGTTATTTAAACTTTCAAATGTTATTTGATATGAGCTGTATTTTGTCTATTGTTTGTGATGTCGTTTATGTTAAAATGGTTTTGTTGGTACTTACTGTGTTGTGGTCCTTTAATAAGGCAATAAAGTTTATTCTATTGTAAACTTGAATCACTTCGTGTAAAAATCTTAATTACCCAGACCAAGATAGTGGCGTTTCCCCAGAGTGAGGACGCAACTGGGACTAACGCCAAGGAATGATGTCTTTGTAAGTATGAAGATATAGTACCTACCTACGTAACTAACTAGTATTACTTCATAAGTGCTGCAAAAATAATAATACATATTACGTAGTTTACTAAAGTTATCTGAATGAAAACAAATATTAATTACTTATACCTGCTTTTTTAAACTTTCTTGTTTAAGTTATCATAAAGTATGGCTTAATGATGTAATTGAGATTCAAGTAGAATAAATGATGCATCCAAAATTCTTTAGATTTTCCGTTAATTGATTTTTACAATCTGCACGGGGAAAGAAGCAGCTGGCAGACACTATCGCCATACAGCTAAACGTGACCATTGAGTCTTTTCAAGACTGTTGGCTCTGTTTACCCCGTAAGGGGTAGAGACGGGACCGTAAGACCGTGACAAAGTGTTTATAGTTGCTTATCCGTTTGCTCAGCGTAACTTTACATATTCCCTAATGAACGAGGTTTTGTGCATACAATGTTGGTCAAAACTCGAAACCGTAGGTAAAGCTAGTCAAAATATATATATATATATATGTATATCAAAAGATGGACATTGTGTATTTTCCAATCCAGTCAAAGTCCGAGAGATCTTCTAAAAATACTACGTTAAGTAGATATAAAAGTTCAAAGAACGAATTTCACGTTATATTTAAAGTTAAATATAATATATCAAATAAAAGTAAATAAAGAGACCGTAAGGTTGACTAAGCAGATATACTTACAAGGAGAGTGTGGAGTGAAAGGTCGGAGTGGGAAGACCTAGACGAACGTATCTTGATCAAATTAAGGACGTCCTGGTAAAGCATCAGGTCAAAAGTACCCGAAACCGCCGAAGGAAGTATGCAGAGATCGTGGCAAGTGGAAAGGGGTAGTCTCTGCCTACCCCTCCGGGAAAGAGGCGTGATTTTATGTATGTATGTATGTAAAGCGACCGTACTTTGACGAAACCAGGAACGAAGGACGCTGAAGTGAGTGATGAATGTGAATGAAACGAAAAATATTTTCAGGGATCGTGGTAAGTGGAAAGATTTCTTTTTTTTTGTAAACAGGCGTGTTTTTCTTCTCTTTCTCTTTTATTAATTTTTCTTTCTGCCAGTCACATTTTCTCATGATACATACATATAATCTTTATACTTATACTAAATACTCATTCTATCGTGGTAGACAGAGCCGACAGGTTCAAAAAGACTGAAAGTCCTCGTTTAGTTGTATAGCTTAACAATGAAATTAGGATTCAAAGTGACAGTTGCTAGCCCATTGCCTAAACAAGAATCCCAAGTCATCATCGTAAATTTTTACTAATCTGCCGGCAATTTAAATTTAATTGACGTTTTGTAATGAGTTTTTAATTTGGAGAAGGAAGTATTTAGTAAATTCTTTTAAGTAGAAAAACATTTCTACCATTAAAAATACGATAACTGGGCCTGAACTGGGTTCAATATGGCCTCATTAGCATTGAATCGCAATAAATAATTCATTTTCATTCTACGTTCGTTAATTTATTTAATTGTATGTGTAAACGTATAGCATTACTGTTAAAAGAATTTAACTTCACGGCGATTGTGGTGTACTCAGGAGTACAGATGTTAAAAAACTACCCGAGTACAATTAATGCTTATACATTCGTACCTATCTAATGAATGATACTAACGTAAACATATTCGTAAGTAATTCTAATTTTCACGTTCTTTCTAAATTATCAAGTAAAATATTAAGTACCTACTAATTTATTTCCTTACGTCTTTTGCTATCCCCCGTTGGTATTTTTAAATTAAAATAATTTATGTGCAAATTATTGTCAGTTGTGACTTTGCAATAAATAAATAGGCGCACTCCAAATCTTTCGATAGTCGTCTTACTAACAAGGCGACGCTATTATGGTTCAGAGATTTGAGTTCCAGCAATGGAACTGAAGGAATAGAAAGAGGCTACATGCCGATAGACTTCTAGATTTAAAATGATGATGAAACACTTCAGCACAAATATATTTACAGAGGAGCTTTAGTTTTATATATTTTTTAAGATAGATTAGGTAATTTTATTGGTAAGTTTAGTTACTTAACTATTGACGTAATAATTTACTTATGCGTTATTTTTTTAACATATATTTTTAATTCCATAGATAACTAGGTAACTGGCCTTAAACTATTTTAACAAATTAATAATACTTACAAGCACAAACCGCTTTTTGGTTTCGTGCTCTAAACAACTTGAAAAGGTAACAAACAACAATAACTCCAATGAAAAACGCAATGATTAACATAGAGTCATAAACACATCACAACACTATCACAGTCATAGTCAAAATTTAAAAGGTAAAAAAAATCGAATCCCACGTTTTCCCGCCAACGTTTGACAGGCGACTGTCATTCCCGAACATCGAAATAAACAAAATTAGAATACAACATTGAATCAGCGCTGTAATCACGGCGCTTGCACTACAAAACCCGATGTCATACAAACTTAACCTTTGCTGGTTCATTTACTTATCTATTTCACTCGCTCGGGAAATACAGATACAGACGCGCTTGGCGACATGAATAAAACGCGGCGCGATAGGTACTGCCAAATTATTTTTATTGATCCAGCGAAAACAACCGCTGTTTATTTTGGGCGTGCTTGCGTTGCAGAAATCAGCCGCTTTATAAAGCGCTTTTCGCTGTTAGCCAACGTTTGGTTTATCGCGTGATCCCTTGAACTTCTTTGATAAGAATCTTGAAGTCACGCGTTGCTCCACAATATGTTCACAATAGTTGATAATCTCAACAATAGGACATGTTCGGACTACCGGCAAAATAAATTGGTTGTCAAAAACTCTATCAGTAAGTAGGCGTGCCATTCCCAGGATAGGTTTACAATTATGACTACCTACTTAGTTCAGACAGCACTGTAAAAATCTGACTTTAGCGGACCCATACTTATGAAGCCAATTGCTGAATTTTTAACAATCGCCATCTCGTTATACTGGAGGACCTACCTATTAACTTGCCAAAACTTTCGTGTGAACTTGAGCGAAATTAATATCTTCCTTAAACGCCTCTTGCGACATCCAAATAACTAAATATATACGGGATAAATAACACATTGACTTAGCGTCTAAGTAAGTAAGAGACTTAACCAGAAACTAACATACAATACCAGACCATTAGATGGATAGCTGTAGCAAGGTGTGACGTGGGTGCTACATATCTACTAACATACATACATATGATCACGTCTTTATCCCTTACGGGGTAGACAGAGCCAACAGTCTTGAAAAGACTGATAGGCCACGTTCAGTTGTTTGGCTTAATGATAGAATTGAGATTCAAATAGCGACAGGCCCAACGCCTAAAAGAATCCCAAGTTTATAAGCCTATCCCTTAGTCGCCTTTTACGACGTCCATGGGAATGAGATGGAGTGGTCCTATTCTTTTCTTTATTGGTGCCTGGAACCACACGGCAATTATCTAACCATCTAAGAATATTGAATTGTATGGTTTCCTAATTATCAAAATTCCGCTTCTCTTCCAGACCACAGAATACTTACCTCACTTGTAGTGTAGTGTCCGACACAATATAATAGTCACTCCATATCTTTCCTAGCTACCTGGGGCTAGCAACCAGACACTATTTCAATGCCGTACAGCTAAACGTGGTCTCTTTTCGTCTTTTAGAGACTGTAAGCTCTACCCTGCAAGGGATATAGACGTGACTATATCATTATCACATCCTTCTTCCTCATAACTTTAGTCCCGGTTGCATCCTCACGACTTTGGAGAGCCCGGGGTATGCCTTTGACCATGGATCCTGGATTAGGCGAGTCAGGATTACATGAATCGACTTCCGTTTGCAGGGAACCTTAACCCGTATCTAGTTGTTTGAATGTGCAGGTTACCCAACCATATTTTTCCCCATTGTAAGAAAATCGGTTAGTATCGAAACTAATGTACGGTCGCGTTCATAATTGCAGTCATAGTTCGCAAAACTTTATAGCTTGCACCGCTGCTATCACTCACACATTCACACAAATAACACAATAAACAACAAGCGGTAAAGCGTTGGGTAACACGCCATTAAGAAGAGGGTAGTGTAAAAAGTCGACCGCGCAGCGGCCGTCGTCCGCTAATCAACACAGCGACACGCCACATAGCGGAGATCCATGGTGGAACAGTACGAAAATAATGGCTTCATACCGACCAGAATATTTGCGGAACAGTTCGACACATCAGTGGTTACTGTTCGTCGAGTTTGCACCGTGAGGGACTACACCACAGACAGCCAGCAAGAAAGCCGTATTTATCCGAAATAAATAGGCAAAAACGTTTAGAATTTGCTCGGCCGTATTTGGATTTTGACTGGAAAAAAGCGATATTTACGGACGAAAAGTTCGTTTACGTCATCGCAACACGGTAGGCTTCATTTATGGCGAAGAAATGCAACTCGGTATGAAGAAAAAAATATGGAGTCTGGACGCATATCTGTAAATATGTGGGGCTGGATGAGTGCTGCTGGACCTGGGGAACAGATGTGGATAGCAGGACGCGCTACAGCTGCTCATTATGTGCAAGTGCTGGAAGAAACCATGTTACCAACTGTGCGGTGTATTTATCCGATTGATGATATACCAACAATATCATTTGTGCAAGACAACCGCCCTGTGCATCGAGTCCATATAGTGCGTGAAAGGTTCTGCCAGTTTATATTAAAACTACTAATTACTTAGATAGTATTTTAAGGACAGCTTCAATATCTTTTCTTTATGAAAACGAATAATTAAGCTGTAACCTTAATAACAGGAGATAAGTAGATGTTACAATTAGTGCAATATGCTGTATGTATAGCTTTATTAATCATCAATATGTAAACAAAACTATAGGTAAACTATTTCAATAAAATTTACTAATTTTAATTATTGAATGTTTTATTTTGCTCCCTCTTGTTTAATATTTCTTGCTGATTTCCGTGTTTGAAACACGGGTATTGTAATTCTTAGATATCAGTTAGTTAGTTAGTCAGTCAGTTACTTAGTTCAAATGGCACCTTGAAGCATTAAAAATTGTCAGTAACACTATTTTTTTTTAAATAGACAAAAAAAATCCTTGAATAACTTCGGAATCCAAGTAACGCTAGTAACTAGAACAAGCGAGTGTGAGCAAGCGAGATTATCTAATATATCTTAGATCTCACTTGCTCACACGAAGTAATAAAATTGCTAGTCAATAACTTTCAAAGGAACCACTACCTATGTTAGGGTCGTGTGCAGAAAAATTTTCAACCTCATTGAAATGACATAAGTCTGGCAGTCGCAGGCTTCCCTCTATAGGCAAATCTTATGCAAATAATGAGAGACGACGATATCTCGATCGACAATTATCGGGCCCAGTTCGGCAATCGTTGATTACCGTCTCTTTCTGTTTTGTTATGTTATATGTCATAGAATAATAAACTGTTTTACTTAGTAATCATTGGTTTTAAAGACCGTATTCATTTGATGGAAAATTTATTCTTTTTAAATATGCATGTGTGTGTGTGTCTAGTGGAACCACAGTGCACGCTATTTTAACCCGTAAGAATTTTAAAACTATGACTGCAGATATGAACGCGATCGTACATAACTTCGAATAGTCATTGGTACATAGCCGGGGTGGGATTTGCCTTCTATTCGCATCACGCATTTTAACCGGGCGTCTTACCTATTCCGTACTTACTTAGACGTTCTCCTTAATTTCATCACATACTTACTTACAACTAAAAATCCTTGTTACCATGTACTGACGCTGCCGACGCATGAGTGCGTGTTGTGTGGGAGTGTAAATGATTAAATAACAAAACATTTATTAATCTTGTTGATACTCCTTCAATCTTCTTTCTTCTTCCAGTGCTAGAAACATCAGCCATCTCTTTCCCTCTTGTGGCAAGAGAGCGAGACAGACCGAATATGTCAGGTTGACCATTGACCAGAAACAAGAAACCTTTTATTTTGGCGGTTGCAATTTTTTTTAACAGCATTTTTTTACAAAAACAAAAAACTCAAAGCCACAAGTCGTTTTTTTCTTGTGTTACAAAATCTTTAGTGCTAAACAACCGCCTTAAAAATATGCACTGACTTTTAAAAATATCTTTTCTCGCGCCATCTTGTAGTTGAACTTTTTTTTTTCGGCGCGTATATATTTTTTTATTTATTCATCCTTTTTACAAGATTAACAACTAAGTCAGTAACACATTATACTAAAATTAAGACTAATTAATAATAATAATGTACAAATATATCAATAAAACAAAAGGACAAAAAACAGTCCCAACTATTTTGGATTTTAATTAAGTATGTATTGAACGAAAAACTTCTTTTTAAAATACAATTCCATCCAAAATAATTAAGATCACATAATTCTAAATTAAAGTTAATTTTCTGAAGGTATATACAAACAAACGAAGGAATATTACGATAATATTACAATTAAAACGCTATATCTCTTTGACTATACCATTCACATGTGCACACCGAGCTAGCATTTTTTTTTCGAATCACTAAAAACATGTCCAAGTCATAAACAAAATGATAATTTAAAATAACTTTTGATATTTGACAATATTGAATTGTTTTAATATAATTTTGTGCACTATTACAACCAATCACGACGAGTTCTTTGAAAACGCGCAACCTGATTGGCCAATCCTTTCGAGACGCTTCTTTTTAAATTTTTCACGTTATATTTTGCAATATGCAACCATTACTTGATAAGAACATTTTAATGTAATTTGTAATAAGAATCAACAATTATTAAGTTAAATATTAGTATATAAAGCGGTAGTTCTATCGATTAATTCGCTTCAAACCTTAGTACGGATACGTAAGTCAAATTTTTAAATGGCTACACCTACAAAGGCCTATGCTATATGTGTATAAGATATAGTATGTGGCAGTCTATTCAATTACAATTTCTCGTTATCTTATAAATCTATAAGGGCATAGGAAATAAAAAAAAAATATATAAAATTTACCGTAAAATTAGTGACCAAATTTATATTTAATGTGACTCGATCCTCAGCCCATCTACCATCTCACTCTACTTTATAACGATTTACACGAGTGTGAGCGAGATGATGATGCTAGCGGTTCCTTTTTCCGAGGATTTAAAAGGATAACGGAGTTAGTTTAAGCGAATTTTTGGTATAAGTGCAAAATCATTAGTAAAAAATATATTATTTTTGTATAATCGGTAAAGAAAATCTAATACATTTTAAATAACAAGATAACTCGGACTTTATTATGGCAAAATCTTTATAATTAAGACTTTTATTTTAAATGTTACGACTACGATTAGGTTCTAAACCAATTAAAGATATCTCATTCACTCTAACGGATTTGACTTAGGACAAAATTCTTCAAAATTTATCGTTAAATGATGATTTTAAAAGCGAAACCTAAAATATCGTGTTGTCTCTGTCACTAATATGCATAATGCAAATGGATAATATTAAAAATACTCGTGCGCATAAAATTCAGTTATTGTATAAAAACTTGTAAGTAGGTAGCGAATAAACGCTTTATTTAAGAATTCAAATACAACCGCATTTTAAAACATAAAAACTCTTTAAGAGAAGCACTTTTTCTATGACTCGGTCGATAATTCAAAGAATTGAGAGATACCCTGTTTAGCAAAGTTTAAATATATAATATTTTGGCGATGTTATAAGTCTCAGTTGAATGTCTTTTTTTTCTACTCTTTCCTAGATATTTTTTTTTGCTATTTCAAAGATATTCTGATTTTCCCTAATGAGGATAATGATAAATGACGGTATATATGATAATAATGATGAAAAATATCTAGGAAAGAGTAGAATAAAAAAATACAACAGAGACATATAATCGACAAAAAAAATTGCCGCATAGCCTTGTTTAAAATTAATTGTATGTAAAATGTATGTTGGCGGAACACAATTTTTGCTTTACCTGAGTTTGGAAAGCGCAGCTTGCACTAAATTCTTTTTCATCAACTTAAAGAGATAACTCTTGTCGGTGGAGTTAAGTGGAGATTCCTACATTCATCACTTTTCTCTGCTATTTTTTTTTTTATTTGTTGGTATGTTGTAAAGTTTACTTTTCGCTTTATTAGATTAAAATATTTCACTCTCCGTCTTCCTCTACCTCATTTTCCACTATATTACTACATATATCCTTATTCACATACTAAAATCTTAAATATTTAAATATCCTCAATAGGCTTGTATAAGTGTTAATTTTATGGTTTAATATTTTAATGTATGCAACTAATGTGAATCCCGTTTTTCTTGTGGAATACGACCCAGATGTGATTCTATTAAAAAAAATCTTTTTTAAATTATATTTGCTTTGTTGTATTCTGTTATGTATAATAATAAATTAATAAAAATAACAGCGTCGTTATAGTTATATTGTGCACGTTCTGTTACAAACTGACAAACATAGACATGGCATTCCTTTAAATGTTTCATCTATTTTTTAGCTTCTTCACAAGAGTTAGATAATGCTTTCAGAATTAAATCCGACATTGTACTTTTAAAAAGTTTGAACAAAATAAATCAACTAAGTCAGAAAACAAAAAAAAAAAACTAATTTAAAAATACCCTCATTTCAATTATCGACCGAGAAAATTAACTCCGTTTTACGCCTTATTTATACTATTTCTACACACGTTTGACTAAAACTGAAGCTACCTTAGCATTATTTACACGCAAAAATAAAAAAAAACTGTACGTACCTACTCATGTTATTTCAATTTATTATTGAATGACTCTCGTGAATATCGCATGACATGCGGGCATGTCGTAGTTACAAAAGAGGAAGTATTGGTGTGAAGTACCGTGTGGTTCCTGGATGTCCGTTTTCATGGATGTCGTGAAAAGCGACTAAGGGATTGGCTTGTAAGCTGGGGATTCTGCATTTAGGCGATAAGCTAGTAACCTGTCACAATTTGAATATTAATCACAATAAAGATGATTTGATTTGAAAAATCTTGCGTTAAATACTGACCAATCTAATGATATACCAGCCAAAAATACTGGACGTAGGAAACATGTAATTTGGAAATTTTGAAGTGTAGGGGAGAGTTAAATATGTTTCTTGTATAAATCTTGTTCCAACGGGAATTTATTGGTTTAGTCGATACTGCTAAAACGATTTTAAAGATATTTAAATATCAGTAATATTGTACTTTACAGCATCAACTTTTTATTTAATATTACTCGTTGTCAATTATATTGATGCAATTCTCATATGATAAGAATATCATTAGTATTGATTCCAGAAAATATAGAAAGTATCGCAAATATATAATCGGAACGATTCATTTTATTTATTTATTTATGTTCTCAAAATTATATACAGGTGAATTTAATACAGTAATTCTACAGTATAACTAAAAACTTTTGTTACAAAGGTATTATTCTTCGTACGTGACCGGTTACGAGGAAAGATCATCCTACATTCCTCATTGGCAACTAGAGTTACCAATAGTTTAAAATTTCCAAAAAAGAAAAAAAATTGTATCTTTTTGCAAAGAGCAAGACAAAAACTGACGCTCCGAAATAAATGATAAAAAGCTAGAATGACATTGTTTATGTTATTTTCGCAACAAGACCTACTGAACTTATTTAGATGAAAATGAATCTTCACAATAACATAGCTTTTCATCAGAATAACACATAGGTCAAAATTTAAACGAACGAAAAGCAGCGAGCGGAATCTTGTAGAGGAAACAATGAGAAATCTTATCTGATTTAACATCTAATCTATCTTAAATATAGACCATAGAAAATTATTACTATTATTGCCATTATTAAGGTTGTGACTTGTCGGGACCGACTGTTCATGTTGCAAAATATATTTTGACTAGCTACGCACCCAGGATTTGCACTTGTATCTTTTATAGATATTAAACCTTCCTCAGAGAACAAAATCCGTCTCGACAACTTTCCGAGACAAGTGCATATATAGAAACAGAGAAATAAAGAGGGACTTTATAATATGTAGTGATGGTAAATTGAAAAGGGTTAACCGTTTCGATGGGAGAGATAGAGTGAGCGGAAAAGAGAGAAGAGTGGATAGAGATTGAGAGTGAAAGGAAAAAAGTGCACTAAAGAACTTTAATTTCATTTCATGTTCATTTTTTTATTATTCAGATATCATAATCCACTTTGTAAGTAATATAGAAAACTTTCAGTAAATCTATTATTTTAAGTTTAATTTTTTTTACCCTGATTGGCATTTTTTGCGCCTATATAACGTCAATTTAGAATTTGAGACAAAACCTGTTATGGAGTTATTTGCTATCATTGTTTGACAAAGCGTGTTACTGATTAGTTGCTTATAAAATTAACCGTCTTTTCTTGTAGGCAATTTGGGAAGAGATAAAAATTTTATGGTTATCCTTAATTTCTATTTGATGTTATTAGAAAACAGACAGACGTGAACCGATTAGAAACACATAATGAGCTGTCAAACTTGGAAATAAATAGTGAAAGGTTAACACTGATTTCTGTTTTTCTTAAAAATGTCTGTCGGAACTTTCATTTCGTACTTCGGTGGGAGAGGAAGTGAGACATAGAAGGGAGAAAGAGAGCGAGGAAGTCGGCTCAAGAGTCGTTGAGTTTAACAATTTTGCAACACTTTTCATTATTTAACAATTTTTTAATTTTGCAACACGATATGTTAACAATCCCGATTTTAAAAAATTGGTGTTTCTTTTCGTCTTACTACTTTCGTCCATCGTATGACACTTGGGATATGAAAAATTGTATATCCTCCGAAATTACACATTTAACGAACAAATTTCTAGAATTCTCTAATAATTAAATAATATTCAAAATAGCCACTTGCCAGAATCGTCTGTAGTTAAGATATTAATTCAATGTTTTTGTTATGATAAGGCTGCATTTGTACTTTTTTTTTATAGTTATATATCCAAACCTCTTACATGAAGGGGTAGACAGAAACTACTACATTGCCACGATACCTGCATACTGCTTTCGTTGAAGATTTAAATCTATGCACGAGTCCGAAGATACGGTAGCTTGTAAAAAGACGGACCGATTAAGATGCGGTTTACGCTAAACAATAGCCTCGCCATTCAGAAACTGGCAAGTGAACGTTTGTGTAACGGAATTTAATATATATATATATACGCAACATTACGAGCTTAATATAGTGGTCGTTTCACAAAAAATGTATATATAGATATATATATATTGCTATATGTTCATTTCTATATCTAATTTCATAAGAATCTATGGTCTAGGAACTTTTATACGTCGTTATTGTATGACTAAAAGCATAAATGTTTTACGCGGCAATTTCAAAGTGAATCTATGGATTTTTATTTTTTTAATTTAGTCTGTTTCGTGATATATTTCGCATTTGAGATAATTTACGCTTAAAGAAATTTTATTTATGGTTAGTAGAAATGTCAATTTGATGGTGTTGACGGGAATGCTTTTATATTGACAAATTCAAAACACATTTCCTTTTTTTTATATTTGAAGTAACATTTAAGTTATACAAGGGCCCGCCAAATTAGCGTAAATTTTGCGTGCATTTTTTATAGTTTTAATTGTCGAAAAAAAAAACATATTTTATTAAAACAACACATAAAATCCGATCGTTTTTGTCGCACTGTCAACCTACCAAAGAAGTTCTACCTGATAGATTATTTCCGGAAACTCTATATAGGTATTTTTTGCTCAATGTATCATACCTGACAATTTTTTTAGAATATAAACCGGGACGCATGAATGCATCATCTTTTCGTGAAAATAATAAAAGCAAATATAATCTTCTTAACGATAAAATGCGGCAAAGGACTTGTCCCGGAAATATAGTTCTGAAAATGCAACAGTAAAAAATTAATGTCTGTTACATCGTGAAATAAAAAATCTTTAAGTAAAATTTTTTTGGATTTCTCCCTACCACACACTTGACAATTTAAGATAAACAATTCCTCCCTATTTCATTTTATAGAACATAAAAGTTTCGACAGAATTTCTCCAAAAAAGTCATCCCACATTTCCGACAAACCTAACAACAAAACGCAACACTTTCAATTTCCACATTTTCCACCAAACTAAAAGTTTATTCTCAAAGCACAACAAAAAAAAAAAAAAATTTCCCCACACACATTTCCCCAAATCAAAGTTCTCGAATCCACATTTTTTTTGACAGACAAGTTCTCGATTCCACACTTTTTTTTTTCTTTTTTCTTTTTCCCGCTTCCATCCACAACAACAGCCTCGCGCTAGCCGCGCAGCCTGCGCTGCGGGCGGGCGGCGGGCGGGCGGGCCGCGGGTCAACGCCGCCACGAGCGGTCCTCCGCGTCTTCGTCTTCTTCCTCGTCGAAGCGGAGGAGAGCGTCTTCTGATCCCGCTTGGGTTTGCTGCGGATCGCGAAATATATAATGAATAAATATATGGGACAGTGTCGTGTGGTTCCCGGCACCATTAGAAACAAAGAATAGGACCACTCCGTCTCTTTCCCATGTATGGCGTAAAAGGCGACTAAGGGATAGGCTTATAAACTTGGGATTCTTCTTTTAGGCGATGAGCCAGCAACCTGTCACTATTTGAATCTCAATTCTAATATAATGGGAATAAATTATAATTCCCAGCTATAAAAACCACTAGCTGTGCCCGCGACTCCGTCCACGTGGAATAGTTATTTTGGGCATCATTGAAGCCTTAAGCCCTCAAGGGTGAATAATTCCCCCCGTTTTTTCAATTTTCCATTATTTATTCGCTCCTAATAGTTACAGCGTGATGTCATATAGCCTAAAGCCTTCCTCTACACTTGGTCTATTAAACACAAAAATAATTTTTCAATTCGAACCAGTAGTTCCTGAGATTAGCGCGTTCAAACAAACAAACAAACTCTTCAGCTTTATAATATACATACATACATAAAATCACGCCTCTTTCCCGGAGGGGTAGGCAGAGACTACCTCTTTCCACTTGCCACGATCTCTGCATACTTTCTTCGCTTCATCCACATTCATAACTCTCTTCATGCAAGCTCGGCGGTTTCGGGTACTCTTGACCTGACCCTTTACCAGGACGTCCTTAATTTGATCAAGATACGTTCGTCTAGGTCTTCCCACTCCGACCTTTCCCTCCACACCCTCCATGTATATCTGCTTAGTCAACCTGCTTTCATTCATCCTCTCCACATGACCGAACCATCTCAACATACCCTTTTCTATTCCTGTAACTACATCTTCTTTCACATCACAACATTCCCTTATCACGCAGTTCCTTATCCGGTCAGTCAATTTCACACCCATCATACTCCTTAACGCTCTCATTTCCACCGCATTTATTCTGCTTTCGTCATTCGTGCTTCTTTTGCCATACCCAACTTTCACTCCCATACTTTTATCGGATTGATTAGATTAATCGTTGTATTTACCGTGAACTCGCTGAGCACCTTATCTGGTATCTTTGTCTTGTTTATCCTCTCAAACTTCTTCATGATGGTCAACGCTTTGTCGATTTTCCCTTGGGATACCAACAATCTTTATAATATCAGTATAGACAAGTCACACTCACCTCAACCTCCTTAGTCTCTTTAGTGGTGGTATCACCGTTGGTGTTCTGCGGGCGATCCGCCGCGGGCGCCGGCAGTTTGGCGTTCAATACCCACGTTATCTGTAAATTGTTATCATTTAAAAGGGATCCCTTTCATTCGACTAATTTTTTTTTTGTCCTATTTTATTTTGGCATAACGAGTAACGCCAAAAACTATTATGACAAAAAATAGTATGTATTTTTTGTCATAATAGTTTTTGGCATAATTTAGTTTTGGCATACTATTTCAATAGGCATAAATATAGTTTAGACTAATTTATTTTTTGCGCGGAGCAGATGTAGTGTAATGCGCTATAAGGCGAGTACTTCTTAGGTTAGGTTAGGTTAAGTTATGCTAATAGTAGGTATGCTTAAAGAAATATGCCTAAAAGTTATGCCAAATAATATTATGCGTAACAATTATTAGGCTAAACAATTATATGTATACCATGTAAAATTATGACACAAAATTTTATGCTAATAGTTAGTGAACTGATTTAAAATTATTTGAACTAAAAGCGGACAATCTTCCACTTGGCTTTAGTCCAGGTTGCATCCTCACCACTCTGATGAAGAAGCCTAGAGAAGATTAAAAAAAAAAGAGTGACATTGAGTGTGAGAAAATACAATGCAAAAAACAATTGGACCACTCCATCTCTTTCCCACGGACGTCGTAGGCGTCTACGGCGACTAAGTAACCTGTCACTATTTGAATCTCAATTCTATCATTGAGCCAAATAGCTGAACGTGGCCATTCAGTCTTTACAAGACTGTTGGCTCTGTCTACCCCGCAAGGGATATAGACGTGACCATATGTATGACGTGTATGTTGAATTTAAAGTGGACACTCTTCCACCTGTCTTTAGTCCCGGTTGCATCCATCACCACTCTGATGAAGAAGCCTAGAGGAGATTAAAAAAAAAAAAGAGTGACACTGTGTGTGAGAAAATACAATACTTACAAAAAAGAATAGGACCTATCCATCTCTTTCCCGTGGATGTCGTAAAAGGCGACTAAGCTATCATACTATCATTGAGCCGGAGCCGATTGAAACAGCTGAACGTGGCCTATCAGTCTTTTCAAGACTGCTGGCTCTGTCTACCCCGCAAGGGATATAGACGTGACCATGTGTGTGTGTGTGTGTGTGTATTGAGTGTGAGAGAGACGGAGAGAGTGACTCACAGACAGAGTCCTGTCGTTGTAATGTTTCCCGGCGACGGCCGCGTGCTCGGCGTGGGCGCGGGTGTCGTAGATCACTGTCAGCTCGGGCACTGACAGGTTGACATCCTTGTGGGTGATCGTGCCGAATTGCTGGAACAAACAAGAGAAGAGAGTGTTAACATTCATTTATTTATTTATTTAACCTTTATTGTACAAAATACAATTGTAAAAGCACAATGGGTGGACTTAATGCTAAGTGCATTATCTAACAGTCAACCTTTGGGTCAAACAGAGAATTTTAGGTGGATGCAAAATAAAGGGAAGCAGAACATAAATTATTTAAGCTCAACCCCATTTAAAAGTTCTCTGTCAGACGCAATGGTTGACTGGTAGATAATGCTTAATTAGTTGTACATTCATTCATGTTTTTTTTTTATATATAGACAATGTGCATAAGTCCACGATTTAGATTTAAGAGATGCTATATTTGTAAATTGACGTCCGATGAAAATGCTGCAGTGTAGTTTGTTCCGCCGCTTTTTCTACACATGCGCTTTGGCTTTGAAAGCGGTAGTAGTTATAATTAAATTTAAGTTATGTGACATCAATAAGTGATACCTTGTATCCAATTTTGAAAATAAATCTATTCTATTCTTCTGTAGGCAATGACATAAGCAAGTTAATATTTTTTTAGAAATTCGCTCAAGAACTATAAACAGCCAGCCCTATAAAGTAGTCTTCTGTAGTGAATAACTAACTTTGCGACTACACTTCCTACACCTTCTAGCATTAAGTGCTCCAATTGTGCTATACATTTTTATTTTATACAATAAGTTAAAATAAAATTATTTTTCGTAGGATTAATAATAATAGACTGTTTGCTAGAGCGAACTAGGCAAGGTATACCTTAGTAAGTAAAAACTTATTACTATCATCCATTACTTATTGTCACCCACACAAAATGAATCAATATAATAAAAAAATATCTCAATGGAGTGGTTCCCGGCACCAATAGAAAAAATAATAGGTCCACCACTTCGTTTCCAGGCTGATTGAAATTATACATACATAAATAAATCACGGTCTTTCCCGGAGTGGTAGGCAGAGACCACATCCTTCCACTTGCCACGATCCTTACGTATTTCTTTCGCTTCATCCACATTCATAACATTTTTTTTTTAACTACAAATTACTTAAAAATTATTTCTATAGCAAAACAGAAATAGAAATAGTCAAGTAAAATAAAAGTTTACTAACATAGTGTAAGTACCTACTACTAACTTTTCTATGGATTTTGTTGTATGAAAATAAAAGATTTTTATTTTTATTTTATTTAAAACAAACGTTAGCTAAGAAAGAAAATAAATTAAAAAAAAAAAAAAAAAAAAAAAAAACCAGACAGAACGCTCTGCGTTCAATAAACAAATTGTTCAACTCACAGAGAAGTGGTTCACCAGCGCGTCCAGCTCGTCGGCCTCGAACCCGGAGACGAGCAGCGCCCGCGGCCGCCTGTCCACCGACTGGTTCATGCTGGGCACGAACTGCTTCTGCTGCAGCGACGGTCTGACGTACGTGTTCGGGTTGAAACGGCCGCCCCTGATGACGTCACATAGTGGTGTTCAGTGTATTTAGAAAATTTTAATGAATCGAACTAAATTAAATGTAAAAATATTCATTTACAATTAAATTACAAGACTTGGGAATTATTTTTTCAAGCGATGGGCTAGCAACCTGTCACTGTTTGAATCTCAATTCATCATTAAGCCAAACAGCTGAACGTGGCCTATTAGTCTTTTTAAGACAGTTGGCTGTATCTACCTCGCAAGGCATATAGACGTGACTATATGTATGTATTAAATTACATAGGATAACGATGACATCTGCAACAGTTATTTAACTGTGTCGCCGGTGTCAACGCCCACCTCCAGAAAACATTTAATATAATATCCTGCGACTCTATCTCAGAATATAACGCCCACCTCCAGAAATCATTTAATATAATATCCTGCGACTCTATCTCAGAATATTACAGTCATTTTGTGACAAAATTCTGATAAATTTCCGTTACTATTTTGACGAAAATTTTTGCTGACGATGAGTTGGAAAATAATCGAGACCACAAAATAACTCTCAAAAACATTCTTACCTAAGTTTTCTCTTCACAATACGATAGCTTGAAAGAAAAATTGCATTCGGTAATAAAAATAATATGTCACGTTACTTACATAAAAGTGCTTGTACCTAGAGTGAAGATTTTTCAAAAATATAATTTAAGCCAGATACAAGTATAACCATGTTTTTTAAGTCACATCGATGTATAACGATGTGTTCAAGTCTTAATTTTTTTTGTACGACGCGAAAATATTTGAGCCAATCAGAGCGCTGCATTTGAAACCGCAAACTAAACTGCCCGCTATTGGACTACGATTGTTAGCAGGAGACATTTTGTTTCATGGATTTTAAGTTTATAATACTCGTGATAAGGTCGTTATTTTATCTAGTTTTCATTCGGTTTTATTTGGCGGTAGGTTGCACCTTTGACGTGACTTATGAACGTGGTATTACTGTATCAATTTATAATCCGTTTCAATGAAGAAAAGACATTTAAAATGGCATCGAATAATTGCAGTGACAGATCGCGGGGTAAGCAATAAACATAATGTTAATATTAAAAAGCTGAAGAGTTTGTTTCTTTGTTTGTTTCAACGCGCTAATCTCAGGAACTACTTGTTCGAATTGAAAAAATATTTTTGCGTTGAATAGACTATTTATCGAGGAAGGCTTTAGGCTATATAACATCACGCTGCAACTATAAGGAGCATATAATGGAAGGGCTTCAATGATGCCCAAAATAACTATTCCACGCGGACGAAGTCGCGGGCACAGCTAGTTGAATATATTTACAGTAAAACAATATTAGACGATGCAGAAACAGTAATTGAGTAAGCATTTGGAAAAAGAAAACAATGACAACAAAACATGCGAAACAACAAATTTACAAAAAAATACAACAATGTGTGTGTTAAAGACAGCAATAGTTTGCAAGTGAGATGTCATCATTTCGGCCGCCATTTTGAATAAGTTTCTTTATTTAAAACGGGTTATACTTTACAAGTGAGAGGTCATCATTTCGGCGGCCATTTTGAATTCGATTCTTTATTTAAAACGGGTTATACTTAAAACTGTATCAAGACTGCTTTAAATAAATCAACTCACCTGGAGTAAGTTTTTCTGCTCAGCGGCAAGGTCGGGAAGTTAACAGCCATCTGCCTTCTAAGCTCGGCAATCTTCTTCAGCAGTTCTGTCACGTCTTGGCCTTCCTGTTAAAAATTAATTACAATATTTTATAAGTATTGTAAGTGAAAATGATGCAGTGTAGTTTGTTCCGTCGCTTCGTCTACACTTACGCTTTGGCGTAGGCGTTTTTTTCCATTGGTGCCGGGAACCACACGATATAATCATAATATATATATATATATATATATATAGAATTATTGTGACTATATATATATTTATTCACGTCATGTCCGGACCATCCAAATAAAATTATTATACTATAAAAAAAAATTATAATAATTTAAATCTCATATAAATAAATTAATCTGAACAATGTGTTCTCTCGCCCACATTTAATTCTAAGTTTGGATATTTGTGAAGTTGACGTTGAAGAAAACGCTGCAGTGCATTTTGTTACCGCTTCTTCTGCACCGACGCCTTGAAAGCGGCAGTAAACTTAGTTTTAAGTAATTTACTTGACGTCAACCAATGTTGTGAAACCAAAAAAATTTTGAATATTATAAAGCGATATGATAGTATCCTATAATAATGAATAAAAATTTTAAATTTAAATAGATCCCCTTAAGACACTAACCTGCTGTTTCGTGAACAGATCCAGTTCAGCATCGAGGATCTCCTTCTCGGCCTCCATTCGAGTTTTGGGTTTTTTCGTCTGCGGACAAACATACACTTGTTATGTTACACACACGCTATTTACAAAGATTCTAGTTACATTATGATGAAAGCACTTGGGCAAATAAATAAATAAATATATACACGGGACAAATAACACAGATCGAGTTAGCCTCGAAGTAAGTTGGAGACTTGTGTTACGAGACATATTATTATAACTCAACGATACTATCACTACATAGTATAAAACAAAGTCGCTATTTTAGTCCGTTTGTCTGTATGCTTAAATCTTTAAAATTACGCAACGGATTTTGATGCGGTTTTTTGTAACAGGTAGAGTGATTCAAGAGGAAGGTTTTTATGTATAATAACATTTATAATTTTGCACCCGTGCGAAGCCGGGGCGGGTAGACTCGTAGATATTTGCCTGCGGTCATATTTGTTTACCGCGCTGTGTTGCTACAAACTGTGGTCGTAGAAGACGATTAAAGTATAAAAAAAGCAAACTAACAATCAGTGCGTCTTAATGCACAAAGGTCATGTCCATTGGACAACATGCCCTTTAAAAATGGTCTAATATTTTCATAGCATTGTATCATTTATATGCTTTGAAAGGAGCCACGACCTAATAAAAAAAAAGAATATGGAATGCATCGTATGTCATTATGGGAGAGAGAGAGAGAGAGAGAGAGAGAGAGAGAGAAAGAAAGAGAGCAGAAGATAACACGATGATTATCTATCTATACTAATATAATAAAGCTGAAGAGTTTGTTTGTTTGAACGCGCTAATCTCAGGAACTACTGGTTCGAATTGAAAAATATCTTTACCTTATATACTTTTCAAATATGCTATGGATATACAAAGCAAATATGTACATACGATCTACTATGATAATGGATGACTATGTTGATGACTTAATTAATACACTATTTATTACCAGAAAACATACATACAAACGCGCCTGACTTCCATTGGGGTAGGCAGAGACTTTGGAATTTCCACTTGCTACGATCCTTACAGAACTCTCCCGATTCCTCCACACTCATTACTCTTTTCATGCATATCCGACGATTACTGGTACTCCTAACATACATCACTACATAGTATAAAACAAAGTCGCTATTTTAGTCTGTTTGTCTGTATGCTTAAATCTTCAAAATTACGCAACGGATTTTGATGCGGTTTTTTGTAACACGTAGAGTGATTCAAGAGGAAGGTTTTTATGTATAATAAAATTTATAATTTTGCACCCGTGCGAAGCCGGGGCGGGTCGCTAGTACATAATAAAATATATAATAAATAAATCACGCAATATCCTCGGGGGGTAGACAGAGACCACATCTATCCACTTGCCACGATCCCTGCATACTTCTTTCGCTTCATCCACATTCATATCTCTCCTCATGCAAGCTCGGCGGTTTCGGGTACTCTCGACCTGACTTCTTTTTGGGTACTCTCAACATGTCCTTTTAAAGAAATTCGAAATTTGGCCATTAAATGTTAGACAAGGCCGGCCCTGTTCCACTTTTACAGTCAGCTCAGCCTTATAAATATATTTCGTTAGTCAACGTTATACACCAGAAAACATTATGTGAGTTATAACACGGCAAAAAATAATCCAACAACCCATTATATTTACATACATACATACATATGGTCACGTCTAGTTCCCTTGCGGGGTAGACAGAGCCAACAGACTAAATGGCCACGTTCAGCTATTTGGCTTAATGATAGAATTGAGATTCAAATAGTGACAGGTTGCTAGCCCATCGCCTAAAAGGAATCCAAGTTTGTAAACCCCTATCCCTTAGTCGCCTTTTACGACATCGATGGGAAAGAGATGGAGAGGTCCTATTCTTTTTTGTATTGGTGCCGGGAACCACACGGCACTATATTTCCCATTAAAATTCTGTCCCTGGAGAAAACCTCAGGGCTAAAAAATGACCACCATCCTGAGTCAGGTTGCATCTTCACCTCTCTGGAGAGGAGCCCGGGGTGTGCCCTTGACCATGGACCCTGGATTGGGTGAGTCAGGTTTTTACACGAAGCGACTCCCGTCTGACCTCCGCAACCTTTGCAGGGGAACCTGACCCGTATTGGATATGCAGGTTTCCTCACCACATTATCCCTCACTTTTAAAATTATAAAGAATGAGACTCTACATCAAGTTGTGTCATGTCCGTAAATGTATGAAAAATTACATGGTAGGTAAGTTCAGTGGATATGACGTGAAAGACGTAAAAACAAACACACTTACACTATTATAATATTAGTAACTATGGATTAACTATATTAACAAGGTGTAGTATGACAGATGATTACATACAGAGTGATAATACTGACGAACTAGCGTACGTATGCGCATGCGTGGAACCAATGCTTAATTAAAAATAAGGATAAAATTAAAATATCTATACTAAATAGCGAATCAAAATTCAACACAAGACTATTATATTGGCCTTGTATAAATTGGGCCAAGAGATAATGCAAAAATAAAAATAAAGAAAGGATATAATTTACATGCAAGTAACATATTCAATGTAAGTGATAAATAAGAAATTATAAGACGTTTTTGAAATTAAAATCATACATACACATAATCACGTGTTTATCCCTTGCGGGGTAGACAGGGCCAACAGTCACGAAAAGACTGATAGGCCACGTTCAGCTGTTTGCCTCAATGATAGAATTGAGATTCAAATAGTGACAGGTCACTAGCCCATCGCCTACAGGAGTAATCCCAAGTTTATAAGCCTATTCCTTAGTCGTATTTTTTGACATACACGAGGAAGATATAGAATGGTTATTTTCTAAAGTTTAATTTGGTCAGTTAATAGATTTGTATGGATGTGTTATCCCATTTTGTCTATGTCATATTCCCTTATAGTCTATGTCATAACAAAACATCACAACCGGATGCATAATATCGCACACATGCGCACACGCACGCCTGTACCTGTTCCAGCTGTAACCGAGACATATTGCGCGCCACCGTCTCTCCCTGTCATCACATATTACATTTTGTCATTATTTTTATTACTTTATCGTTATTTTTTTATTACTTTATCATTGTTTTTATGACTTTATCGTTATTTTTATTACTTTATCATTATTTTCTATAACATTTTGTCTCAATATCTCATCTTCGCGTGTTCTGTCACCATTAGACGTTACAATTTAAGGTTAGCTTAATTTTTTTAACAAATTTTACGCTCAAAAATTTTATCAACATTTAAAACAGTTCTGAATTTAAAATGAGAAAAACAAAGCCAAATATTGACACTATTCGGTATAAAATAATTTTAAATCCAATTAATAACGTGGAATTAAAAATATTTTTAATTTATTGTTATGAAAATTAAAAACGTTTGTTTTTTTAAGTGAAATATTAATATAATAGTAATAAAAAATCTGTACGACATCATATTTATCGCTTTATCGTTTTACTTTTTTTTAAAACAAAACAACAATCTATTATATTTTAACCCCCGACGAACAAACGAAGGGGTGTTGTTAATAACGATAGCAAACTACATAATATGCAAGTCGTAGACTGTAAGATAATGCGATTAAGTCCGCCTATTGTACCATAAAGAGATTGTATTTCGTACAATTCAGTCAATATAAATAAATAAATAATGTATTTCTTATGCAAAAAAAAAAATACCTCTAACAGTGCAACATACCTGTAACTGTGTCAATGTTTTGCTATACGCCTTGACCTCCTTGTTCAGTTTCTCGATGCCCTCCTGGGAAGAGTTGATAGCTTCTAGCAAGGCAGACTTTTGTTGGGGCGTAACGTTGCCTGTGGAACAAACATAATTAATTAAATTCATAATTTATTCGTATTGAAATAACTAGTTCTACATTCATTCATATTTTTTTATATTACTAAATATAATTTCGTCAAGGGGTACGGTAGACTCGATCGAAACCTTATATGAATAACAAAACATAAAAAAATATTGATTTCGAGTCGACAACACATATCCGCAAAATTCGGATTATGGAGTATTTCGTTAAATTCTAATGGCACTGATAAACAAACCATAAACCACAGTCGCCATCTTGGGTAGTTAATAAACGTTCCGTTTCATACGCCTCGCCTTCAACACATCACGTGCGTCGTCGCGCCAAAGAAGTAACCTACACAAAGAACTGTTACTCATGGGACAGTGTAAAACGAAACGTCATGCGTTCCGTTTCATACGCCTCGCCTTCAACACATCGCGTGCATCGTCGCGCCAAAGAAGTATACAAAGAACTGTTACTACTCATGGGACAGTTTAAAACGAAACGTCATGCCGGAAACATTGAGTGAATGAAGCTAGGAATGGAGTGAATCTTATCAAAATATAGTTTTCTTCAGTCGTTGACGTTTCGCGAAAATATTGTTTTTGACACATTTTTATGATAGGTAGGTACTCTTTGTAATGTATATATTTTTGCTGTTGCATTGCCAAAGAAATTAAAGTAATTTGAACTGCATTTCATATTAAGGCTAATATACGACAATATGATTCAATTTTTGCAATGGCATCCATAAATTCAAACTTGAACGCACTCCCTCCGGGATTTTTCACTTATAGGGTACAAGGGCAAATTTATATAAAAACTGGTTCTTTGTTTCCGTTGCAAGGTCATAAACCACAATACAATCAATTGTACATAATTGAAGATGAAGCAGCATTAAATGAACGATTATGTGATTCTAGAAATAATATATGTAGAAGCAATATAATGAGGTCCTTACAAACAATGCTCAATGAATCCAATCCTTTCGTCAAAATATACAAAAGGGTGGCTGCAATTTTAGCTGAAGAGGAATTAAAAGCAGCCTCAGAAAATCGACCCAAATATTCGGTATCAATGCAGTTTTATAAACATAAATCTCTTGATTTGCGTCGGTATAACATTCCATCAAATAATGAGGTAGCGGTCATCTTTGTAGGAGAAAACGGCGAACCTCCATTAAATATAGATTTTTCTGTACAAGAATATTCTCAACATTTAATTACACTCAAATCGACCAGTCCCAACATTGACCCTTTAGCCTTTCCTTTACTTTTTCCTAATGGAGAACTCGGATGGCATGAAAATCTTCAACACAGAGAAGAGAGTCGAACTGCTCGAAGTCGTCTTACAATGTTACAATTTTATCAGTATAGACTTGCTGTTCGTGAAAATTTTTGCGAATATCTCAGTCAGCGGCTGATAAAGTAATTGCAAGAATGTATAATTATTCCTTTTCTGATCGGGAACGATATTATCTCCGGCTATTACTTCTTCACGTCAAAGGGCCGACTTGCTTCACAGATGTTAGAACTTATGAAAATATTATTTACAATTCATTTCGAGAAGCTGCTCAAGCAAGGGGGCTCCTTTTTGACGATCAAGAATGGGAAAGATGTTTGGACGAAGCAATTGGTTTTAAACTTCCTAGGCAATTACGACAGCTGTTTGCGTTAATTTGCGTATTTTGTGAAGTAACTGATCCTAATGCTCTTTGGGAAAAGTTTGCATCATATTTTATCGAAGA